>NC_084533.1:28871151-29471151 GCF_024500275.1 Phycodurus eques
TCCAACTGTAGCTATCTTTGTACACTATTTAAGGCTGTATGTTCCAGCACACACCATGGTCAAGACAAAGTATGTGGTGCCATACATAGCAGCCATCAGACTGACATGTGGCACTGCCACTGTTGAGAATGTAAACACACGAACACACACACCACATCCTACTGTGTTTTGTGTCAAATCTTTGATGTGAAGTTTGGTCTAAACCTTCTAGGGAGGGGTCACGGTTTGGGTTCAAAAGGTGTCTGCTTTTTAGGTTTGCACAGCTGTAAATCAGATCTAATGTTTACTTGCAGTGATAGACAACGCATGAACAGGGAAAATCAAGGCATAAAGTGAGGCTATTGTTGATCAAGGAAAGGGAAGTTTGGTAAGAACCGATTGTTCAATTTGTGTCAATTATACCAACACGTGTTCCATTTTGGAGTCCTGCCCAAGCATTTGTAAAGCCTATGAAGGCAATTTCAGTTCCACATTTTACCTTTAACTCATCCACTTAGACGACAAAATTACCCAAAATGATTCCAATGTAATTGAGACAATATACATTTAAGAGCCAACTCTCCATCTGCTTGATTTTTCAATTTTGTTTTATTTTGCAAGGACTATATTTAAAACAGCCAAAAAGGTCCCATATTGTTTTGACCTGTCCAACACAGATTACTTTCAAATGACAAAATACTTTTACAATGCTCGTTTTTGTACAACCGAGAACTATCCAAACGGCATCATTGTTTTGACGCATGACCTAAGCACCGCCACACACTGAAAGCGACTGCACTGGACAATTGCAAGAGAAATTTAAAAAATAAAATATAAAGTCGGCGACTCTCCGGCGCACATCGGGCGATTGACCCCCGCACACATACTGTATTCAAACTCGTTGCAACTGAAAGACTGCAACCCCCAGTATTTTATCTACTCGGGAAGCAACGGTTCGATGCACCACATACACTGTACTCCGCTTAGGTAAGTCCGACCGATTCACGTCAAATCGAACTGTACCATTTTTGGATACCAACGCGCATCCCTATGACTGGGAGTGTGCAGGAGAGGAAGAGTTGTCGATTTTCCATGGCACACTAGCACGTCGCAATGCACGATGACGATGTCGATGTCACTCAGTCTTGGCCGTTCCAACAAACAGCATGGCTCTTATGCGCTCCAAAGTATGGCTCCATTTCTCCAAACACGACACAGATTGCACCTGCTGCAACATCTCAGTGTACCTACGTAACGTTGGCTAAAATAATAAAGAATGAGCTTCAGAAATCCTCTTCCACTATTTCAGAGCGAGTTTTCCCCACAGCAGGGGATAGATACTGGAGCGGGCTCAGCTCTTGCGTGAGAAAGTGGATGTTTTGTTTGTGTCCTTGAAAAGAACAGCACAAAGAACGAAGATAAACACCAATACTTTAGTGACGCGCATGTCCCAGCAATTATATGCGTTGTAAGACTCGGACAACATTTTACAAACACAGAGTTGACCTACCCCCCCTCTTTCAGATGAGTAAGGCAGTTTTTCAATTCAATATGTCGATCTGGTCGACGCACATACGTCCCTTGTGATGTTACTCTGAACAGCCTTCCTGGCTCATTTTCCGTCGCTTCCAACACTAATTTCAAGAATTTTATCAACTATAAATTCCTCTTAAACTGTGCTGTATTTATTCCTAACAGTTTAGTTTCACAATTTATGAAGTGTCGGTTCATTCTTGACTCTTAATTTGTTTTTTTCTATTAATGGCACCTATAACAATTACGTAGAACAATAGTAATCATTTTGTAGCCTTATTTGCTGTAATTTAGCACATTTACATTACATTTGTACATTATATTACTTTACTAAAAGGAGGCCTTTAGATTATCTTATGTTGAAAATGTCAACTTAATATTCATTGTAGTTTTGAAATGATGATGATTTTTGTTATGAGATTTACCCATGGTTTTGCATAGTGACATGAATAATTGATTGTAATTGATGGTATTAATCTTACGGTACGCTGATTATTGCGGTATTGTGGGAAAGCTCACGGTATTGCAGGAATTTTGAAGATACAGGTGGGGCGAAGAGGTGAAGGCAGGAACAGTGGGGGGGGGGGGGAAAATAATGTCTTGCTGGCCGAGTCATCCTCAATAGGCTTTAGTAGTTTCTCTGCTTTTCTCCACAGGTTTTTGTGAAAAAGACATCTTTACATCATATATTATCGTGTACTTCTATCCCCGCCCAGTCGTCTACAGAAGCTCCAAAACGCTATTACTGCTGGACTGAGGCTGCAGCAATAATCATGCCATGCTCACAATAACAAAACTGTCCATTGACAAATTGTCTGTTCACTAATTGAACAGAATGTCATATTTTTTTTAAAGTTACATTAGAAATTGCTGCTCTTCTAACGAACATTAAAAATGACCGCCTACTAACAGTGATTTATCTGCTTGAGTCGAAAATGTTGGGTCAAGTCAGAAGGGCAGGAACACTTAAAGGCAACGCAGGTTTAGAAACAGCCAAGTAACAAACAAAATAATCATGGGACTCCTACATAGTTTCCTTTGTTCCGCTTAGTGATATTGTAAAATGGTTTATTTTTCTGAGCAGCCTCTGTGATATATTTTGATTTGAAATGTAGACATTATATTTGAAGAGAGGGTAGTATGTAGTATGATTTATTTTTGCACTGACATGGCGTGGACCTATTTTATTATTTCATTTTTGGGACTAACGGAATGTAACTGCAGAGGTATACGTTTTAACAGGAGTTAGAATCATTATTCCGTCTCAGTGTGGTTCAGTCACCCATGACTTTTGCCTCACTAGTACACCACTAAAGAGTGGTACTGTTACAATTTCTTTTAGCAATTCGGCGGAGGAGCGGGGGTGTCCTGGTGGCGGCCGCCGCGAGCCAGGACGCCGGCTTGGCGAAGCGGAGGTCCACGGCAACCGATCCCGTGCGTCTGCGTTTGCTGGGACGGAGGCCGGCGTGGACAACGAGGCGCCTGTATCTCACCCAGTGGATTGTGAGGCGACGCTCTGGCAAGCGTAGTACGCCGTAGCATGCTCCCACGCTAACGCACTCGTCTCAACACTGCAGTCACGCGGGCCGGTCAGGCAATCAGTGCATTTCGTTAGACGTACACACATGGTCACATGGGTTACACGTCCAATCGGGTGCGTTTACACTCAAATGAGGAAGTAAAGCGCTTTAACAGCCCGGCTAGGCGGCTTGGCTTCATATAGACGGCACAAATAGAGCACAAATCTACATTTTAAGCACAATGGCTCATTACTTTATGCCGAGGCACTGCAAAACGGTTCTGTCGGGTTGGGCTGCGTCGCACTGTGTCCAGCGGACAAAAAGCATGCGTGGAATTTACAGCAACGTAGTGACAAGGTACAGATGAAATATCCTCTTCTAATCCCCACTCTGTTTGGTCATCACATATCAGAAGTGAGAGGACACCATTTATTGTTCTTAAAAGTTTTATTATAAATCAGTTAACTTATTTTTACTCTTTTATCACAGTAAGAACAGTGCAGGTAGTAATAAGGTTTGTGAAAGTCAGACCCCGGAACTGATTAATTACATTTTGATTATGTTCTATACCAAATCTGAACCAACTGAAGGGAAACGAGCACTCTGGAAGCGATTGTGTTTGACAGCAAGGATCCGCACAATAATATTATTTCACAAAATGATTCAAATATTTTGAAACACCGAGTTTCCCCATACTTTTCCTGCTCAAAATCTGAACTCTGGTGTGTGTGTGTGTTGCATAATAAAGTCGCCCAGAGCAAATTCAAATATCAGCGTTACTACATAGTACTGGCGTCAAGGACATAGCTCGAGTCTATGGAGGGCAATGTCGTCACGCAAACACAGACTCGTGTACTCAATGTTATCTCTGGGCACAACAGATTTCTGTCTATGACTCATGTTTACACATAACTCTACCAAAAATATGCACATATTTGCATTCCTGAAACATTCTATGATAGGCCTGTAACATCGCTTTTTGTATTTCTTATGGAAATAAATACAGTAAAAAAAAAATGGTAATGAAGCATTTACAATAAACAGACAAAATAAAAAGCCTGGAAGAGTACTTGGTAGCATGAGTGGTATTATTAAAATGTCTAACGTGCATATGTGGTACTACTGTTGACTTTGCGATCATGTGTCCCCTTGTTGCGCCTCCATGGTTACTGATTGTCAGCGTGTGTGTGCTTGCGGTCACTTTTCACGACTAATAAGTTGAGTTCTGCAACACAAGTGTGCCTTGGCAATGGCTGCCCACAGCCGTGTAGACACGTCAAGTGACTCACATGCTGACTCCACATGAGGTCATCTTCAAACGTCAATGGGCTAACCTCACCGTTCTACGTTTATTTAACATAGAGTCTGCCACTGATTATAGGCTGAAGGCAATCAAACATCTCAAATGAAAACGAATTCATTTGTAGCTTGTTGGTGCTTGTTCGACTGCAGCAAAACAAAAAGTAAAGTGCTGCGGGTGGTGGGGGTTAGGTTAGGTACTTCCTTCTCTTTTGACACTTCCGCTTGTATGGCACTTGAGAGAAATATGTCAATCATACCTCTGGTGCTAACGTTTAAACAGGAATGAATTGCAGGTTGTACGCTTGATGACTTCGTAGTTTCACTTAAAATAATGAACGCTAAATAAATACTCACAAATTTCTTCTTGCCCTCTCCATCCTCGTAGCCCTTCTTTGATTTCTTGTCTTTCTTGGGCCCGGGAGCCGAGGCGGCGTATCCCGTGTGTGAATCCATACTTGTAAAGTGAATTGTTTTCCTTGAACTTGGAGTCAAAGTAGTTTCCGCATGGAGGACACTTTTCTGACGCAAAAAAAAAAAAAAAGAAAGACTCGCACTCAAAGCAAATGTGTGAACTGACGACCAAGCAAGACAATAAAGGCAGAGCAACTAATGATAACGATGATAATAACAATATGAATAATAATGATGATGATGATGATGTCCACGGGCCTGGGCTGGTGGCCCTGCTAACTAGCCACAATTAGCAGAGAGTTGCTAATGATCTGGTCCCGAGCCAACTCCGCGCGAAGCCGCCTGTCCTTCGTCCACAAGGAGGGAAATTCAAAGCGCAGCGGCTCGTCGTCGTCGTCGGGGCGTACAAGCACCGAGCCTTCCAACTTCTTCCCAAAAATAAAACAGCACGACTTCGGGCATCGGCAGCCACGTGGAACGTAAACACAAGTTAGTTCACAGATGACTTTTGTTCACCGCGGTTCGACGCAAACACAGCTAGCGTTAGCTTTAGCTAGGCTACTTTGTCAGAATGAGTCCACTCCTAGCAGATGGTTCCAGACGCCGCGGGTGCTGCTTTCGTGGCGACTTCACGTGCCTGCTGCGGCGCCAGACAACTTTGAAACTGCGGCATGACACAAACCAGGAGACTGCTTTAACGCCGAGCCAGTCGTCTTCTTGTACTTCTTGAGGGGCGGAGGCAGCTTGGGACGAGTTCACCTGAACTACTCAACTGCTTCCTGGTGTGCAATGGGTGCACTTTTTGTTTGGTTGTTGTTGTTGCTAGACCTAACTACTTTTTAGGCAACCCGAGCAACTGCGGTATTCGTTCCAAAAATTGAAAACAAAACCAAAAAAAAACTTTTGAAAAGTGACCCAAACGATAAAATGTATTTTCCTGTCAAAACGACTCATTTGTTTTAACCCTTAGATGGACATATGGGTCAAAAATCACCCAGATAGATCATTTTCTCGCAATATCTTTGTAATAATTAAAAAAGAAAACCATAATTTAACATTCTAGCTATTTAAAAAAAAAAAAACTCTTTAAAAGTTTTACAATATTTTAGGTTTTGTGTGACTTCCCCACACTTCCTTAAGTGGGTCAAAAATGACCCTTATTATTATTATTATACCCTGGTTAGTTGAGTGTTTGCATAACATGTCTTTCAAGTTGTCACAAATGATTCATCAAAATAAAAACAAGAGAAGAATTTTCAATTGCAATGTAGTTGCCATAAATAAAGATGATTCTGATATAGGAGAAGAGTTTACCTAGTTGAATTCTATTTCTTAATCTGCTACTTTTTCTTTGTCTTTGTAGCACTATGCTGCCTCTCATAGGTCAGTCTTGGTACTATAACAGACAGTGTGGTGTGCTATGTTCCTCATCTCCAGTACACCATGCATGATAAGGGAAATAAGGGCACACAGCAGTTTTTCATCATCATGTGTGGGGTAGGCGGCCCAGTGGACGATTGGTTAGCACATCTGCCTCACAGTTCTGAGGACCCGGTTCAAATTCCAGCCTCGCCGGTGTGGAGTTTGCATCTTCTCCCTGTACCTGCGTGGCTTTTCTCCAGGTACTTCGGTTTGCTCCTCTCTCCCTCAGCTCTTAGATGAGGTCGCACACTGTATACTGTACTCCGCTGCATTATGTTGTGCTTCTCAAATGAAATCCACGTTTATTATACACTAGCAAACAATAACCCGTGTGTTTATTTTCATTTTAGTGGAATAATATTTTTCTGATGATGCCCTGAATAAATGTTTTTTTGAATCCAGCGCCCACATTACCACTGTTTTATGTAATCCCCAGAGTCCGGTACAAATGTGCTTCGCCTCTAAAAAAAACACGTTCACACAAACACAGCTGCAGTGGATTACACTGATAAACTCATTTATCCGTCGTGGTATGTGAGAGACGTTTCCAACAACAAGGCTACGGAGGATGTGAGCATGAGTGGTGTCAATGAAGCTGACAGCGCTGCAGTTGCATTTATTGCACACAAGTTGACTTGTCCTTCAGCCTCAAGTCTTACTTCCTCGGGACAATTACGCTATATGACTTGGGGAACGGTTAATTAAAAGTGAAAGATGGTACGGCCGGGAGTCAGACGGCTTTCATAAAGATGCCCAATGAGGCCATATTAAATCACAGCGGTGACCTCTGCAACAAAAACGCCAGCATTCATTCATTCATCAGATGATACAAAGACTTCACTGTAAGAGGTTTTCAATATCTTTATGTCATGGTATAGACTTCTGGTCTGGCATTTAATCACTATTGTTCAATCTACAGGATGGAAAATGTGTTGTTTGTTGCCTTATTGCACAAGACTTTTTTTTTTTTTAATACTGTCATGAAAATCGACTTTAAAGGCCATGGTAAAACACTATGAATGCTGCATTCCAGAAATCTGGCAAGTCAGAAACGCACTGTAACGCCCACGTCTTCTGACTTGCAAACATGGGGCAAATAAACGTATACCCTGAATTCAGCGAGACCCGGTAATCTGACGTCACCCGCAGAGATTCGCTGAAATAGTTTAGAAACTATTTATTATCTGCATTCATTGATTATAGACAATTTTACCGCCTAACACAAATGGTTTTGCATCAAAAACAATTGCTGTGTAGCATAGATAGCTACATATCTCCACAATCTCTGTGTGAAACATGATCCAGGCTGCCTAAAATATTTTTCATTCGTGTATTCACAAACAAAGCAAATAGTAGCTCATCAAGGTCGCCCGCAATGTTTTGGACTTATTTCTGACTTCCCAGAACACTTGAATAAAAGAAAATGCTAAAATCAAAGTTTGTTGCATACATGTACCGTAAGCTGTTTTCAGCTTCCAGAGACACATAACCAAGTATGAAAGTCAAGAATTGGGTCTACTCCTGCAGTAGGCCCAATTTTCCAACATTACATACCTTAGTGTGCTCAGTGACTCAAAAGACAATCGTTGCTTGTTGTGACTCAACCCTGGCCTCGCCCATCTTGTGTGCACTCTTATTTCAGATCCCTATCCACACAGTCCAGTGTCTTGAGAGAAAAGAGGAAGGCAACGAGTTCATATGCAGAAGCAGTCCGCGGTCTCACCCGTCCAGGCTACTTGTACGACGTCCGGGCCTCTCTCAGTGACCTGTCATACGGCATGGAGGCGAAGAAAGAGTTCCGCAGCTGACAGTTAATGAAAAACACAATGATCAGCACCAGCAGAAACAACAGGAGGCACATGACCACGTAGGTGAGGAGGTCCGGTTTTTGGAGCTCTCCATCTCGGAGCCCTCCTCCTCCTCCTCCTCCTCCTTCCTCTCCTCCTCCCCCCCCGCGACCCGCGGTGGGCCTCAGCAGGGCGGCCACGCTCACCAGGCTGCCGTGGGACACATTGACAGCGGCGGGGGTGCTCGCAGAAGACTGCGCCATGAGCACCAGGCCCAGGTGAGGGCTAATGGTGGAGTTGAGGAGGACCTGCTTCAGCATGGCCTATGTGGGCTCACCAGCTGACCGGGTGGACTAGAGGGGAAACAACACATAGTGCCCTTTTTAGGAATTTTCAATGATGCAATCATGCTTGCTTATGGATCGTTCCTGATCCATTCATTGGAAAACTTTGATACTGCCACGTCAAAATCAGCGTGACACTTTTGTCTTGGGACCCCAACAGAGAGACACACATTAGATACTGTAGAATTTAGATATCGATTTATTGTCGCGCGGCACGGTGGACGACTGGTTAGAGCGTCTGCCTCACAGTTCTGAGGACCCGGGTTCAATCCCCGGCCCCGCCTGTGTGGAGTTTGCATGTTCTGTCCGTGCCTGCGTGGGTTTTCTCCGGGCATTCCGGTTTCCTCCCACATCCCAAAAACATGCATGGTAAGGAGAAGCGGCTCAGAAGATGGATGGATTTATTGTCGCCTACAAAATAATAATAATAACAATAATGATAATATTAACTACGCAGTACCTTGCCATGTCAATTATAATGCACAGTGCATAAATTAAATGAAAATTGTGCCAAGAAAAATGTTTGTGAATTATTATTTTTTTAATCCAAATGTACTGTACTGAAGAGTTAAATACAAGTATAGCGTATTTAACAAATGTACTGTATTGGATTAAAAAAGAATCGAATTGAGTGATTCTTGATGTACCACTAGAGGGTGCTGGCGTACCGTTAAGTGTACGTGGGTCACACTTTGAGAATCAGTGGCTCCACCACGCCCGCGACCCCACTTAGGATAAGCGTTACGGAAAATGGATGGATGGATGATTTAGTCTTCCATTTAGCTAACATCTAAGTTTTTGGAATGTGGGAGAAAATCAGAACACCCCGAGGAAAACCCACGCAAGCACGGGGGCGAACGTTCAAAATCCACAGAGGAGCAAAGATTTGAAACAATACTTCAGAACTGTGAGGCCCACGAGCTAAACACTACGGCACCGTGCTGCCAGGTATAACCACATTGACAGTATGACGTGTCACTATTCTTGTTTTCAAGAAGTTATCATTAACATTGATCCCTGATTGGCAGGGAGCAATCACATGGGCCTCCAGTTCACGGTTCCTCCCCTCCCAAAAGGGTTTATAGCTTGCATTAGTTTACCAAGCAATACAAATCATTTTAACGGAGTGCCTTGGAAATATTAGATTAAAACTACTCAGTGTATTTCAAGGTCAGTGTTAAAGTCCATAACGTCGACAATGTAGGCACCTGTGTAAGAAGTCGTAGACCTGGACAACAACTGCCATCCATGGGTGACTTTGCTCATGCGAAACGTCAGAAGAACATAAATAATAACAATGTTCGTCACGAGAAAGACTTACGTGGGCGCGTCACAGGTGATAGCGGACAGGACAAATCCCGGCTGCGCATTCCTATCGGTTCCCTGTTCGATGCCGACAAGCCTCCCCGAGGACGCAGCGGTGCGACTGCTTCCCGACACAGTTCCTATGTGTCTGGCTCGGATTCAAAACAGATTCGAAGCGGCAGAAAGGGTTATGAAAACAAGAAACTGTGGTCCTTATCTCCGATCGACTTTAGGCTCCTTCCGTGAGCGATCGAGCGCATCTCTTCTTGCGCGTCCTGGCGTGCATCGCGACAAGCCAGCCTCTCGCCCGCAAACCCGCTTTTTGCTTTTTGCTTTTTGCTGCTCCACCACACAGATTAACGCTCCGGTGCGGTTAGAATGACGAGCGCAGGGAGGTTAACCGAGCCCAAATACAGAACATGTCTCGCAGCAGGTCGGCTGCTCATCTTCGCCCTTTTCTGCGCGCCACCGGGGAGCGCAGATCCGTTTGTGTTTGGGTGTGTGGGCGTGTCACCTGACAGGGACGTGCTACAGTCAAGTCACAAAGTCGACAGAAATCTTAACCCTCTCCATCTCTCTCTACAAAGTCACGAGAGGGTTTGTGGGGTCGCGGAGGAGAATGTCGACGAGAGGCGGGAGGACACATTGGAAGGCCGCCGTGAACATCTTCTTACACTTTTCAACCAATAAAAAGATTCAAGATGAAAAAGATGAGCGAGAGCCAGCGGGGAGTCGCAGAGCCTGACATAGGAATTGCAAATCAGACAATCAAACATCCTTTTTTTTATGACTGGAGAAAGAAAAAAAAAAAAGGCCACGCATCGGGAACGTGACGACAGTGGTTAGACATATTTTCTTCTGGAACGTGAGTCAATAGCATAGCATAGCATGTCATAACATGTCATTTAAGTAGAAAAAAGAAGTGTACCCATCCAGACATCCATTATTTGTCGCAGAGTTGATACAAGTGGAGTGGAGTGGAGTGGAGTCACCCCCCCCCACCTATGTTCTCCTCTCAAAATAGGTCTTAAGTGACTTCACTGAATGATTTGGTTGATCTTCCTTGATTTTGCATCCCTAGCCGCTCGTCTCCAGCTATTGCGGCTCAACCTGTCAATCGGCCGCCGGATGTGATGTCGGCCCCATAGCGAGAGGCGAGTGTTATGCCTTTTTACCGAGTCTTATTCATGGTAGTGGCAGCGGCGGGGCGACGGATATTCCGATTTTGCGGTTCCATCATACTGTGATGTTGTCTCGATTTGATGTGACACTTGAGTGCTAATTGACATAAAGAAGCCAGGTTCTTCTTCCATGACGCGGCAGACATAAGAATGGACACCAAAGCGGCCCACCCTAAGAGCTCTGCCGGTCTGTTTCATATTCATTTGCACCTGTTCTGTCACAACAGAAGGTTCTAGCAGGCAGTCTGCAAGGACACGCGCGCGCGCACGCACACGCACGCGTTGCAGCAAGAAACAAGACCGAACACAAAACTGCTGACTGTTCCCAAATTAGAAGCTGTGACGCTTGAGAGAAAAAGGGTTGTGGACTCCAAATAACAGACCTCTCCCCTTCAGTGGCCTACATGAAGTCTACATGCAAGGCCAATTTTGGGTGGTAAAATGTGCTTTTCACATGGGAAATCTAATCGCAGCCCAAAGCTTGCAGCGGTAATTGCGGTTTATTGCGTACATTCCATTGCTACTATCGTCATCATCAGCGTCTACTGTCCGCAGGGCTAATGTAAAAATACACTGAGGGGGGGAGCTGGGGAAAAACAACAACTAAACATGAATGTAAATACGCTCAAGTTGTGACGTGTTGTCAGTATGAGCAAAGAATGTTGGGAGGATGGATCTTCATCAGCAGACTGATCGAGTTGAGAGGAGATGCAAAGAGTCATAAAGTTATTTTCATTGACGGTCAGGTAAGTTTGAAGTCGACGATATGTTTAGCAATTGAATTTTAGTTGACGGTGTTGGAAGTGCAAGAGGGGTGGGCGATATGAGCAAACAAAAATAGCTTGATATTTTTTGTTTCCAACCCCAATTCCAATGAAGTTGGGACGTTGTATTAAACATAAATAAAAACAGAGTCGCTATGAGGTTGAGCTCAATAACTGTGAGCCACCAGTAAGGAATTTTGATGAAGAAAAGGTCAACTGTAATTCTACACAGATGTCCAGCCTCCATTAAAGGCCTCTCAACAATCACTGGTTAAAAAAAATAAAAAAAAATAGCAAAATACAAATTTGACTACTTTCATGTATTCGTCTCTCTCACTCACTCTCTCTCTCTCACACCGAACACACACGCGCACACATGCGCGCACACGCATGCAACATGACACGCTCATGCAATGTTACATTTTCTTCTCTCGTTACCTCCTATATGTCCTCCATGTTTTTGCCATCATCTTAATGTGTTGTGCTTCCCTCCTTGCCCATCATTCCCTCCCACTTTCTGATTCTTAATCCACTTAATCCATGACAAAAAAAAAATAGTAAGGGAGGGAAAAGACAACTCATCCATGAAGCACACTCCAAGCTTTAAATTGGAGATAAACAACTACAAAATGAACAAGAAAGCTCCAATTATTCTACGGACTTTAATAACATTGAAGAAGGAAAAAAACAGTTACCAGTTACCAGTAGTCCCAAATGTCTGCCTTGGAAGTCAGCAAAGATTATGAGCCCTATTTTGGTGAACGGCTTAATTCCTGCGCGGCGGGCGGTGCAACTGTGCGCCAGAGGCGGGTTAGCCCGGTGTTGTTATTTTTGTAGACAGGCGTAAGCCGGCGGATCCGGCTTATATATATATATATATATATATATATATATATATATATATATATATATATATATATATATATATATATATGTACTACCGGACAGAAGGCCGGGTGCCAAATGCGCCGCCCGCCGATGGTAAAAAGAAACAATGCAACATTGAGTGATCAAATTACAAGTAACACAGTAGTGAATATGAAATGCAAACTCAATCACTACCCTCTCTAATATACGTAATGGAAAAATAGAAAGTTATCTATCTTTTTTCAGCACAGCACCATCTGCTGGATCTGGTAGGTTTTGCCCACACATGACCCTAGTTCGAAAACCGAATAAATAGGCGTATAAAGAAAAGGGGAAAGAAATCTGCTCTCTAACAAAACCAGCCAGATGTCATCCATCTTGTATGTACTAGAAATGTCCTTTTCTGTCTGACTTCTGTCTAAAACCAACACGAAATGCACCAAATCCAGATTTCCTTCCTCTCATTTCCCCGATAATGGTGTTGAGTTCCTCCTCCGTGGAAGAAAATCAGCCAGCTTCAAAGAATATTTTGTTTCTCTGCCAGTGTAGCAGTCACCCCCACTGGCGCACCTCAGACGCTCTACAATTAGTCACTTGATTATCTCACTGCAACTCAAATGCTGTGCAGACCATAAAAAAAAATCAAACATTCAAAAATAAAAAATTGCGCACTCTAAAACTAACCGATTGTCATGCAGGCCTAAACATTTTTTACAACCATAGTAAGGATAAGCAGTGCATAAAATGGATGGATAATTTCCAAGGGCGTACACTTCTATACCTTTCTGTGACTCCTCTAGTCTCTCTGCATCCCTGTTGTAACCTGCTCAGGACACTCAAAGCTCATTGGCTACTTCCTCCCGAGAATATCTTGATTGAATCCTGGCAATGACGATGTAATGTCGATCGATTGTTATGATTGCTCTCGATGTCACAAATGTATAGGCCCATTTATGGATCGAAGAAATGGAATTTTGCTGTTCAGTTCCTTGTTAGCGAACAGCAAGTTGTACAAAAAATACTGAAACATTGAAGAGTAAGAGAGAGAACGTCAAGTTAAGTTCCCCTTTGAAGATTTTTAGGTTTATCCTGAAATTTCCCACAAAAGTTGAAGACCCCTCACTTGATAGGAGTCATGTGAGTAAAGAAACAAAACAACAACAACAACAGCACCTGGTCACTGAAAACATCAACACAGTACATTTTTTGAAAGGATAGAAACAGATTGAGCTTGACATGGATTACTTGCCAAACAGATTGCAGCTCAAATCAATTCAATGTGTGCACACTCCCTGGCCACAACATTTGGTACACAATCGAACGAGATCCAATACAAAAACCATCACACGATAATTGCCCTGTTTTGGATGCCCCTTTTCCAAAGTTAACATTTCGACAAATGTGTCACCTCCCGCAGCAGGAGTATTCGAAACACAGTCGGTACGACCCAACTTCACTGGAACCAAATGAAGCTCTACTAAGCATCTTCTGTGGTCATGACCGTACTTTACAACTCTTGTGTCATTTTAACAGCCGCGGTCACACTGCAGCGAACTGATGCCTCGCGCCCTGTGTAACTGTGTATGCAGTAAAGATGGGGGCTCGTAGAGATTTGCAGCGGACATTTCATATTGATAGATAATGATGATGATTATTATTAAGTGGGAGTGGCTTGCACATCCTTTTTCCCCATTAGCCAATGGTGTACACAAGCCTAGCAACAAGTGAGCATGCTGACATAGGACGTGCCCAGAAACAGGAAATAGAGCAATATTGTTCTGTATCTGTGTTGCTGCGTCTCCTACACTGAACATTTTCAGTGGGAAATATATGTTTATGGATCTCATATGATTTGCGCGATTTGTTATGTTACAGCTTGAAGAGAAATTGCTATTTAAAATGAACATCAAGTCAGACAACTGTATTTTGTTTCAAGTCACACCACACCACACCACAATTTATTTGTTTTTCACATAAAACACCCCTGTTCCAGACCTAAATCAATGTTAGAAAAAGAGCAAGAGAGTCCCTGAGCGAATAAATGACGAAGGCCGACGCAAAGCAGAACGAGGTGGTCAGAGAGGCAAAGCCAATCGGAAGATGAATGGTGTTGCAAACACCCCATAAAAGGCAAAGTATGTTGGAGCAACCTAAATACGCTGAAGCACAATGTTGCTGTACATTACCGGCAACGGCTGTGCTTTGCAAGAAACACAACTTCCTCTCTCTGTCCCAATCATGTAGACTCACTCTAAAAAGGCAGAGTCAGTGTTAGAGAGTACAAAAAAAACAACAACAACAACACGTTGCAGCAGTTCCCGTCATCTATCGCCGTTGTTGGCCCCGTGGTACGACTACAGAATCCATCCAGCTGACATCGGGTGACAGGCGCGGTACACCCAAGACAGGTCACCAGCCAGTCTCGGGGCACATACTGTACGGGTATCGACAAACAAGCATTTGCGCTAACCTTTGGAACCTTCAGGTCACAAAACATGGCTTTTGGAAGGTGGGAGGAAGGCGCAGTACCTGGAGAAAACCCACACGAGCTTGAGGAAAACACTCAAACTGCGCACAGGAGGGCCTGAGCAGAGATTCGCATGCAAAGCTCTCGACTGGGAGGCACGTGCGCGTGTGAGCTTGCTGCCCTTCCGCAATTCAGTCGCCCGATGACCAAGAAAAACCTAAATCATGTATTTATGATTAAAAAAAATGGTAAAAAAAACTCTCCTCAATCAGTGCCTCTCAATGTGTAGTACCGCTATTGCTACACGGGTTCCCTCTCCGAAAAAAGAAGAATCACTGCCTAAGTACAGTTCCGTTGAGTTTAAATTAAGGTCTACACACTTGCAATCTTTAGGAACCGCTTGTTATTTAACTTTTATGTGCAATATATTTCAATCTCATCATTATTCAAGTCTTTTGAAAAAATATTTTCCTTCTACTGTGAATAACGCTTGAGTGGCTCATTTTTGAAGAACACTTAGGCCTTCTGCACTACTGTAATTGAATGTTGGGCATGCTGGTGGTCAAGTCGTCCTTTCAGTGGTACTTGCTGTAAAAGGTTTGAGAAGCACTCATGGTGGAGTTCCCAAGTACATGAAAGTGGCTACATTGACTAAACTGTGACAAAAGTCAATGTTTACAAAGCTATTTGACAAAAATGACAATAAAGTCCAATTTAGATATATCAATCAATCAAAGTTTTCTGTGTCTATCCTTGATGAACTGCTGTGGTTTACGGCAATCCATTTTTCGAGTAGCTCACTCATGTCTACAGGGAAACGTTTCAGTGATCATGTATATTTTCTATGGTGCATATTGTATTGTTAACATATTTGTGGATTTCTTTTTTAAAATGAAAAAAAACAAAAATTAATGTACACAATGAGCCTACAAATAACACAATACCTCAATAAATAATGAAAACGATAAATCAACAGATGATAAAGATGTGGCACATCAGGAGAGGGTGCAATACGTCTGCTTCACAGTTCAAGGGTCGTGGGTTTGAATCCGGGCTCCGACCTTCCTGTGTGGCGTTTGCATGTTCGCGCGCACACACACACGATTCTGATAGCGTTCACTAAATTGTGAATTTTCTACTGAATGTTGTCCGTCATATTGGTGCATCCGAACGTTTTCATATTCATTGCAGAATTGCCACTCAGTGTTGTTTTTTTTCCAGAGAAGTGAACTCATTTTCTATCCGACGTAGCTACCTCGTACGTGCGTGACAGCGGCCGGATCCGTCTCGGCGAGGCTATACTGACACGCCTGGAAGATCGGCCATGTTGCCTGGAGTCCCTACATCCATCGCCAAGGTCTGCGTTCTTTCCAGCAAAATCAGTTAACACTCGACAGCGCTTTCATTTTTCGGCCGACGGCAACCTGGCATTCCAGGCCCATTCCTCAAGCGCTTATTGACTGCAAAAGATTTGCATTTGCAAGAGTATTTTAAATACACTTGTTCAAATATTTGGCACCCGTGAAACCGGATATGTTATGGAAAATTAACTTTTGCCTATTTACAAATAGTTGGGTTTCTGGAGTGCCAGATCTGTGCATTGCCATAATTCATCTCGGAGCTCTTCAGGCAGTTCCTTTGACCTCACGATTCGCATTTGCTCTGACATGCACTGTGAGGTCTTGTGTAGACAAACAGGCGTGTGGCTTTCCTAATCAAGTCCAATCAGTATAATCCAACACAGCTGGACTCCAATGATGATGGAGGAGTCCAGCTGTGTTGGATTATCTCAAGGAGGAGCAGAAGAAATGGACAATATATGAGCGTCACAGCAAAGGGTCTGAATACTTCTGGCTGTGTCAAATTTCAGTTTTTCTTTTTTAATACATCTGTAAAAATTTCAACCATTCCATTTTTTTCGGTCGATATGCGGTGCTGTGTGTACATTCGTGAGGGGAAAAAAAACGTTAATGATTTTAGCAAATGGCTGCAATATAACAGCCAAGAGTGAACAATTTATGGGGGTCTGAATACTTTCCGTACCTACTGTACATACAGTGTGTACATACATGTGTGTGTTCACACTACTCTCCTCCAAATCCTTGGAATCCTCGTCTCATCCGAGGCAGGAGGTCACGCCGCTCCGAGATAGAAGGCAGATGGAGCGGTTGAGATGGATGCAGAAAAGAAAGAGAGGGAGGATGAGGATGAAGAGTGGAGAGAGGCTGCAGGGGGTGGGGTGGGAGTCGGTAGGGGTTGGGGGCGTGCAAAGCTCTCGCCTTGGGCCTCTGGGACACATTTCACCAGTGAGCAGGTTGTCAGTTAGACTGAACACACACACACACACACGCTGGCAAGCTTGAGCTAAGAAACTCAATGGCTGCTGCGATCGAAACAAACACACATCCTCATTGACAAAGTGTGTTATTAAGCGAGGCTCTTCAGGCTGACACTCGCATCCAAAGTCTGACAGAGCGCTGAAGGAAATCAAATAATTGGAATATCTTATCAACTTCCAAATGCAGATCACTCTCGGACTGACTTGGTTGCTATGGAGATGTGAGCGTTAGTGGGCTTCGTCGCAGCAGTTTGTGTGCACAATTACGAGACAGGTGTCTCTTAATTGAATTGTGTTTTTGAGGTCTGTATAGCGGTGGTCCTCAACTGTTGTGACCTTAGGGCCTGCATTTCCCTATTGTTGCAAAACCCACTTTCAAAGAAGTTAAGGACAACAAAGAATTATTTGAGTTTAAAAAGCGCCTCTGAAGATACAGCATTTCATATTTTTAAATGCCGTTTGAAAAGAGTGCTTTTCCGCCGGTAAGGCATATTACTTGCAAATGACGTCCTCCAGCCAAAGGCTGAGCTGCACTGTATTTGTTTACAGAGTAAACTAGTGGCAAAGTAACATTTCTTATTGACCGCGCGCGCGTACGGTGCACCGGCCTCTCGGCGGCTCAGAGGAAAGCGCTCCCGAGGGTCATCGAGACCGGCGTCTCCCCAAAATCCCGTGGCATCGTAAAGGACACCCGTCACCCCGGTCGCTCACGCTCTGTTCCGATTGTTGCCCTCAGGCACATCCATAAACGCAAGGAGAAAAAACACTCAAGCACTTCGAACCACCCTCAGTGCTCCGGAAAGATAATGCGACAGGAAGCATGCATGTCTGCAGATGTACGTTCACGCAATGCTCGCACGTGTGACTGTATGTTCTATGCCTGCTATTTATTCTTTTATTATGATATACTTTGGATTTTCTAAAAGCACTTTTGATTTTGTTGCACCCGTGACAATGAAAAAGATCGATTTTAATCTATTCAGGGGTGCCAACTGTGTAAAAGGATCAAATAGGGCCCACCACTTCAATGTTGCAAATAGAAACTCCTTTTTTTTTTTCTTCTTTCCCCGGGCTGCTGTCAGTCATGAGACCTATTAGAGAAAACGGAGACTTTTGAATTCTTGGATACAAATAGTTGGGTCTCTGGAGCTCCTGCCCACCCATCAAGTGTGGAATTAAACCACCAAGTAAATCTTAAATTTGCTGCCTATTTCTGAAAACGTGTCTTTGAATGAGATAGTCTGCACCTTCCGCCTACTCTGACATCGCAGTTGGGCTAATTAACGTAACAGTTTCTCTGCCAATGGCTCATTAGCTAGGCTGGCCGGAGTTCCAAAGCAAAAAAGCCACTTTCAAGCAGCAGCTAACAGCTAAGCAGAGCTGCAGTGTTAGCACTAATTATCTTTGGCTAACAGTGTTACCAGGATGATCTCCTGATAATAAGGTTACAATAATGTTCAACTGAGCCGTTCACACACACACACACACACACACACACACACACACATTTCTCCATTTTCTCTGCAGTCCAACCAAGAAACATAACACCGCACCATTCGAATCTCCCTTCCAGTTTCAGTCGCGCAACTTGTTCTGCTAGTCGAATTGACATCCAAAGAATTTTGCACTCAGCATTGACGCGACAAACGTGGCACGCCGTCCTTCATTCGGTCCAAATATGAGTGTAGTTTACGATCCTTTAAATAAGCTCGGGTAGCGCGTTTTGTAGGTTAGGTGAACAGCAAAGTTTTTTTGTTTTTTTTTTATGAGTGGACAATGTGGGACCACATTTGCACAAACTTGTATTGAGAACGTTACTTAATATGACCTGTTTGCAATAAAATGGATGCACGTAACATTGTACCACGTGATGCCCAGGGGGCGGGGCTAAGGGTGCAAAAGGGGCCATGTGAAAGGTTTCATTGAGTAGTATGCTGGGCTGAATGGTGCAGTAAGTAGAACGGTTTGCTCGTTTGCATTGACTGAACTTGGATGTCATTGTTGGACTTTTCGTTTATATTTTTTGGAAAAGAAACATTCACTGTGTTACACTTTGGAGGGCATGCACAAAAAATGACGCCACCATTCACCAGCGTCGTCATCGTCAGAGTAGGACGAACGCCCGGTCGCCACAGTTCTTCAGAAATGCTCACAATGATGAGAGACTTTTTGGCAGCACAGAATCGGAGAGAAGGGAAGAGAAGCTGCTGGCAGAAGTGGGTGGCCTGAGAACTTCTCTTCCGCACGACGACCACAACCTCCGACCGGTCCACACTCCAAACCTGCCGCTCGGCACAACAACCGCAAGCAGTTCCAGGCGAAATGTGCCAACACCAGCAGCCAGCGTTGCGTTGCATGGTTAAACACGTCATTGTGAACACACCGCATTTTTATGCTTAGAACACGAAACAAAAGAAAATATTTCTTCTCTGAAAATGACATGAAATAAACAAACTGCAATTCATTCAACACGAAGACAGTGACGGACCAAGCAATTCCGAGCTGACCATTTATTTCAAGGACCAAAAAATATGGCAACACACTGTAAGGTTTAAGTTCAATAATATTAAAAAATACAGTATTTCAGCCTATATATTCTCCTAGCTGTGGCAATGAATGGCTATGTTTGTCGTGGGTGTCTAAAGATCAAAGGCTGAACATAAACAACTTGTGTGTGTTGAAGGTCAACACGGCATCAGTGGCTCTTGTGCATCTTAGCCATCAATGTTAATGCAATATGAACAATGACTGAGCTATAATATTCCATCCTAGGATCTAAATACTGTATTACGCATGGAACATCCGATGTGAACAAGACTACAGTAGTTATAATCAGATTGACAATAAATGAATAAATCATACTGTATGTTGTGTATCAAGCTATACATTGTAGACTTGAAACAAATGTAATATCATAATGAATGCAATGGAAATGTCGATGTCAACAGTCATCAGCTATGCTGTAAGTGCAGCTACAAAAAGGGAGTTTTGCAGTTCAACGATGGTGACCCACACACTGAATATCACTTTCGTACCGTCCCATCTTTCCAATAGCAAACATCCGTTTGGCCGAGCGCTAGCAGAAAAAACAAAAACAATAAACAAAGCTTTGAGCCTCTGTGTGGTCCTTTGTGGGAGCATCTTCAGGCTTTAAAAACAAGAAACATAAACAACAGAAGGGCATACTAAGTCGCACGCGGCTCGGTGGTTACCAAGATGTGATATTCGCACGTCGAACGGCTCCGGCAAATATTGGGGGAGCAGTTGGAATTTGAAAATTGGGTCCGAAAATATTATGAATGTCATCTACACAGCTCAGGCTTTGCTTCGAAAACATTCTGTTTAGCACTTAGGCTGTTTACTCGACTCTTTGCTTTGTTAAGTACAAATGAGCAACTGTTACAAATACAAAACGTGCGTCGAGATAACATTTGTTGTGAATTTGGCACGAAAGAAACGAGGTGCATGCAGCACAGTGCTCGAGCGGTTTTTTTAAAGGGAAGATTCTGAGTGTTTCTGTTCCTGTGCCAGTGTTGTACAGAGTAGAATAATTCCCGCCATGGCGGACGTCTGCATGGGTGCAACTTAAGCCCGGCAACACAAAGAAAATCGGCCTGCTTTTGTCCCAACACACAGACTGATAATTGGGCCAATGTTGAACATTTCCGATCTCTTTCAATCACAGTCATCCAAGGCCCGATCTTGAACGTCTGTAAGCTCATTATCGATTATCCTGTGGTGTGTATTGTTTTGTTCCTTCTCCTGTGTCGGGTCTGGGTATCAAAAGTCGGAATGTGCGTAGCCTGCTTAACGTTAGCGTTTTATTTTGATCCACTCCACAACGTGCGTGCTGTGCGTTCAAGCAGCAAATCGTGTTTGAAGCAGAAGGTCGTGCTTTTTTTTGTTTGAATTGTGAAATCTTTTGAACTGAGTAAATGCATCCAAAAATATTTCTTCGATAATCACTTTTCCCCGGGTTGTAGCAGAGGGAAGAGTATGAATTAATTAGACTGCCTGGTGTAAAAAGGCCCGTGGAGTCTCTTGAGAAAACGTACGGGAAGCGTCGATCAAGATTTCTTCCCTCCTCTTCTTCCTCCATGTTTCATCAATCAATCTTCTGTCGCTTGATGTGTTCATATTTCTCCTTCTTTTTCTTCGAGCAACTTCTGTTTTTTGCACTGTCAACTCAACGCGATCAAGCTGAGTTTCTTACTTTTTGCTTGAAGACAGGAAATGATACGAAATGATACTTAAAGTCAAATTTGTTTTGCACTTTTGTCCTTGTGTCTCTCATAAACATCCCGCTTCCCGTCCCTCGCTTCTTATTCTGTTAGACAATCGAGGCCCAGTTTTTCGAGCGTCCTTCCCGTCCCGTCAGGGCCTCGTGGCGTTCTTGCCAAATTTCTCGGCGAGTTGCTGAATCAGCAGCGACAGCTCCCCGGCAGCCTCCGACTTGTCCTCCAGCAGCTCGTAACGCAGGCTGGAAATGTCCTGCTTGATTTCCTTCAGCTCACCTGTGAAAAACGCGACAATGGCAATTTTGTGTTGATTATTGTGGTTGAAGTTCAGGGTGGTACAAAACTGGTGAGAGGTGTTTCTGCAGTATATTTTGTTGTGTCAGGGGTAAACTATGCACATTTCATATGCACAAGCACATTTCGCTGTGATAGCGTCAATGTACGTAATACAATAACGAACATATTGTTATCAGGAATACTTTCTAACAGGGCCAATAAAATACAGCCGCGTACAGCCGTTGTATCGGCAGGGTGTGAAATTGTCGGTACGGTATATTTTTAGGAATTCAAGATTCTGGACCACAAGGTCGAATATGCGTTCGTATCAAATATAAAGCGCAAAGGATCGTTAAATGGTACATCGAGTTCGGGATGTGAGCAGCGTACGAAAATAAAGAAATCCAAAGCGTCCGTTACCTTCGTTGACTTCATCGCTCTCTCTGTCCACTTGGGCCTTGAGCACGTAACGCTTAATGAGTCGCTTCATGATCTTCTGCAGGGCGAGAGAGAGGACAAGAAAAGGAGGAGGTGACGAGGTGATGCGGCGACACTTGTATACCGAGACGGCAAACGACGAGCGGCTCGTTAAACTTTGAACACGCACGCGACAGGCTCCGCCACGAACAGAGATGTCGGCTACTGATCTCGGAGCCTGCAAACAAGCCTGCGCCGCTTCGTATTTCATGGGCCGTCTTCTTTGTTGACGTCTATCGCCGACTGGTTGACTCGGAAATGAGTGCAGTGGGCCGGGGAGGGAATTGTTCTTTTGCATATCTCTCAGGACGGCGGTGATGGTGGACAAATGAGGGCAGGGTCCGATCCCTCTCGTTGCGGCCAGATCGTTAGGGTCATTTCGGCCTCATTATCTTGCTCAAGATGCTTGACTTGCAATCAAATTCGTAGCGCTTGCACACTCACGGCATGGTACGGCATTCTTTTCTCGTTTCCACTTTTTTCATTGATTGATGAGTTTGTTTGGGAGCAACTTCCTGTCTGCCGTTTTTAGACATTTCGTTTTTTTCCGAGTAGGCATTCTTCAAGAATTATCCTTCTTGCATATGAAAAGTCTACAGTCTAGTCTAGGTTTTTGCTAAATGGAAAAAAAAAAAATCATGTCAAAAATGTTCCACCATCATTATGACCATCTTTTGAAGCTCAACTGCAAAACAAATAACACACACACACACAAAACAACCAAAAACTGACTGAAATCATGTGATTGCACAAGTGTGAGCACCCGCTTATAACTGTGAGGTGGCTGTGTTTAGAATTAAGCACTCACATTCAAACTCCTGTTAAATGGGACTCGGGACACGCCCGCCACCATCTCAAGTGCCTCTGGTTAACCCAAATTATTTGCAGATGTTTCAGTAGGGTTTTGCTTTCTCGCAGAAACCGAAAGGTTTTGTGCTTGATTTGAGAGAACCCCAAACGTCGGAACTGCGAGGCAGACGTGCTAACCACTCGACCAGCTTCAATTTATCGCATTGCATTAGTTCTCTGTTGACTTTTTAGCATCCAAATTGAATCGAATACAAGTTTTTGGATTTGAATCTTGACCACGTGCATGCAGGATAATGAAACCCCACATAAGAGATTTCAGATTTGAATTTCCGGACTGACTTTAGCACAACTGCCTCACAGTCGAGGTCCCGCGTTCCAATCTCGGCTCAGCTCTTCCCGTGCGGACTTTGTTCTCGCTGTGCTTGTGTGGCTTTTTGCAGCACTCAAAAATAAATAAATACAACAACAAACCTTTAGGATACTTTAAAAACGAAACAACGCATTGGTGTGAATGTTTGTGTGCTTGTGTGTGTCCTCCGTGAACCCCGCCTCTCGCTCAAGGTCATCTGGGATTGGCTCCGGCTCACCCGTGACCCTAATGAGGTCAGACGCGTGGATGGACGGAAGGTACTGTACGGTACGCTTAGAACTGTCAAATATCCTTACTTTTGCTCAATTCATTCAACTCACCTCGTATCTGGTTGGATGTTTTCTAGAATTTCGGGATAAGTTGTGGAACTCGTCTCCCAGGGGCGGGTAGGACCTGAAGTGTTCACCCTGGTGCAAGTGCAGACAGTAGTCAAACGTTAACTTGAAAGGAAACGTGTGACCTTGCATATTTGGGTCATATGAAAAGAGAAAAAGGAAGAAATTCCCTTGACCTAAATGAAGCTCTATTAAGCATCTTCCATATGAGAAGATGCTTCTCATATGGAAGCTAACTAGCTGTGGTCACATTGCAAGAAACGGATGCCTCGCGCTCTGTATGCAGTAAAGTAAAACCACATACGGTACCCGACAGCAGTCAAAATAAGTACAGCTTTATGACAGTACATTTCCTTTGTACATAATCAAAAATATACTCAGGGACATTTCTTTAGGAACATGCATATTTCAAGGTGATCCAGTAAAAATGTTGCCACAAACATTCTTGTTTGTGTCATGTTATTATGTAAATATTGATTGCAAACTGCTCAATGTGGCACAGTGGTGGGCCGTTGTATTGTGGTTTTCTAGAGTATTTATGGTTTCTATAATTGCGAGTACTTGTGATAAGGCGTTAAGAGACGGATTAAGTCGAGTAAGTTCCTAATGCAGGCCCAGGTACTAAACATACAACCCCAATTCCAATGAAGTTGGGACGTTGTGTTAAACATAAATAAAAATGATTTGCAAATCATGTTCAAGCTACATTTAATTGAAGACACTACAAAGAAAAGATATTTAATGTTCAAACTGATCAACTTGATTATTATTAGCAAATAATCATGAACTTGGAGTTTGATGGCTGCAACACGTTCCAAAAAAGATGGGACAGACAGGGTCATGTTTCCCGCTGTGTTACATCACCTTTTCTTTTAACAACATTCAATAAACGTTTGGGAACGGAGGACACTAATTGTTGAAGCTTTGTCGGTGGAATTCTTGCTCGATGTACAGCTTCAGCCGTTCAACAGTCCGTTGTCGTATTTGACGCTTCGTAATGCGCCTCACATTTTCAATGGGAGACGGGTCCGGACTGCAGGCGGGCCAGTCTAGTACCCGCACTCTTTTACGACGAAGCCACGCTGTTGTAACACGTGCAGAATGTGGTTTGGCATCGTCTTGCTGAAATAAGCAGGGGCGTCCGTGAAAAAGCCGTCGCTTGGATGGCAGCGTATGTTTCTCCAAAACCTGTATGTACTTTTCAGCATTAATGGTGCCTTCACAGATCTGTAAGTTACCCATGCCATTGGCACGAACACAGCCCCATACCGTCACAGATGCCGGCTTTTGAACTTTGCGTCCATAACAGTCCGGATGGTCCTTTTCCTCTTTGGCCCGGAAGACACGACGTCCACAATTTCCGAAAATAATTTGAAATGTGGACTCGTCGGACCACAGAACACTTTTCCACTTTGAATCAATCCATCTTAGATGATCTCGGGGCCCAGAGAAGCCGGCGGCGTTTCTGGGCGTTGTTGGTAAATGGCTTTTGCTTTGCATAGTAGAGTTTCAAGTTGCACTTACGGATGTAGCGCCGAACTGGATTTACTGAAATTGCTTTTCTGAAGTGTTCCTGAGCCCATGTGGTGATATCGGTTTTTGATGCAGCGCTGAGGGATCGAAGGTCACGGGCATTCAATGTTGGTTTTCGGCCTTGCCGCTTACATGCAGTGATTTCTCCAGATTCTCTGAACCTTTGAGGATATTATGGACCGGAGGTGATGAAATCCCTAAATTCCTTGCAATTGTACGTTGAGGAACATTGTCCTTAAACAGTTGGACTATTTTCTCACGCACTTGTTCACAAAGAGATGAACCTCGCCCCATCTTTGCTTGGGAATGACTGAGCCATTCAGGGAAGCTCCTTTTCTCCCCAATCATGGCACCCACCTGTTCCCAATGAGCCTGTTCACCTGTGGGATGTTCCCAACAGGTGTTTGATGAGCATTCCGCAACTTTTTCGGTCTTTTTTGCCACCTGTCCCAGCTTTTTTTGGAATGTGTTGTAGCCATAAAATTTTACGTTCAAGATTATTTGCTAAAAACAATCCAGTTGATCAGTTTGAACATGAAATATCTTTTCTTTGTCGTGTATTCAATGAAATATCGGTTGAACATGATTTGCAAGTGATTGGCCCGTCACATCAATTTATGTGGCCCGCGAAAGCAAATCAAGTGCATCGACTTCATCTTTCTTGCGAAAATAAGAACATTGCAAATCGTCTTCCCTTTTATACAACGTTGATTGCAAACATTTTTGTTACCAATCCCCATTTGAAAATAAACTGAATTAACAACTTTTTACTGGCTTCTGGTTTCAAATATAGTTACTGATCGATTTTGTTTGTGTATATGTAATAACATCAGGCAATTGCACATTTACTGTATATGTGTTCGCGCTCATGACGGCCCTCCGAGGGAAACCATGACTACGATGTGGCCCGCAGCAAAAATGACTTTGACACGCCTGGAATTGGGGTTGTATTATAAATGGTGAGTTTGAAGTAAACCACGACATTGAATTGAACGTGCTTTTCCCTAACCTTCATTTGCATTTTTAACTCATCATCTAAAGTAACAAAGGATATGTGCTTGATGTATATGAACAAAGAAGATAAAGCCTATTAGGAAAGGAGCTAAATGCGCAACCATCTGTTGCTATTGCAATCTGACATCGTCTGACAATTACGCGCTTGGTAGGAGTGAATACAACAGCTGGAACAAAGCGCCACATTGAAAGAAACCTGGCAATTATTTCATGGCCACAATGTGGCACGAAAAACATCTAATCAAAAAATGTTTGATGTTGCTTTTTCCATTGTATTTAGTTTCTCATCACTATACTTGTTTTGGGTCTCTACAGCGTAGATAGTTACCTTGGCCTGAGAGTTGAGCATACCGAGCTCCAACTCATTCCTGCGCTGATGTCCGCCCACCTTGCAGAGACGTAAAAGGCCGGACCTGATGCGCAGGACCAGGTAGTAGAAGGACTTCGGACTGGGAACCAGGTTGAAGGGGGCGGGCAGAGTGCGACCCTCGTCGAAGTAGGAGAGCCACAGCTTAGCACGAGCAAACTTCCACTCCACGTCAGCGTCCTCCTGCGGACACAGTGTGTTTGAAATGGTGGGTAAAAGGTGAAGTAAAAAAAAAAATATTTTTTAAAAAGACAAAAATACTTTTCTTAGACAAGGAGGTTGTAACTGTTTGCACTGACATGCTAGCATCGGTCAACAGGGCATGTGTGTTTCAAAGCGGCTTGCGATTAACACGGCCCTGAGCTTTCAAGGGCCTCCAATTTGTATTTCCTCTCCATTCAGCCATCTATTTTTGTGCTGTGTTTGAAATTGAATACCACGACCCTGGTGACCTTCTCCCCCCCCCCCCCAGCAGGACACGCCTTTTATTTCTGAGAGATTAACCCAGGTCTACTCTTGGGTCTCGTTCCACTTGAACGTGACCAGACGTCATTCCGAAGGAAGACCCTTATTAATCTAATGAAAAACGAGCAGTGGCTCCACGCTAATGAGTTGTCGTCAAACTACGCTTGCCAGTATTGGCCACGCTATCTCGCATCACGAAAATCTTTCGTAGCTGAGCTTCAGATGGCCAAAGACTCAGGGGCAACGCCAAAATGTAAACAAGCTGAGTTAAAAAAAAGAAAGAAAGTTAGGTACAGATAATAATATAGAGCAGCAGTAGTTCATCTGTAAGGACTTCGACTTTGGAAACGGAGGGTCACGGTTCGATCCCGCAGCGGACAAAAGTAATTGTAACGCGTTGCTGTAGTCACCGTTTGCACGCCCCATCACGCAGACATCTTTCCTTGCACGCATGCATGTGTGGGCGCTCCGCTTCTCTGTGTGGTGCCGAACACAAAAAGACGGCATAGTCATAGCGATCTAAGAAGATCAGAATTTTGTGCCGAGTGGGAAACGTCGCAACACGTTCCATTCACACACGCACTCAAGTTGGTCTCGGCTCTCTCTTACTACCTCTGCAGGCGGAATCTTGAAACTCAGCCATTACTCATGGGAACAAGATCCAATGATTATTACCTCGATCTCCTGGTACGAGCTGTTTATCATGGCAATGAGCATGTTGAGAAGGACAACCACCATGGTGACGTTGTAGACCCCGTACAGCACGTAACCAATGTTCTCGATGAACTTGTGGTCATACTTCAGCACCACGGAGATCACTTCTGACAGCCCGAAGATGGACCAGAAAAGAGTCTTAAAACTCTCCTCGACGCTGTCATGACAGACAAACGGAAGTGGTAAGAACACTGAAAAAATAATTTAACAATTAAACACTGACGGAATGCGTCACATTTAATATCTTAGCTTTGATTAAATGAAATTGATTCATTTAGTGTATGTGAAAGTTTAACTTGAAAGTTTTTACTTCATGTAAACCATGTTTGAATGTTGAAACAAACATTACTAGTGTTAGCGCCTGCTAACTTAGCTTAGTTTAGTTTAAAAGCAGTGCTCATACACATTCATTCACACTCCTACAAGCGTCACACAAGGCACATGTTCTCACCGTCGTTATTTAACTACGTTTTATGGCGTCTTTGCGGTTTATGTGAGAGAAATAAAAATGTTTACGCAGCGGCTAATCCCGTCTCCAGTAGGCTAGCATCTACCTGGCCTGCACTCGCCGCACAATAATGCGTCGGATTCGAAGGCTGACTATAACGTCCAGTAAAGGAAAGATAGGCTTAAAAACATAAATGACTATAAATCAACTGTAACGTTACCAAAATGCAAAGTTTATTAATTTATTTTTTTTACATCAATGTCAACATTGCCTCCTCTGTCCAAGTCCACAATGCATGTGAAAATCACAGTCAATTCAAGTAAAGTCTTTGGCCAAGCTGTAAAACTCATTCACTGCCAGCTTTCCCCGTTCACATGGATATTTGACTTCTAAAGCCGTCAATGGCAGTGAATGTGTTTAAAAAAAAAAAATAATAATAAAAATAAAATAAGAAATTTGGAAATGTCATTCTCAACGACACCGTGGTTATAAAAGCCGCTTGGGTGGATAGTGGAGTTACACTCCTCTCACCCTTCTTTTTCGACTGATAAAGGCCGGTGAGAGTAGCCGAGGATAAACGAAATTCAACAGTGAACCTCATCCATCCATGAAAGACAACATTTTAAGTATTGGATCAATGCATTCCAAACTCTCTCAAAGGTGTTTTAGATTCTTCATAATCAATCTGCGATGAGCGGTCCTGAAGGGACTGACCCTTAAAAACATAAAACTTGAGCCACACCATGTTAAAGTGAAAAATGAGACACCACCTGCACAATATCAGCGCTATTAGACTTTCACCGTTTGTCTACAATGCTAAAACCGCGAGGCGCTTCGTTCCAAATAGAATCGGCTGGCGTCCACTCGGCGAAGAAAGCATTCATCCTGGAGGAGATTTGGAGAGGGACCAGAACTGCTGCTAAAATGATGTAAAGTGAAGCGAGAGAGAGAGAGAGAGAGAGAGAGAGAGGACTAAATAGGATGGATTTGAACACTTCCTTCTGTTCGTATGTTCCTCACCAACGGACGAACTAACGGCTGAAAGAAAACTGCAGCGCTTTTGTTGACATTCGAACTTGCGCTCCGGCAGCAAATGTGAGGGACGTCACATGATTGCCAGATTACAATTTTAGCATCCTGGAGCATTCATAACTTCACTCCACCTGTTGTACTTTGTAACAACAATAGGGCTGTCCATTGTTGATTTTTTTTGTTTTTGTTTTTTGTTGTTGTTTTTTTTTAAATCAGATGAATCACACTTTGGAATTTGGATGAATCGAGATTGATCACAGACACCAAATATGCCACACATAGCACATTTAGCTTTGAGATGATATTTTAAACTAGTTGTGCTTCAACGAAAAGAGTTCAGCGCTGCACTCTATGCAAATGACTTTGGTTTTATGGAAAATGTCCCACCGGGTTGACTTTGAAGCTAAATTTGCTGCCGGGCACTCCAGTCGGAGTCTCGTCACTCATCTTGGCGTAAGTGTTGACCTGATCGCTGAGCAATATCCATACGCCTTTAAGCTAAAGGAGCGCGTGTGCACTCAAAATAAATTGATTTCATACATGATTAATGCAATAATCACTTGCAATTAATTAATGCATTAAGGCTTTAATTTTGACAGCCCTCGACCAGAGGGCTCAAACTCTGGACCTCCTGTATGCCAAACGCCATTGTGAAGGGAGCTCTTCCTATAGATTTGAATTATAAAATATTTCTTTCATATATTGTATGAGTTATTATTTGTATTAATATTGTTATTTTACTGTGGTTTGTTTTCTGTTCAACCTGACTTGTACAGCACTTTGAAAAATAAATAAACGAAGCCGATTTCGGCCTTGGCACCCCGGCCCGCGGCGCAGACATACGAAGAAGATGGGAGGGAGATTGTTGTCTAAAAAAAGCAATCTGTTTTTAAACCCAAATTCCTGCAGCTCCTTCACTGTCGCTGCTGGCGGTATTTCAATCCCACTCAGCAACCGTGGTTCTTTGAAATCTTGGTGCTTCTGTGATGTATTTTGCAAACATCAGAAACGCGTCCTCACCATTGCCCTCACATGCAGCCAACAGGCTGCCAGGAGGACAGCCGAGCAAGGTGATTTTGCTGAAAAGCCGGTTATTTTCATTCCTTTCACATTTGAAATAACGTCTCATCTCTTAATTGGACTCTCTCCTTACAAAACGCAATTCCCTCTCACTTTGAGATGTGACGCGTTGAAAGACAAAGAGTAATTGCTGGGTCTTGATGATATGTTTTCCCAAATATGCTTTTCTTCAAATTATTCCCCAACCTGCCCGTAAGCAACACATTTCCGACTGGGTGTTCCCATCTCATAAACACAAAGAATTATAGCACGGAAGTAATGATGGTGGGCTGTGCTCCAGGGTAGATTCAAGTGTCAGAAAATTCTGATTTCAAATTTTCTGTGTATGGGGAATTATAAACTCCAATGACTTTTTTTTTTTTTTTTTTTTTTTTTTTTTATTATCGGCCTCACTATGTGCCCTTAAACTGACATACTACGACGGATGAAACTGAGAGTTTTCAGACGTACGTCTTTGCTTTTTATGCGACTGTCACAAGATTCGGCGAGAGTCGTTTGCGAAAGGGGCATTCTGAAAATATGCACTTAGCAGCAAATATCTTATGCACCTCCACATGGACCCAATAAGTGTCAAACTCATTTTTGTTGCGGGCCACGTTGCGGTTACGGTTTCCCTCAGCGGGCCATTATGACTGTGAAACCACATAAATGGTTAATCGCCTCTTAATATTGCATACACATCCAGTTCTACTTGTGTTGATGCCACCGTTTGCGTTCAATTACGTGTCGCTTCAAGAGTTATAACACCTCACCTATCGATGCTATTTGTTAGCCCTTCTATGGCGTTTTGCATCGAGTGTTAGCATTAAGCTAGCGGAAGGTTGGAAAGTTATGTGGTTGTTTTAAATAGACAAGGTGTCATTTTCTTTGTTTTACGTAAACTTCAAGTTTGAGTGGCATGAGACGGCTTGAAGCCTCTTTTCGGAATCTCAATCTGCCAAACGGATGCTTTTTGCGACGTGACTTGAGTTCACTGCCAGCAGACAGCGCTCGTACATCGAACTGTTGCTCGGAAGGCAAAGCAAAACGTTGACCGAATGGTGGCTCCTATCTGGAAAAAAATTGCAAGGAGTTTGATTTTCGACCTGAAGAGACACGAGACAAAGGTGTTTTTTTTTTATTTGGGGGGCGACTTTTTCCAAAAAGTCTTACAACCTCAGGCTCTTATTTTTCCAAATCTTTTTTTAAACCAAAAAACAACCAATCCGTGTTTTCAGTGTTGCCCCCCTCAAAAAAAAAAAAAAAATACAAAATACAAAAATAACAATTGGAAAAAAATTGAAAAAAAAGAAAAAAATGTAAGTGTAAAAATAAACCGGCGGATCGCTGAATCCGTGTGTGCCGAACCGCGAGTACGCGGCGGGCCACTGTACACCGGTAATCTCCATACAGTAATTTTTTGGGGGGCAGCTCTCATTATGCAGAGGCCAGGATGCAAGTGGCTGGATTATGTTAACTAAGGCGTTGCGTTGTTATGGTGACACAAGTCTGTGTGTGTGCATGCGCGCGCCCCATTACAGAGCCTGTTGGGAGCTGACACTCTTAATAATAGATAATAGGACGTCGTCCATCTCTGCCACCGGATGCCCGCTCCCCTGCTGCTTTACTGATGCTTGGACAATGGTGTCATGACAACACGCACACACACACACACACACACACACACACACACACACACACGGTTTAAGACATGCGGCAGAGATGAAAGTGCTAATGTCCTGCAGAGGCGTGTTCGTGTGTGTGTGTGTGTGTGTGTGTGTGCTTGTGCGCACGCCACCTTGGCTGCGCAGGAGCCGTTCCAGCCTAACTGCAGACAGGCCCAAATCAAGCCGATCCGCCTCAGGGATGTGCTTCTTGTAGCTCTTGCTCTTTGCTTTCTACGCGACTCCGCCATTGTCTTTGCTCTGCTCTCGCCCGCTCGTTCATGTGCTCGCTCTACCGAGCGCTACTTGGTTATAATCCAATTGCGGTTGTTTTTATATCTCCCTTCCAATCCCCACTCGCCCCCGTGTGCTTCCCGGCAGCTTTCAGCTATTATATCCACCCTTCATCTATTCCTTTCAATTGTAGATCTTTTTCTCTCTCTTTGTCTCCCCCCCCCCCCCCCCCCCGCCCCATAACACAAACATTTCTCCCATTTTTATGATCTTCAGGGACCTTCTCACATAGCTCAGAGTGAATGTGTAATTTGCATTTTAGGCCTTTACAAATAATATGATATACAATACTGAATGTGTCTTTCTTGACAGCGACTGACCAGCTCTTCTCTTCAAGCCGACAGACACATATTGATGACTGGTTTGAAATGATCTGTCCTTTTCAGGTGCCAAAATCCCTGTCACGACGGCAATTGCAGGGATGGGAGCCTTGCACAGTAGATGTTGCTGGTAAGGAAATGAAGGAGGGCAGGAGAGGAGTGTGTTTGTAAGCATGTTGTTCTTTTAGGCATTTGTTTCCTTCCTTCCCCATTTTCTCTTTTTGTTCAGTACTCTTTTCATAGGCAACTCAATAAATGTGTTGTGATTTTAGCTCTTAGTTTGTGTGAAAAACATTTTTGTTGATGAAATAGTAAAAGGTCAGCAATTATAGAGAGTCTTTCGACTTGCACTGGAGCACTTTTACCGTGTTAATACAAAGAGAGACACGATGAGGCTGATGCTAAATGGAGGAGAAATAATATGCTGACGACATACAGTAGTGCGCAGAGTGGCTTCGCTATTTCGTTCACAGCACCTGGGAAAGTTGGAGGAGGAATGAAGCCTTTTCCAATTACTCGGCGGCCGCTCGACCGCCTGAGCCACGGATGCTGCAAATTAGTTTTCAAGTGACGCATTAACATAGTTTACAGTGACATTTGTCCGACTATGAAGGTCGACGTGACCTTCTTAATTCAACGATTTTCTAAGCAAAAACGCTTCCACTGGGATCACATCTGATCTACAACAAATTCCTAATACCGGAATCACACTCACTAGAATAATTTGAAATGCACAAATCAGGTGACGGTGGAAGTCAAATACTTGTACACACGGCTTGACATGAACTTGAAGAAAACATTGCTGCACGTTTGAAGTTTGCTGACGAGCACTTGGATATTCCACAGCACTACTGGCAAAATATTTTGGGGACATATGAAACCAAAAACGAATTGCTTGGGAGGAAGACAACATCCTATGAGGAGGAAAAATGGCACAGCCCACCAACATCGAAACCTTATCCCAACTGCGAAGTATGGTGGAGGGATCATCAGGGTATGGGCGTGCTTCGCTACCACAGGGCCTGGACAGCTTGCTATCATCAATGGAAAAATGAGTCAAGGGTCAACCAGTGATTAAATCCAAGGGTTCAGTTGGTTTTTCCTCTCGGTCCTGTGAATTTTATTTTCAATAAAAATATAAAAACATTTTTATCTGGTATTAGAATAAGCAGACTGTTTGTTTATTCTTGTGATTTAGATAAAGATACAAAACTTTGACCAATTAATGCAGATTTCCAAAGGTTCAGACACTATTTCCTCACACTGTTTCAAAGTTTGACCACTTACAATATAGTAAGACCTAAAAGTTTTGTTCTTCTGCTGCATTCTCCTGATGGCAATGATTCCGATGAGGACACCATCGGCACCTTCTGTTGATATTGACCCTTTTGAGTTACACCAGGAATCTAATCAATATTTACTTCTGTGGGTAGTTTGCAGAGAGGTACAAGTTCTTCAATAGTATGGCACCGCAGAAAACTTATATTAATATTACATATTTTGGTTGTTCAGCTACATGAAAGTGGTTCGAGTGAGTGTGGTTAGGCATTGTAATAAAAGAAATCCATGAAAAAGTCATGAGACAAGGATGTTTTTGTTGGATTCCCAGCTTTACGCTGCACTACTTTAACATTTGCTTCCATTTTCTTCCAATTGCGCGTGTCTATCGCAGTTCAGTGAGTCAAAAACTGGCAAACGACAAGAAAAAGGCCACAACATACTCGAGCGGAGATCATCAAGAAAATGTATGTTCCGATGTCCTACAACGAGTCATTAGCCGTAAAACGGGTGCAATGCTGACGTGCGCCAAGTCTGCGTGTCAACGCTTGCGTTTGCTTCCCAGTCAGCTTGACCTTCTCTCATCTTCTGTCACTCTGCCCGCTCACGTCCCCCTCTTTTGTTTTTGCATCCTGGCAGCTCTCCCGCATTTTTGGCCCGAATAAACGGCACAGCTCCAAACGCCCTTCGCTGCGCATCCGCAGCCGCATCCCTCCCTGTGCTCCTCGCTCCGTCCTCCATTCCCTCCGCCTCCTAGACTTCATCCCCTTTTGTTTGTTGCATTGCGAGCTCCCTCCGGTCGCGATTGATTTGTTCACTTTAATTTGGCCTCTTTCATTTTTGGGATCGTTTAAATCAATAATTTCGTGGCGGGAAAGTCCAAGGACTTCCAGTCTATTCCACCGCTCTGTGCGGTGCTTTCACGCAACATGAAGACGTGCATGTCCACTGGCCTCAGCCGGACTGACCAAATGTGAATCCTGATAAGTGCGTGTGTGCTATTCCAACTGTACAACCGTATTGTTTGAAAAGCTGTTAAATTATGCAAAACACAGGCGTTATGCACGCGCGTATCTCTGTGTATTTGCACAGACGGGGATACTCCCACTGACCACAACAGCCGCTCCGTCTAACGCAGGCGCCGTATGCAGCCCGTGAGAGCATTTGATCGGGCTCGCCGAGCAATTCTAAAAACAAATGGAACCTCAGAGGAACTGTTAGAAACAGCTCCAAAGCAATTAACCCACAAATGCTTATGATACTGTATATCAAATAAAATGCACATTGCAACAATTGCCTTGAATATGGTCTTGAGGGGGGGGGGGGGAATGCAAGAGACATTCTCCACCCAGGTAGAATTGGATTCTGATCCAAAAGCTTGATCAAAAATCCGAATTATTAGAGTCACTGTGACATATTCATCAGAATCCCAATCATCCCAATCGAGGACTTTGTCTCCGCTAGGTGGAGCCGCTCGAGTACGACAACAGACAATCGATTGACGAAACCGCGATCATTGCGTTGACCCTGCGGAAGACGGATTCATTTCGCAATACGTGCGCGGCTTTTCTCCGGGTACTCCGGTTCCCTCCCACGTTGCAAAAACATGCACGCTAGGTCAACGGAAGACTCTAACCTGCCCGTAGGTGTGAATGTGAGTGCCAACGGTTGTTTGGTGTTTGTTGGTTGTGATTGGCTGGCGACCGGTTCGGGGTGTACCCCGCCTGTCGCCCGAAGATAGCGAAGACGGCGTGAGGAAAAGGAATGGTTATGTGTGATTATTGTTATTTTAGTTTCTGCACTGCATGTTTTGTTTGCCTTATTGAGCCACACGATGCACTGAATAGGAAACACAAGTACATATGAAATGTTCAAATGGAGATTTCTTTGCAGAGACAGATTTTTGGGGGCGAAACGGCTTTTGTCTTGACTATTATGTGTGTACCTAAAGTTATGTGCGTGAGGTGTCACCAAAAGCACAGCAAGTGAGAACGCGCGACGGCGTCTTCACGCGTGTGGGAAGACGCAAATGGCCCGACGCCCCATCGAAGCCGCCTCCCGCCTCGACTATCGTCTGTCTATGGCGTTGTGCATTGTGTGACAGCATTAAGGTAACGGAAGGTTGTTTTAAAACACGACGCGTCCTCCTCTTCGTTCGATGTCGAGTTTGACAGTAAACAATTTTCAGCTCCAGGACGAGAACCGGTCACCGCTTGCTGTCGGTGAGTCGAGTTCACCGCCGACGTGCGAGCGAGTCAAAGCCAAACGTCGCCCCAACGACGGCTCGTATCTCGGAAAACGCGCAAGTCGAGTCGCTTGCATCTCAGGGCGCGGTCCGAACCGGTTTCCTCTGCTTTGCGAAGAATTCCTTCAAGATGTTGGAGAGGGTCCGTGGGTCCATTCGGGTCCATTCATCCAGAACAACATTTGCTAGATCCGATGGTGGACCTGAGAGAAGGTGTGGATCACTTTTGTTTGGGTCGGGGTCAGGCTCAAGAATTCTCCCCAGCGCGCCTTTGTGCGCAGCGGCCCAGTCAAGCCGGAACAGAAAACGAGCTTCCCCGAACTGTTTCCACAAATCGTGAAGCAAGATACGTTGGCATGCAGCTGCCAATGAGATTTAGGGGCTACTGAATTCGGAGCTGTGTCCCAATACATTTGTGCTGTACAGTATTTTGCCACAAAAGTTTTTGGGACTGATGACTTGAGCCAGTTCTTGTGCGGTGAGCGTCTTGCCTTCGGCAAGCAAACGCCTCGCTGCGGGCTGAGAGCAGAAGCCACACTGACCCCTGCTGGTGGAAGTGACGAGCGCAACATGTTTCTTGCTTTCTCAGCCACAACACAGAAGGCGATTGAAGGGGGAGGTATAGATCGGAGCAAATTGCAACTCATTGAGGATTTGGATTTACCGTTGATTTCGCAATCCTACATTTATCACAACTACCACAACATGCACTTGTTTGGTGTTTGACTAACAAGCAGTGGGTTTTTTTTGCTTTAATGTCACAGGAGATACAGCTGGGAAAAAAACATCTTCTGACAAAATGAGATTTAAAAAAAGATATGGCAAAAATAAAACAATAGACTAGATCGTAAGACTAACGGCGATGATTTTTTTTCTATATTTCTTTAAAAAAAAAAAGAAAGTAGTGCGCATAAAGAGTTAACAACTCCGTATCTTTCTTTTTCTCGCTGTAAGTCATTCAGTGTTTTATTGGCTTTCTATTAAGTCATTTAGTTTTATACCCCGTGTTTTAAATGTTGAAACTGTATCTAATTAGTATTATTGTTTCATTTATATACATTTCTTTCATTTCTGTGTTAAATCGAGGGAATTGTGCAAAACAAGTTAACGAGAAAACATTGACGAGAAATGTGCCTCGAATCAAGTGGCCTATTTATGTGGATGGAACCGAGGAGGCCAAATCGGTGTTGGAGCAAAACCACTCGTCACAACATTCGACTAATCCTCAATTTTCCCGGAGAATTGGAGACGCGGCCTGCTCATTTTCAAAGCTCTCGAGCCCCGACCAAGACTTTCCCCAAACATCTCGTTCAGGAATATTCCGACATACAACGGGTTTTCTTTTCTTCCTTGTATTACCCATTAGCTGTCCATCTTTTCTTTAACACTGTAAATGTGGATTAGGTATTTGAGAACTAAGCATAAAACAAGGAAAAATACACAGTCTATTGCGGCAACTCATTTTGTTTCTTCCTTCTGAAAGTCTGCTAGCCTAATGCTAACACAATGTAAAACGCCATGGACGGGCTAACGAAACCAGCATCAATTTCACTGTAATTTTAAACCTCAACAATTTCTATGTGAACCCAAGCGGTAGCAACACTTGTAGTCACACGACATAAGAATACGCACAGGCATATATTTTTGAATCCCTAATATTAATGCAGTTTAGCTGCTCGGTCTTCTTCTGCGTTCCGTCATCAAATTTTGGTGTTTGTTTTTGCCTCGTTTATGTCTGTATTAAGGCTGACACTATTGAATGGTTTTAAACTGGATTATATCAATTCAGGGGATAACAATGTATTTTGCATTCAAGCTTATTGCAAAATCCTTCAGACTGTTTATTAACCTCTTACCGTTGACGATTTGGTATCGTTTCACGATGAAACAATACCGAAGCAGGAACAATTGCGCAATATCACAGGAGAGGGAGTGATGATGTACTCGCCAAGCTTTTGGAAATTGAGAGCAACTTGTTGGGTTCGGATTATTGTCCAAGGCTACTAGTTTCTTTCATTCACACTTCTTTTTTCAGGTTGCGTCCGGTTCAACGACATCTCAACTGCACGTCACTCACACTGCGGCTGCAAATAATTATTGACTGACTCGGATTTGTTTTCCATAAATTGGTTATCGCTCCTCAGTTATTGGTTTGGTCTGCAACACGTCAGGAAAAAAAGCCCAAAATGTTGAACATTGTAATCCAAGGTTGAAGCAAATGTTTGCAAATGTCTTGTTTTTGATTCAACACAAAAAACAATCAGTCTACTTTGATAAAGGACTTCCAGAAATCAAAGAACATTTACTATATATAGAGAGGCTGAAATCAGAGGATTTGCATAATTGTATGTTCAACAATGGCTCTACACGATTAATCGATTGTTTTTATGAAGTACGAGATTGTGTCAGGAAATCGAGAAAAAGCCGAGGCGTAACTCACGTGGTGAAGGCCGGATTGTACTTGGCTCCAAGGTAGTACGAGTACAGGTTGAACATGCCGATCATGAAGGCCACGAACACCATGATGAAGATGACCATGAACTTGAAGATGTCTTTGACCGTGCGGCCCAGCGAGATCTGCAGCGGGCCGAAGCTCTCGTTGGCCGGAAGGATGTAGGCGATGCGCGAGAAGCTCAGCACAACCGCGATGGCGTACAGACCCTCGGAGATGATCTGAGGGTCTGACGGGCGCCACTTGTTCCTGGCTGGACCCGCGGGTGGGGTGGGGGGGGGAACAAAGTGGGAGTCAGGGGATTGTCTGCTGAAGCTGTAAACGTTGGATTTGAATGAGACGTTCAAGTGTCAGAGACTTTTTGACATCCACCGTGAAGCGTTTCATACGCGACTACAAAACCATTCATGACTGTGTCAAGCAGAGCAGAGTCTGATAAAGTGGCGTCATAAGAGCCCGCGGGCATTTTTGCACGTGCAAAGTCAACATTTCGTGCGCTCCACTCCTTTTCAAGTGAAGCGAGAATGCGGATGAAGGTGCAAAGACGAGATGAAGCGGAGCAAGGAGCGGAAGTGACAAGCGATGGATGTGAGAGCAAAGAGCGGCGATCAACACGTACAAATTCTGGGGAGGCGCAGGAAGGCAGGGGGAAAAAAGAATGGTGCTTGGATTCAAAGTTCATAAAGCGAGGAAAGAAAACAGAAGGGCTACGTTAGGAAGAATGATGCAAAGACTTCTTCTGGGAATAGTTAGGGTGGCCCTGAAAAGACAAGGAGAGCAATCAAATGTGAGCATCACTGACAAAGGTGAAGGAAGTAATGAATACATCATCATGTGCTTCCTGTGCGCCGCCTTCATTTGTATGACACCATCAGGCCACTAGATGGCACCACGGATGAAGATTCTCTTCTCCTCCAAGATGCAAAAAGCCTTGGAGCACATTTCCACAGGTATGCTACCTACGGGCGTCATAAATGCAAGGGTCGCGTGAAAACACAAGAGTTTGCATTTCCGAGGGACGCAAACAGAGTTCAGGAGGATTTGATGAGGCTGTCGCAAATATTTCGGAAGTATTCTCTTGCATGCACTCCATTCCTTGAGTCCCGTTCAAAGGAAACTCCCTTTTTAAACTCATTTGAAATGCAGACCTTACTTTCATTCTCTTCTCTTCTACAGTTGTTGTTTCTTCTTCTATGACTTCCCTTGTTGTCTACCTTTTGATGACTGTTGATGACTCAAGCATTTCATACGCGAGTGGATCTTATATCTTATAATATATTCTTACGAAAACTGTCCCATTGCACGATAATATTTTGTCCAGCAAGCATTCCATTATTTCTATTTTTCTAGACAGACTAACAGAGAGTCGAGCTGTAATTGTGCGCAGTCGCAATAAGAGCGAGCTTCTCACCGAATGTAAAGTAGGCCACCTCGTCAGGCAGCGAGGCGTTGCTGAGGTCTTCATCCGGCACATGCATGTCCACGTACTGCTGGGCTTTCGATGCCTTGAGGAACGCCATGAAACGTGCCGTGAAGGATGCCGCAAAGATGGAGAGCATGCCGAAGTCCAGAACGTTCCACAGGTGCATGACGTACTCCCTGGGCCCATCGCTCCAGATCTCCTTGCACTCGGACCAAATCATACCTGTTGAGGCGGGCGACAAACAAACACGAATGTACTGAGAAGGTTCTCGCCGTTAGATCAACGCGAATATTCACAACAGCACGTTCCTTCAAACAAACGTTAACAGTTAAGGTGATCATTTATTAAGAATTCACCATTTGAGATTCACACGTTCTCATTAAAAGTCCGAGTCTGTCGTCTGGTTGGAGCCGAAGATTGCTTGTTTGTGGTGCAAGCATACGGAAGCGTATTGCATTCACTTGGATAGAAAACAAAAAAAAGAAATCCTGTTTTTCGGACTATTTTTTTTCGGTAATCTTTTTTCCGAGTCATCGGGACACATCGAACTCACGCGAGAACCTGCGAACTGCAAGTGACTCTTTGTGGAATCCGTAGTAAGCAACATGATCAAGATTTAATTTGAGAGATACTTGGAGATACTCCTGTCTTTGAGTCACATAGATGGTATTGTTATTAGTTTGTCGACATTACGCAGGCGCCTTAATTGAACCGGTTAGGTAAACGCGTATGGGCAGGTTGAAGGTGTGCGAGCAGTAATCCGCCATTAGCGAGTCCGCAAAGAGTCACTTGCGGTTCGTAGGTTCTCGCGTGAGTTCGATGTGTCCCGATAACTCGGAAAAAATTTTGTCAGAAAAACAGAAAAAAATAGTCAGAAAAACTAAGCCCTCAAAAAAATGACTCAGAAAAACAGGAGTTTTTTTGTTTTTTTTTTATCCAAGTGAATACGATACGCTTCCGTACAAGCATCAGTGGGATCTCTGCCAATTGAAAGCAAGCTGTCGCAATCCGACTGTTCCGTCTTCGACCCAAACTTTTCTTTTCTCATATACGGTGGGTACGGAAAGTATTCAGACCCCCCTGCATTTTTCACTCTTTGTTATATTGCAGCCATTTGCTAAAATCATTTACATTCATTTTCCCCCTCATGAATGTACACACAGCACCCCGTATTGACAGAAAAAAAAACGGAATTGTTGACATTTTTGCAGATTTATTAAAAAAATAAAAACTGAAATATCATACGGCCAAAGTATTCGGACCCTTTGCTGTGACACTCATATATTGAACTCGGGTGCTGTCCATTTCTTCTGATCATCCTTGAGCTGGTTCTACGTCTTCGTTGGAGTCCAGCTGTGTTGGATTATACTGATTGGACATGATTGGGAAAGCCACACCCCTTGACTATATAAGACCTTACAGATAACGTTTGGGACGATCGGAACCCTTCCTAGAGCTGAGCAATCGGGAGAGAAGAGCCTTGGTGAGAGAGGTAAAGAAGAACCCAAAGATCACTGGGGCTGAGCTCCACAGATGCAGTCTTGAGAGTCAACCATCACTGCAGTCCTCTACCAGTCGGGGCTTTATGGCAGAGTGGCCCGACGGAAGCCTCTCCTCGGTGCAAGACACGTGAAAGCCCACATGGAGTTTGCTAAAAAAACACCTGAAGGACTCAAGGATGGTGAGAAATAAGATTCTCTGGTCTGATGAGACCAAGATACAACTTTTTGGCCTTCATTCTAAGCGCTATGTGTGGAGAAAACCAGGCACTGCTCATCACCTGTCCAATACAGTCGCAACAGTGAAGCACGATGGTGGCGGCATCATGCTGTGGGGGTGTTTTGCAGCTGCAGGGACAGGACGATCGGTTGCAATCGAAGGAAAGATGAACGCGGCCAAGTAACGGGACGTCCTGGACCAAAACCTTCTCCGGAGTGCTCAGGAAATCAGACGGGGCCGAAGGTTCACCTTCCGACAAGACAATGGCCCTAAGCGCACAGCTAAAATACCGAAGGAGTGGCTTCAGAACAACTCCGTGACTGTTTTTGAATGGCCCAGCCAGAGCCCTGACTTGAACCCAATTGAGCACCTCTGGAGAGACCTGAAAATGGCCGCCCACCAACGTTCACCCTCCAACCTGACAGAACGGGAGAGGATCTGCAAGGAGGAACGGCAGGGGATCCCCAAGTCCAGGTGTGAAATTTTTTTTGCATCATTCCCAAAAAGACTCATGGCTGTATTAGCTCAAAAGGGTGCTTCTACTAAATACTCGGCAAAACTTCAATTATTTTACCAAAATGCTGCAACCTCAAGATTGAAAAATGTAAGGGCGTCTGAATACTTTCCGTACCCACTGTACGAGCGCCAAGTGGGTGATGTCAAGCACAGTACTGTAGAGTGATATGAGAAACAATACAATTGTTGTCTGAATCTTAATAGGTAAATAATTTTGTGAGAATATGAAATAAGAAGATCAGCAGGTAGTGAACAGCTGCGGTCCGGCAGCAATTGGATTTGTTGATCTCGCTCTCCGTCTCCATGTTTCCCGATGTTGTTTACCAGCGTTTCTTCTTTGATGAGCTTCTGTCTGTTCTCGTTACGCTGCTGCATTGTGTTGCTGTAACGTTTGCTGCGCTCGGGTCGCATTTCCATCCTGCTTTCTGTTCTCCGAGTCGGCCACCTGCTGGCAGTTTCCATTTGAGCTTCAGGAAATCAAAGTCGACTGTTGCATTCATCGTGTAATTCTACTTCATGCCAAAACTGGGAAGGCGCTGATGGTGCAGAAGCTGTCGTATACGTAGATTCTAGTAGACTATAACAAGGCTGACCGCTTTCTCTTGCTTGCGTCATCATAGACCCATGATACTAATTTACGAACGCAAATCATTTTTTATTACCTCTACCTTGATTTAATAGATGTGGATTCGTTTGTGTGCATATTGCCGTCGACGGGTTTCGATAAATTGTGACAACCTAGATGTCTTCATGACGTGAAGGCGGTTCCACTTTTCCACAGTTCTGTGACATCGTAAAAATACAATGGGCAAGAAAAGCGACATCTTTGTTAAATCCTTCTTTCAAAATATACAAGTAAACCTCGATGAGAACTCTTGCAGTCGGATTTCCCAATAAAAATATGTTGAATAAACAAATATTGGCAACTTCCTAAAGCTGTCACAAACTCACCCAACACCCACTTCATGATCAACATCTCGGTCCAGGAAAATTGAGTGGTCTTGACCCGAAAAACTTGCCGCGGGTGGTCCGTGATGGTCTCGTTGGGCAAGTTCTTCACGCCCTCGAAGCGGTCGGAGGCGTTGACGACCAGTAGACCCAAGAAGGTAGTGAAGGAGACCGCGTGGGCCACAAACTTCATGAATGGGCTTCGCAGGATCTGACCCAGCTGGAAGGGACAAACATGAGAAAAGCTTCACTCCGTGTACTACAAACGCCAAACTAGGCTTGCAAAATTCCAGGAATTTTCAAAGTTGGGAACTTTCCATGGTAATTAACAGGAATTTATGGGGATGAACCAGGAGTTAAAAACAAAGAAATGTCGGCGCTTATAATAATAATTTCGATGGAAAATTTCCAATTTGGAAGATTTCCAAACTTCCCGATGGAAATTTACCAGAGACTTTCTAGAAATGTTCAGGAAATCTTCCGGCCCCTTTACAACAGTCCTCCCAAAAAGCACGTTCTGTCACGCGACAAGACAAATTTGCATTTCTAAGCAGAACAATGCACGGACACGGATAAAATGCAAAAGGGCTTGAAGCATAAAGAGCTATCCAAAAAAAAAGCCTCACACGTACATGCACACAATTCCAGCACCGCTCTTCAAAGCTGCTGTGTTCAATATTATTTTCCCACAGGGGACCACAACTCCTGTCTGCAAGGCACATAGCAAAGCAGAAAAAAGGGGAAGCCCCATTCTGCAAAAACCTCCTCGAAACCTCGCCCCGCTGCTTCACGCTCCCAGCTGCTGTGCTGAGAAAGTTGATTCATTCCCCTCTTTGCGTGAAATCTGGAATTGTTTTTTTTGGGGTCGGTAACAAGAGATGATCACTCTTCAAACAAAAATGCCGTTTGCAGAAAGCGAGCATCTTTCAGCAAAATAAAAGGTGCTGTGTGTGAAATGAGCGTCGCACCAGGGATTTCAAGATATTCTGAATTCTGCACTCACGAATTCTGCGAGCCATTCACGCCCGGTACGCCGTATGTGCCGAAGAGTGTCCACTGACAATAGTAACGTAATCCCACGGTCCCTTGAAAACATTTCTTCACACAAATGTACAAAGGGTGCTTGGCTGTAATTAGTGCTTCCAGTGATATCCAGCCCAACCGTCAACAAGAAATGGATTGAGAAGGTGCCACGTGGGTACTGATTCATGGGTTTTCCCACGTGGCGCCCAGAATCTGAATCTCCCAGGCAACGAGCGTGAAAAGTACAAACGGGGCCCAAAAAAGAACAGCGATGCACGACAGGAACCCGACATAACAAGAAAAGAAAAAACACATTGAATGAACATGGTTCAGATGTTGATCATGTTCGTAATGCTAACAATACACGAGATCAGGATTGTGGGAAGACTTTCAACAAGATTACCTTCACAAATATGCATCAAGCTGCGCATTTCAAGCCAAAGTTCATGTTTTACGTGCTCTCTCAGCGTAACGCCGCTGCAGGAAAACACACTTGTACAAAATTAATCAGGCAAACATTTAAAGCACTTAAAGGGCCTTGACAGGGTTTATGAATCCTACAGCACACATGCAGGGAGAGTGCTAAAACCTTAATGATAACTAAGCAGTGGTGTCAAAGTCATCTTTGTCGCGGGCCACATCGTCGTTAGGATTTCCCTCGGAAGGCCGTTATGACCTCATTGCGAAGGGCGAATACCGGCCTCATTTCAAGGGATATGGTACTCTTGGAGGTCGCCGACATCGGCCACCGATACTTAAAGCAAAAAAAAAAAATCGGACATGGAGTAAGTCCTCCTCACCAGTAGGTGGCGCTGCAACACTGAGGCAGTTTGACACCTTGGTAAATCCTCATGTGCGTCAGAAAGAAAGAAGAGTGTTTTTTCACAGTTGTCTGTCATTGTATTAAATGGAATTTGACGTATCAAAAGTACAAGTGGTATCTCTATCATGAGTACTCCAGAGTGAGTGTCTGTCTGAAAAAAACCTACATATAAATGTAGGATCGGCTAATATTGTTACATATGCGCAACAGATTGATGGATAACTCGTTTTGAAATCAGAAGCCAGTACAAAAAAAATGTTATTCAACTATCAATTAATTTTATTTTAAAAGTGGAATTGGTTACAAAGAAATGCTTACAATAGCTGAACGCTACCAAAAGTGAAGTGAAGTGAATTTGTAGTGTTGGTATTTCAGCAAGAGATATGAAGTGGACGTACGTGAGTTTGCTTTTGCGGGCCACTTAAAATTATGTCGCGGGCCGGATCTGGCCCCCGGGCCATGCGTTTGACACCTGTGATCTAGAGGATTAAAAGATTATCAATCAAGGGGATCTGAAGATTTGCATAACAGCTCACTCATCTCGGGAGTATACGTATGTCATATTAAAGCCTGTCACTTTAGATTGTAATCTACAGTACCGAATGCAGACAAGACGACCGCTCCGCACTCTACCGTTCCCTCGTTCCACCGTATCTTTTCACCGTGTTGAGGTTCAGGGAAACAACAGCAGGGGGACTTTATTTTATGGATATATTTGACGGCTATAGCACCTTTTACAAAGTGCTTTGACAGACTAAATAGAACGCAATAGATAAATACACGGTAGGATATCAACGTCATAGTCATATAAAAACAATGACAGCTACGACGACGGGAGAGAGAAGATGACCGAGGACCCAACAAACACAACTGATGTGGAATGATAAAAATTGTTTGGGACAATAAATACTAAATAGATATTAAAACACACAGTCAAAAATATAAAATGTGATTTGATTAAAAATTCGACTACTAATACAAAAATAAAATCAATATTCAAGGAGGGAGAAGACACCATCACGTAAAAGCCAGGCTGTAAAAACGTTTTAAGAAGTGATTTAAAAGATGCCACCGGTTTTGCACGTCTCAGCTCCACAAGCAGGTCGTTCCAAAGTCGAGGCACCCCAATGGAAAACGCTAAATCACCTTTAGTTTTAAGCCCCGAGTTTGGAACAACCAGAACGCTGCCTCCCGAGGATCTGCGGCCACGGGCGGGCTCAGACGTGGTTAAAAGCTCAGTTATGTAGCTCGGAGCCAGGCCCGTCCGTGCTTTAAAAGTAATGAGTAAAACTAAAACTCCATTCTAAAACAGACTGGGAGCCAATGAAGTGAAGCTAAAATTGGAGTGATGTGGAGCCGCCAATTTGAAACAGCCCAACTGCTGCATTCTGAACCAGCTGGAGGCGAGAGAGTGATTTTATTTTTTATTTTTTAATTTTTTTTTTACTAATACCGGGGAGGACTGAGTTATAATAATCCAACCTGGAGAAAAGTAGGGCATGAATCAGTCGTCGGAGGTCGGGTTTAGTAATTTTTTTATTTCATTTTGGCTACGGTGCATATGTGAAAGTAACATGACTGGACGTCTTTATTGATATGGGTTGTGAAGGTAAGATCCCAATCAAAGATAACCCCTAGGTTTGAGATTGTCTAAATTTCAAGGGAAAGGGACCAAGGCTAGATTTAATAATGTGGGTGGTATTTTGCAAATTGAAAAAATATATTTTGGATTTCGAGTTATTTAGGTGGAGAAAGTTTTTTTGTGCCATCCGGCAGCTGATGTCAGAAAGGCAATCTTTTACAGCTCCTAGGTTTCTAGGGTCCTCTGGTCTGGTCCTTATGGCACTTAGTAATTTGGCCAAGGGGCAGCATATAAATAGAAAAGAATATTGGGCCTAACATCGAACCTTGCGGTACACCACAGGCGAGGGCTACAAGATAAGAATAAAACCAACTAAGTGCAGTGTTCCTCATCCCCACCCAATGTCTTAGTCAATCAATTAAAATCGCATAGTCATCTGTGCCGAAAGCTGCACTGAAATCCAACAGAATAAGTATTACAGTATGTGTGAGTGTTCATACCTTGCTACATGGCATGATCCAGTAGGCAACAGCCAAGAATGGCAGGCCAACGGTGACACCGAGCACGGTCCAGCATTTTACGCCAACCGACTGCTGCCTGAGACCAGGAAGGTTCTCATACCAAATAGTCAGTAGCTGCTGTTGACAGTTCGGATGGGCGACAAACTGGGGAGAGAGGGTGAAGAACAATTATATGACAAAATTTGCGAGGGGAAAATGGGAGAAAGAAGAGAAAAATAAGCGGGAGCATTTCAGATTTGATGTTCTACTCAAAATTTTCATACCTCTGCTTGGGGTCCTTCACTCATAAATGCACACATTGAAAAAACTAAAATCCAGCTAAGATTAGATGAAATAAGAGTTTTCTTTGTCTGCAAGCATCAAGCATTTTTCACTTTATAAGGTACTAGGCTATAACATCTTATTGAGATTTAGTGTTTGGTTATGAGTAAATTCATCTTAAAATAAGAAAGTGGCTGATGATCACATATCACCTTCTTAATTGTGAACGTTGCCTTAACAATGTGTATTCATATTCATAGTGAGGATGGGGCGCTGCTGGCCTCGACTCGGGACGTTGTGAGTCGGTGGGGAGAATACTTCGAAGACCTCCTCAATTCCACCGACACGCCTTCCCAGGAGGGAGCGGAGTCTGGGTTCTCTGAGGCGGCCTCTCCTATCTCTGGGGTTGAGGTCACCGAGGTAGCAAGGCCCCGGGGGAGGATGAGATTCGCCCCGGAGTTCCTTAAAGCTCTGGATGTTGCGGGGCTGTCCCGGTTGACACGCCTCTGCAACATCGCGTGGACATCGGGGACAGAGCCTCTGGATTGGAAGACTGGGGAGTGGTCCTCCTTTTTAAGAAGGGGGACTGGAGGGTGTGTTCCACCTGCAGGGGGATCATACTCCTCAGCCGCCCTGGTAAGGTCTATTCAGGGGTGATGGAGAGGAGGGTCCGTCGGGAAGTGGAGTCTCAGATTCAGGAGGAGCAGCGTGGTTTTCGTCCTGGCCGTGGAACAGTGGACCAGCTCTACGCCCTCGGCAGGGTCCTCGAGGGTGCGTGGGAGTTCGCCCAACCAGTCTACATGTGTTTTGTGGACTTGGAGAAGGCGTTCGACCGTGTCCCTCGGGGAGTCCTGCGGGGGGTGCTTCGGGAAAATGGGGTACCGAACCCCCTGATACGAGCTGTTCGGTCCCTGTACGACCGGAGTCAGAGTTTGGTCCGCTTATCCGGCAGTAAGTCTGACTCGTTTCCGGTGAGGGTTGGACTCCGCCGAGGCTGCCCTTTGTCACCGATTCTGTTCCTAACTTTTATGGACAGAATTTCTAGGCGCAGCCGAGGCGTAGAGGGGGTCCGGTTTGGTGGGCTCAGTATTGCATCTCTGCTTTTTGCAGACGATGTGGTTCCGTTGGCTTCATCAAGCCGTGATCTACAACTCTCACCGGAGCAGTTTGCAGCAGAGTGTGAAGCGACGAGAATCAGGACCTCAAAATCTGAGACCGTGGTCCTCAGTCGGTAAAGGGCGGCGTGCCCTCTCCGGGTCGGGGATGAGATCCTGCCCCAAGTGGAGGAGTTCAAGTATCTCGGGGTCTTGTTCACGAGTGAGGGAAGAACGGAACGGGAGATCGACAGGCGGATCGGTGCGGCGTCTGCGGCGATGCGGACTTTGTATCGGTCCGTTGTGTTAAAGAAGGAGCTAAGCCGAAAGACGGAGCTCTCGATGGCACCGGTTGATCTAAGTTCCTACCCTCACCTATGGTCACGAGCTGTGGGTCGTGACCGAAAGAACGAGTTTTAAGAATAGTTATTTTTATTTACTTGATTTTAAAAACTCTTGCCAAGTCAAATGTTACTGTTTTATTAGGAGATAATGTTGTTTTTGTTTTTTGTTTGTTTTGTGTTTGTTTTTTGTTTTTGCAGTGTGACTGCAGTTGTAGTAGATCCTTGCTTATTTTGTTTTTTCATTCCCTTCCTCGCTCAGTCTCTTGTATTAAACTATCAACAGACAGATCTCTGTATAGGATCTTTTTTTTTTAAAATCACCTCACTGTTACCAGGATTTTCTATTACGATAAGTGGTAGAAGGTAGCAAGCGAAATCGATAGGAGCAGTTAACTTTTTTTTCATCCGAAAAATCCCGAAAAATCTGCGACGCTTCAAAATAAACTAGAATAACCAGTAAAGGGGCCAATAAAGCATTGCTCAGTATTCCAGTACCGTGGCGGCCAGAGAGAACAGAACACTGAGGAAACAGTTGACAGCTGTTGACTTGTAAAATCAAACATGTTTTGTTTATTTACATTGTGACTTCATTTAAGTGGCACGTAGAAAAGAAGAAAAAAAAAGATACGAGGTGATGCCACTTCGCCCTTGTCATCCGCCATTTAGATTGTGAGTGTTGAACTTATTATTTTTGGAATTATTGTATTAAAGTATTCGGATTACAGGGTTAGAAGTCAACCACTGCAATGGTAAAATGGGACTTTAATCCTTGCTTGTATTGTATTATTACCAAGACATAATGCAGAACAGAAAGGCACTTAGCCATTAAGACAGCAAACTACATATTGGCCCAAATTAGCTGCAATAACCAGTCGTGAAACAAACATTTTCTGGTATGAGTGGAAGAAATTAATTGAGCACTCAATCACACTTGCAGTCCTCCCTCCATTAGTTTGCCTCCTATTTTCACAGAGTGTGAATCTGTGCTAATTTAGATGCCCCGATAAGCCAAAGTCAGACACAACCGCCACTGATCATTCGGCAAGTTGCTTTATGCGCACTGAACCGAAACAAATCCCATCCCTCAATCCGGCAACATGCATCACACACACTCGGGCGCCACCTGGTTTCCATGGCAATAAGCCCCCTCCCTCTCTGCTTGTCTCCTGCGCAATTATCTCCGAGTATTGGTCATGCTGGCTTTTTGCTTGTACTGAATTAATGCCAGCATAAACAGTTTGGCCAACACATGCATGGGACACTAACGTGCACGTTCAGTATAAACGAGGGATTTGCCAGAGGAGAGAAATAGGAAGTCAAACAGTTGAGCTTTGGATGTGAGAAAAAAAAAAAGATGTGGCAGAGGTAATGGGAAATGGTGATTGGTTTGACATTTGGTCTTTAATAGAGAGTCCAGGTTCCCATCAGCAATGAAACTCGTGAGACCTCGTACATGATAAAAGATTCCTGCACATGCAAAGAAAGGTATCCTCTTTGAGCAGCTTTCTAGCATGCGGTGACCTACAGGTGATCCAGAATGAATGTGGCAGCAGTTTAAAAAAAGGCCACGTCGCTCAGCTGCGCACAACGCCTTGAAAGTGACTTCTGGCTCTCAGCACCCCCCGACTTACACTTATACAGGCTAACTCACGAATACGCTGCGCAGCGGCTGATGTGAGTGCACGTTAGGAGTTGTCGAACAGACCAGTCGACGCGTCGACTTTACCGCCGCGCAATGACCATTATAGCTTGAAGTCGATTAGCTGCCAATCACGTGTGCGTTTTGGCACGAACAACACGGACGTCACAGCAAACTAGCAGCGCAGGCTTACGAGTGTGGAAAAGTATGTGACTTACAATGGACCTAAAGCACGGTCACTTGCATCATATGCAAGTCTGTTCTCAACCATAACAAAAGCACAAGTGCTACTAACGCCAGTTTGAAAATGCATCCAATAACGCTAGCTGACAAACAGCCGAAATACAGCCAGTCAGCAAATTCTTCCCTTCTGTAACACCGTAACGTCTGCTTGCACAAGCCTTGGTCGACAACAACAACATCTCTGTGAAAATGATAGGGCCACCTGGTTAAAAATGCTTGATTGTGCTCCTAACTTATTTCGTGACCATTGGAAGTTTTCAATTTGATCGAATGGCAATGACATATGGCAGCGGTGTCAGTCGTTTTTGGACGCAGGCCACATCGTGGTTAGGATTTCCCCCGGAGGGCCGTCATGACTTAATTGGGTAGGGCGAATACCGATACCGGCCTCATTTCAAGGGATATGGTACTCTTGGAGGTCGCCGACATCGGCCACCGATACTTAAAGCAAAACAATTCTGACATGGAGTAAGTCCTCCTCACCAGTAGTTGGCGCTGCAACACTGATGCAGTTTGACACCTTGGTAAATCCTCATGTTTGTCAGAAAGAAAGAAGGGTCTTTTTTCACAGTTGTCTGTCATTGTGTTCAATAAAATTTGAAGTATCAAAAGTACAAGTGGTATCTCTATCGTGACTACTCGAGAGTGAGTGTCGGTCTGAAATATAGTCGTATCAAACATGCATATAAATCTATGATCGCCTAATATTGTAACATATACACAACAGATTGATGGATAGCTAGTTTTGAAATCAGAAGCCAGTACAAAAAAAAATTGTTTTTCAACTATTAATTCATTTTATTTGAAAAGTGGAATTGGTTACAAAGAAATGCTTACAATAGCTGAATGTTACCAAAAGTGAAGACAATTTGTAGTTTTGGTATTTCAGCAAGAGATCTGAAGTGGACGTATGTGATTTTGCTTTTGCGGGCCACTTAAAATTATGCCGCGGGCCGGATCTGGCCCCCGGGCCATGAGTTTGGCACCTTTGACATATGGGGTCCCTCAAGGATCAGTTCTTGGACCGCTTTTGTTCAGCCTGTTTATGCTACCCTTGGGTCACGTTCTTCCAAACTTTAATGTTAAATATGCAGATGACACACATTAATGTCTAGCAGTCCCCAAAGGACTCTCGTTAAATTGAGGCCTTGCCTTGATCGGGCTTTGTAAAAGGCGCTATAGAAAAGTATTTCCAATATTTTGGTTCCTTTATTTATGACGGGCTTAAATATTAATAAGCATTCCTCACTGTGTAATTACAGTAATATCTCTCCTATGGACGATTATTATCTTCATGAAGGCATCATTTTTAATAAAGCTCTCTTTCATAAATCTCACGAGATTGTATAATAAAGTGGCAGTAGTGCACCTTGATACGTTGTTTTTCCTGTTTTGTTTGCCACTGGAAGTTGGGTCTTGTACAGCGCATGTTTTACAGTTGAATAACTTATCTTGAACAAAATCCAAATAGTTGTTTCAAATGCTGCTCAGTGACTATAAAGACTTGAATTTCAGACGTTTACCTTCTTCACTTCATACTTGATAGCCAGTTTGACACGGCTGAGGCAGGGTCGGTTGTAGGGGCTCGGCGGGCACAGGTCGACGTCGCCGTTCACAATGGCTTCCACTTCCTCAGTGTTCCGACAGAGGTCCAACACCCCCACCACAAAGTCTTTACACTGCATTGACAGCTTACGGTAGTCATTCTGAAGATGGGAAAGTAGATGGTCAAGTACTGTTCACAGAACACAATGTCGGCCGATTTCTGTGCATCGTTTTCCAATTGAAATATTCAACATTCCTGAATCCACTCTACGGATCCTAAAAAAAATGGAATGCAGAGTCTATTATTTATTTATTTATTTATTTATTTTTTTATGCTACACGCATGCAGTTTGACAGAAATCGGTTTAGCAGAATCGGCTACGCGCGGCATTGCCATCAAAGATTGCTGGGATAGGCTCTGGCACGCCCGCGACCCGCGTGAGGATAAGCGGAACGGAAGATGAATGAAATTCCACATCATATAAGATGTGGCTCCGAATGAAACAAAAGAGAATTATTCATTATTTTCAGGGCAATTTGTGATGCTTATTTTGTCCATTTTCTAAAGTCATACACAGTCTGACACTACCTGTTTGTATCAATAAAAACAAGTAAAGTGACAACAACATTGACTGAATAATTCCACATTTCTCTGGAGACAAAATGCAATATAATAATTGTAGCCACTGTTGTTGTGGTCTTGTGGTAATGATAATGAGACTTGAGGTCATATTGCTTGCAGCTCGAGTTCAAAGTCTGATGGGCGAGCAAAGTGTAATACTCGAATACAGAACATATCATATTAACACCAAGGCTTATAATAAAGAGGTTTGTATAATGAGCACGAGCGGGAAGCTGCTTCGCAGTTTAAAATGAAGGTCAATCTCCAGTGAAGCAATGTCTGCTTGTTCTTTCGCTACTAAAAGTGTGGCCACACATTGCATGATTCCTTAACTCTGTAACAGACATGTTTGTTTACAAGGAAACGAAGACAACGAGACTTCAGGGTAGACCATGTAGTGTTTAAGAGTTGCAATGATGTTTGCATTGGAAGGTTATTACACGGCACGCTCACGAGTCAGAGCGTGTGTTTGGTGCCCCGGGGGGGGGGGTTGAGATAAAGGCGTGGGGATGATGATGTGAGAATGAAAACGGAGCCTTGCGCGAAGTAGAGGGAAAAACGGTTACGGTCGAGTGACTCCAATATAAAGTGAAGTCATGCAAGATGTGTGAAGATGGGTGAGAAAAGGATAGGCTGTTATGTTTTATAAAAGGGCTAAGAACACTTATTTCATGTTCTTTCTCGTGTCTCCTTTTTCAGCCGAACATGCCGGCCAACCTCCCGTTTGGTCAGCTGAGGTTACGCTTGATTTTGCACAATCGGCCCCGCGATGTATTCTGTTCTTTTTGTTGTAATTGTCTTCTTCAGCTCCTGCCGCCTTAGCGATATTGAACTCAGCGGCCAGGACACGGGTACGTGCTCATCAGTCGCTCCACTTCCGGGTCGACAGTCGTGAGGATAATTCCTTTCTGTGCGCACGAGAAAGTCTCTCGAGATATGCCGGTGTGTTCCCCAACAATGGACCTTCCAATTCTTGTTCTGCGCAACTTTAGGGGCACGCTTTCGTCTGTAAATGTTGGTAGAACTCCGACTTGTATGATCTCAGTCAGGGGCAATCGACGAGATGTTGAACTCATCTTTACGCTGTTAAACTACAGGGAACCGAAACTAAGAGCTCAACTGGTAGAGAAATGCTTGTAGGCTTCGGCAAGGTAATGTCACCGTCATTTTCCCCTCATACGGACTCTCCCATTGATTGAGAGGTCGAGAGTCAGCATGTGTCCATGGGCTCTGATGACAAATGGATGTGCGGTCTTGAAAATGTTTTTGGGAGCTAAATATTCTGCTGTCAGGGAAGTCGTCACACATGCTTTCATAAACTGCTCTCCTCCTTGTGCTGTGACAGGGTTGTGTACGTGTGAGTTGTTTGCGCTTGACTTGACCCACACAGGGTGAAGCCCTCCCTTTTGTGTGGGCAAACGTCCCATAAAACATAATAAGTGCATTTCAACAGCATGAGGATGAGCCTGAATCATATGATTGATGACAACCACGTCAGAAAAGGAAGCGTTCTGTGAGGGATGAAATGGCAGGAAACTTCAAATGTGTTCCCCTTGATAAAGGTTGGTTGTCAATAAACCGATCAAAGCCTTCTTTTTTCAAGAATATCTCCAAAATGGTGTCATCTGCCACCACACGACGCTCGGAGCCGCAAATAGTGAGGACAGCACGCAGGACGCCACGCACGTCCGGTTCTCATCTTGCAAGTGATTTCCCGAATTCGAGACGTCGCTCTGCTGCCCGTGTTGCAAACCCGCAAGAGGAGGAGTGCAACATTTGTGCACAGGTAGCTCCTCAACCCCCAAACTTCACTTCACCCCCCTCACCACCTGACCAACTTTCAGAGCTCCAGCCACGGCCCCCTTCTTCCACACTCATTTCCCATTTTCGCATATTGTAGCGTCAAGAGATGACGGCGGAGAAAAAGAGAGAGCGAGAAAAGACGGGCTGACGATAATGAAATGCTAATGAGACCGACGAGCACCAACGCAACTCCGCACCCTCAGGTGCGCCCTTCTCATTAACTCGTCTGGAGACGGAGCACGGTGACGGTACGGGGACGGCGGACGACAAACAAGATCGGGCAGATGAATGAGATGAGGGATAAATTAAAAGAGAAAAAGCGCTTGGCAGATAAAGGAAGAGGTGATTCATCAGCAAAATTGAAATTGTTATCAGATCATCGTTATCTGACGTGATGATTTAGACTGTAAATACAATGCAGAGTGTAATCAAGTGGAACTACACGATGTTGGCATACGTATTGGGAGTCTTTCATTACATCCACTGGAGGTGAAAATGGGAAAATGCTGCAACGGGAGTTGGCCTCCCCGTTACCGTTATGACGGCTTTGGCTCATCTGGGGAATTCCTTGATGGCCCTGGCGTTACGCGATGAGCGCAGAGCCACACTGGAACAGATATTACAATGTTTAAAGAGTGGAATCGGCCAAGATGAAAAGATATGTGGAAGAATTAACATTCGAGCAGCATTCATAAGTCTTGTCCAAACTGATTGACAAATTTTGCTCACTGACAAAAAAGCATCTTCCTTTAGACCAGTCCTCTGTTGTGACCGCGATAGAGCGTCTCGTTGCCCGCCCTGAGTGCATGCAGGTCGCACAGAGAAAGCTGGCAATTATTTTATTTTTTAAAGTCTGACTTGAAAGGGAGTGTGTAGACTTGAGTTTCGGGCTGGCGTGGCTGCTTTAGAGGGCCTTATTGTCCGCCGCATCACAAAAAGAAGGCGGAAGAGCGAGGTAAGAAAATAGGCGTCGATGGTTAATAAATCACCGATCAACATTGACTCCAAAGGGTGCTACATCTCTACTTATGAAACCCAATCACCAATCTTGTGTTCTGCGATAAAGTATCATCCCCCAGCCACCATTTAAAAAAAAAAAAAAAAGAAAAAAAGCCCCCGGTTAGAGGGCAAAGTGTGAAATATGAATATCTATCTGGCGTCCGTTGAATGCGATATTATTTTGAATGCACGCACAGATAGACGGATGAGAACTTGAACGAACCAACGGGAACTTACCTTGAACTCCGTCTCAATGTTGGCCAGTCTGGCCAGCTCGTTGCTGAGCTCCAGGGCGGTCAAGACCGGATCTTCGCTGCTGAGTGACAGGTAAGCTGCACTGGCCAGGCCCTTGTAGGCGTTCATCCTCGAGCGTGAATGGCTGAACGAGTCCTTTTTCTGTTTTTCCACACACTCGGAGCACTTGCAGAAGTAGTCGTGAGGCCTCTCTATGCGAGCCCCTTTGGTCAAGAGAATATGGACTATCTCGTACTCTTGGCAGTGAGCAGCCAGGATGACGGGTGTGACATCGTGCGAGAAACGCGTTCCATCCTCATCGTAAGCGTAGAAGTCGTCATCGCGCATCTCCTGCTCCGGGGGACTCGAAGCCAGGCGCAGACCCCCGCCAAAGGCAGGGTGGCCCAGGACGGCTTCTACGATGCGGACGTAACCCTTGGAAATAGCCAGGAGGAGGCCGTCTCCGATCCGAGCCAAGCCGTCCTTCTTCAGGAGCAGCTCGGTGACCTCCAGATGCTCGTTTCCGACGGCCAGCTGCAATGCATTCTGGCCCATGTAGTCCACACAATTGAAGTTGAGAGTTTTGGAGTCTTCCAGCATTTTACGCACGACGGGAATATTCCCGTACTCGGCCGCATCTAGAAAACGCTCCTCCTCCGCGGTGAGAGCCGAACCGCGCTCGTTGAACATGTACGCCGGGCCCCGGACCGCCTGGCGACGCCCCTTCTCCCTCAGCGTGGTGTGCCGGCGGTGCATAGCCTCCACCCTGTACAAATAACAGGAAATGCTCAGGACCAATTAAGGTAATACGGCTAAAAATAGCAAAGTCAGAAAGCAAGGAAACGAGACCACGAGGCAGTATCGTTAAATGCGTCGCACTTGGTGTTTTAAAAGGGTACAACAAAGTCCTTGGCGACTCTTGGCGACAACTTTGTTGGCAGGGATTGGTCATAGTTCATTACCAGAGTTGAGCACGGATCTTTCCCCTGGCACCCAAAGAGCTTTTACGACGCTTGGGGCCCTTGGAACCACAACCGGGGTCACAGCTCATCAAAAGGAGACGTCAGGCCAATGGCTATTAGGCAGAGATGAAGTCATCATCTTCGTCGTCTCTGGCATCCATCCATCCATCCATCCATCCTTTTCTAAAGCGTGTGTCCTGTTGACGGCCCCTCCCTCACTGTATTGTATGTATTCCGCCTGCAGCGGCTATTCCTGATTGATAATAACTTTACTATTTGTACCACTACAGCATGCGGTCAGCCATTAAGCTACGTCAACATCCCGTCAAAATGCATCTTCACTGACGCGTTGTGTGTTTTTGGACCACAGCGTCTCTGCCGGGCGCCCACACGGCGTTGGGGCCCGCCCGTCCAGCTCGCCACAGCCGCGCCCCACAATTCAGGGTAACTGTTTATTTCGTGCGCTAGCTTGTGAGCTAACTGGCTAGGAAGCTAACGAGCCAGCGAGCTCGCCAGTACGGTTGTCGTGTGTGCGTCCGCATAACAGCGACACATCAGGTGAAGTTAACTGTTTCATAGGCACAGTGACAGTCATCTTGTGCCACAGACACAAACTTGATTGACAGCTGAAGGGGAACATTCAGTTGAACATTGAATTACAATAAGAGCGTTTTGGACAGTTGTGTGTGTGTGTGTGTATGTATGCGTGTGTGTACTTTACTTTTTTATGCACATCCAGCATAAAGAAGCAAAGGGGATTTGGTTGCACAAGTGTGCACACCCTCGTAACTGTGATGTCGTTGTCTTCAGAACGAACCAATCACATTCAAACAGATGTTAACCATTTAAAGTGTCTCTGCCCCAAATAAATTTCAGCTCTTCTAGTTAGCTTTGCCTGACTTTTTTTTTTTTTTTTTTTTTATTTTGCTAACACTGACTGATATTTCAAACTGTTCATAATTCCAATTTGGAACATATAACACATTTTCCCATACGTGTTATATTGTGTTTTCTTATGGTCCGATGAAACCAAGGTTGAACTTTTGGACCATAATTCCAAAAGATATGTTTCGCGCAAAATGTTTCATTTGCTCCGTGTCCATGCTCTTTATTCAAAATGCTCTTATCTCAAACCATCTTTCCCCATTGAAATGAATGGAAATGCCATTAATCCGTTACGGCCTCCCCTCCGTAGAATAGAATATATAGAGACTTTATAGAATATAAAGTAGGCCGCACGGTGGGGACCTGGTTAGCACGTCTGCCTCACAGTTCTGAGGTAAAGAGGTGCAATAAGGTTTGAAATCATATTTTGGAGGACAGCCTGTGAAAGAGGTGCCCAGCACACTTGCATCGAGGAACAGCTCGTTTTCAGGATCAAAGCCGGGTTGCTCATCGTGTTTCGCCGCTAATGAGAAACAGCCACGTGCGCACGGCCGACGTCCCGAGCTTCTTTCGAGGCCTTTCAAGCCCAACGCTGGCGTATCAAAGCTGAGATCAAAGAGCCGGCATTGTGAGCCGCCGCTCTCGATGGCGGATCGCCTGGCCGGCGTGCGCACCCGTGAAAGCGGCACCGTCGGTGCGTGCTTGTGGACGCTTCCCACGTAGCACGGATGCACCGCGCTCAGCCCACTGTTGATTTTCACAGCGAACGGCTTCAACATATAACAGTCGCAGAACGGACACGAGTCCTGTTGAGCGCATCTTTAAATACGAGGAGTGGAAAAGTAGAACAAAAGCTAAACACGCTAATTCAATTGAACCCACGCAAGTTCCACTTTCGCGCATCCACTCTGTACATAAAGTGCCGCGAAAAGGTATTGGTATTATAATTTTAATATTTTTAGGCCACAAAGGAACTCAGGACAACTTGGAAAGAACTGCAGGCCTCCCTTGCCTGAGTGAAGGTCAGGGTTCAGGACACCACAATAAGGAAGACTGCAGGGGGGAAATGGCATCCGTGGCACAGTTCCGAGGCCAAAACCACTGCTGACCAAAAAGGTTCGCCTTTCCTTCATAAATGAAATCACCACTTAAAAACAACATTTGAAGGTTACATTTGTTTGATGATGTTAAACATTCAAGTGGAGAAACGATGCAAAAGTATAAGAATTGGAGAAGGGGGCAAATGCTTTTTCACGGCACTGTAACGTGAGTTCACGGCATCGCGTTCATGCTGGTTCGGAGGAGGAAAGCCCAGCAAAGAAAAGGAGGCACAGTGGCCCAGTTGGCGGGCCGAAACGGCTCAACCAGTGCAGCAGGTTGGATAGGTGCATTTTTGTTCTTTTCTTTTCTTTTCTTTTCTTTTCTTTTCTTCAATTGATGAAATCCCCGCCACGCAGAACCATCAGCGGCGCCGGTGGAGATCTTTGGCTTGACTTCGACTCTACTTCTTAAAGCTCTTCTTGTAAGACCTTAACGCATTGCCGCGATAGCCCTTATTTAGAAATGAAACATATACGCACTGGCCAAAGCATTAGGCACAATCCCATTTTACTGACACCTTGTAGTATGGGATTGTCACGCTTTGCAAAATGTATTACTATGCGCAATACATTTTGCAAAGCTGATGGCATTTGCTTGAGACTGCATTTATATCGGGAAATGTTAAAACTGCATTTGCGATCGGTCGCTCGTCGCGTGTCCTCGCCGGGCGGCCCCGCCTCTCCTCCGTCCGCAAATAACAACGCAATTTGACTTCGTACGGAGAGATTGCTCAAGTATTGCTCAGCTGCGTGCGGTCTGTGCCCTGTGCCCCAATTCCCCTCGTCTGTCCAGCGGCATTTTCAAGAAACGTCACAAGATTGAACACACACACAGGAACTATTCAACCTCCCCAGTTTCCAGATAGTTGAACTGATAATACTTATAGTTGTTGTTGTGAGGCACGCCGGGCGCATCTGCCTCACAGTTGTGAGGTTGCGGGTTCAAATCCCAGCCTCGCCTGTGTGGAGTTTGCAGGTCTCCCCGTGCCTGCCTGGCTTTTCTCCCGGTACTCCGCTTTCCTCCCACACGCCCAAAACATGCACGGTAGGTTCACTGAAGACTCTACATTGCCCGTAGGTGTGAATGTGTTGTTTCCATGTGCCCTGCGATTGGCTGGCGACCGGTTCAGGGTGGACCCCGCCTCTCGCCCAGAGGCAGCCGGGTTAGGCGCCAGCATGCCTGCGACCCGCGTGAGGAGAAGCGCTTCAGAAAATGGACGGACTGATACTTGTTCCTAATAATATGTCCTTCCTCATCTCGCTAAACGAGGCTACCAAATTACGAGAAACGCCTCTCTCGGCTTCAGCGCAGTTCTCTCCATCCTTATGACGGGGCCGATCTGAGCTGAGGCGTGAGAGACCCTGGACTGGTCGCCAGCCAATTGCAGGGCACATAATAGACAAACAACCATTCACATCAAAACCATTTGGGCCAGATGGATTTTTCCTTCCAGATATTATTAATTGTCGATGGGTGGGCTGCTGGACAGCCCCCCCCCCCCCCTCCCTTCAACGCCCCTGCCTTTGAAGGTTAGGCTGGACGAATCGAATCATATAATAGTTTATCACTTGTTTTCCTTGACAAGAGAGCAAGAAAGAATTTCCAAATGAACCAAATGTTTCGGGTCTTTCCTCGTCCTAAATCGTCGTCCAATTCAGGACGGAGCTGATTGCAAATGAGCCTGCACGTGTGCCAAGTCGAACCAAGCAGTCGATTTCATCGTCGCGAGCCAAAGACAACAAGTCAAAGTCAACGTTAGAAACTCACGATTGCCGGTTGTCGGAGTTGTGCTCGGTGTCGGTGTGCTCAGTGGCGCGGCGGCTCCCGCAGTCCGGCGCTTCGGGGGCTTCGGGGGCTTCGGAGGGTCGCTGTCCGCGGTGCTGAAGGCCCCCGTCCTTCCCGGAGCCGCGTCCGGTCCAGGGGGGCGACGGCGGCTCGTCGCGGCGCTCGCACACCACGTCGAGGTGCGCGTAGCGGCGCCGAGAGTCCCCGCTGCGGTTGCGGAACTTTGGCGGCGTGAGCTGAGGGGAGTTCTGCGGGGACGAGTGAAGACAGTCCGTCGAAGCCAGGTAAGGCGGCTCCGTGTGCTCCAGGAGCGGAGAGGCCGAGGAGAAGAGGTCCCGGCGGGGAGGCGATCCTCGGTGGACGCGCAAAGGTGCGGAGGGAGACGCGGAGCGACGCTCTTTCTCGCCGCCATCGCTTCCCTCCCCGTCGTCGGACATCGGCGCACTCGGAGGCACAGAAATACTTCAAGAAAACATCAGATACGACAGCGCTAGTTTGCTAGTTTATGTGACGCACATTGCGCAAAGCGTGGCAAACTTTCATCGCAACTGCGCGCGAGCGTGGAGTCCGGATCCTGCCAGCGCGCGCACGAGGAGCCAGCGCGCGCACGAGGAGCCAGCCCCTCCTAAAATGGAAGCCGCTAATCAAAAGTGACATCTGCGCTCACTCATCTCAGACATGATTGAGGACACACACCGAGAGGAACAAATAGACGCAGCGTGATGAAATACAATTGCTTTGACTTCTCAGACTCATTTTCGTTTTGCAGCCGTCGTCCAAAGTGCAGAATTGCTGCAGCGCCTGCTCAAATCCGGGCGAGACGTCAAGTGCAGCACACTGAAGAAACCGCTCTGAAAGTATTCTTCCATCCGTTGCACATGATGATCGAAATGTGCTAAACATTTAGCAATGTCACATGTTCAAATTCAATACGTTCAAGTGACCCTTTCCTCTGTGCGGTGAGCAACCGAGCCTCATTTGGGACTTTGGAAAAGTTCGGAATTTTGGCAAGCGCCTGTTTTCCCGTCTCTTCACATCTCCAATCTAATGCTTTCAGGCACTCTAATTTTCCACATGCAGGCTCATTTATGTACGATTTTGAAGAGCGCAAACGCAAAAGCAGACAGACGTCTCTGTGATTTCCGTATCGTTTTTTAAATTTCTGGCCTCCAGTTTCAAGATTTTTATTCGACGAGGCTACGTTCAAATATGGTTTGAAAACTGCACATTGTCCCTGAAAGGGGGCGTGCGCGAGCGCACGGGATCGACACAAAAAGTGGCGCTAGCTTCAATCGAGTGCTCATTCATTCAAAAATGACAGCCGAATGTGGAACGCGTTACATCTATCTTCAAACATTGCTCCAAAGCGGACTACCAATTGAATCAGGATCTTGCTAATGAAAGGAAGAGTCTACCTCGTCGGCCTCCTGGTGGGACCTCTGTCGACGTAGACCCAGCAAATAAACATTGATCCAGCTGACATCTCGCCTGCGCACGTCAATAACGAGACGCGGCTCGCTCCTGCAGTCGCGCGACCCCGAAGCAGCGAAAACATTCCACTTTGTCGGCTAGTTTGCGCGAGCGGGCCGCTGCACATGTGACTGCATGGTGATGGGAGCAAATGATCGTATGGGCTATATATTTCCCACTGCCTTTGCTCCGCAAACACAGCCAGGGTTTTCCTAAATCAAAAGACAATGGAATCCGTCCATTCTCTATGCCGCTTAACCCGACTTGGGGTCGCGACCCGCAGCGGTGCTGGAGGGAAACCGTGGAGGACATAATGCGTCATCGATCGAGCGACTGGCAAAATGATCATCGGGTCGACGATTTGCGTCCTCTGACACGTGACAACGATCGGCCTGTTGAAGTCAATAGAATGAGAAGCCGGGTGGCTGCGTGGCCTTCCCTTTGTTTTGCCAAAGACTCAGAGTCACAAGCCAATCGCTCTCTCGCACGTGTCAACCGGCTCGGCCCAGCGATTAGCGCGAACTAATCTAATGACAGTTTGCCCATCGATCCTCCCTTTTTGTTCCCGATGGCGCGATGAACTGTAAACAAACGTATCTCGGACATGCTTGTCGGAACTCCCATCGTGAAAATGGATTTGAAAATACTAAATCGGGCAATCGGATGTTGACGCGATTCTGATGCACGACTAAAAGAACGACTTGAATATGAATATGGCGAATGGAATGAATCGAGGCCACATTGCCACAATAAGTGTAAGCGTTGTAGTGGGAGGGGTCAGTGCTTGAAAACGTTAGGAGACCACCGCACCACCTCGTGTAAGGTTATAGCTGCCCGACATTTACAGCACTGGCAATTCCCGACAGCACTATGGAAAAGCTCGTGAACACAAACAACAGAAGACAACTTTCACTGTCACAGGAACAATGAAAATCAGTTGGCCCATCTCACAATTTGCGGTGCTCATGTTAAAAAAAAAAAGAAACAGCACAATAGCAACGTAAAGACACAATTATCAAAAGACACTTCTCTGCAGAACATACAATTTGGGTTTTGTTCAGACAATATTGGACAGTCCTTGTTCATTGTATTGCATTTATGTGTGTTGGTGGGGGGCAGATGCCTTCCCCAGCTTGATACCTGTAATGTTAAAATATCATTATTGTTATTCATTTTCCATTTCAACTTCAGTGTTTTGTAAAAAACGAAAAAAAAATGGTTAAACACCGGGCTTTAAAAAAATTTTTTTTTTTTTTTTTTTTTTTACTATTTCTATTTTTCTACTATTTCTAGGAGGGAGCGCTCTGCCTCGAATGAGGCAATCCGGAAGACGGAAGAACAATGAAAGGAGTTCGTTGCAAATGCAGGTCAGGGCTAAACGGTGAAAATGAAACAGCTTCCAATAGGCCGCAATGACTTCCGCGGCTTGATTCGGTTTTTCTCAGTCGAGGATCCTCGCCCTGTCTGGTCCACAAAAGGATTTTTCAAATCTGAAAAGATGCTTTTCTTTCTTTCTTTCTTTCTTTCTTTTTACTGTCAAACTAAACATAACACAAATAGAATTGCACGTCTATTTAAGGTAACCACAGCGCTTTGCCTCAATAAAGTCAGCTTAATACGAAGAAACAATTCCAAATGCCATAGATGGGCTAACAAACAGCAGTGGTATCCAGCAACAGACATTTGAACCCAAACGTTTAGCTGTACAATGTAACAGCTCATGCATATTGTATACTCTTTATTCTCTGCAAAAAAAAACAACCTCCTGCAGCTTACCGAGTCAGTTGTGAAACTCTTCTTTGTGTGATGTCTGTATTACACTGCCCCCAAGTGGTGGAGGTGCACACACCAGAAGGTGTAGGCCCGCAACAATGTCCATTGACATGAAGCAACAAATGTGGCAAAAGCTGTTGAATTCTTGACATTTGATTCCATTATGTAATTACTGTATATTTTTGAAAGTAAGTATTTTTTTTTTACAGAGTGCCTTGATTGTTCTGGGGGAGGCTGCAACGGAATAATGGCATTTCCATTCATTTCAGTGGGGAAAAGCAGATTGGCCAGATGAAAGTTTTCCCGGAACGATGTAACCTCATATCTCAAGGCGCCACTGTTCCGAACATCCTGATCCATTTCCTTCTGGGCGTGAAGGGGGCATCTGCGGCGGGCATCTAACTGGCGGCCTCTGTGAAGTGGAGACCGAAGCGTCAATTACCCTCCTCGGCGGGCCACCAAAGTCTCAGCTTGCGGAGCTGCCCTCTCAGCCAAATAGACCGAGCAACAGGGGGGAAAACGTTTCAGTCGGAAACAGAGGACTGCTTTCCGGGATTGGCTCCGCACGCGTCGATCTTCGGCGATCGGCCCCGATATAGCGCACGGCACACTTGCCGATGTCATCGCGCGTGATGTCAACATGTCCCGCGAAGCAGCCACGGGCCTCACTGGACCTCATTTCAAAGATTGGAAATGGATGTCGATTTAGCAGCATTACGTGACGGCCGTCGAATTCAAGGCCCGGGGGCCAGATCCGGCCCGCCACATCCTTTTATGTGGCCCGCGAAAGTCACGTGCGTCCACTTTTGATTCCTGCTAAAATCATAGCAGTCAATTATAAAGTTGAGATAATGCTCTTTTGTTTCTGTTACCAAACCATTTTGTTACAGTAAGTTGAACAATAGTTGAAGCAACTCTTTTCAAAAAAGCAGCTATCCCTCAACTTGTTGTGTCTATGTAACAATACGAGGAGGCGATGAAACATTTGGATTGTTTCGCGTTCATAACGGCCCTCTGAGAGAAAATCAAGACTTCAACCCGCCTTACAGCTTTAGTCAATTGAAATATGGAACACTTTTATTTTACATGGCACCGGACTCCAATATTGTTGTGATCATGCAACATTGAATTGGTCTGCATTGTGATGTGACCGAGCTCATAACACAACAAATTTAACTTGCTTAAACAGCGCATGTCTTTTTCTTTCCAATCGAAATCCAAATCCACTGGCAACATGCGGTTATTCTGTCGGGCGTAGACCGACATTGTCGCAACAGCCAGACTGCGTGTCACCTTTCTGCCTCATTTACTGTATCGTTAACGATGTCTGATTAGATTTGACATCTGTTTAGGGAGCGGTTAGTACATCAAATACACAATGCATTTCCCTTCCATGATATTTGCAAAACAATAAAAAATAAATACATTTGCTTTCTTCTATGAATGATGTGACTGCAAACAAAATAATCCGTTGTTGAGGCAACGGTATTGTCAAATCTAAAGGGAGTCCAAACATTTGCAGGCCTGCACATCGTCGTTCGCATGCCGCCTATCTCTTCAACACACATTTGACTCTACCACGGAGTCGGTGCGATTATTACTTGTGCATTCATTTCGCGACGACATTTCACGTTTGCGGGAGTGGAAATGTCAAATAGCTCACTTTAACGTCACGGTGTTAAATGTGGTTCAACTACTTTTTAGCTGGAGTCGTTGAATATTTGATAAGCGTCGGATAACTCGGAAGGGATTTTTTTTCTTTAAATCACCACAGGCGATTTTGTTTTTTCCCATTTCCGTCCGCTCCATCGCATTAGTCTTCCTCCCGACCTACACGAGCTTCTGTGTGTGTACGCGTGTGTGTTTAAATCATCGCAGTCTCACCCAGTTACCGCCTCGGAAATCCATTGCACAAATTGAAAAGGGCCCAGAGAGAATGAAATGAAATGAAATGTGTCGATTTCCTTTTCTCTCTAGACTGAAGAAAGATGTGAAAATGAGTCGAGGCTGCGATGGCAGGAGTCAACGGCTTGCAGCTGCTGTCGGTCCCTTAGAGGTCAAAATTCCCGTCAATTTGTCAGCTCGAAAGGTTGCGTGTAAATGAAAAGGTAATATTACGTGAAAACAACACAAACAAGGAGTGCAAACTTAACTGCATTGTAATGACGCTCGATTAAGTTTCGATGTGCTTGTTTTCTCCATTCCAACCAGAGGTGGGTAGACGAGCCAAAGATTGTACTCAAGTCACCAGATTTGTTTTTTTCTGATCAGCGCATTGACGTCAAGTAGACAAAAATATAAAACCCAACAGTATCACTTGAACTAAAACAACGATCATTTTGAAATTCAGCCCAAAGAAATGCTCTTAAATGATGACGTTGACAAGTGCACTTTATCCCAAAAGTGACTGAAATAAATGTAACGGAGTAAATGTAATGTCTTACGAGCCGCCTCTGATAACCAACAGCAAACTGACTGCGTGCAACTGAATTATTAATCATGTAGAACAGTCGTCTGGCCTTTGAAAGACTGCATTGAATGTGCACTTACAGGCGCTTTACCAACGCTCGTGCATTCCCGAAGGTAGCGCTGTTGAGTTTGGGTGTACACTGTGTATTCAATGCACAATGTTTATTCTTGCGGTTGGTGCACATTATTATGTCTGTCAAGACACAATTGCAGATGCTGATCTTTTATTGGATCGAACAAGCGGACTTAATGTCTTGGCCACCGGCCAGCGAGTTTAAATTTGACCGAAGAGAACGCGGCGGCCGGTAGGCTCGATAATTGATCATTTCACGCTTAGTCTGTGCTGACTCGCAGTTTGAATCTGTGAAATTAGCATATAAACCGTGTGGCTTCCTAACACTCTGGCTCCGAGAATGGGTGTCAGAGAGTCGCGAGCGAACGAGAGGAGCTGATGCGTTTGAAGGTGTGGAGGCTCATCGAGAAGAAACTGCAAGACATGGCCGCGCTGCAGCTCGTGAGATGAAGATGAAGCAGCAGGGAAAGGGACTCAACGGCGGACAACGCTCCTACGTTGCTTTTGGAATTCAAAAATGTCTACCTTAAATAGAGCTCTTTGCTAGGTAGTAGCTATTTGAATTTGCTTTCAGAAAAATATTTGTTTTTGTTTTTAATGCATCTACATATGAGTACTGAAATACATTTCCTACCATATTCAAATTTATTGAGCTGTACCTGCAGACAGATTATGCCCAAAATAAGAGTCGGCGGCAGAAAAAGCAAAAACCGAATGAAAACCACGTGCATCGAGGCTTCAGAGGCGCCCGCGTTTCCACTTCGAGGCTCAGCGCGTCAGAAAGTGATCGTCGATGTGAGGGGACAAGGGAGACGACGATACATCTTCATCTGGATGACTCAATAACAATGTCTTGTGTCTTTGTAAAAGTCAACATCTCTCCATGCTGTCACGTGTTCCAGTGGCGCAAAAGACCAGACGCTGCGAAAGGATCTCGCTGAGAAAAAAGACAACAATTCTTTTTTGCCCCGGGGTCTCATCCCGGCGGGACGTGCCCGGAACGCCTCACCGGGGAGGTGTCCGAATCGGATGCCCCGGCCACCTCCTCTGGCTCCTCTCGATGCGGAGGAGCGGCGGCTCTACTCTGAGATCCTCCCGGACGACCGAGCTTCTCACCCTAAAAAACCCCACAAAAACAACACTGGCATTATATGTTTTTTATTCAGACGTGACTCCTCAGAGGTGCAGATTTATTTATTTATTTTTTTTCAGGAGGGGAATGGACAAAATGAAAAAAGACAGTTCCAAATATCCGAGCTCTGACACATCAGCTAAAAGGCTGAAGAAAACAACAAGAGAAGCAAAACATCTTACCGAGTCATTTGTCACAGGTCGACTGTGAGGTCAGGTTTTGTTCACGAAAGTCAAAGCTCAAACAAAAGCAGGCAGATTCCTTATTCGCCGGCGGCTCTTTCCCTTTTGGCTTTGCCCTGCTACGGGGTCGTCACAACCAAAGCCATAGAAAAGAAAGTCTGGACACCGTTTGGTTAAATCCACATCACATGGTTCCCGGACGGCGTGTTGTCTCTATTCCCGCCATTGGCTTGCGTCGCCTTCGGACACTTTGATGCATTTTTAAGATGCGTGCGGAAGGATGGAACGTGGATCCGCGAGCGGTCCTGACCCACCACTTCAATCAATCCCTGCTTGAAACATTGAGTACATTTTGGGTCATTTTTAAGCGAGGGCCGAAAGGAAGTGGGAAAAGCCATTTCGTTCAGATGAATAGTAAATCAGTCTTTATATGTCCAATTTGGACATTCCATTGTTGTACTCTATTGCAGACTGGTCAGTGCAACAAGTGGGCCAAATCCCATTTCCAAGAAGGCCACGTCCATGAAAGCGGACTTCACCTGCCACCAAAGCATCCCGGTTCATCTGCACGCATAGCGAAATCGAATGCTGGGGTTCGGGGTTGTCACCTTGCATGAACTCTTGATGGATTTGACGGACGTTTGGAATAAAGGACAAATGTAAGCAAAAGCCCAATTTCTGCCAGATATCTCACCAAGATATAAATCCGCATGATTGCAGCCATAACGCTTAAATCACCCTCCTGCATAATGACAAACGTGGAGCGAGCCCGCTCCAGTTCTCGGAGGCTCAGTCGAACCCTCGTGCTTGATTCCACTTCTACTTCCTTCCATTCACGCCCTTGTACTCAACGGCCTTGGTTCGCCGCCTCTCCAGCGCATACCTCAAGATTTCTACATTCTCTGCCACCTGCTCCCACCGCAAATAACAATGTCACCTGCAAACATCGTTGTCCAGGCAGACCCCCGTCTGACCTCATCTGCCAACGTGTCCGTCACCGTAGCAAACAAGAAGGGGCTGATTGATTGAGCTGCAATTAAAAACATCTTATCTTCTCATCCCGGTCTGGCATTGCCACGTCACCAACTCCCATGAGTCCATCCATCCATCCATTTTCTGAGTCGCTTCTCCTCACTAGGGCCGCAGGTGTGCCGGAGCCAATCCCAGCTGTCATCGGGCAGGAGGCGGGGTACACCCTCAACCGGTCGCCAGCCAATCGCAGGGCACACACAAACAAACAGCCATTCGCACTCACATCCACACCTGCGGGCAATTTAGAGTTGTCAATGAAGCTACCACGCATGTTTTTGGGATGTGGGAGGAAACCGGAGTGCCCGGAGAAAAGCCACGCAGGCACGGGGAGAACATGCAAACTCCACACAGGCGGCCCTCAGAACTGAGAGGCGGACGCTCTAACCGGGTCTGCCACCGTGCCGCCTCCCATGAGCCGTATCGAGTAATTTACACCTCGCGCAATACAAATAAATCCATATGCCTCCTCAGGGTACTGGAGGACCTGTTGCGCATCCATGCATCCGTCCGTTTTCTAAGCCACCTTTCCCATTCAGGGTCTCCGGGAGCCGGCGGCCGATCTCAGCCTGACTCCGGGCAAAAGGCAGACTCCACCCTGGACCGATGGCCGGCGGCCGCTCACTGACACCGAGCGGCAGCTGACCCCACGCTGCCCCGCAGCCAAAATCCGGCCCGCCGCGAAAGCAAAAGCAAACCATGCGTGTGAACTTCCAGGATTCCTGCTCAAATCTCTACCAAACCTTCCAATTGTCATACGTCATAAATGATAAGGTTGACATAATGCAAGCATTGCTTTGTTTCTTTACATTACCTTGAACAATAGTTGAACAAACTGTTATCCTTGGCTTCTGATTTCAAAAGTAGTTATCCATCAATTCGTTGTGTCTATGTAAAAATATGAGGAGGCGATGAAACATTTATGGTTCCACAGTCATGACGATCCTCTGAGGGAATGGGGCCCGCCACAAAAATGACCTTGATACCCCTGACGTACATAGTTTTTTTTAATTTATCAATAACACACAGAATTATTTCAATGAATTTCCGGCAAATGTCTTCTTTCAGAGGTGTTCTCAACGTGCAGCTCTTCGCAATAATCGCTACCCAAGAAGTAGCTTTTATTTTCAAAAAGGTTCATGACTCCTGTCCTCGATGATGCAGCAAGCTCAGTCCGCAGAATTCAACTACTAATTGATCATTGCACCCATTTGTAAAGAACATGACGGTAACATCGATATGTGTAGCTTAGGCTTTTTGCTTACATATTAGCCATGGGAACACCCAAAAAATAAATACATATTCTTATCAAACTCTTTTCAAGTTCAGTTTCACTGCCAAAGGGGACTCAAATAGTCCAGTAAACCGGTAGATAAATACTAAACAGCGAGCTCCATTTGCTCAATATGGTTTGAATTTTTTTGGCTCCTTGAGAGATTTAACGTCCAAGGTAAACACGGTCTCTCGCATCGAGTCAGCTCCAGCTTCCCCTCGAGCGTGAACACGATACGTGCTCCGAAATGGATGCACGGAGCCGCCGATGCCGGCGGCGTTGCGCCACCGCCTGCTAATTAAATTACTCAAGCATGGCTCTCCATCCCTGACAGATATCACAATTCCTCATTTCGTGCTTGCCTCTACTTTGCACGTTATCTTCTTATAGCCTTCAAAGCAAAAAAAAAAAAACAATAAGAATAAGAATAATAATGACGAGTGAGTGAGGGAGACGAGGTGGTAATGACAGTTCCTATGTGCATAAAACAGTCCCTTAAATTGTTTTGGCATATTTTCCAAGACAATTACATTTGTGTTTATCATGGATTTATGATTTACAGAAGGCCAATAACCTTTTTTTCTTCTTTGCAAATATTTATCTCATCATTCCCCAGTCTGTCTTCAAACAAGAAATTGACATCAATCAGTACTACAAGGCACGAACTGAACAATAGATTTCAACTTGCAAGTAGGAATGCAGAAGCAAGAAGTGAGCAACCGAGTGAGCGCTGAGACAAAGTTGTGTGAAGGGCAACCAAACAGAAACGCGACAAATATTCAAGAAACACAAATGAAATGCACCCAAAAACACCAACTACAAATAATTGAACAGTCCAAACAATAAGAACCAAGCTGTCGGAAAATGGTGGGATTTGTTGACATTCAAGAACGTGGACATTTTAGAAGGATTTATCATAATTAAAAGAAAACAAAAAAACAAATGCACTGTAAAGACATATTTTGTTTTATCAATGCAATTTTCGTGAACTAAGATCTCCTAACCCCAAAAACTAGCAAAAATCTAGCTGTAACAAAATACTCTCATGAAAAACGAGTTGAACAAAAACAGCCAAATTGATCTCTATTGAGCATCGTATTGTAGTGGCACAAAACAGGAAATCCTTCACTGTAATTACATTTGGAGCAAACGGTTTTCAACTGACACAAGTTTCTGCTGGCTGGCAAACCCGGCGGAATTGCGGCAAACAATTCTGGTGTGAGAGAAAACAAACAAGCGCCCACACGCAGCTCAATAGAAAAGTTGCTCAAAAGATTGTGGGGGCAGCCTGCCCAGGGCCACAGACACCTTCACCAGCTGGTGCAGTAAGGGGGCACCCCGCATCATCAAACACTCAAGCCACCCCGCACGCCTTCTCTTCCATCCGCTCCCGTCAGGCAGGAGGCTACAGAGCATCCTGAGCGGCACCACCAGGCTGTAGGAACAGATTCTTTCCAGGAGCATTGAGACTGTTCAACTCAAACAGGGCTCTGTATCCCCAACGTGTCGGTATGACAAATAAATGACTTGAGTCCTCTCTTGAGAAACTTATCATGGGTAGCGTTAACGGCCCCACCTGTCGGAGAAGTGTGACGGCCAGAAATCTTCTCAAACTGTCGCTGAACGTCTTGCCAGGCAGCAATTTTGCAACGCTGCTGCAATGTCAATCGGCGAGCCGTGGTCAGGAAAAGCTACGCTTACGAGAAGGCCGAAGCCTACCAAGTGAAATGGTGATGACCTCACATCTGCCCGAAGTGACTTTTGGGACACACTGTATTTGAAGGAACAATCAAAGCGATGACATCGGTGGATACATCTTCGGTAAAACCTCCGTAACGGAATATATGATAGTTTTGGGATGATAACCTAACCTCTACTGTTTAAGCCTTAAGTTTCTTTACAGTTTGCGTCGAGCAGATGATTGATGCTTGTGTGTCAAAATCAGAACGCTCAGCAAGTCCTTCATCTCTGAATTATGCAAATCTCAACGTGAAATATTCATGCAATGCTTTAACGACATTTTGAGTTGGCGCAACGTTGCATTGTTTTTGTTCGCTACCTCCTGATAGCGGCTGAGAGGAATACAAAGAGGAGATTCCAGGTTCGTAAGTAGCCGTCCTTCATCGGCAAGCCGCGATGGAGGCGACATGTCGTACAATAATTACAATCATTCACCTTTGTTTTAGCTGCAGGGATGAACAACAACAACAGTGCCGATGGTGACGTCGAAGCTTACCGGCCATACAATTCATTTCATAATTTAAGAGACTTATCAAATGTGAAGGGGAAATTGTGGCGGCGCTGAACACACAAAGCCATCGTCTGCTCATATTAAAAACATGTTTGCAGACAATAAAGCGGTCTGTTGAGCGGAGGCTTAACGAGGAAAGAACAAAACGGCGCGCGCCGTGCATTCAAGCTGTGGTGAAGGTTGTCTGCGGCCCGTTGGGCTGGCCTGCTCAATCCATCCCGTTTGAAATGGAATTCAATTAGTTGCCCGAACGCGGGAGCTTCGCACTCCTTTTGCCGAGCCGCAGACGAGTCGCTCCCGTGACAGAACAACGTTGAATTTGCGCAGCCTGACGGGGTTTCTTTTTCCGAGTCCAAATTCACAAACGGCAGACGAATAATCAAGCTCAAATCCAAAAGAATTGACATGGGAAGATCCCAATCCATTTTGACCCCGTGGGTCCCAAAACGTAGAAAGGGTCGGGACTAGCTGCATTATTTATTGATTGATTTTATTTCTGATAAGTGGACGGCCATTTTGGCAGCCTTTCGCAGACAATAGCGAAGGGGTGTATCTCCTTCTTTGAAAAAGACGACAAACAACATCAGACAGCGGCACCGCTATTGCCAATAACGTCCTCGGGCTTCATTTCCTAATCAGGAGCCTTAATGAAGATGAATGCGTTGCCGGTATTTAGACGTGTGCGTGCGTCGTGCGTGTATCAAGGCGCACACTTTGCATTTAATGAGTCTTTCATTGAAGCAATTGGCAGCCGTTGTATTGCATACATTTTCTCCAAGCTGTCATTGTGAATTGTTTCATGATTTCGCTGTTCGAAGGTGGCCGCGCGCTTTCGTGCGCTGACACGTTGAACTACTTTGACGACTGAATGTGAGCAAAATGAAGGATTGCTGAGCTATCGGCCGATTGGACGAATGACTTGACCTGGATTTCACAGTACTTCATTCTAATGTATGCGTCTGTCGAATTGGACGGTTCAACCTGAAAAATTCATATTCATATCATTACAAATTCGACCAAACATTTGGTGAACAAATGCTTTTAAAATGTGATGAGAACAATTGAACACTTTTTTTAATACAGCAACAATACACACACACACGAGCACAATAATAACATGCTGCAGGTGCTCATAAAGCCTTCGAGCGAGAGTCAAACAGTTGATTAAGCAGCGATCAGGCACTTTGAAGACCCACCGATTATTTCTGAAACGCACACCAGCTCGCTAGATCACCTGAAATCCGCACGCTTGATTACACTCCCAAATGATCCCATTTCCCATCGCCCTAAAAATCCCCCAAATCCCAAATCGCTGATCAAATACTACTACTACTACATCCGATTTTAAATTGCCAATGCACGCATCTTCAATATGCTTGAATCTTTCCACTACGATGTGAACTCATGCACATGCACGCTCCTGTTCTCAAAATCCTTAGGATGTCTTCAGAGCAGGATTTGTTAGTTTGATGATTGGATGCTGCTGATAATATGGTAACCAGAGATGGGAGATACATATTCAGTATATTCTATATCAGTGGTTCTCAAACCTTTCCCACCAAAAACAAATACTTAGCTCCACAAGTGCGCCACAACGACCGGTGGTCATCGGAAATGTCATAGCGGGTTTATTTTCGAGACGTACATTTAAATATTTAATATGTCATACTAGCGGAGACAAGTTTTTTGGACGTACTTGGCAAATAAAGATGATTGCGATTCTGATTCTGATTCCGATGTTGTATGATCATTTTTAATACTGTAAGTCACTAACATTAGGTTATGCAGTTTTCATATTAAAATTGTGGTTAAATATAGGAAAAACACAAGTCAAATAAAAATTTGAACCCAAAAAAAATGTTCTATAAGAAATGACTATGTATTGAACAAAGAAGTTAAATACAACTGAACAGTATTGAGGCAGTGATTCCAGTTGCGTAACGGCACTTTTCCAAACAATTAAAAAAAGAGGGAGTCATGTTGTCCGCTGGTGAATAGAACGCCACTATTCATATCAAAGGAAGAATTCGAATCAGACTTCTTCTTCCTGGACACGTACAACAAGAGTGAACTTTTAAAAGATGACGCATAAAAGGAGACTGTCCTCAGGACACGCTAAGCGAAAGACCAAAAACTCCAGAAGGAAACGGAACCTTTCAAAGTTCAATATAACTTAACTGTTATAGAATTAATCATACCCAAGGCACGTACGGTGTACTGCTGCTGATAAAAAAAAAAAAAAAAAAAAAAAAAAAAAAAAAAAGATTTTTAAAAGAGGTCATTGTACTTCGGGGTTTACAATGCTCATTTCTGAAAGCTTGAAAGTATTACAGTATATTGTTAGGAGCTTTTCTGTACCGCCGACGTTTTTTTACTACCCGTCTTCTTGAGATGGGCCGTCGGGACTCGGACGAGAGACTCGGACGCCTTCTGAAAGCCACGGGACAAGTATTCTAGTATCAAGCATTATTTCCACGTGTACAGTGGCAGTTCCCCGCTTAGAATATGCGCAACTACATTTCCCATCATTCCCCAAACCCCCTCCCTGCATTTCTTCCACAGAGGGCAAATCCACAAGGAAATTTGTGAACATTCTTCGGCAACGGTCACGCACTTAACTTTCATCCTGTGATCATAAGGCAACAGTCCCGGGCCCTTTTCAAATGTCGATAAAACGCACGCGGACTCGTCTCCGTCCCTTTCGTCTCCTGCGCCTCCTGACCTTCACGAAACGCCAGCAGCCCTCTTGTCGAGATGGCAGCGTTTTCAGACGATGCGTGAGATTTGGCAAAGGACTCGTCCTTGTTTGTTTGGGATGGACGAGCGCCTCGTTGTCACAACGCCCTTCCCCACTTCGCCGCAGACAAAAACAAACATTGTTCAACAAGTCATTGGGCTGGCATAGCAGTATAAATAACTAAAGGATTTGAAGGCATCGGTTCAGGTCGGGGTCTCCCGCAAAGGTTGACTGGAGGAAACCGTTGTTGAAAGTTTCACCTTCAATCCAAAGGGCTTCTTCAGTTCAAAATGTTTTGCGCGTGGACCGGGGTCTCCGTACAGACGGATCCGGTCTGCGTTGTCCGGTGCAGGCAGCGGCAGGCGCTTGATCTTCTCCTTTAACGAGGCAAGGTGATATATTTATAGCTTTTAATCATCGATTCGTGACTTTGTCTGTGAACTTACGAGCTCATCGTTTGCATTCGTGAATCCCGTCCTTCGTCTGTCGATGCCTCCCCAAAAACCAAAAAAACAAAAAACCAATAGCGGGAGATAAACTGATCAACATCCCACATGAGCTTTAGCCCGACAATGTGGATGCAGTCTCCACAAGCAATCTAAGTTCTTGTAGCGGATGCACAATAGACTTTTGAAAGGGTCTTTAACAGGCTCCACACTTGAGTTGACGAGCAACAAATGTGTGATTCGATTGGCTGGTGGGCATTTTGTGACCTAAGCAGCTGCATTTGATGCTTTCCCCTCGAGGCATGTTCAAGATGCAACAAATGATTTGCATCTAGAAGCAGGGGCATTTATAACTCCAATTAGTTATTGATCGTATTAGGCTGATAGATTCGGCCACTTTTCAGGTATTGATTCCAGCCAACAATTGGGAACGCTCTTTTCACATATTTATACACCCCAAATGAATGAATGACCCGGTTACCAATGAGACCGCATCTGCACGCATTGACATCGCCGCATTTGTATCACGATGTTGAAAATGGGCTGAAATTGAATATCAGAATTCCGATCCCCTCTTGTTCCGGCGAGGGCCTACAAAGCTTGTCAGCCGTCGGATGACACCTAATCCAAGGATGATTGCTTTGAAAGTGGCTGGTGTCCTGTGTCACTTGTCCTCCCCATCATCATAAACGAGACACCAGACACACACACACACACACACGCAGTTAGACCCATATGAGTCACTAATGCCAGAGGACAAATAGTGTAGCTGAAGCATTTACACAAGTTTGCTGCGCTGTGTGGTTTCGGGTTTACTAAACGCCTGTGACAAAGGAAATAATAAATGACTGTAAACCTTTCGTCAGTGTGGGATGGCCTTCTTTCTCAACAGACGGCCTGGAGAGATCACGCGCAGCACCCACAGCACCGATTGTAATAGCTACGAAGGGAGAGCACAAATAATGCACTTCCCTTTGTGGGATTAAGATTCTAAAAATAACGCAACTTTAAAAAAAAAAAATATATATATATATATATATATATAAAGTCTAAAAATGGGATTTGAAGTTCAAGGTTTTTGATACTATTACAACGGGAGAGGGATCGGTGAACAGCGGAAGTCTGAGCGATTGATACACCGCTTAAAATGGTTTAGAATTGCCTCTAGATGCCACAAGATGGTGACAAAGGATCGCTCTTGTTTAAATGGAGCTCCTCAACTCACTTGATGGCACCAGGATGTTTTTTAAGCAACAAACAGAGGATTGGGTCCAACTTAAATCTGCAGACAGGTGAATCTAGGAACGTGCTGGGAAACACTGTATTGTTGTTCTTATCGAGCCATTTAGTCGGCTTTGTAGTCTCAAAACAAAAAGTCACTTTGCTTCACCGCTGTGGCCAAGTCATGTGACCAAAGAGTTCCTCCAAGGTCATAGCATGCACATGCACTGATCTTGAGGTCAAAGTGTGTTTTGTAGAAAACCAGATTTTTTTGTGGTTTAAGAAATGAAACGCGTCAGTTCCGCCGTGCGCCGTGCGGACCCTGTCACATGACGTTCAGAATATGTTTCATTGGAGAGCTAAAAAAAAAAAAATGTCATCAGGTTCTAGAGCATTCTGTATTGGGGCTCCAATACTCTGGAACGTCCCGCTCGCAGAAATGAAAGCAGCTACATCTGGAAAAATTTGTTTTTTTCTTTTTCTTTTACAACTAAACCGCATCTGTTCTGAAAATAGTCTCTTGCCCTGCCTTGAATTTTGTCCAGTTTTACTGCTACCTCTCCTCTCCCCTTCACTCCTCCCGGAGAGCGGGCGAGGTGGCGATGATGGAAGTGGGGCCGTCGCTGTAAGGATCACGCATCGAGATCTTTTCCCCTACCCAGATGGGGGTCTATACCAGACTGCTTGAGATTTTTTCGTGACTCAAAATCTCCAGGAGACCTGCTGGTCGAACAGTCATTTCATCAACTGTGCGCTTGTGTTTCGTTCTCACTGAGAGCGGAAATGGTGCAGCTTTGGCTCCAGAACCACCATTTGTGGAAAAGAAGGAAAGAGAGAAAGAAAGAAAGAAAGATAGATCTCTATTTGTAGAGGTCTCAAACAAAACATCAACACTGGCTCAGGTAGCAACCTATAGATTCCACACAATTGCTACCAGCTTTACCAACAGCCGCGGCTCCCGCTGGACTCGCTGCAGCTCGGATGACATTGAGACAGATCTCGAAACTCCAGAGTAATTAATGAGCCCAGTGTGCGTCGAGGGGCGGAGCTGCCCAAGGAGGGATGAGAAGAAGAAGCGGGGCTGCAAATGAGGAAGCTGTGTTTAATTAGACCCATACGGAGTCCGGCCTGTCCCGTGGGACCGGCCCGTCCTACGCGAACTCTTGCGCGCACCAGGTACCGTTAACATGAACGTCAAGATAATGAAGAGAAAACAACGCATATTGTGACCGCGCAGAGAACGCGATCGCAGTGCCGATCAAGACCATCTGGCGTCGTGAAGAGCTTTTACCACCGAGTGCCTGGCGTCAATCCATATTTGACTATTTTGAACAAAACCAGGAAACTGAATTGACCTTTTGAAGCTCCAATTTGAGTCAGTTCACTGGGCTTCAAGTTGGAAATGTATCAAGCATGACATCTAACCACGTTCAATCAATCCTTGATACATTTTGAAAATGGATGGAAAATCATTCTATTTTAGCATTACAAATGGCAATTCCATGAAAGAGCGACATTTGTTGTATTCCTCAATGTTATTCATTCATGTTGTTCATTTTGGCATAAGCTTTACACGAGCTGAGTCGAATTCATTTGCTGAACACACAGTTGCATGCGGTGAACCCGGAGTAAAAGCCAGTAATATGTGTGAGCCACGGAGCTTAACATCCATCTGGCAGACGGAGGGAGGTGTTTCTGAGGCTCGGGGACCATCGGCTCCGGGACGGAGGCGTCATGGAGCCTTTCGTAAAGGTGTGACGGCGAACCCCAGCCGCAATACGGGCAGCGTCGGTCTCCGTCTCCAGCAGCGCGACTCGCCGTCATCCAAATCCGTCCCGCTCCGCAGCGCTGCAGCCTGTTCGACAAATGGACCCTGGATTTTCGGCCTTTCGCCTGTAGAAATAGACAATATACACTGTAGAATATATATATATATATATATATCATTTAATAAAGCTCAATGCAAAATCGGATTTTTATAAAGAGGCTGATCATGCATTTGGATTGACACCTTTATATCGAATAACGCTTAGAACGCTATGCAAATGTACTATAGTAAACTGAGAGACATTCCTAATGTTTTGTCTCTTTGTGGCACTTAAATAAGGCGACCAAAACAACACAACACACATTTGACACATTGTATGGACAAGCTAATATTATACAAACGGCCATCCATCCATTTTCTGTAGCACTCATCCGCAGTAGGTTCGAGCGTATCGCGGCTGACTTCAGGTGAGAGGCGGCGGACAGGTGCACCGCAGATTGGTTGCCAACCAATCGCGGGGCTGTCGCAACACCGCCATCGATGAATCAGATCACGCGCGGAAAATGCGGAAAAGTCAACGGTAGTGCAAATTGGCCGCTCACGGTACGTGCGCACGCGGCGCCATTGGAGCCGAGACCGCCACTGCCAGTGAAACCAGATGTGCTGGACACGCAAATCGATTCATGGGATAAAAGCAAGGAAGCAGTAGCCAAAGTGTGAAATCTGTCAGCACGGGCATGACTCGTTTGGAGCTGATGCAACGGACCGCCGCCGCATTCCATCTCCGGAGGGATGCCGTGACCGCCCTGCGTGACTGACAACACACACGCGCAGTTTGCGAGCGCTTGCCCTTTGGATATGAAAGTAGACCGCAGCAGGACAATTGCAACGCAAGGATGGAAAGCCAATCCCCGTAGGAGAGGCGGAGGGCAGTTACCGTGGCAACTAGGCCTCCGGTGACAACAAACTAACAAGTGGGCGGACAGCTAAATATTCTGGTTGATTCCTCAAGGACGTCTCATCAATGGGCTACTGGAAATATTTTACTTGACCGCACAAATTGTGACTCGACACCAACGTACGCAATTGCATTATTTTGCTCATCAACTAGTTGAGGCGCCCGCGACCTTAGTGCGGATAAGCGCGATGGGAAATGGATGGGTGAACTAGTTAAGCTACAGAGTATATTTGATTCACATCGAGTTAAGTCCCAAATGATTCATACCGGTACATGGGGGAATTTGGGGGAATTCATGTTTTCATTTGTCGATGAGTGAATTTCTGGTTGGTGACGAGACGAGGGAGTGACAAGAGACTCTCTAGAGTCAAGGGTCAAATCAGCCGGACCGGTTTTCATGACTGTCGTGCCATGTTTTCTCCCCTTGAGGACGACTGCCTTGACTTTGTTCCGTACTAAATTTAACGCCTTGGAGATTCTTTTGTGGGCTTCTCCTGACTGATTCCTTTCAACAATGAGATTGCTCCGATGCCGCGGAAGCTCTCTGCGGACTCCGGCTCGTGCTACGAGATCTGTCCGAACAGCTGAACTTTATTTGGGGTCCGTCCGCTTTAAATGGTGGCAGGTGCGCGTTGAGCCGCATTTAACATGTTTGACTGTGATCGGTGCATTCTGAGCACAGCCACATCCCCAGTTATAAGAGGGTGTGCACACTTGTGCAACTACATCATCTCAGTTGTTTACTCCAAACTATTGTTTTCCCGACTGAGAAGCTACGGGTCACGTTAATGGTGGGGAAAAAGCGTGGAAGGTCCTGGTGTCTTTTTGTTACGTATATGTCAAAAAGCTGACATTTGGACAGGGAAGTGGAGACTTTTGATATCCACGCTAGTTTGAACTCTTCTGTTTGTTCTGCAAATGTAATCTGCGGTCTGACCACACGGGAAAATCCTCACATTTCAGCCTCTTTCCATTTCCTCTTCTTTGTGTCCGTCATACGAGCGCGCGGCGACGGATCAAACCGATTGCTGATTCGCCGCCACAGCGAACACATCCGCGAGCGCTTGAAACGCTGCGTCAGCGGATATTCAAGACGGCCATCGGCAATGAATGATCCATTTCAAATAACTACACCCACCCTAATGTCAGTTTTGTGTGTCTGCTTTGATAACAGCCCATCAAAGCAACCAGCGGCGCACGACTCGAAAAGTAAATGTATGCAAAACGACGGCAGCACTTTTCTTGTCTCGATCGATCGATCGATCTGCAGTACAAATTGCGCTACTCCTTGGAACACCGTTGCCAGCAGCAGCAGCAGCAGCAGCGACAGCGACACTGTGGGCAGAACGTCACTCAAAGTGCATGTAAATCTTTCTCGTGCGGCTCGTCTTTGGGTCAGATATCCTTAAACATCAACAAGCGTCATGAAAAATCATCCCCGATATTTTGGAGATCGATTGAAAAGGGAAGAAAGATGGAAGAGGAAAGTGTTCAGTGCTGCCATTTTAGCGATGAGCAATTTGTAATTATATCAAACATTGGAAAATAATAACATCCATCGCATGAACTGATTTGAGCTCGTTGACTTCTATAATCGTAAGTACATTAGAGATTGTTAGTCGCTACGAACTCGACTGATCATGATTTGACTTTTTAGAATGGGGAGCTTTGCAAACACAATCCTTCCCCCCCCCCCCCAAGTCCCTTTAGGACCAGTAAGCGGATCCCAACAAATTCCGAGTGTGCGTGTCATACAACAGCCACACGACGATGCGGGAGTTCATCTCTTTGCAAACAGATGTGTTCCAAATGGCAGCTTCCCGCCAGTGGCAAGAGAGGCGGGGCTTAACCAGGAAAGGGAGGAGAGCAATGGCGGCGGGCCGCACTTTCGAGCCCAACGTTGCCACGCCGACATGCTCAATCTTTCACCTCATGACCACGACAGCAACTCTCCCCCCCCCCCCCCCTTGAAAATTGTGCACCTCTCGAGCCATGTTAAAATGGATACAATTCTTTCTTTTTTAAAGGCGAAATGATCTCGGAGAGCGTGACGACTGTCTGGAAGGAACACAACGCCCAGATCAGATAAGACCGTCGAGCCGCAGTTGTCGGTTCAAATCCGGGCTCCGGCCATCCTTTGTGTTCTTGTGCTGGGCTTTCCTTGCTTCCTCCCACAGTCTCCAAAAACATGCCTATTACATTGAATCGTATCCTTAATTGCCCAATGTAAGCGTGTCCTTGGGGCAAAAACTGGTCTTTACAATTCTACATCGCATGAGACTTTTCCAACTTGAGTTGGATCCCTACCTTTTTCAAAGCACTGCTGCAGTGGGCGCAGTCTTTCCTTGACGAGCTGTCAAATGCAGGACTACCAAAGCTGTGCTGTAAAACCCCACAGCGGCGCCGTTCCCCTTGCTGCTCTGCCAGCGGCTGTCAGAAATGGATCGAGGGCAGCGCTCGCAAGACGCCAAACGGACGGAGACAAGAGGCAGAAACAGAAGAAGGGCGGCGGATTACTCGCGTCTGGTGAGGCAACATCGGTGGACTCGTGCCAGTAAATCAGCAGCGACACCTGAGCGACCTCCGGCCACTGATGACAAGAGAAACATTGCAACACTGCCCTCTGTCGGGCACAAAGGGAATGGTGAATTACGAGTCATCGACTGCTCTCTAGTGGACGATGTGAACGGCTGCAAATCCGCTGAAAGGAAACTTGAACTTTATTGACATGTCGCGACACGTTGCCTCGTCGCAGTCATGGCGAATACGCACTTGCCATTTGACTTGAATTCAAACTGTCTGCAAAGGAGCTTGCAACTTCATTCGAGTATCACGGGGCCATCTTAAGGCCTTATTAGTTTTCCATCACTTGCGCATAATTCCATTCATTGTGATTGTCGAGAGCAGAACGTAGCTCTTCTGTCCGTCCTAAGATGACAATTCATTGTGTGAATGCTGAAGAGGAATTTCTCCGGCACTAAAACATGCATAGGCTATTATTATGATGATGATGATGATGATGATGATGATTATTATTACCTACACCCACTTCTTGAGAATGTCCAAAAATCCAATTACTATAAAAACATTTTGGGTGCAGAAAAACGTGTGAATGAAGGCTCTTGAGTATTCACACTGCTTCCTCATTCCAACTTCAAAATGTTTCACCCCCCCCCCCCCCCCACACACACACGCACGCGCACAAAACCACATTCAGGTAAATGAGATATAAAACAAGTTTGCCCTTTTCCTGCTATTCCAAATTCCTTTTGGTATTACGGTCCAAAAGTTCAACCTTGGTTTCAAAATTCAGCAAAAACACAAGGAAAATCTCCCGAACACATTTGGGAAAAGCTGTTCTGTGTGCAGTTTCGGCGTGTGCCGAGTCACAGCACCACATTGTTGCACTTGTCATAAAATAAGGGAAAATATGTCATTTGAAGTTATCCCCTTGTTTTATCATCGAAATAATAAAATGACGGTTGGACGAAAGGAGATATCATTCGACGTTTGGAAATCATTAAAGCCAATTGAAAAAACAACAAACCTTTTCTTGTGCTTTTATTTGGAAAAACTCCGCGACCAAGTAAATAGTTACGTGCTTTGGATAAAAACAAAAAGCCGGAAAGATTTTGGACTGAGACGACACCACAAAGTGAACGTATTGTGTATGACGGACTTATTATCTCAGAGCCGTAAATCAAACTTATACAAAAACAAAAGACTTCTTTGTAGAGCAACAAAATCGTCTTTTTCGACCCGTTTGAGAAAAATACAGAATGTGGATGTGTCTGCAGAATAACAAGGAGCGACTGGGAAGTGTCACATTTCAGTGGCGGATTTTGCTGCTCAGTGTCCGTAGAGAGACACGGCAACCTTTGCGAAGTGCCGGATCATTATTTCCGCAACCGTACCGAAAGCCGTACGATCGTTTGTTTTTGGTGTTTTCGTTAATCGAGCATCGCAGTGAGGTGTTTTCCATCCAAACTGAATGGAGAGCTCCGAGATGGCATTTCGCTTTCCGAGCGATCGTTAAAGGTCATCCTTCAAACGTGGCGCTTATTGACGGCCGCATTGTGTTCCTCTGAGGTGACATCACTCCAGGGAAAAACTGAAGGCGCATTCAGCGGCCGCGTGAGTGAAAGCGCAACTCTCAGGTCGGAATAACGAACAGGCGTCAGAAATGATTGCCGCCGTCTTTGGCCGCATCGCTGGTCGTGGCATCGTCGGCCTTGGAGCTCTGGGAAAAGAAACGCATTGAAAAGAATCAACATACATTTATAGATTGATGTGATGTACTGTTTTGGTACATTAGGATGTCATCTGACACAATACAGTCCGGTGTTAGATCAAATGTATTGAGCTACCGTTTTGTCTTAAACATCATGTTCAGTGTAGTAAGTAAGCATTTACAAAACATCATGATGATTATCATACTGTATGTAGCACAGTCCTGTAAGAGGTTGTCTATTTCTATAAATCTATACAGTATGCAGGGCTTTTTTGTGTGTGTGTACTCGGAGAGCAAGCGCCTTATTAATATCTGTGTTTTGGCCATATTTTCAAGAGCGTGATATGAGATTGAAAATCGGCCAGGCAAATATCGGAGTACATGACAGCGAGTTGCATTGCATTGATTTCTTCTGGGCGAAATCACGCACTTCCGCTGCTTCACGGCGAAGTGCACGAGGTTTATTATCAACAAACGGTGACTAAATATCTTCATGAAATCTGACCTTTGATTAACAAATATAATCTAACAGAGGGAAATGAGCAATGTTTCTATCGGTGACGTATATTTCCCGGACTGGATGATGCGGTGAGTCCACCGGAGCCGTCGTTAAAAAACACCACCCAAAGGTTCAGCAAGCCGATCCGATATTGGGATTCTTGCGGACGTGGCGGCCTCGGTCTACCTTGGACTTGAAGAAGAGGGCGATGACGCCTTTGGAGCGTCTGTCCGCCGTTCGGTCCGAGGTGACGCAGAGGGACACGGACTTGCTGTCTCTCCTGGCTCGGGCGGTCTCGGCCTCGTCCGCCCCGCCCGCCGCCGCCGCCACAGACAAACCTGCGATACGTTACGATATGATATGTCGCACGAATGCCGCTTTCCTCACGAAACCCGTTCCATACCTGTAATGGCGGGCAGAGACCTGGAGTTGGCGCCGCTCAGCCGTGCGTTTCCGTTATTGGGGTCTGACAAGTTGGTGTCACTCCGGAACTCCTGCTTCTTGGACAGCTTGGCGACAAAGACGACCGTGAAACGCCCGCATCGTCGGTCGCTCGGCGCGCCGACGGCGATGCGCAACACTCACCCGTTTGCAGTCCAGAGTGTTGGCCTGCTCTCGCTCCTCCGTGATGAAGATCATGCTACTCCTCTTCCTCTTCTTCTTACTCTTCCTCAGTTTGACCTCGGAGTCGCCCACGGTCATAAGGTCGTCGTCCCGCGTGCTGGCGCCGAGGCTGCCGACGCACGACTCGGAGGGGAAGTCCCTGCAAAGCGCAAAAGGAAGATTTCGGGTCTTCCCCCAAAAAGTGGGCAACGCATTGCGTGTTCACGAAGAGACCGCGCGCACTGTCGGTTGGCGCGCGGCAAAAAAGTGTTGCGGCGCGTCCTATTTCAGAGGATTTTGCGCTTCAGGTAGCTCTGAACATCATTTCCGGGCGGGCGACGCACACGCATAAATGCGCATACTCGACAAGCACTTCAACGGAACCAAACGTGATGAGAAAGGTCAACGGTCCGCCTTGTATTGATGATTTCTTTTCACTACCTGTCAACGGAGAGCTTGGTCGGCGTCGCACATTCAGAGCCTTGCAGTGAGGAAATGGAGATGACGGAATGACGGACGGATCGCAGCACGGAGCAAGGTCGAGTCGTCGTCCTGTCGTCCAAGTCCAACTGGAGAGACAAACAGTTGAGTAATGCGCATCCCTTTTCTGCATCGCTCGCCGTCCTGCGGTCGCGGGCGTCCGCCCCGGACTGGCCGCCAGCCAATCGGCGGGCAGAGTGGGAATGCGTGCGACATTGCCAAGTTCTTTCTTACCAGCTCTCTGACGCCATACTCCTTCTCCACTTTCTTTTTCAACTGCTTGAAGCATTCCTCCATGCGCTCGTGAAAGGGACGCAGGGCATCGGAGACTCTTTTCCCATGGAGTGAAATGCCTCCGCCCAGCAATGGGATCTATAGACACAAAGATTCAAAAGTGGAGGACAATGAAAACGGTCATGGATTTGAGGCCGGGGCAGCAAGTAGATTGAGCCTTTCGCAATCTGGCACGGTGTCTTCTCAATCTAATTAGGGTAAGAAAGAGAAAACTTTCAACGGTGTACGCAAATTCAAAGAGGCCGCAATTGGAAACGTTTCTTTGTTTTCGACATTTCGATGAGCTGAAATGTAATTTTTGTTTGGTACCTGCCACGCGATGAGGTCTTTAAGACGCAGCAGTTTCTCTTGGTCGTCCGGGTGCTGCTGAGTGTACTCTTCTGTAAAGAAGGCCTGACAGCGAGACAACTCAAACATGGGATGGGTTTCATACACAGTTACGTTATCATAACAATGAATCATATTAGACTGTATACGGACGGTGGGTAGAAAAAGCCGACACGGCCCCGTTCGAAGGCCATCACGAAGATTTCTGCGATATAACCAAATGAGACCAAGAGACATCGTTTCAAAACGTTTTTTTCCATAATGAATGTCACCTATAACCTGTACAACTCGATTGCAAAACAAAATGGGAAAAAGAGGGCAGGCACAGATATGTAAACTATAGGTAAATACTATAGGTTTTGATCTCTGTGCCGAAAGCGATGCTCAATTTGGTCGCCTTCCACGAGTGGATGGCGAGGACAAAAATACGGTTGCGGAAAACGTCGTACAATCGCGACAAGGGAGCTAACCGGGAGTCGCCGTTCACGTGTAAAAATGTATATTTTTGCGCTTTTTTTCTTTCAAGCGTCGTACATGGCGTTGACAAAAAAAAGTAGGCCTCATGAAAATCGGTCGCAGTTGGACAAAACCAAACAAATATGAAGCAACAATAGATAGTGGACACAATGAAACTCAATATCAAAGTAGGGTCTCTTCACAAAGATACTGCGTGACTAATATTTGCTTCTTGTCACAAGCGGATCTGAAGTGTCTTCAAACTCTTAATCCCGTGTAGTTTGACTTAAGAATTACCGAGACCTTTTATTCAGACAGCTGGAAAGTGTTTGTGAAAATTCTTCATCTCCATGATGAAAGAAAAAAAAAGCACAATAGCATCTGCCTCATAGCATAATTGCCCATGTCATCTTTAAGCGGCTCAATGAAAAATGCTAATGCGCTTGCTCGATGTTGTGTATTTTTCTCAATGTCAGTCATCCAGGTCGCGGTCGCTCCGGTTGAATTGAGGGGACGGAACTTTTTTCGTTTTTTCTTGTTTTCCCCAAACTTCCCCCCAAATGATTGAGGGGCAAATCGGCTAACGACATGTCTCCTTTCAGGCCTACTTCTGCTGCGCAAAGGCTAATTTACTCACCTTTTCATATTTGGCAAAGCCTCCCATGACTGCCGGGTCCACGATACCGTTGAGCAGCATGGAGAGGGGGTTGATGGGAAGGCTCCAGTCGGCCTGGTACTGGTTGATCATGGCCAGAATCTTCTCATTGGTGAACTCCATGGTTTCAATGGCGTTCTCCAAAGGGGACAAAGTCGTCTGAAGATGCGGTGACCCGAGTCGAGAGGATGGAAGACGCAAAAGACACATCGTGACAGGGAACGGAGCGGCGTGGGAGAATGTCGGCTTTTGACGAACGAAAATACGCAAAAAAACAATACGTCACATCTCGGAGGTTGGGGCAACCGTACGACTTACGTGTTTTACGTCGGTAGCTTCGAACCAGCGCAGGATTCCCGGCAACTTGTACACCGTGGTGAAGGTTGTACGCTCGATCCACATGGACTTTAGCGGAAGAGCAATTATGTGTGATTAGCGCGGAAGGTCAAAGAATGCATTCCGTATCTACCCGACAGTTGCACTTCCACTTATGACATCGAACCCAAGAGCTTTATCAAAAACTCTGCCACTACGAGATCATACAGCTCAGCTCACTGCTCAATAAAAAAATACAAACTACAAATACCAAACCATAACTACTATCTCTCTGACAATGTCAATCAAAACGTAACATCTTCAGGGAATATTCCAGATAAAGCAATTGCATCAGATCTCATAACATTGTGCAGTCAGTGTAATTATGATGGAGCGTTTCTATGATTACATTGACTGGGAATGTATCATATCAGAGTGCCGATAATGATTAAAACAATGGACTCACGGCGAACTCATTGCTTGGGTCCAGCGGTCCTTTCTTCACAGGTCTGGAATAATGAAAACGCTGCACGTAGTTGGACTTGTAGAAGCTAGACGCAGTCAAACAAAGGTCAGTGTCATTGAAATTCCAAACTCTTTTCCAGTCTTGGCTCACTGCACACTTTCCCCTCTTCAAACAGCACTGACTTGATGATCTGGTCCGGGACCGGCTTATTCTTCAGGCGAGGAGGGATTTCGAGGACAGGCCGCACGGTGAAACACTGAATATCTGTTGCAAATCACTGAGAATTTCACAAGTCAATAGCAAGATGGGCCGCAAAAGTCTGGAAAATGAACCGCCGTTTTGTACGTCACATGAAACCGCTGCATGTCCTGCATATCGGCGCTGGCGGGTGGAAACCTTTTACGTCCAGATGTTTTTTGTTTTGTTTTTGTTTTTGAAGTAAATCGACACAATTGGCCTGTCCCCACACAGTCTATTATTTCTCCATGCATTACTAATACGTTGACATCCATTAAGAATCTTGGACGCAGGAATTAAGTGTCGTACAACTCTGCCTCTCCTCGCTCTGCGGGAGCTGTGCGGCATTATGTCACCTCAAGATTCAAAGTTTGGATGCTTTTTCTTTTTTTTTTAAACAATAACGAGCGAAAAGTATGTTAGACACAATGAAGTAAGCCTGCTTTGTTAAAAACGGATAGCTTCAGCGCAAACGGAACATGGTCGGCCACCAAGGTAAGTTTGACTTTTGCCTATTACGCTGCTGTGCTGTGTCGCCTCATCAGTTGAATTTGTTGCAGACCTTTGAAAAAGCGAGTTGGTTGCTTTTGTAACATATTAAAAGGCTTTTTTGTCTGATCGGGAGTTAGGGTTGATGTCGTTGCGCAATACTGTATGAATGTAAGTTATAACACCAACTTGAACGACGCGGTGCCTGGTAACTCGAGCAAGATGGCGTTGTTGTTGTTGTTTTTTCATTTCCCGATAAGTAGTGATTTTGGAGATGTAAAGGATTCCGCCTGTAAGCGACGAAGTAAGACACATGCAACGCATTTGTAATCAGCGCGCCAAATCCGTCCATTGGTGTAATGTGCTGCGAGGATACACTGGAGGGAAGAGTTGCAGATGTCGTCCCCTGGCTCGGCGGTGGTGTTGAGGCGCACGGCGCTGGGGAACTGGCCCATCAGCTGGTTTTGGAAATCCTCTCTGCGCTCGTATTCTTTACCACGGTGGATGAACACCTTGTTCTGTTGGATCATAAACTGCTGTAAGCTTCGCATTTGCTCTGCATTGTTGATTGTTTTTATTTTGACCATCTTGATTTGGCTCTTTAGCGTTTTTCCGCCCGGCCTTTTACGTTCAACCCTCCTCCGGTAAAAGCTGAAATTGAATTTGTCCTATTCCTTGGCGCAGCACGAGATCAAGCAATCTACTCAAAATTGGAATTGTAAAACGTTCAATCCTATCAGGCGGCATTTTCTTCTTTCCGAAGTGTACGAATCAAGTTTTTTATAGTCTACAATATTGACCTGCTGCATTAAGTCCACAGCTGTTTTTACTGTCCCAATGTAGTGGGCCGGTGTTACTCCACAACACGAATACCCACCCTGAGGAACGGCGGGTAGCCTTGCCCATAATAGCCCACTGCAAAGTAATCCGGTTTGGGCCTCAGAATCTTCATAATGTTCTCGTAGAACTTTGCTTGTTTCTCCTGCACAAAGAGAAAGATGAATGCCTCTCCATCTGCGTCCGTGCGCAGAGGTTGCACGGGCACTCCCCCCCCCGTTTTTATCCGCTCACAAAGCCGCACTCAGCAGAATGCAGGCAATTGGAAGGTGAAAAAAATGAAGTGCAACCCGTCCAAGGTCATTTCTACGTTAGCGAGAGAGCGACTGCAGGAGTCGTGGAAGGCAATGAGTGTTTATTTATGAATATTTCTTCAAAATCTTTTGTTGACTTGACGTTCCGCTGCAAAACGGCACACATTACCAGTCTCTTGCTGAGCAGCTCGTAGTCAAAGATCTCATTCTCATACTGATCGGCAAGTTCCTTGCACAAAGAGATGGCCTCTTCCCACATCTAAACACACACACACACACACACGAGATAAGAAATTAAAAAAAAGACAGCAGCGTCCTTTATTACACCATCTGGTGACAAACAGCCACCAGATGGCCTTCAGGTCATTCGTTTTATGGAAATCTCTGAAGAGTGAAGGGACTCAATCACTGTTTGAGAGAATATAAAGGACTCAGTGGAAAATGAAAATGAAAGTGTCACCAGCACATGGGAAATTGGTTATAAAACTTTGCATTATATTATCACAGCTAGTGTCGTGTATTAACTTTTTCAAAATACAATTTCAACTATTTCCCAAACTATTGATTTGAGACAATTTAAGATGATTTATTAGCATAGCCTCTTTAAATCAAGATAGAACTTGCAGACGTGCAATGAGACAACGCAGACCTTGCCCATGTCAAAGTAGTCGATGATGGTGTCGGAAAGCTTTTCTTTGAGCTGCCGCTGCGTTTGGGAGCCTGGGAACTCAAAGTGGCTGCACAAGTCATCTGACCACTGGCGGGGAAAAGACAGCGGAGAGACGAGACAAGAACACACGTCATGGACGAACGAAGGGGAGCCTTGCAAATGTGACTTTTTTTTTCGGTTTTGAAGATTGATTTCTTCCATTTCTGTTTACATTTTCTCTTGAGTTTTAATCATACAAAAGGGAAATGGTATGCATATGTGCGTGTGTGTGTGTGTATATATATATATAATGGGATATACTGTATGTGTGTATAGTTGAAAGTGTTTTCTGAATAAAAAAAAAATAAGCCTCTTAAATCCTGAAAATGAAGGCCCGCCCTGGAATTGCAGGACTGTGCGGGCGTGTCCGCTGAAGGCGCTGGAGACAGCCTTTCACCTGTCAATCAAATACTACTTCTACTACTGGCTGAAAAACGTGTGCCACGGAGGTTATGCTTAATAAACAGTTAACTTTCCCGCGTGTGTGAATTGCGGACTAACACACAACATCTCGGAGCTGATGTTTTAAATGACAACTGTTTCGCTCCTTCGCTCGTTATCTCGCAGGCTAGTGAACGTAATGAACAGTTAACATTCTCTTAAGTGTCTTTGTTGCGCGGATGTACGCACGGCGCGTGACGCTACCCAACGGAGGTCGCCCGCCGACCCGCGAGCCCGCCGGCGACTAATGTGTGGTAGCCTCGCCGCTAGTAGCAGGCCCCTTGGCAGCGGAGCCGTCCGAGTCGTCTTGGGCTCGCTGTGCGTTGGTCACCACACTCGCCCAAATAACACAACATTTTTCAGGTTGTAGGCAGAGCTTGATGGGTAACTGCACAATTGCGTAGTTAGAGCTTTCTTTGTTAAAGTAGCTAGAAATAGACCAAGCTATTATTACTTGGTATCTCGCAAGTCCAGCGACTAGCCCGAGACGGCACTCTGGCTAGTCGCTGGACGTATACGCCCCGGGCTGATTTCGTCACGGGGCTAAAACGAAACATCCGGCCAAAAGAGATGGTGCCTAAGAGTTTGCAGCTATTTCTCAATTGTTCTCAGTCTTTCCACACATTTTCAGCACTTACCTTCAAACATACGTCATGTATTTAGAAAGAAAACACGACAAAGAGTTCTGTTCAACTTTAAATGTGACAGACAACTTCCATTTTGTGTTCTCTGAAGTATTTATTTTTTTCTGTGTAGCGATGTAGCCCTAGCGGCCAGTGTGGCGCAATAAACGAGCCACAGCGTTTTATCTTTCAGAGGCCAGGTGGACTATGTAACGAGCGTTATCTGCTCTTTTGTAACGCTCACATTCGAGGCAGGCTGCAGACGTGATTAGAGAGCAGGACGAGCTATAAATGTTACGGACTCAATTCCACTTTATGTGCCCTCGCTACCTTGAGCAGGCGCGAGTGCAGCAGCAGCGTGTACGCCGCCTCCGTGTAGTTTTCGTCCTCCAGGTGAAGGTCCCGCAACTTGTAAAGATACCTGAGCACACACAAACACCAACGCGTGCAGAGGTCAAGTCCAAACAACATGTGAGTCATGTATCATTCCACTAGATGACACTGTTGGACCACCTGATGTTCGTCTGTCATTTGCAGCAATTTCTGCCTGCCAGCCAATTGCAATTAGCCACATATGGTGAAGACCAACAAGCACCCAATTTGGAGTTTGCAGTACACTTAACATGCATGCTTCCGGAAGGTGGGACGAAGCCCGATTAAAACCCGAGCAAGTGCGCCGGAGAACATGGAAACGCACACAGTACAGGTAGATTGAGCCCGAATCCGAATTCACATCAGAACTGCGTGGCAGATGTGCCCAATTTGACCATAAACCATGAATGGAGCTCAATTCAAGTACTTACCTTCGGAACTAAGGCTTAAATAGGTTAAACCTCGTATTCTGATTGATTTTGGTCTTGGATTCCAGAGTCGGCGAGCCATCTCCCTCTGCCTAGAGACCACACGTTGCCACATGGCCAGAGGCCACCACAGGGAAAACTCTTTGCAATACACAAACAAACTATGGCTTCAAGCTGCTTTAAAATCAAAAATCCAATTTCCCCTAATTTGTCCAAAATGATTACTTATCAATGGAAAAAAGAAAAAAAAAAAAGACATCTTTGTTCATCTATGCCGGCCCGCGATGTGGAATGACATTCCCGGTAAATGCTTTTCCATGAGATGGCAGCAGGTACAACAAACCTGTGTATCCATCCATCTGTTGCCATTCATACAACAGAATATAAATCATGGCTTCCTGCCAGTCAGTATGCAGCATCATCAGCTTTGTGTTCAATTGAACAGGACCCGATTTCACATTGAGAAGATCGTCACAATTTCAGTTTGTGTACTTGTGTTTGTTTGTTTGGTGGTGCGCCGTGAGTGTTTACGAATGTAAATGTCGGGAAAGACTCCGATGAGATGGTGCAGGTGTACCTAATCTTGTGGCCTGTGAGTGTGCGGTCCATTTGGAATAACAACCTAAATACCAACCTTTCATTGACTAGAAAGCAGGCCAGGCAGACGGAACCCAACGATGCAGATGATCCGCTTGGGAGTGGCGCTCACGTCCGCAAATACAAAGCGATTGGATGCACAGTATAAAGCATCAGCCGGGCGGCCGTGATCATCGCCTGCCACCGTGGGGGACCTGGGTTCCAGACCCCGACCGGACCATCCGCCAACATCCCCCGGACTCCCGTTTGAGCAAGACGCCGATACCCACGAAATGCTCCCCGGGCGTTTCGGCCGCCCCCTGCTCCAGTGTGTTCCGCTAGCATGTGTATGTGTTCACTGTGATGGGTTAAATGCAGAGAACAAATTTCGTGTGCATGCATGCATGCATGCATGCTGATGACAATAAAAGGGGATTGTTCTTCTTCTTCTATCAGCAGAAATGCACAAAGCGATCTAACAAAATGGATCATCTCCCCTTGTGCTATGATCCCGTCTTCCACTTCCCACCCACCGGGACCTTGGTTCTCATAGCCGCTCCCTCTCAGTCAGACCAAGTGCTGATCCAGTGGATTGTGACATTAATTCTGCGGGATGTTTATAATCCCTTGTGAGATTATGGAGCCTCACACTAACACACGCACACACACACACACACACGCACAATGACACAAATGCACAATGTCAGACCCATCATGTACATACCTGATATACATTCCTTCGCGATTGATGTCCTTGTAGAAATTCTGCAAAGGCAAAACAAGAATTGTCGGTGATAATGTTAATTGTAAACATGATTAGAATCAGTATTCAGTATAGGTACTGTATTTGTTTGAGTACGTTGTCATGTTGCATGACTATTTGGTGTCTTAGGTTAGCAATGCTTAATGACTTCAACAGGAAACAGGAAAGTGTGGTGCAATATGAACCGTCAGACAAGCCGCAATGTGGAGTCAGCAGCCGCTCCATTAGGTACGCCTGCACCATCTCATGCACGACCCGTTTGAATTGACAAATATGTCACATTTCGGTGGTTTGTTTGTGGTGGCGTAGAAATGCACAGGTGGTCATGCAGAGGTGTGCCCAATATTCTGGCTCACTCATGTTGCAAGATAACTTACCAAAATATAAAACTGCAAACACAATAATAAACATATTGCTGCCACAAATGTGTGATAACAACCAACTGTACTCTCCCTTTATTTATATATATGTATATATATTGTATCTACTTTGTATGTAGCATTAAGCCCGAAATTATTTCTACATTGGCCACATTTTCAATTAATTTCTATTTGTTGAATGTGGCTCTTTTGGGTGTTTAATAGGGTTGAGGTCAGGGCTTTGGGAAGGGCATCCCAGAAGCCTAACATGAGTATGCTTTTCCATAAAAAAAAAATATATATATATATATATTTGCCAAATACATGTCGCTTCAGTCTCTGTCTTGTCGGTTCATGAACATTTTTGTCATTTGTTTTGCCCGTCCGTCCGTGCGGGCGGCTGCAAATCACAGTCGAATCGAAGGTGACGATTTTGAAAGCAATCATGATCACTAACAAGTTCATCTGGCTTGGCCTTGTCGAGTTAATAATACATTATAGAATATAATTATATATGCACATACCATCATGTGTAATTTTGACCCCATTTAAATTGAGAACATTTTGACTTCTGCGCCCAATTCTAGTTTTCAAAAACCACTGAAAATGTATGAAAAACAACGGTTCCGACAAATCTTTATGCATTTTTACTCAGTTATGAATCATGTTGAGCTGTAAAACGTAAATTTGAATGGCACCGACTAAATGTCACAATGCCTCATAAATACTCAAGAACTCGGTAGGAGAACATTTCCCTGAGATCCCAATAAAACAGAAAGCTGTGCTAAATGTCAGCAACGGCGGCAGCAAACGGGCAGCTATGAATCCGTTGCATCGTAATGTTTACATCTTTTTAAAAAGCGAGACTTATTCATACACTTCTTGTTTTGGATCTCATTAGATTCTGCAGGTGTAGCCTACAACAAGTGAGTGTAAACGCACACAGGCACCGAGGGGAAAAGCTACTCCACTGCGAGTTTTTCCACTATGTTCTCTTCCTGGCAAAGGTCACCCACACCGTCGCTGCAGAATAACATCAGCGCGCCGGCATCCCGCCGGAGGACCCTCCTTCCTCTATACGAAGGTCGTCGTGTGCTTCACGGTGCCTCGTAGCCGAGTGAGTCAAAACCTCTCACGACGTGACGATGCACCGACGCGGGAGCTGGTAACAAAACCTAACCGGCACAACTGTGACGTCTGCGGTGAGCACCCGGGGGCATAAAAAGCACACTAGCCGAGCATGAGAACACATTTTAGCTTTGTGTTTGCGTGGCCATGTTTGTTTTCAACGCCATCTGCATGCAGCAGGGGAATGCGATTGTGCGTGTACTTTGGAAATGATGTCAGCCCGAGGGTGGGCTGATAAGAATTCACTAAAAAAGATGAGCAAATGAACAAAGGGAATAGCTGACAGGCTGCTATTTATCGCTACCTTGTGAAAAAACGCATCCATTTTACTTACAAAAATGGAGTATAGGGTACAGTAAAAAAGAAAAAAGGCATATAAAAGGCTTCAAATTATGAACACTATGACTGCAATATTTATAGTATAGGTACGGCAGAAAAAGGGATTTCCAAACGTTTTCCAGCGAGGGCCACATACAGAAAAATGGAAGGAAGAGACCTTTCACCTTTTGCTTCAGACACATGCTAAAACCCATTTAAGAATCAAAATTTCCCAAGCAGTTAAACATATTCGGGGGGGCAGCCTAAATCTCAATTTGGTGTTTCAAAAATAGTGATAGATTTTGATCTCCAATTTTATTTTATACAATGACAGTTTTTCTTTTTTTTAATTAAAAAAAGCAAGGAATTTTCAAAAGTGATATCTCGTAACATGAACCTTTTTTTTTTGACATTTCTATTTTTAGAAAGGTGCGCTATCTTTCAACATTTTGTTGCACCAACCTGTCGTTGAGGACCAGAGAACCTGAAGAGGACAACAAGCCCGGCTGCACAACTGTGAAGAAAGGGACTTACGAGGAGGTTGACAGTGCAGCTCATGCGGTTGTTGCGGCTCTCGTCCCTCATCACGGTCCGATAATCCAGGAGACGGATGAGGAGTCCCTTCACCAAGGCGACAAAGTGCTGCACCTGAGGTCTCAGCATGGGCTTCTCTGCTGCACAGTCCAGCAGTCTGGCACAAAAGTTGTCAAAAGTTGAAAAGATTTTGTCAAACGTTATCTCCTTAAACATCAGCAACAAGAAAAAAACATCAGTCTAACAGCAGAATTTGGGGAATTCACTAAGTTGGGCTGCTCACGAGTCGGTGGTGACTCAAATTGGCATCTGAGTCTGCTGAAAAAACCCAAAACCCAAACCAAAACCCAGTTTTCGGATTCAAAATCATAACAAATCGAACAGCAGCGTAGACTACTACTTACTTCATCCTGACAAGAGCTGCAGTGTGCTGCCACGCCACATTTCTAAACCAAAAAAACGAAATTACTTCCGATTCCGAGCTTTAACAGTCAGGCAACGCAAAATACGGGACGTGTTCATTACTGGACTTCAAGATAGCTGTTTGCAACTTTTCCTGGGCGAAAAGGTCTGGCTACAAGTCGGGACCTGTAAGGGTGCAACACCCGAAAGGTACGATGTTGGACTTTCTTAATATTACCAAATGGGCAAAAGTATTGCGACAGCATGGAATTCCAACAATAGGAAGTGAACATTGAAGAAAATGGGAGGAGTTGTTCCGGAAGAGCATTTGTGATGTCGAGGTGGCTGAGGCTGTTAATAATAAGTGTACATTATATTTAGAGGCACATTTCTGGGCATTCAAGGACAAAGCATAAAGTGTACAGTAAAAAAAAAAAAAAAAAGAAAAAAAAGAAAAAACAGAAACAAATAAATATAAAAACAAATCTCGTCAATTATGTCCAAATGTTGGACCTACGAGAGGGCCTGGCTTCAAATCTCTGATCTAGGTATTTGATGGGGTTCTTCCACACCAAACCCGATCGAGCTCTGTGCACTGCGACACAGTCATGCTGAAACAGAACAAAGTCTTCTCTAAGTCTTTTCTTCTTTAGTTAGGAATTTCTTGGAAGAGGTTTTTTTTTATTTTATGTTCGATTGCTGCTGCAGTCAGGCCTACATGGATTCCAGCAGTTGCATGTATCGCTCGTCTCCGCCTCCACCCTCCACCTCGTGGTCCAACTTCAGAATGATCTCGTTCTCGAACTGCAGAAGACGAGAGTTGAATGAGCGGCGCAAAGAGCAAGACAAAAGGAAGATGAAAAAGCACACACGAGGAGGTGGATAGGGGAATCAATTATGCAAGTAGAAGGAAGGTGTCTCTTTGACTTTTATAGGAGGCGTCAAAGGAAATCGATGGTACAGTGCCATGCACGTGTGTGACCGTGAACCCAAAAAGCATTTACACGCATGTCATTTTTACGTGCGCTCGATTAAAGACACGTTGGTGTGCACCTTGTTGAAATTCCCAAAGTGTCCGTGTTCACAAGTGATCATGTCAAAGAAAATAGGAATGGTGGCCCTCCTCAACTCCTCCTCTGGGATCAAAGTCATCTCCAGGATGGGACCCACCATGCCGGGTATGAAACAGATCTTGTGGCTGCCTGGAGGAAGTGAAAAGGAGGCTGAGTCAAGTCAAGTCATTGCCTGTTCTACTGGCCACATTGCTCCTCTCGTCAACACTGTTCCAATTGCGCTAGTTAAGTCGCGTTTTTAGAGCAAATGACGCCATTAGAAACGTCACAGTAATTTTGACGCGTCGACGTCTCGGAATTTTGGCAGATCGTACAAGCGATCCGGTGGATGTTTTTAATTGAAACTTGTCAGTTTATTGGAGAAAGGGTTCCCCGAGTAGCAGACAAAATGAACCGGTGAGGAGATATGTTGAGGGGAAAGAAAAAAGTAAACATTTTACGGTTTTGCTCTAATTTGAAGACGTTTTCTGACCAGATTTTCTATAGGCAATAATCACACAAAAACATTCCGCAAAAATTTTTTTTTTTTTTTTTTTTTCCTAACGTAAAAAAACTTTCTCCAGAAAGTTCTTGCTGCGTTATACTCCGGTTGAAGCGGCCGTTCCAACCGGACCCTGCATTTTGACACAGCCTGTAATTTGTTTGCAAAATTTACCACATTGCTAATGATATATGATATGCTTTCATATCATTGCTGTCGGGTGGAAACCATGCATGTCCAAATATGGTCAATTTCAGATTTTTTTCACAAATCAATACCGTCGGTCTGTCACCGCGTTGTGTGTTATTTGTATGCACTTTCAACCGATTTAAAGTGTGGAAAATGGCTTGAGAACAAACGAAGGAACTCTCCTGAACAGTCAACTGTCTGAAACGTGTCATAAAACTCCACCTCTTCCCTCAATCGGTGGGAGCTGTGTGGAATTATGCCACCTCAAGATTGAAAGTCTGGATGTTTTTGAGATAATGACGTGTTAGCTACAGTTGAGTGAGCCTCTTTTGTTAAAAATGGGTCAGTGTAATGCTTCATTGCAGAATGAACTGGTAAGCTACGAAGCAAAGTGCGTGCAGATTCATTTGTGCCAGTCAAACTTGGTTAATCAGCTTTATTTATTGCATGACTCATCGCTCAAAGATCTTTGCTGACATGGTGGCGACATGTCCTACCATTTGAAGCAATTACAGTGTAATAAATGAGCATTTAAAAAAAAAAATTTTTTTAGCACATTAAGTTAGCAATTGAACTTGTGATGCGATGTGAGGATTCTGCCCGACAGTGAAGAGATATGATATGATATGTTATGGCATGATATCACATGAAACATATGGTACTGTACTGTACTGATTTGATAAGCTACGATCTGCCATTGTATTGTACCATTTGACCTGTTATGCTATTTTATGGTATGGTATTGTACTTTATGATAATGTACGATATATGATATTGTATTTTATTGCGTGATATAACATCATGTTATGTTTACGCATGACCTGTACGATGTGTCGGACTCTCTTACCCAGTTTGAACCAAATGTCGCGGATTGCAAAGCCGATGAGCCGTCGCATATCTCCATATCTGAAATAAAGAGCCAGTCAAGCGTTCCAATGCAAAAACTCCTTTTCACCATTAAAAAGTGAACATCTCGCTGTGAAAAGTAACACCGCATTAATCTGCCTTAATTTGACCTTCATTGAATGTTCTATCCCCGTGTAGTCCAGCGCGGCTGCGGGACTATAAAGAATGATGCGGCTCCATAAATCGACGTGTTTTATGAGAGCGACGGCAAAAGGTGTGCGAGTGATGCGGCCTCTCTCTCACTTGGCGAGAATCTTGTTTCTCTTTGTTGGCGAGAAATGTTGCAGCTGCAGAGACTCCTGAGTAATGAATGCAACAGCCAGGTGGAAGTAGTTATTCCACAACTGGAGGGGAAGGAAGAGGACATACGACGTCGTGATCAGCATAGACATACAGTGTATCGAGCGTTTAGCTGCGTCTGCACAGGTATACTCACCTGCACTTCAAAGTCATCATTGTTGAGAAACTTTTTATTCATTGTGTCAGCGTAAGTATTGATGGCTCTCAGGAACACCCTAAATCACAACAAATATTGCCAAGTATGCAGCATCATGAATCAGCGCTGGCTTGTCGGTCGCTAGGATTGATCGCTCCATAAAGAAGTAGCTTTAAGACCTGTTGGGGCTTTTCAAGACAAACACTTACAGTATTAAGAAAAAGATAGATTTGTTTTAAACATGTTTAGATGCCCATGAGCAAACATGAAGGGGGATGTGGGGATGAGACCGGCCACGTCGGTGGGGGCGATGTTGCTATAGATTGAAGATAAAAATCATAACCTGCTCATTTCTCATAGGAATCTCCCTTTGGTCAACATCAACCTCCCACCTCTGTTTTTCAACTACTCCTTTACCATTTGCATCCATCGAAAGGTTTTACGATACAACCCTGCTCACAGTAGCGTACCTGTTCTGTACCATGATCATGGCCATCCAGTCAGAGGGGTACACATGCTTCCCGATCAGGTCTTTAAAAAGTAAGAAGGACTCCATGAGAAAGTCCTGAAATGAAGAGAACAATCTTTGTTATTGAAGATGTACTCGGCTTTTGTACGCGCCTGCGTGGAGACTTACCACAAGATCTGAGGTTTTCGCGAAGGTTTCGATGTACGTCGAGTAATGACGGTCATCCATTTGACCGAGGATGGCCGTCATGCAGGCCACCACGCGGGACTTCTCACATCGTTTTATGCGGGGAGACAAATCGAGAGAGAGCTGTGGTTACCTCTCAGTGGTGTGCAGCCGTTTCTCAATTGAGGGCTACGCGTCGAACAAAAAGGCTGATCCGCAAAAAAACGAGACGAATGGCTTTTTTTTTTTTGCACAGTAATTTCTTCCAAAGTCATATGTAAACGTCAGTGCCATACAGTTCAGCTTGCAGGGAGGATTTTGAGGACTTGCCTCTGTCGGAAATCTGACACAATGACTAAGCGAGTGCTGAGCAAATATTTTAGCCCACCGCTGACTTTGTCGCTTGAACAAACTTGTTCCACAGTCGTTATTTTGACATCGCGAAGCAGGAAATAGAACTTTGAAAAAAATAAAAGAATCAAGAGTGATTTACACAAAACTTTGTAGAGAGGTGGCTCCCGTGCCAAAAAAAGAAGACTTTGGTTTTGGTGAGAATCTGGATTAAGGTGCATACGTGTATACAGTGGCACCTCGACTAACACGTGACACGACTTTCAAGTACTTCGAGATGTGAGCGTCACTCAGCTGATTTGTTGTTGTTTTTTTGTCACAAAAATGCGTATTACGTGTGAGCGCTAAATGGCGGGAGCGAACTTCACGACGAGCAGCGATTCGACAGAAAGCGAACAACTCTTCGGAACAGAGGCCAAGCGCTTGATTGCTTCTCGCTCTATTACCACCCCCAGTGGACGTTTACTGTAAAACGATACGTAAAACAACGAGAACAACACTTTAACGTTCCCACATTTGAATCTGGCAGATCAACGCTAACACAAAATGAAGAAAAAAAGGCCACAGACGGGCTAACGAAACGAGCATTGGTAGAACTGGTGATGCAGCCGCAATGGAAATTCTTGGCCAAAACCGAAAATGAGCAAATAACTATGCCAATTATTAGTAAAATTGCATTTATGGCAGTGACCGATAGAAATTCACTTCCAGAACAATTTGTCAGAATTTCCAGATTTTTAAAATGATGTCAAGAACATTTATGATGGGAAAACTATGGCAGTATATTATGTCATAGAAATCGGCGTAGTTGCGATCCATTGCTATTCCTAAAATAGCCGGATTTCTGTCACACTTCCTTTGAATCTAAATTTGTAGAACTGAATTTGAAAATATATACAGTTGAATTTTCAGTTAGGATTAAATACAGTTTCCGAGAAACTGAAATACGGTAGATTCTATAGGCTTACAATCAGTTCCAAGTTTAATGGACTTCGGTTTCAATCAAAGGATACTATTCAGATTCATTTTTTGAATGCAATGACTCAAGTTTAGCAATGGGGCACAGCAATGTGAACTTGTGCAGTGCAAATACGTGGGTTTTGATTATACTGCGTATTGTTGGCAACATTGACGTTTTGGAACAAGCATACGCCGCATATTGAGGTACAAGCGCCTCCAATGAGAGCGCGCAACCGAAAACGGATCTCAACACTCTGAAAACTCCGACAATGCGACACAAAGGCTTTCAAGCTCAAACCGACTGATTGAAAAACTTTTTCACAGGGGACGACCTTCACGAGGGCAAAAGGACGGAATACGAGAACGAGGCAAATAACAAATCAAACGGCCAACTGCGAGAAGACACACAAATGAGGATATGAATGTCAAAACTGATTTGTAGGAATACGTGTTGATGCTGTGACTTCTGATTTCCCAGATGATATTGACAGCGCACTTTCGTTCACATTTCAGCGCGCAGGGCGGAAAAACTCCGCTAGTGGTTACTAGTGGCCTTGCTACTTGCCTGCTCAGTTTATATTCGGAAAACCTTTGACCAGAAGAAGCAAGCGAGATGGGTCAGAAAGAGGTCAGCGGACCAGACGGAACACGAGGAGGACTTTGACCACTTTGATGCTAATTTTGTCCAATCGTATTGTCAAAATGTGGCAGCTGCGGCCATTGCGTCTTGCATGGAAGTGGTCAAGCGCGCGGTCTGTCTTCGTCTTTTCACTCGGATGCTTCTAAATTCAAGCGAGACAAATGTACCGATTCTAAGCTACTACAAGAATCAGCAGCGATAACTGCGACTGGAGTTGGGCTGAAGCCGAATGTGCTCGTATATTCGCTCATTTGGCGCTCACAAAGACACGATTACGTGGATTATTATTTGTACAACAGTGGCGTATAAGTGTAGCGTATCATAGCGGAGAGGGTTTCTGATATTCAGATGCTCTCGTACCGCTAAATACGATTTCCACAAACCGATCGTATTTGACCGCTGCTGTCAAACGTACGGCCAGCGGGCCAAAACTGGACCGCAAAAGGGTACTGTCTGGCCGGCAGGATGAATGGGAAAGTGAAAAAATACACAAGACCAATATTGTGGTGGTGCGGGATATTTTTTTTACATCAAATTAGGCTTCATGTGGCCCCTGAACGACAATGCCTTTGACACTGTATATGTATATGTACATTAATTAATACAAGATAAAGGTTGCATTTCTCAGTAAAAGTGAAACAGCGCGGACACGTAGAAACATGCGCAGAAGCCCGCAAAGCAGTCAGGCGGAGTGCAGCTGTTGTTTTCTACATTGTAAGGACCCACACTATATAAAGTCGAGTCTCGATTTTCTTTCACTTCAAACCATTGTGTGGAGAATGTTTACGTTGCTGCGTTACATCCACACCGCGTATATTATGTGACATTTTTGCGTGCGGTCTTATGCAACAGTGAGGAGATTAGCGACAAAACAGGACACAGCTGCTGGGGAGCTGGCGAGTCCTGGGATTTGCCCACTCTTCACCTCTTACACTCCTCCTCCTCACTCCCTTCATTCCCCTCACTTTTCATCCTCATTTATCACTCAAGTACATCCTGCATCAAAATCTATTATCGCCCACCTGTATGCAAACAGCACCAGAGAATTAACCTGCCAAATGATGCCATCCAATGTTCAGGATGTTGCCAAAAGCCGCAAGTGTTGTGATTAAATCGAACGCTGATTTAATCACCTATCATGTTTGACGTTTGGAAAAATATCAAATGCATCTCTTTTTCTCGTAAAAACGGACTCAATTTATGTCAACAGCGCTGAAGCCTTTCATTACAGATTACCGCCACCCACGAGATGCCCGGCGGGGGGGGATGGTGATCTAAGACTGATGCAATTAAATGTGATTCATTAGGATCATTACGTTGTCATTGAGAACGAGCAGCAACAATGGATAAGTATCAGCTCGTATATGAAAGATTAAAAGATGGAAGGCAATTATTGACTAGACTCAACAGACGGATTCAGACCCCCCCCGGGGAAAAAAATAAAATAAAAATAAATAAATAAATAAATAAACTTGAAAAATATGCTTCAAAAGTATATATATATAAAAAAAAAAAAAAGAAAAAGATTCCGTAGAAGTCTGCAGCATTTCTTGGTAATACATATAATACAGGAGCGGACACAAGCGTGAGCCGCAGCTTTAACGCATGCATACTGCACACATGCTGTACTGTATTTCACGTCGTCGTCAACACGACATAAGCTAAAGCTAAGCTAACAAGCGCAGGCCTTGGACGTCGAGAAGGATTGTCCAAGGTGGAATTACGCGCCATCTGTTCACCACACCACCCCGATGTCCTCAAGCTGTCATTTGTCACTCCTTAAAGCGCACGAGGACAGAAGAGACGACAGAAAAGCAACCTTCTCAATGCGACTTAGACACGGAGTCGTACCATATCGTACGCGGCGAGATACAGCGCGCACGCAAACAAAGGCATCTTTGCGGTGCACGTCATCCTGGCGGCTTTTTGTCATGTGGACACACTTTGCAAAACATGTTTGCAGTACAAAGAGTTGACCGGATTTCCGTTAAGATCATTTCATTTCATGATCCTTGTGAATTTGTGTGCAGTTGTATTGCCCATACTGTCTTCTGTATCTTGATAGAAACCTGTTATCAACAATTTCAGAGAGAAAACAATTAACCAAATGCTAAGTACTAGCATAGAACAAGAACAAAATAAGATTGAAGTCAGTGTTTATGAGGGAATAGTCATAATAAAACACACATTTAAAAAAATCCAACTTTAAGAGGAATAGTCACAACACTACAATGTAGAATAAATGTGGACTATTACATAAATGAATGGATACCTCAGTTCAGATGAGGATTCCTTATAATCTCCTTGTTAAATTATTGGAATAAAACTATTATTGGGGGGTCAAATAAGTAGTAACTTCCCAAGAATATCGTTTCAAAAAAACATTCTAAAAATCGCAATATTACAACAGGAAAAAAAGGCACATTTTCCTCCAGTCAAGTCGTCATATGGAATCTGATAAAGGTGTAGTTTTCTGAAAGGTTTTTGGAGAAGCAAGGTACAGTTTTACAGTTTTAGGGGAAAAAGGCTTAATAGTAATATGTTTTTTAAGTTGTAAGAATACAGTCTTATTTCTCATGAGGAAATTCATATTTCAACTTAAAAACATCATTATAATACTTCCGGTTACTTTTGATATTTTTGTTTTGTGGCCGTGATACTGCTTTGTACCAAATAAAATAACCTACATAAATGGAAGAAAAAGTAGGAATTGCCGAAAATGAACACAAATAGAACTTGGAGAAAAAAAAAAGAGCCACGCAGACACAAGCTTCCGACTGCAGAAGACGAGAAGCTCGAGGCTGCAAGGAAAGCGGACGCGCACGCTTGTCTGTTTGCGGTGCTCAACCGTGCAGGGACCTTTCTCCACAAACTACAAAGTCCAAAAGAGTTACAAATATATTGAGGCAAATCTGTTTTGAAAACGGAAGCAAGGCCTGGAGCGGAACAACAACAACAAGCGACATTCCCAGAATTTATGCAGGGAGAAAAAAATAAATACAAAATTGCGACATTTTGTACATTCGGGCCCGCCTCGTTTTTAATCTGCACTATCATGGATGATCCGCCAACAGCTTTATTGTGCATAATCTGACGTGCGGGGTTTTGGATGTGCTGAAAACATTGGTCCAGATGGCGTCCCGGGCCAGGTCAAAAGCAAACGCTGGAACGTTGCGATTCCACGACGTATTTGCTGCATTGAGGAGACCCTGCACAGGTGCAGGCAGCTGTTTCACAACTCCTCGTTACAATGCAAACAAAGCCTCAATGCAGTCAAGTTCAAGCCCTTCGTCCCGTTCTCCAGTCAAAGAGAATCCGTCCTGGTGGAGAATCGACGCAGTAAACATCAAACAACAAGGCAAGTCCAAAAGGTAGAATTCAGTTGACGTTTCGAATTTTCTTTGCGATCCAACATGCTTCGCCTTCACTGATTTGAGAACACGTCGCCACCAAGGTTACATGAAAAAGATCTTTCTTGTCAAAAGCGTCAAGTGGGTAAAGCGGGGCCGGGGGAAAAGAGGACAGCGGCTTAAACGGGGGAGGGGGGCACCGTGGACGGAGAAGAGACCCAGATAAAAAGAAAGTGACTGAAGCCAGAGTGTGCGTTATTCACGCTTGTGTGTGTGTGTGTGTGTGTGTGTGTTTGTGGCAAGCGCTGGCATTCGTCCCGGTCACGGGAACGTCTGTGTTGCCCGAGTTTGCCAAGGGTCAATATACGAAACGAGGGGACATGTCATGGAATTAGAAAGGGTAAAAAGGAAAAGAAACTGGAAAAGAAGATGAGAGGGGAATGCTCCATCAAACAAAGGTGAGAGACGAACGCGCGGCGAGACGGCGATGCTGCGTTTGTAGAAGAAGATGACGGGAGAGAGCGAGAGAGAGAGAGAGAGAGACAGGGAGGGAGCATCACTGCGAGCATGTGACGATCAAGAGCAACACAAACGCGGAGGAGAGAGCGAAAGAGAGCGGCCGAGACGCGCAGACGACTCGAGGATTATTCGAGATGGGAGCAAAAAGACCAGGACGCAATCATAAGGACGAGAAAAGACGAGGAAAACATCAAGTAAGTCTGTGTGCGTTTTTGTGTACGTGTGCGCAAATAGAGGGAGATCCAATCTGCGGAGCTCCTCGCGGTCCACGCTTGGCGTTCAGCTCAGTGCGGACGGACGGAGGTGCGGAAATATTTCACGGACCACTGAAAGCAACAAATAAACAACGTCAAACTCCGCTGAGAGTGCATTTTGCTGCGCAAAGTCTCCCAAAGCTGCGCACACGTGACAGCTTTGTGCATTTCTGTATTCACAACAATGAAGACTTTTACACCCTCAAAAAGTTCCAGATGTTTGCGATGACGTGTGTGAGCGAAAGAGGCAGAGCACTCCATCTGATTGCTGTTAAAAGATCTAATATGGGATTACACCAAGCTCCTGTCGTGGTGCAGTCAGAAAGACGAGCGTCCCATTGGCAGGAAGGAGAGTTCATTTCTGTTCCTCGAGTCCCACTCTGGGCCGATGGACCCCCGTGGGGCCAATTATCGGAAGCTGCGTGGAGCTGCAGGTCCCCAAAGGTGTCTCGGGTGCAAACGTGTCGTTGAGGGGACCAACCCATCTCGTGTATCCCGAAAGGCGAACCTCTGAAGTCGAACGGAATCCGTTGGCGCTGTTGCTTGACGTCCCATTTGTTGCGGTTTTACCATCGCAAATATTGAAAATGGAATTAGTTTCGGGATTTAACTGTTGCAATGATAACGCTTTTATTAACGTACCATTGAATAACATTAAGACATAATGCCCGACGTGAGTGGCGTGGCAGATGTAGTTAATATTCCAAAACGGCACACAACCGCAAAAAGGAGTAAACTCAAGTAGGACACACACCTTCCGATTTTGAACCATTTTTTTTTGCTGATTTTGTAAATATGAGGGAGCTCACACGTTTGTGCCCGGGATCGCCGAAACAGCCGAGCGCGCACACTTAACGGTATCCCCGCCACAAAATCACAATCAGACGTATGTCGTCATGCCGAGATTGACCCGTGAGAGGCAGCACGGCGCCGCGAGGAAAATACGAAGAAGAAGAAAGAGTAGAAGAAACTCCACTAACTCTTTTCTTCTTGGGGAATTGATTGTTGTAAATGATACAACAAGTTGCTTCTCGATCCTTCCGTTTCATGTCGCAATCGCAAAGTCCGTGGCTAGGCCAAACTCGGCGTGGAGCGGACCACGCAACCGGGATTTGCGATCGTGAATGCGGAATCAGTTTAACGTTTACAATTGTCACCCCTGACCCTTTCCTGAGATCGATCGATCGCAATTTGTGTTTTCGTCTCAAAGTCACTCAACACGGCATAAATGGTCGGGACGATCTTTCGGAAACGTCCGAGAATCTGCCTGGACTGACTTTGGCCGCAAGAAAGGCGAAATGCGAACATTTGGCAAGATTGTCAGCATGCGTGCACTCTGCTTTGAAGTACAGTATCCCGAAAACTCCTTACAGCCTTTTGAGCCTTTGACTTTGTTTTGTCATTTCGAGCCAGAAGATGCCGATTGACCAACTTAGATTGAATGTTATTATTTTAGGATGAGTATTGCAATACAAAAACATTCAAAACATAGGGTCACAGCTAAGACGATAACGTCGAATGTATCATCTTCTCACATTCTTGTTCTCTCAACACCTCTTGTTGAGGACGGTCCTTTTGGAATAAATGTGGCAAAATAGCCAAAGAAAAGGCAACACACACGTGGCGAGTCAAAGGAGAATTGAACTTGTGACTTTGCGGGTCCACTGTACTCCCCCCATCCAGAAAGCGTCAACGGAGATGACGAAGACACTCGGGGTCACGACGCAGAGGTCGGAGGCAACATGCAGACAAGATGAGTGACAGGTCGGAGAGACGATAAGATGACAAAAGCAGAGAGTAACGGAAGCACGTAGACAGCTGTGAGAAAGAGCCGGAAAAAAAGAAGATGAGTTGAATGAGTTGGGAAGCAAAATTGCTGGAACGAGAGTGCTGATGTGATCAAGTGAGCACGCTCAACCGGCAACAGCAAATCAAACCAATTCCATCGGCAAATGGATTTGTCAATAACTTGCTCCCCTGAAATATTTCAGCCCTTGTCTGCTTGCATAGGTCGCTAATGACTCCGAAAACGTGTCCCTCACAAATCAAAGGAAGACACACTTCTTCTTCTTCCTGTGTGGCCCTCGACTGGAACTGCACGTCGCCATCAATTACATCCTGTTCGGCAGAAGGAAAAGAGCTGCGAAAAGGCGCACTGAAATCCTGAATGAAAATTGAATTCGGAATAATGTCCATCCGTGACCTCTTGTCTTCCTTGGGGTCACGGGCGCGCCGGAGCCCGCAGGCGGGGCGCGGCCCGGACTGCTCGCCAGTCAATCGCAGGGCACATATCGACTGGCGCGCACTCCCACTCACGCTAGCGACACAGGACGCTACTCGCGATAAGCCCGGTCGAACTCAAATTGAAATGCTAAATGGTGAAGCGCTTTTCTACTTTCAAGGTACTCAAAGCGCGGAGCAACTGGGGGTTCGGTATCTTGCTCAGGGACACCAGGACGCGGTCACAGGGTCGAAGCCACAACCTTTGCCCCAACACTGAACCTTGGGGCCCTCTCGGTAATGTCCAAAAAGGAGGCTGCGCAGTTATTATTATTGTTGTTATTGTTATTATAGTTCATTGAATTTTGGTTTTTCGTCCAGTCTAAAGGTCTTTTCACACCAACTCCTTCATTGTGGATGTGCCGCAGAAGTTGGCAGCGCCCGAATTGAAATTGTTTCAATTCAGGCAGCAGCGTGTTATGATGACATCTCTGCACATCCAATCGGAGAGATGGAGGCGGAGTGAGTTGTACAGCTCAAAAAAACAGCTTGGGGAAAATGGAGGAAAAAATGTGTCCCAATACAAATGTGCTACACTGATGCGGCCGCTACTTGGAAGGTAGCGGGTTGGTTGAAAGTGGTAGAAACGTCTGATTTGAGCATCTTTAACAGTAGAAATAGCGCTGTGCAAAGTATGCTTCACTTATATCGCGTCTCCTCCTCCTCGTTATAATCATCGTTGTAACGGTGAAATGCATATTGCGGAGCTGGGGCCCACTTCACGTCTAAACCGGCGAGAAAAGGCACGAGGCTACTTCCTGCTCAGTCGCTTAGCAACCAGTGCCTGACACGGCCACGCTTGCGTTGTCCCCGTGACGTCCCGCGCCCTACCCAGCAGTGGCCGGCGCAAAAAAACGAGTGCATCGTGTAAGCTCCTTAAAACGGATTATTCTTAAGCAAGAAAGAGAAGTGTCGCTCCACTCCTGGAGGTGGCAGTAATGTGTACTACACACAGTTACATGAAAATAAGGCACTTACAGAAAGAAATCCGAGACCCTTACCTGATAAGGAGACAAAAACTTGGTTTGTCATGCCACACCCCACCACAAATGTTCTTTAAAACCAGTCCAAGTTCTATAGTACAGTAGTTTTTACACACAACTAAAAGCAACATTCCCCCCCCCAAAAAAAAAAAAAAAAAACAATACATCACTAACAATGAGAAGCTACCTGGGACTATACTGAATTTCCACAAGTAAAACAAGGACAGTGAGCTAAACTGGATTGTAAATTCACCATGAACCTTCAAATGACATTTTCCATTACTGCACTGAATTTTGAGTGTGCGTGCGTGCGTGCGTGCGCCACACTTTCGCAGCAGAAACGAGGAAAGAGTTCAGCGTGGCACGGGCCGCTCCGGTGGGAACTTTGGGTTGGCTTAGGCCGGCCGCCGCCGTGTTTGTCTTATTGCCCGATTCGGAGATGAGCTTTGCTGACATCTGGCTCTTCGGCCGAGCAGCCGATTAAAGCGCGTTGTCCCTTCAAATCACCCAAGCACCCGATTCAAGTTAACAGCAAAAAGGAAACAGCAGGGTTGCCTTTCTGCTGCTTTCGTCGGCGCTGCTTACTTTTTCTGAGGTGCACTTTTGATGAAATGTTGAAAGGAGACCTGCAGAATCACAATATTCAATCCTCAGCAGAAACAAATATGGTTTAATGGAAGGGGTCAACAAAATACCAGACACAAAAGAGAAACGTCTTCTTAGTACTTTCCCGAACAAAATATCCAGTAATCATATTTAGTTACGTCGTTCTTGCCAACGATCAGCTGAGCTTTTCCGTGTCGACGGCGAAGTCAACTTGAATGAATGTGAAAAGAATTGCAGGCAGACAAGGACGTGTGCAGGGATCACGTCTCAGCTTTGTACTTGTTGGCTTTCATAAATATGCAAAGAAATCTCTGGCGAAACGCTCGCAGGCATATTCGGAATCACTTGAGGAGGACCCTCGAGGTTATTGCCAATGGCGGTGTGTCTTCATTTTCTCTTTCGACAGTTCTTGCGGTTTATTTTTTCAATGAAGTGGCAGCTTTAAAGATAACAATACTATATATGACACTCAAATAGGGATACGGTTCAGGTATTTTCTCACTTTAGTTTCATTCTTATGGTGGCGAACTTAACCGAAATGTTTATATAAATAGGAGCCCCTTCAAAAAGTATGCATCAATACCATCAATGTGAAACAAGCCATAACATAAAATGTGTGGAATGTTTTGGGCGGAAAGATTACTGTGACTCCAGTACCCAGAATGCAATGCGCGTCACTGGACTCGAAGTATTTACTGGCTTTCGGAGGTGAGGGTTTGAGGACGAAGGACCGAAAGGTGGAATTACAGGCCGCTAATATGAGTCTCCATCAAACGTGTACACGCGCACGCACGCACGCACACACACACACACACACATCAATTGCCTGGTGAATGATGGGCCTCCCCTTGAAACGACATAAGACATGATTCGTTGGCACAGTTCGTGCTTCGTTACCAGCCTACAGGAGCGCGTGGACATGCACTTAAAAACATTTACACACACACACACACACACAGTCTAAAAAGCCAGCCACACACGAAGCAACTCAGGACTAATACTCACATCAGGATTTTTCAAACTTAAAAAGATTTTTTATCTGTGACGTACAGTATATAAAGATTAAAATAAAATACCAAAAAATCAGGCATTTAGCAGTTTCGATCATATTGTGTGTGGTGTGCTCTGATAATTGTAACACAGAACAACACTCCCATAAAGTTTCTGTTCCACCGCAATCTCCAAGTCTCACGTGATCTCAATAAATTGGATTTAGATTTTCTGATTGCCAATTGAAAATCAAAAGAAAAAATGATGCACAGATTCAGAACTACGCACACTGCGAAATGTTCGCTGGGTCGGTAGCGTCGCTCGGTGTGCGGCAGGCTTAGTGGGTTGAAAGACGCTCATCCTAGCATGCTTCCTGTCTGCCAAAATCGAAAATGTCTACAAAGCCCTAGTGCTACACAAGACTAGAAAGACCACAAACACAAACACAAACACGCACGAGCATATGCGGACACCGACCTCGGGCCTGCCCTCACTGTGGACAATTGGCGAGAAGCACAAACATGCCAACTGGCAAATTTAATTCACAGCATGTAGAAACAACTTTCAGTCAATCAAAATAGACGCTGCTGAAAACAAAAGAAAAGTGTCGTGTTTAAAGCTTGTGTGTGTGTGTGTGTGTGATAATGGATGCGCAAGCGTACTTGCAGTGTGTATTGATTATGTGCAGCTTGTGCGGCTTTAAACATTTCATTTATTTGCGCGCGTTTACTTCTAGAAGCACGACTCTTCCACGCTTCTGTCTTTGGCCTTCTGCCACTTTTGGAGCTTTGAACGTGGGAAAATTGGCATTTCTCTCTCTTGCACTGACGTGCGTACATGACGCTCCTCTCTTTCTTCATCCGTTCTGTCGCGTTTTACGCTGCTCACCACTTCTTTGCGCCTCCCTGTTAGCCTTGCTCTGCTCGTTTGTCGCTTCCTCATCGTCGCCCTCGGCCAACAGCGTTACCTCCCCTTCTCGTCCCCGCTCGTTTTTCACTGTCAAGGGTGCGATGTGGGTGAAATACAAAGAGCGGCGACATCGGGAAAAGCCGGGATCCGACCACATGAACAGCAATTGAAAGACAGCGCAACAAAGACGTGGAAAATTTGATGGTGAGCCAAAAAACACAAACAGCGAAGGAAGACGACAAGCCAGTTGTCAAAAGCCGCACTTGAACACACCGCAAAGGCAACACGGAGTTCACTTGCTCACACAATTGACGTGCGGGTCGATACTGTAATGCCAGGGGATCTATATTCGTGACCAGCGCAAATCCGGTGCGAGGCGTGGCATGACTCTGCGAGGGGGAAGGGTTTCATCGGGTTGTTGTAATCTCGCAAGTGCCCGCAATCAAAGTGGCTCAAATCATTCATTTGCTTTAAGTGAGGCACAATGATGGTCGCACGCACGGAGAGAGCGTGACGTAGCTTGGCCGGCGTGGCAAAAGACAACATGGTGATTCAATACAGGATGTGCTGGTGATAACTGCGGGCGACTTAAATACGAATCGATCCCCACCCATGCACGATCGTTCGTTCCTGAGAGGGTTCGATGGCCGCCGCTCACACATTTACGTCTGACTCTGATCCACTTCGCACGTCCGCGCGTCTGTTTATCTGCCAGGAGGCGGGCTAGACCCGGTTCCGGTACTTTCGTGCACCGGCGTACCCACCGGCGCATCTAAAATGCGACGTCTGCGCCGGTGTGGGCGTCACCGCGGCCGGCTTCAATCCTGTCCAATCGAAGCGGGTCATCTCGTACCCTTTAAAAGCGCCGCAAATAGTCTGGCGCGGTGACGTCATAAATGCGGAACAGGTCTGGGCGAACCGTGCGTGACCGGAGAAATGAGCGTTTGCGGTATTCTCGTATTAAAGACAATGAGCTGGCGGAAAATTGCTGCTGACTGAAATATGTCTGGGCGCCTCATTGATTGACATTCCATTCGACGGTCGTTTGTTTCCACCCCAAAATGGCAGTCGACATTCATGACTCAAAGTTTGTCAAAACTGAAAAAAGGGCATATAAATGTTTGCCACTGTTGAGCTCTCAAGGACTGTTACTAAAGCAGGGCGTACACACACACACACACACACACACACACACACACACACACACACACACGCGTGCTCCAGTCGAATTGGGGACTGTCATTCTACACGACAGAAGAGGGAACTTCGGATTTTGGTTATTTTTAAACGAAAAAAATAGAATAGAACATTGACTTAACGGTCGGGGACAACATCGGCGAAGTTTAAGCCTGTTCTAAGTATTGTTTTCAAATATACTGTAGCTAGTAGTGCAATTGGCTCCTGACCTATGCCCGTGTACCCCGCCGGCGCCTCATCCGAGGGCAGGCGATATTCTGTCCAATACGGAGGCACGGCTGGGTAGTTTCAATTGCATTTGCCTGACTAGAAGTTGCTGCTAGGGAACTGCTAAGAAGGTCATGTTCACTGTACTTAAACAGCTGCTGACATTGTTTCTGGTGCGGCTGCCGTTTGGAGAAACAAACCGTTAGAAATAAGATGAAGTGAAATTGCCTTCAATTGATTCTGCCGGAATCCCGCAGCAAACACTGGAGCAGACCTCCTTCTTAAATATGCAGACACAACTGCCGTCCATCACAGTCTGGTTTGGTGCTGCTACAAAAAAGGACAAACTCCGACTGCAACGGACAATCAAAACTGCTGAAAGGATTGTCGGTACCCCCCTACCCGCCATTGAGGACTCGCACGCCGCCAGAACTAAGACAAGGGCGTGCAAAATCCTCTCGGACCGTCCGCACCCCGGTCACCGGCTCTTCCGGCTCCTTCCCTCAGGTAGGCGCTACCGATCGACGCAAACTAGAACTAGTAGACATTCCGACAGCTTCTTCCCTCTTGCGATCAACTTCTTAAACACCTAACCTATAATTCCATTACAACAAGCTGGCAATTTTTTGACTTGAGTTCGTTGTCACATTTCTGTGGGGCCAATTATTTATTACTTGTGCACTCACTGTAGTTGTCTCGCCATGCTGCACTATTTGCATATACTGGCCACTCATGCCAGAGTAGCATCTGCTCCATTTGCACACCGATTGAGGAGTATCTGTAACATTTGCACAACCGACATTGTCCCAGATGATCGCACTACTCGTCACTTTAAACCGCATACACTCCTTGAAGTCTCAGCGCCCTTTGCACAATGGTCATTGCACCGGACTATTGCAATATTAGTCGTTCGAACTGCTGTAAGTGCTAGAGGACTCTGCATCTTTTTGCACAATTGTTTTTTGTCAATGTCTTTATGTCCCCAAAGTGTTCTGTAAATTGACCGTCTGTCGTACTAGAGCGGCTCCAATGACCGGAGACAAATTCCTTGTGTGTTTTGGACATACTTGGCAAATAAAGATGATTCTGATTCTGATTCTGATTCTGATTGTCCGCCTCACTCATCTCACTTGCTAGAAAATTATTTTCCATTTCGCTTTTCCCCTGTTCAATGTGGTTGGTCTGAAATTTAGTTGTATCATGCAAAAATAATGCACACACACACACAAATCAGTGATTTTTGGTACAGTCCAGACCCAATATCATGGTGACCCTTCCTCAACAGTCCAAGTCCGTTTTTTTTGTTTGTTTTTTTATGAGCAGGCAATGGAGAAGTCCCATAGCCAAAGATACTTATGTCAAGATATTCCGAAAAATATCATCAATGTCACTTAAAGTTGGAGCCTTTAGTGTGATGAAGGCTCACAGAAGAGGCGAAGAGCCAAAGAGGCGCCTTTGAGTTTCATTTTTGACATCAGCAACAACTGCACAACTGTTGCCACAGCTGATTCAGAAGGTCTGAATGAGGTGAATACGATCGCTTTTGCCATTGAACAAATAAAAAGGCCGACAAACTCATGGATGTGAAAAATGAAGAAACAAATTGTTATTTCTTCGTAGGCCCCAAAATGACATCAACAACTTTCTTTTTAGTGTATGAACTACTTTTTTAGAGATTTTTTTGTTTGTTTTTCTGTTAAATAGGACAGCTAGGAAGTAATTGCATTCAGTAATGCGTATGCTTGATTTGCTGAGGTGTCATGCTCTGTAGCCGCACCACCGGTGGCCTTGTAGTTCCCAAGTCCACAGATTCTGGCTTCAAGTCCCAGCTTGAGCCTTCCTGCGTGAAGTTTGCAACGCGTGGCTTTTCCTCCCACTTTACAGAATCATGCATGCTAGATAAAATGATACGTTTAATACAACTCCTGTTGGACGTGTAGCTCATGAATTGGTCAATCAGGAATTGAACAATTGAAAGCTACTCGATATATTTCATGTAACACGTGAATGTCGCATCCAAATAAGCGGGATACTTTAACATTAGAGACCTGTTGAACATTTGAACTGTGCCTGGTGCTAAATCTATCACTTTGATCAATACGCTGGAGTGTGAGTTCAACATGTGGTTTACTCTACTCTATTGGTCTTAAAATACCTCAAGCAAAAGTCCCTCTTAGTTCCTGCAAGGGATAAAGATCTGTTCCCAGCACGCGCCTGCTGGTCTAATAAGAGCTTGATAGAGTTGTATTGATCCGGCAGCGAGGCGGCACTCGAGGCTTACAGATGGTGCGAATGTCTGCATTTCCGTGCCAGTCTGGACATTTATTCTCTCACCCCCTCTCTCAGACATTGTCTCTCGCTCTCTTTCCACAGATGCAAAGTCTTTGCCAACTCATCGTCTGCAGGCCATTGGTCAGAAACTGGGACAAGCCTCGATAATGGCAAGTTGCTAAACCACTGAGGGAAAGGACATCGAAGCGTTTGTTGAGTGCCGAGCAGTCGCATTCCGGCACGCTACCGCTTCCCTGACTCACTTCCGATCGGACGGAATCGGGCTGACTTCGACCCATGCCCCCGCCCGCCCCGTCTGCCTTCAGCTCCTCGGGGGGCTGAGGCGACCCGCCGAAGAGCATGGGCAGGAGGGTGGCCGACCCCACCAATCCCGTGCCCGCGCTTGGGGTCCCTCTGACGGTGGGACGATGGGGCCCGCCGTGCAGCGTCGCCGTGCAGACGTCTCCCGGACCGCGGACTCTCCCTTCCGTCGAACGACACGTCGGCCGAGCGGCCGACCCGCGGCGAGCCCTCGCCGCGGCGACAAGCGCAGCGGACAAAGCGGAAGTCGCCAGGAGTGACGGCGGCGGTCTGCCGCTGTCCAAGGAGACTTCGCAGAACGAAATCAACAACCTGACGCAGGACGACATCGGGTCACAAGGGTCGGGCAGCGACGTTTACTGCCAGATAAAAATGATACGGACGAATCCGACAGACTCTAAAGGGAAAAGGATATCGAAGTACGCCAATGGCAGCGTGGTGGGGTCTGATATGTTGGGAGGCGTCTGCACTGAGGCCCCGGAAGTCGAGGAAGAGAGCCAAGAGAAAGGAAGGGTGCAATCTCCTCGTGAGGAGCGACAACGTTCTTTGTTCAAGACGGGGGGCGTTCGCACAACCGTTCACGCCGCTCCGCCTCGGCCCTGTCGGACGGCGACCGCCTCCTCGCCCCAGCTGTGCGGAACGTGCGGGAGAAAGCGGTCGCCGCTCACCCAGTGCACAGGCGCTTGTCGCAGAAGGGCCGCACCTCAAATATCGTCCAACCCTGCACGGAAGCAGAGCGCGCTCCAGGACCACGCGAGAAAGGAGTCGGCTTTGGACGCCAGGAACCGAGACGCGTCGGTGAAAAGCAGTAAAATCCCGCAGTTGTCACACACAATACCGAAAGCGCACAGTTCACACTCCAGCCGTGAGGCACCCGCTCACAATCAAACAATGAATCAGCAGGCGAGGCCGCATTCTGCAGAGTTTACACACTGCAAGGACACGGCCACACAAACAGCTGACACACACACTCGCAGGACGGCAGCGCTAACGGACTCACCCACGACGACAGAACCATCGTTAGCAGACAAACACAGGCGTTGTAAAAGCCAGCATCCAAGTTTAAACTCCACAGCTTCAGAACCTTCTCCTCGTGCAGATATCAAATGTAGCAGCCCTCCAGCTCTCCCTGCAAAAAACTCCCCAAAATCTGCCGTCCCCAAACCATCCGGTCTCGTAGACCCCGACAAAAACACACAGCCCAAACCAAACTCCTCCAAAGAGACGAAAGCGAAGAACTCTACCAAACAGAAGAGCAAATCTTTCGATGACCACACTCAGTCTTGTAAGACTCATAAAGCGGCGCAATGTAACGGCGCTCCAGCGGGACTCCCGGCTGGGAGCGCACCTCGCGGCCTGGAAAGCAAATTGCAGTGTGTGGAGGACAGCCTTGTGTCCAATCAGGAGAAGATCAAGGTGCTCCTCAACGTCATCCTCGACCTGGAGAAGAGCAAGGCCTTCAGCGAAGGGTGAGGCAATGTGATGCTCATTACTTTGACGTTTTTGAAGAGACTAAAATCAAGTTGAAGATTAGCGGCCTCCACTCGGATCGCGGGGAGTGTTGCCCGCGTCTTACCTCCTAGCAAACACATGGTGCTCTGCAGTTGAGTAAATAGATATTCTCGGGCTCTAGTTGAGGAAAATATGGTCCACTCACTGGCCACTGGACATACTGTGGTGAATTGTATACACCATGCCTGTGGAGATTTGATGTCAAGTGTGGACATTTGTGTCATCCTTTCTCAATTCCCGCGGGCATTGATTGAATTCCTTGCGAATCGTGCGCTCTTACATCTCGTCACCTTATAAGGTGAGTCGTCACCATGGCAACACCATTCCTTCCAGATGAAAAGGTATTGACCCGAAGAGAATACAATTCCGTTCTCCAATCCCTCTGGAGTTCATTATTTTATTCCTGAATCTCCCATACATCCAAATTGGCCTCTGCCTTCACTTAATTGACCAAACGCTGTCAATTTTTCTTTCGTTCACGTCTCTGCCATCTGCTTCCACCCCGCACGACGACCCGTCCAACACGCCGCTACATTGTTACGTGCTCCGACGGCTTCCCGCCGTTTGCCTCTTCACCTTCTACCTTGCTGCGCTCTAACTTTCACCGTCACTAGCTCATTTCTCTCCTGAAGCCTCCACATTTTTCCTTCCATTTAACTTCCTTTCGAGCATTCCTTCTTAATGGATGCTGATCTCACACGGCATTAGACAAAGCGTGCTCTTGCCATTACTTTCCCTCTCAGTAAAATCGTCGTCAAATCATCGCATCTTGAAGATGATTCATTATGTCTCGAAGCAATTGAAACTGAATGGGGTGTAGCATTAGGCTGCAGCCAGCAGAGTTTCTGTTGATGCGCTCTTTACTAGTTACTACTCGTAGCAACCTGACATTTTGGCTACTCCCTACTGCAACCGGTACTACGTCATACTAAAAGGGAGTTCCTAACACTGTATATTGCCTCTCTCATAAACAAGCAACATCTCACTGACGACAAGGATGAGCATTTTGTGTAATGTAGTCCTCTCTGACACTGTCAATCGAAAATGTCATTTTTCGACAGGCATAATATTTTTTTTTTTTGCATTGCATTTCATCTGATGATGGCGGCTGTGAGTGTATTTTCTAAACCGCATCGAGCAGCTACGTAATCTCCCCCCGACAAAAAAAGGGATGTAATGGTTTCGTTGGCACGTCATTTTAACACATCGGCAGGTTTCCCCGTGTAGCGCGTCCACCTAAATTCTTTTTCAGCACGGGAGCGCCCTCGTCCCCTCTCAGGGTAGACAGATGTCCCGTGCAGCAGGCTAATCCCTATCAGATTACATTTGTGAAATGCAATTAAATGTTTACGGCTGCTAAACTGAGTGCACAGGCACTCCCGCACTGCGTGCGAGTAGCTGAGTGTTATGGACGTTTACTCATCTTTTAAGCAGTTGAAAAATGAAGGACGGACAAGACGAGATGAATGGCGGAATGAGCATAAAAGAAGTGCAAGTGAGGGCAAACGTGATTTTAGCCTACAGAAGGAAACTGTGATAATGTAAAGAGGCTTCTGCTGCAGTGCTCAGCTAAAAGAAGCCATAAAGTTTTGCAATTTTAAATGGTAAATACAGTAGGAGTCTCGCGGTCAATTTTAATGAATTAAAACGGCGGTTTTATTGACATGGACGACAGATTAGCACATCTGCCTCGCAGTTCTGGGGACCGGGGTTCAAATCCCGGCCTGGCCTGTGTGGAGTTGGCAAGTTCTCCCCGTGCCCGCGTGGCTTTTCTGCGGGCACCCCGCTTTCCTCCCACATCCCAAAAACATGCGTGCGAGGTTGATTGAGGACTCTAAATTGCCCGTAGGTGTGAATGTGAGTGCCAACGGTTGTTTGTTCGTATGTGCGCTGCGATTGGCTGGCGAGCGCTTCGGGGCGTACCCCGCCTCCTGCCCGATGATAGCTGGGATGGGCTCCGGCACGTCTCAGAAAATGGATGGATGGATGTTTTATTGACAGGCATCAGTGGGCCTAACCAACTTCAGTTGTGAAGGGAAACAGTCCTTTTTCATTTTGTGCCGGACATCGAATTTAAATTCTCCCAATAGTCGCACACAGACTTTCTTTCTGCGAAATCTCAATAGAATTGCAGACATAGTGCAGACCTCTGCCAAGGTTGAACTGTTAACACAAGTGAAATTCTATTTATTAGCATCACTTGTTGTTCTGTACGTTTCCTCTCACAAAAGCGGAAAAAAGAGCATATTTCTGTTTGTTAGCTCGCAGGCTACTCATCGTAGGTATTAGAACGAACAAAGTGAAACCTTGGGAAAAACAGGAAATAGGAGGATGACAGATTTGTACATTTGTTTTTTGTTTTTAAATTCTGGTGCAGGAGTAATAGTTCTATTGTGACTAAAATGGTGACCAAAAAAACAACAAGGACTTTTGTTTGCATGTCTATCCATTTATTTTTTTTAGCTTGAAAGATACAGTACTTCCTGGTTCATGCTGAATGACTGAAGCTTTTCCGTACTAACCAACAAACACAATTGTTTAATATACAGTAGGTCTCTGCGATTGGCTGGCAACCGGCTCAGGGTGTACCCCGCCTCCTGCCCGATGACGGCTGGGTTGGGCTCCAGCACGCCCGCGACCCGCGTGAGGAGAAGCGGCTCAGAAAATGGATGGATGGATGCAGTAGGTCTTGTGTCACATTTCATTGGACACATTTGCACCTACTGGCTGAATCCTGCGATGCACATCGCGTCTTGAAAATTGAAGCTGACATCTTTTGCTCTTCCACGGCTCTTAGAAAACGTTTGAGACAAAGCTCTCCTTTTCCACCACCGTCCGTTCCATCGAGAAACCCGGCCTGCTATTTTGGTCCCGACGACACGGAGACGCAGCTGTGTGTGTGCGGGACGAGCGCGCGGCGACAGCAAGGAAGGTTGTGACGTGACCGCTTGACAGTGCAACGCGAAGAAAGAAAAGAGTCTTCCAATTACACACACTATTGTGGTATTGTGTGTCTTTTGGAAATAAATACGTCAATGAATAAATACCGGGAATAAAAGTGTATTGTGTCAGAAAATAGTGAGTTTAGTTGATAATATTTTCCTCAAATGAAAGGGAATCATTGGCTTCGGAATATTTTACATTTTGGACCTCATTCTGTATCCTATAAAATGTTTTATTGACATCCTATTGGGTATTTATTCATATTGATAATATTTATTATGGTGATGCAGCAGGTGTGTAAAGAACATGTTTTTCGGGGTACTCGGTTTGTAATCATATTTGTATATTCCATATGCATCTTCTTCTTTCTGAAGCCGGATTTCTTCCGAGGTAACGCTATTTGCAGATAGAAATGTACAATAAGCGAGTTGAGCAGAAAATCCTAAATCCCGCGTGCTGTGTTAAGCGCCGGTTTGTTGTTTCTGCAGCCGCAGCTCCTACAGGACGGGTCAGGACATCAACAACTGTCCCACCTGCCAGAAGACAGCTTGCATCATCTACAGGTAACTTTTGCAGCTAATCGGCGAGCTGCAGAATGCAGGTACATCTCCATAAAGGACAATACAAATAAACCAATTCTCATTGAGTGAGATGTACCTGTACAACATTTGTTTAGATGTTCAAGTTCATGTTTTTCTCCTCTTGGCTTTCCCTGCTTCCAAATATATTCATCATACAATTCGTTCTGTTGTAGTTTTCATTTCCTTTTCAGTCTGCTTTCCTGCTGAGTTTGCCCCTTCTGCTCTCTTTTGATACTGTACATTTATCATGGTTTAGATAAATACATGAAGTACACGAAGTCATCCGTCATTTTGATCAAATCCAAATTTGCGAGAAGTGATGCGCTGCCTCGCAAAGTTATTTACACAAAGGAAAGTTCCGGGGACGCGAGCACTTGGCGACATCACATCACTCGTCTTCGTAGACACGTCGAAGCGCGTGTGTGTTCTCGCGGCCTGATACGACGTGTGCCTGTTTCATCCTCCCGTTGTTATGCAAATCAGCAGCTTCTCATGCCGTGATTCGCATCCCTCATTTGCATTTCATGTAACGTGCTGTAGCCTGGATCCATGTGCCCGTTGCCAAAGGCCTTCATCATTTCTTCCACACCGACTGCACACACTCTTTCTTAGCGGCGATGGAACACAATCCATCCATCCATTTTCAACAGCGCTTATGCCGGCTAGGCTCCGGAGCCTATCCGAGCCGACTTCGGGCGAAAGGCGGACTACGCCCCGAACCGGTCGCCGGTCCGTGGCGGCGCACATATAGACGCGGACGACACTGAGCGGGACCTGAACTGGAACACGATCCTCCAAATGCAGCAGCCGCAGTTCGACAGGTGCGAATTAAGCAAACAAAACAGAGGGAATTAGCTTTGTTTGTTGCAGATGTCCCGTTTACTCATTTCATTTGCGCGAGCAGTCCGAGATGGCCTGACAGGGGGTGCAGAATCGTGACCACCTCAGAATGCGGTTCTTGCATTCTGCATGACAGACATGCACAGCTCGTGTTTTTCTAATGTATTTATCCCTCCCTGGAAGGAAATTCCTGCCAGCAGAGACCAGGGAGGTGCCTGGGATTGAAACATCAACTCTAATCATTGATGATGAAAAAGAAAAAAAATGGTTTTGATGTGGGCTGGCTGCCTGAGGATATTTTGCATTTGCTGTCCTTAATTAAAGTCAGCGATTGGAGACAAAAAATGAACTTTTGACAGCCCTTCAGTTTTCCTCAGTCAGCTTAAACAGGAAAAATGGACAGAGAGGAACACTCATTCGAAAAAAGACTTCACGATACAGTACAAGGGATCTGATCAGAAGACAACAATTCTAAATCTTGAAAGAAGCAGAGAAGAAATGGTCGAGTTGATTTTCAACCATGAGCATCTTGGCTCAAAATCAATCACGTGTCGCAAGTATGTGGCGATTAAACCGCCAAAAGAAAAACCATAAGAAAGACGTGACATTTTGACCTTTGACTCCCACGCCGAAGACGTACTGTCGCGATTTGAAGACGTACTGTCGCGATCCGTCACCTCGGCCGGCTTGTGTCAGATCGTTAACATTAGTAGGGTTATTGAAATGAGCAAGGAACATCTCGTGGTCATGGCGGGTGCAGAGAGCGGAAGCCAAATCTTTTACAGGTTTGTTTTTTTAGATTCCTACAATGAGAGAAACTCTCTGGAGGTAGAGAGTCCAGTTATGTTCTACTTTTTGCAAACAGGGTGCGTATGGAGAAAAAAGTACGTCTCGTCACATGATTTCTTCAAGGGAGGCTTCTTCACCCATTAGTGTCGTCAAGCTCCGATCTGTTATTCAGGCAGCAAACCTCTCCATCGCCGTCGCTGTGCCAGCGTCTGTGGCCCTCACTCAGCCTCTTATCCCACTCGTCCAACGGCTCTTTTGAGGCCCTTCCCTTCCTTTGCCTTCCTGATTCGCTCTGCGCTGACGTCAGACTTTCAAAAGCTTTCGAAATTCCATCTCTCGGAAAGCTTTCCGGCCTACCTGCTCGCATCCGCCGAGCGAGTCCGGCGCCGTCCCGCCCTCTCATCTCGCGACCGCTCGGCTTCATAAGATAATCACGTTGGAAGTCAGGGGAGCCCTCAGTTGCCCCCCGTCTCCTCTTCCCACTTGTCTGGAAACGCTTTCAATCAGTTCCAACAGGGCAAGGTCTGAAACAGGTCGGGTCCGACAATCTCGTATATCATATCAGATCTTGAATACCGAAGGTGTTCAGTGTTTACGTGAAGCCGACACCTCCCGAGTCACGACGCCGAGAATTGTGATGTGGAACGTAACGTAGCCAATCGAAGAAGCACACGAGACTGAGGAACACGGACACGACCGCAAATCAAAACAAACCTGTCTTACCCCGTGTCGTTTTCTTGTATACAAGTCGTTTTATTCCGCCTCCCTTCCCTTCATCATCACGCGGCAAAGATCGGCGCCCGTCTTCGTTCGCGGGAGCTCGCGTGCGATCACGCGGAACTTGGAACGGAATCGGTGTTCTGTGTTGAGGTTATCAAAGCACACCACACACAATACGAGAAAAATACCCCTTAACTCTGAGTACCGATTTGACGAGTAATAACAAAATAATAAACAATAATATACAGTACAGTCCACGCTAAGTATCCAAACATAACAGTTCCAGTTAAAGCGACATGGCCCCGCCCAAGCACCCATGAGTAGCCCGCAAGCCTGTTCTAAAAATAGCTCACTTGTGATGGGACATTATAGTCATGGTCTGTGTTTTGGTTTAGATGAGACTAAGTTTTGTTTCGCGTTGTCCTGTGTCCCATGTTGTTCATGTCTCGTGTGCCCGTTTGGTTCTCGTGTCAACCAATCAGCTTCTTCCAGCCACCGGTGTCTCGTCCAGGTGTTGTCTCGCCAGTTTGCTTGCATTTCATTTTCTTCTTTTCTTCCGTCCTGCCTGGTTCAATGTCGATGTCGATTTGTCGTCCGTCGTCTTATTTCTTTGTTCTTGTCGTCTTTCTTCGTGAGTTCTTCCCAGTGTTTGTTTGTCAGTTTGAATCGTAGTTTTTTTTCAATTTGTTTATTCCATGCATCTGCCTCCATTATCCTTGCCCACCTAAATTCAATTCTTGCCTCCCTGCACTTGGGTCCTCCACCTTTCCGCCTCCAACACCACGTAAAACCCAAAACTCTGACAATTGTGATTTTCTAGAAATGGGATCGTTTGAAAATGTAAACACTGGCAGAGATTTATAGAAGTGTGGCAGATTGATTTTTATGTCTTATGATTGTGACAAATGATTAACATCCACCAAAAGGAATATCATGAATTATTAATGATAAGATAAGAAATGATTAAAGGTAACTTCAGCAAATTTGTTATTTTGCAAAATGTGTATCAAACTGGTAGCCCTTCGCATTAGTCAGTAACCAAGAAGTCGCGCTCACTTTCAAAAAGGTTAAAGTCATCACAACCTTCAAGCCAACATTTCCAACTGCATCATAATTATTTGATTGACTGATTCTCAACTACAATTTACACTCTCCTGTACAGTTTTTGTACAGGCCGGCAGCGGCGGATCTTTCAGAAAGATGGTCGGGGGTCGGGGTAAGAAAAAAAGAAAAAAGGCAGGTGGGGGGCTCAGGGTGAGGTGGGCAGAAGGAAAAGAAAGCCGGGAGGGTGAACACATCGCACGGGCCGTGCGCCCTTTCCACATCTTTCGCTTGTCTGCTTCTCCACTCCGATCGCTTTACTTGCGGTGTTCCGATTCTCGACAGCATATGATCAATAATGATAAAAGATACGCTTGCGTTAAGAACCAAGTCAACATCTTGATCTCGATGCTTTTTGTTCACCATTCTTTCAGGTGTCCGTTTTGAACGGGAATTTCTCTCCAAATCGATATTTCCTCCATGCGTCTCTCGTCTGCATTAAGTTGTTTAATGGTGTGAAAAATGAGCCGCCTCATCAAATAAGCGCTGCAACTTGACTTGCGACGTTAGCCCTGTGTCTCAATGGCTGTCATTGTGGCGTGTCCACTTGCACCACACGTCCCTCCCTCTCTGCAGTGTGGAGCATGACTTCCGCCAGCAGGAGGGCCGCTTCCGGCGGGTGATGGAGTCCCTGGAGGGAGAGTACGACGTGCCCGCGCCGCCGGTCACCAAAGCCGCGCTGGCCGCTTCCCAGGCCGACCGGCCCGGCGCCAAGGCCCGCGTCAAGAAACTCCGCAAAAAGTGTTTCTGGTGGCTCTGATATCGCAGCGGCCTCCGAGGGACGCTCGGCCCGGTTGAGTCCGGAAAGTTCCGCCGCACAGGAATTTTACGGTGCCGTTTTGGCTTTGGAAAAGAAGTGGCAATGAGACACGGATATGAAATCCAAAGGAGCTGCTAAACATCGAGACAAATGTAATGTATACCAGATCTATTGATTCATGTTCCAGTTGTGGTCCAAATGGGGAGCCCGTGTTCCATAATTTGGAGCAAACGGATGGAGCATGAACACTTGAACACTTGAGACCGTTTGCCACCCGGCAAAGTCTTTTGTCACAAGGATTTATGGCCGAATGGATTCGTGCACGTGGATGGGAATGAATCACAAAGCGACCGTTTTGGCTTAATCGCCGTGGGAAATATCGGTGGTAGATATTTCCCACATCGAAAATCCCAGGAATTTAACAGCTTAATGTTGGTACATGTTTCTGAAGTCGAATAACGTAGAATTAAGTGAAGCATCGGCGAGGAACTCAATAACGCAACAAGAGAGAGCAAAGTGTTGCAGACGACAATACGGAGCAGCCGATCACGGGCTGACAGGCGGCCTCACATGATTAACATTTATGTCACCGCTGAGACTGATTGATTCACACCTCAGGCTCAAGCTTTCTACAGTCCATTCATTCGGGACTCATACACGTGCAGACCGTCAAAGTATAGGAGCCGCACTGTTAAGTGTTCATTGCTTGTATTCTTGGTTCCTTGAGACCATTCTGAGCCCAAAGTAGCAAAATAGGGAGAGGAAAAAAAACTGTTTGTTACAAACTAATGCACACTAAATGGGGCCAGCTTTTGTGAAACTTTCAAACAATAATAATGCCCATTTTGGATTTAAATACATACTACATGCTTGAAGATCATTGTTGAGAGTTCTCAAATGTGGATGAACTGTATTTTCCCATTACAGTTTTTATGTTGTTGTTTTTTTTTTTGGGGGGGGGGGGGGGGGGGTCGTGGCTAAAGCGTGGCCGAGTGACGCAGCTCGGCCCCGACGTGAGTCGTCCTCCCTGACAGCCGACATGTGCCAGACAAAGTCGCATCCGTCTTCCCGGTATTTGATTGACAGTTGCCGGGTGAGCACGGACAAGCAGAAAGCATTTGAGAGCGGAGAGAACCGTCGGATTTCTCGCAATTCTGAAGCCTCATTTGATATCTTTTAACCATGAAAATTTGGCAGGGTTGTTAACACTCAAACATTGATTTTCATTGTACTTTTACAGTACAGTATTTTTCTTTTCATATACTTCCCCACCACTGCATCAGACTGCGAGCTGTGTCTAATTTACTTTTCACGTAGCTAAATAACGTTACCCCGACAGCAGTTTTATACCTCTGAAAAGTAAGTGGACTTTATTTTGATTATTGTATTATTTTGCCAATGTTTCTTTCTTGTTTCTTCTTTTTTGGGGAATGGGGGGAACAACTCCCAAAAATGCTTAGTGGTGGTTTAGCCCCGCCTAGTCAAAATTTGCGGTGTTTCAAGTCAAATTTCAATGCAATTATAATGGGTGCCAATTGTGCGCAGATTGGCAGGGGGCTGCGAATAGCGAACGTCCACTCTATTGCTAAATGAACTATTAATTATCCTGAGTCAATTGTCCTCCACGACTAATTATCTACCTGGCGGCCTCAATCAAAACGAAACCTTTTCTTTATGACTGCACAAATTATGTTTGGCTCTCTCTCTCTCTCATCTTATTAAACACATGGTAATCATGTTGTTGCCAGTCAGCATACGACCCTATCAAGACAAACACGTATATACATTTATATCTCGAGTATAAATCTGACATATAGCCTTAAAGCTGCTGCTTGGGTATTTACACTACAGTAAAGATACTCCTGCAACAGACAAATTCAAGCCCACATCTCATCAAGTCTCTTTGTCAGGTTGACGTAGTGGATTCCATTCAGGCGAGTTGACAGTTAAACAATTTATACAGATGCCGACTCTTTATTGAGTAGAAGTGAACCAGTTGAGTCATAAAAATCACACGTGGCTGTCTTTGTAACACTCTCTCTCTCACGCACAAACTAAGACAGTTTGGTTCCAAGCAATTCAAACCTCTCACATCGTAAACACCTCATTCAGCTAACAGCTGACAAGTAGCCAACAATTGCAACCTTGGATGATTCTTTGTTTGTTTTTTGTAAAGCTTTCCCACTTCTCCTGATATTCCTCCCACGTGTACAATACAAATGTGTATTTTCCACAAGGCGCACTATTGCTGACTCAACGTGAAGTCGACTGTATAAATTGCAAATATGCCGTTGTTTCCAAACAGCACACCAAGAGACAATGATATGATATCATATAGTATGGGCAGAAACCTTCAGGAACAGTAACAACAGCTAAACCATTGATTCGCCAGCCACAAAATTAGGTCGAGTCATGGCTAAAAACATTGGCACCCTTGGGTGCGATATAAAATGTCAATGCAAAACTGTATTATACTGCCAAGTCGCACGCACCAAAATCAGCTACAATGAATTCATGATGCAGAAAACCGATTACTGCTTCTGTTTAATTATGTTATTACTATATTTTTATAAAGTACAGCATCATAGATTGCTATTTTCCGTATCAAAAACACAACTAATAGTTTCGTTTTTTGGGGGGGGTTGGGGGCTGGAATGGATCGATGGGATTTGGATTCATTTCAATGGGGAAAGATGACTTACGTGAGATACACGTTGTGAATTACAAGCGCGGTCACTTGGGCCGTTCACGAACGGGTGCCAACTCCGCTCGGACTTCGAGTCTGAGCCCAAGTAGCCGCGGAACAAATTCAACTCGGATTTGAAGGCACGTCTGTCTTGTTAAATGAGCACAAGGCAACAATCAGGGCACACGCATCTTCGGTTCCTATATTGCTTCAAAACATTTATTTACGACGCTAAACATTCTTAAGTCATTGTAACCAAGTATTTGGTAAACAAGAGCGGTGTAACAGTTTGTCATGTTCAAGCTACTGCTGCACTTCAATGTCTGCAATAATCTCGGGCGATGTGGTCAACGAGCTTCTACCATTGGTAAGTGACAAAGATAATGGTTTAAAAAGGTGTTCATTTAAGAAAGAGTCAAAAATAAACACTGTTTAAGCTCCCTTGTGTAGTGGTCCAGTTAATATCCCTATGACAGTGTCAAACAAAAGTGAACATTATTATATTTGTAAAATGTATATTAATTTCGATACAGCATCTCGTCAGATTGATCAAGGTTCCCTAATCAAATAGCATTGTAATTGTTATTGTGCATTGCTATAGTTGCCCATTGTAGCATTTGCAAAGAATGACTTACAATTAGAGCATGCTCTCGGCCCATTGTGATGACCGTCTGGTTGATGATCCTCAGCAAGGATGCCACAATGTCTTTAATGTGCTCAAACGTTTCCCCCTAAGAACACAGCCACACAGAAAAAAAACAAAAGAGCTCAGGTGCACATCAAAACATGCGCAGCTGTGGAAGAGCCGCTGCAAAAAAAGCAAAAAAACAAAAATCAAAACAGGACACAGTCTTCACTATGCAGGAAATGAGTCTCAGGAAAATCTTTTGACTTGCAAGAGATTCTGACGTGTGTGCGTGCGCGCTTCCATTTCCATTCCTTTGTGGACACTTTTCCCATTTGAGAAGACGATGAGGACTATCCGAAGCTCTCGGTTTCACATTCTACATTCCTGATGTAAAATTCCAAAAGCCTGAAACTGAAATGTTTTTTTTTTGAAGGAATGGAAGTATGAAATTGAAAGATCTGGTTCAAAGTTTGCATTTCCTTCTGGTCCTGCTTCAGGCATTGCTAAAGACACAAGTCGCTTTGAGGGAGGGGTGGGGGGGTGCAATAAGATTTAGAGAAATGATTTATCTTTTGAAACAAAAACTTGAAAATTGCTATTAGTGCACATTTGCTGGCTGCTCAGGAGTTTTATATTCAACTCTGTTGAAAAAAAAGTTCAGAAATGGGATTTAAATAATCTATTAGTTCCACATGTGGGGAAATTCATGTTTTTTCTTTGTTTAAGCATGTGTGATGACGATGTAATCTGAAGGGGGTTACCGACTGTAAGGTAGTGGTGGGGGAGAGTGTGGCTAGACAGGTTAGGATGGTGGTGTGGAAGATGACTCTGGCGGTGGGGAGGAAAATTAGGAAAACAAAGGCAGAGCAGAGAACCGTGCGGTGGAAGCTGAGACAGGACGAGTGTTGTGCGGCTTTTCGGGAAGAGGTGATACGGGCTCTCGGTGGACGGGAGGAGCTTCCGGAAGACTGGACCAGTGCAGCCAAGGTGATCAGAGAGGCAGGCAGGAGAGTACTTGGTGTATCTTCTGGCAGGAAAGGAGAGAAGGAGACTTGGTGGTGGAACCCCACAGTTCAGGAAATCATACAAGGGAAAAGCTTAGCTAAGAAGAAGTGGGACACGGAGAGGACCGAGGAGAGGCGAAAGGAATACATTGAGATGCGACACAGGGCAAAGGCCAAACAAGAGGCATATGATGACATGTATGCCAGGTTGGACACTAAAGAAGGAGAAAAGGATCTATATAGGTCGGCAACTATAGAGGAATAAAGTTGATGAGCCGCACAATGAAGTTATGGGAAAGAGTAGTGGAGGCTAGACTCAGGACAGAAGTGAGTATTTGCGAGCAACACTATGGTTTCATGCCGAGAAAGAGTACCACAGATGCATTATCTGCCTTGAGGATGTTGATGGAAAAGTAGAGAGAAGGTCAGAAGGAGCTACATTGTGTCTTTGTAGATCGAGAGAAAGCCTATGACAGAGTACCCAGAGAGGAACTGTGGGACTGCATGCGGAAGTCTGGAGTGGCAGACAAGTATGTTAGACGAATACGGGACATGTACGAGGGCAGCAGAACAGCGGTGAGGTGTGCTGGAGGTGTGACAGAAGAATTGAAGGTGGAGGTGGAACTGCATCAGGGATCAGCCCTGGTTCAATGTTTTGGAGACAAAGTTCGAGAGAGCAGACTTGGATGGTTTGGACACATCCAGAGGAGAAACAGTGAGTACATTGGTAGAAGGATGATGAGGACGGAGCTGCCAGGCAAGAGAGCGAGAGGAAGACCAAAGAGAAGGTTGACGGATGTCGTGAGGGCAGTTGGCGTTGGAGAGGAGGATGCAGGAGGTAGGCCGACATGGAAAAGGAGGACGCGCTGTGGCGACCCCGTACGGGACGAGCCCAAAGGAAAAGAAGATGTATGTTTCGATAAAAGCTTGTTATCGCAATCTGTGCCTTTGCTGATCAGCCATGCAGAAAACCACGATGGATGACCAAAAATAACCAAGTGCCAAGTCCAAAAATAACAATGTTATATTGCAAAGTTGAAAACAAAACATCAGAAAAGAATCATGGAAATCTGTTCGAGTTATCTTCAAAGGTTGCTCAGTAATTCAACCTCCTCACAGACATCAGCCTGGCAATTTCACTGCTATCGATGCATCTCTCTCTCTCGCGCTCTCTCCGTGCTTTGGCAGAGCATCTTAGTCACACAGCACCCAGAAAGGCGAAGAGCAGAGCGGCCAAAACAAGAGGCAAGAGTGCAACATAAGGGCTTCGGCACTGACATCGTTCCAGTCACCTCTCTGCCTTTTCCCGCTGGTTGCCATGGTTATTATGCTCAGAAACCAAAACTGAGGATAAGCGGTAAAGAAAGTGAATGGATGGAAACAAACAGCAATTTGGTGTTTCAAAAGCGAGCATGCAAGAAAGTCAGCAATCAATCACAACATTGAGATGTGTTGTTATTCTTATATTTCATTGGACCAGACTGCGTCTCCGCTCCTTCGAAAGCTGGTTGAACCAACCAATTATCGCTGCGATTAACTGCTTCCAACAAGACAGACAACTCGTGCTCATTATGTCATCTCGTCCTGGTCTCACAGTCCAGAACTAATCAACGGCTAAACCCGGCTGATTCTCAGTATGAATTCCCGGGGTAGCAGTTTGGAGAAGATACAAAATGCGTCGTGCTCTTTCTATAGATTTTGTCAGCATCTGTCAAGACAGACTTTTTGTCAAATGTCTGACTGAGGACGTGTTCCTAATCAAGTGGCTAGTAAGCGTATGCTGCACAACAGCACTATCGTTTTCATTTTGACCCAAAAACTGAACCAGTCGAGTCGCAGCTTTTTGTGCCAAATATGTGACAGTATTTGTGCATGTCAGGTCGCCCGCCCGGCACGGTGGACGACCGGTGGACGACCGGTTAGAGTGTCAGCCTCACAGTTCTGAGGACCCGGGTTCAATCCCCGGCCCCGCCTTCACTCGAAAGCAGAATATCACTGACTTTTTGCGATTAGTATACACAATCGCAAATCCGTGTCTGTGGTGAACACCAAGTCCGGCCGAGTCGCTGATTCTGGTTCCGGTCACGATGATCACTGGGGATATCGTTAGGTGTGTCGTGTGCCGTGTTGGTCATCTCAAGTCATCAGAGCAGTAAGCACACACTTTTTCGCGTCAGGTCTCTCACACTATTAGGATGTTAAAAATCGTGATGTGTCTTTATATATTGCATCCAAGATTAATTTTTTTTTTATCTTTGCAAAGGCATAACGTTGACACCACTGTATGATTTGATCGTATCTAACGTCGATTTGTGTAAGTGTCTCACCACATTGTCTTTGCTGAGGACCTCCAGAATGTTGTTGAGTAACTCCAAACTTTTTCTCCTCTCATCATGAGGTCCGTCCGCCATGGTGGCCAAAGCGCTGCTCAGCTCTCGCAGCATCATTGGCAACAACACATCTCGACACTCTGGGAGACAACACACCCAAACAACACGTTGAATCACTACAATTCCTGAAATTGTTCATTTACTATGATTGGGCAAGTGTGTAAAACTCTCAATGTTTTCAATGACCTAATACTGCGAACACTGGCACTTAGTCCATAGTTCTGGATTTGAAAACAATGTCTGCGGAACAAATTCCCCCCAAAATAGGCTCAGCAGTCATTTGAGGCTTGTTTCCCAAAGACAAAATTGAATTTCTGCCAGATTTTGGCCCGCCCACTTTTCGGTCGAAACCTGCGTGAGCATGCTGACGTCAGCGACGGAAGGCGTGCACATTTCCTTATAGATGTACTCGTATGTGTTCTTGCTTGCGCCACAAATCGATACTTCTGGTCCACCCCCACCCCACTTCGTCTGATATTTCTACCCAATAATAGTAAGCAATTTAAAGTGGTAGGAAAAAACTTGAGAACAAAAATATAAATGCTCTTGAACATTCAAAATGTCTGAGAAGCGTTGTAAAATTATTTCCAGTAAAATAAAACTATTTCCCCGTTCAAGGCGTGCATTGCATTGCTCATGGCTCTGAGACCTTTGAAAAAGAGTTTGGAAAGATGACGTAACACAGGCGCTTGCTTTTGTGTGAAAGGCTTTTGTACGGTCGCGCGGCTGACTGATGGGCATGGCTGGCGCCGGGTGCCGTATTCTACCATTTTAATCGATGACAGCGTAAAAAATGTGCATTTTTTTTAGCATATTAAATAAGCAATTGAACATCATTTTGGGGTGCTGTTGTTGATGTGAGTGTGCAACAGTATATGATAGCAATATAAGGTATAATACCAAGTAGAACAAAGCAGTGTTTGGAAACTCAAACAAGATGTTTGTTTTATTCCTGAGAAGTTGTTATTTTGGAGGTGAGAAGATTACGCCCGACAGCAACGATATACAGTATAAAATATGAGTTAATACTGCTACTTTCTATTGTAGTACGTTCCTTTGTCCATGTTACGCAGCGAGTTTTGCTGCTGACGTCACACCGAGACATGGCGGCGTATCGGAGTGATCCTTTTGCGTGCCACGAGAAAGATCCCGCTTACCACACTTGGAGAATCGCTGGGCTAGATCAGCAAGACGTCTTTTTTTTTTTAAGGTACAATAATGCTTCAAAATGCAAAAACCGATGTCTGTGCGCCACCTGAGGGCACGGAGAGAGGACAAATGGGAAATGATGCCACCGCCTCGAAGAAGGAATAGAATGCAAAATGAAGTTATAGTCGATCAATCAAAAGTATTCTGCATGCGCGTCTGCCGCTGCGGACACACACCCAACACATCAATCGCGACGATGTTGCCGCCTTCCCGATCGCTCGGATGAATCCAAATCTTAAATTTGTCCATTTGCTCCTTTGGCCTCCAACGCACTCCATCATCACAATTAAGCCCAATCAAAAGTGAGGAAGCATCTCATTACAGACCTCGTTGACGCTTCAAAGATGCATCCATTTTTGTTTGGCACAGAATTGTTGAAAAAAATGTGAGCCGCCACAGATTTTCCATGAAGTAAAATTAACAATGTTCAAGTTTCACATGCACTCACTGTCCACGATTTGACACGGAGAAGCATCATTTTTCATGTTTATGAGATGAAAAGGGACCTTTCTGGATTGACAGGAGATTTACTGCGCTTACTTCACACGGAGTTGAGCTCATTTTTCTCGTGACAGTTTGCACCAGCTGCCGAGCCACTCTACTCTCGGCGTATGTAAATGAACACGGTGCAGGTCTGGTTTGGGCACGGTCCAAAGAAATGCTGCCAAATCACTAAGAAACAACATTGGAAGCTTTATGGCAGTTCAATTAGAAAGCAGCTGGAAGCAAATCAGGCCAATTAAAGGATTAACTTGAACATTGAAGACCATTGTTCCTTTAATCCATTTTGGAAGGTCTTATAAATGATCACTTTGATAGAAAATATCTCCCGATACTGCTTCTCGCCTGAGGCAGATCCCACTGGGCAAAGCAAAGCGATATCGTCCTGCCTTGGAGTTTGGTTCAAACAATAACATAAAAACGCCACGACTTTATCAGAGGATAAAACTTCTTATCAGGCCAGTTTTCCATAATTATGGGAATGAAGTTTTGTCGACGGCACCTTTCATGACATGATGAAAAGAAAGGCCATCTTATAAGTAGACCATTGTTGTTTGTCCAATAAGAGAGCGAAGTCAAGTGCAACGGTGGCCGTACGCAATGAACACGTTACAGAAACATGTTCAATTTTAATAGTAGCCGATAAATAGTTGGGAATAAGCATGACAGTATTCCTGTGGCGGCGGCAGTTCAGTCTGCAGGGACTTGGGCATCGGAGTCCCGCCATGGACAATAACTTAAAAATGGGCAATTAGTCGTTGGGCAGATGCTAGTCCGCTTGCTGGCTAATGTGCACGTGCCCTTGAGCAAGGCTTTTCCCCACAAGCGCATCTCAAGCGCTGCCGCACTCTTTGCGCGCTTCTTTCCCTCTGAATCGCTGCTCGCGTGTGCGTGCGCCTATGTGAGCTGCAACACAAACTACGCTGGAGTTGAATTTACCCTTCAGGGACACGAATAATACGTAACAAAATTCATAAATACAAAATAAAGACAAAATGGTGTTTGTATAATTGACCCCCAAAGTTGATTCTTTTTTTTTTTTTTTCAACTAAATGGAGTGTTATTAATCAACGTGCAGTATCTGTAGGATGTGCACAAAATGTAACATTTTGCAACGTATAATGTTACTGTACGCTTTCAATGTACATTGAAAATGCAGCCTTTATGAAAGCAATTTCTGGTTTCATTCGTTGGTTTAAAAAAAATAATAATGATAATCTTCTGGAATGTCCCAAAAACAACAATCTGCCAATTCAACTGAGATAAGAATAAAAAGAAGAATGTGGACAAAGTACTCAGCCGCAGACAACATAACGAATGTTAAATTGGGAGGCAAATTGGTCGCTCCCATTTTGCTTTCATCCAAATCTTTGCACTCTCCAAAATGGAGCCGCCCACACAGACCCTTTCTTCCCCTCCTTGTGGAATCAGCTACAGTAAGTTCATACACGCATTAAAAGCTCATCTGGGCCGACGCTCGTTAGATCCATTATTAACCTTGCCGAGCCTACCCGCTTCCCGCCCCTCTCAAGACTTCCTCCGAGCAACAATGCGATCCAACATTAAGCACAAGAAGAAGAAATGAAGAACACTTGTCTTGAAAATCCTTCTTGAAAACTGGTTAGTATCTACAGGTACATCTCAATCAATTAGAATATGGTAGAAAAGTCCATTGATTTCAGTACTCCTATATTACACAGGTTCATTAAATACTTGTCAGAAGGCAAATAAACATCTTGAAGCCTCTTTTTGGAACAATTGTTCACTATTTGCCAAAGTGCTGAGTTGAGTTTCTTTTTCTTTTCTCGTTAACGCAAAGGGTCACGGGTGAGCTGCGGCCAATCACAGCTGACTTTGGCCGAGAGGAGGGATACACCTTGAACCCGTAACCAGCCAATCACAGAGCACATAAAGACAAATAACCATTCACACTCACGTTCGCACCTATGGACAATTTGGAGCAGGGGTGCCAAACTCAAGGCCTGGGGGCAAGATGCGGCCCGCCACATCATTTTATGTGGCCCGCGAGAGCAAATCATGTGCATCGACTTCATGTTTCTTGCTCAAATCCGTTCCAAAATTGCAAATTGTCTTCACTTTCAAGATTTTTTTCTGCTGTCAAAACAGTTTTGAAAATAAATTGAACAATCGTTGAACATTGTTTCCTTGATTTTGTATTTCAATTTTTTTTTACCTATATATTTCCACGTTCAGCAAAATAAACTCAGGTGATATGTCCCGAATGTGGTAACCAGGTGAGGCCGGGGTTGACTTGAAAAGATTGGCCAGCAATTTTATTGATTTATTTGTTTTTTTGTGTCAGGAGCTACACACAATCAAGAGTAAAAGCATGAATAAAATCTACTCCCAAGTGTTAAAGTGCAGGTGGATCGAAGAGTACATTTTCAGAAGTGCGATGCACTACAAATATTCATGCACATCGGAAGCGTGTGAGGAATATAGTTTTTGGGAAGGCTTTGACGCTGCTGGTTTTGTAGCTACAGTACATCGTAAGTTGTGCGGTACGTGCGATTCTTTTTGTGTGATCTGACTCAAACTAATGACTCTGTCAGTCAGCATACAAAAACTGCTTCTGATGTGGAAAAGAAGAAAGCAAAGCCCAAGCGAAAGAGCGGGAATTGCCAAGGAGTGTAGCGGTTCATCCGATCACGAGTTGACAGCAATTGTTCTTCCGATTACATTGCGGATGTTCCCATCAAAGCTTGAACTCATCTCTCCTTCAAGACGTTTGAATTTCACGTCGGGCCATTGATGGTGGAGTGCTTCACACAGCCGGCGTGGGTTCGATTCCTGTTCAATATGCTCAACGTGGAAATACGGATAGATGAATGGATTTCATAAAGGTTCTCTTCACAATGCAACTTGAGCGGCCTGCCTTGGGCTACTTTTACTTTTCACAGCAGGCCTAAGTGCCTAATTGTGATTCAAGGCCAATCGCTTCTATTGGCCTTGAATCTGTCGCTACATCGACTTTAAAGTTCCGCGTACCTTATAACACTCAGCTTACATTTAGTGAGCAGCTGAAACAAGCGCCTGCCGCATCCCCAAAACAGTCCTCGTAAGTCGACTAACGAAAGTTGAACGTGAATGGTTGTTCGTGTGCCGATTGAACCCCACCCATCTCTCAAATTCAGGACGAGATGTATAGAAAATGGATGGATTCATCAGATGGGAGGAGGCCTTCTCGGGATGATCTGAAATCCTGTTAGCAAACTGAGCAAAATATTGCTGTCCAGAGGACCGGCCATAGAACTAATATGCAGTAGCTCAACTCCCCGTCGCTGATATGTTCTTCTTTAAACAACGAACTGGTAGTCCACTCCATTTTGCTGCATACTTTCAAGACGTGTCGACAATTAATTCAAAACAATCTCACATGATTCCTTGATGATCCATGAATTGACTTGACCGTCTTGATTTCGAAGGTACGACCCCGCAGCACCTTGCCTGTCCCCGTCAAGGACGTGAACGGATGCTGCTTCGCTCTCGTTGGCGTGCACGAGCTGCGCTGTGGCCCTTTCGGTCACCATCCACACTGGCGTGGCACCTTCAAGGTCACATTGTTTAAGCCGCCATTTTGACGTGCTTTTTGCTCTTTCAAGTAGAGCGACACTCTCGCTGACCTTATTGCACTAGAAACCCCGAAAATGCGCCTCTGCAAATAAAACCTCATTATTGGTCCAATGCACTCAGACTGACTGTCTACATCCAAGCTTTAGTGGACATCCGTCACAATACTTTGGATACTTTTTTTCTACTTTCATACACTTTTACTTTTGTTGGTCCTTTTTTATGCCATCTTGTATTTATTGGTACTGTTTCTTACAATCACCGGCACAACGTAATGCACGTTACAACTACACGTAATCATACCGACAGGCTTAGCAAAACACTGTGCATCTTCAGGAGGCTGAGAAAATTTGGAGAAAATAAAAATAAAAAATGTTCTCAGCAATTGTTACTGATGCACAGCGGCGAGCATCTCCATCGCAGTGTGGTACGGGAACTGCAGCAAACAGGGCCCGTCATCAAAAGTGCACAGCACATCTGCGCAGTAGCATTTCCACCGCTACATCATCAACTACATGTATAACAGCCGTGCCACAAAGAGGCCACAGATCGTTATCACGGGCGCGACACATCCAAAACACAGTTCTTCCATCTGGCAGATGCTAAGAGCAGGCAGAGCAACAAGACTCAAAAACAGCTTCTACCCACAGGCAACAAAAGACATGGAGCCGTCTAGAGCTGTGGACCACACTGTGCCATGTTCCTGTAATCCTTTATGATCCTTTCCGAGATTAGAGCTGAAGTTGCAGCCACTGCTTGCGTTCTCATTCCCCATTAATGCTAATCTGCCTGTTGTTACTCTTTTGACTCTTACATTTCTCTCCACACCTGCTGTCTTGTTCCACCATAAACGTTTATGACCTTAAATAAATAAATAAAGTCTCAGACAAAACTCCCCTGCTGTTGCGGACATCCTGCCGACATCATTTGTCAGGATTAACAGACCTAAACCAGAGGCTAGAGGCTGAATGCAAACTGTTAAAGTAGTGCGATGAATTCCCACACATTATGATGCACTCCAAGGCCGACGGGAGCTTCTGCCATCTCGACGCCTTCGGTGCACCAAAGCGTTAAGACGTGGACTCGTGGTGCAGAAGATGGACTGTCGTATTAGAACACCAAATGGTTTGCTGGTGTTGTCACAGGATAAGTACAAAACTGGTTTGCAATGTGTGAATCACGAGATCTGGACATTTGTGGGTTGGGGACTTACTATATATGACTTGTTTTAATTAGAATTCCGACACTGATGCCAGACAGACAAATATTTTTAAACATGTTTGGGGAATTACATAAATCGAATCCACCAGAGTGTGTCTGAAAGTAACTTGTGTATAAGCAAGTTTTTGCCCCGAGTGGCAGATTGATGCATTTACGGCAGCAGTGCACTGCAACAAGGATTGCCGGCATTAGTCTCACGTCATCTGCCAGCAGAATGCCGTCTGGCAGAATGAGCAGCATTTACAGTGGCATTTATTTTAGCTGGGGGCAGCGAGTACGTGCTTCTCAACCATGTCACCGCCTAATCCTCTCAGCCATTAACATCCGTATTTGAGTACGTACGCGCAGAGCGCGTACCCTTGCCAGCCACAACATTGGGTGCAGCTGCACAAACCCCCTCCTCCCATCTAAAAAAATAAATTAAATACAATTTTAAAAAGCTCTGCTTTTAATGAAATAATCATGATTAAATTGAACCAAGACTGTCTAACATCAGGCGGCACGGTGGTCGACCGGTTAGAGCGTCAGCCTCACAGTTCTGAGGACCCGGGTTCAATTCCCGGGCCCCACCTGTGTGGAGTTTGCATGTTCTCCCCGTGCCTGCGTGGCTTTTCTCCGGGCACTCCGGTTTCCTCCCACATCCCAAAAACATGCATTCATTGGAGACTCTAAATGGCCCGTAGGCATGACTGTGACTGTGACTGTGAGTGCGAATGGTTGTTTGTTTGTATGTGCCCTGCGATTGGCTGGCAACCGGTTCAGGGTGTCCCCCGCCTCCTGCCCGATGACAGCTGCGATAGGCTCCGGCATGCCCGCGACCCGAGTGAAGAGAAGCGGCTCAGAAAATGGATGGATGGATGGATGGATGTCTAACATCAAAACCGTACACTATTCCAACCCTTGTTGTCCACCAAGTGCAAACATTTCAGAATGTTTGTAAACAATAGGCCGGCATACTGACGGTTGGCAGAATGCGAGTGACTACAGCTGCCCTGAACTGAAACAATGACAAAAACCTGTTGGGATCGTGCCGCCAGATCGTATAAACCAAAAGGTTTGAACCCAGCGTAAATAGCTCGACACTAAATTTGGCCACTTCGAAAGGGACAGACCAAACCTCCATCATTGGCTTTGTGGAAGATATTTTCTCACAGGAATGTATAAAATATTTCCTTGGGTTTTCTTTGAGTAATTTGGCAAAACATAATGTTAGCCTGCTAACGTCAGCGCTATAGTGAGCTATTCGGGTGCAGCATCAAAAGAGCACATTGCTGCCATTAATCTGAGCAACAGAAAAGTTGAACATCTTAAACCATCACAGCTTTCTTAGTGAGGTCACAGCAAAATAGACAAACAGTTGTAAGTCAAACAGCATCAGTCAGCAAAACAACCATTCAAAGGTACGCTAGGCACACTTACAAATGATAGTAGTATGCTGGTATTTAGGCCGCCGTTGGTTCTCCTTTCCAAGCAGTTTACCTCACTTAACATCAATTCGACTAAAACGTCACACATTCAAACTACGGCGCTAGAGAAGAAGGCTAAAAACATCATTCAAGCCATTGACACTGTTTTCTCAATTGATCAGCCTTGGTCAAAATGACAACTTAAGTGTCAAGTGACTCGTGGTGCACGAGGAGTTTTTGCCGGCTTGGTGAAATAAATGTCCAATTTTGTTTTTTTATCTCAACGAGAAAATCGTTTTGCAGAAAATCAGGACAAAAAGGTGGATAGAGAGTCCTTTCTGACTATTACATCATTCTTCTTGATCCAGAAGGAAGCATGCTAACTAAGAATAACATTTTAGTCAAACACAGTTGTTTTGCTTTTTTGTTAGAAAAGAAGAACCATAATGGTGGAGTCCCATCCACCAAAGCCTTGCGTCACTCTTTAGGAACCAAAAAATCGTCTACTAGCCTACAAAGGGAGGAAAGTAGTCCACGTGTGATAGATTGGTTCTTTTTTTTTCTTTTGTACTCTTCATTGTTTGAGCTCCCCTGAATCAAAATGGAGTGTCATCCATCTTGTGTCATTTTCCATTCATCACAAATTACGTAGGCAGCTAGCTAACAAAGAAATGGACAAAAACTTTGTTTTTTGGGGTTTTTTTTTACTTCTATTGGGAACCTTATTTTCTTTTTGCCGATTATGGCTTCTCTGAGTGGTATTGAAAAAGGTGAGGTCTTGTAATATATAGTCAATGTGCGAGCTAATTTAGGTGGCCTGCTAGCTGACACAACGGAACGATACCTTTTGTGTGTGTGTGTGTTTGAAGACTTTTTTGTCTTTTTATTGCAAGACACAATGGAATCCCTCTTCCCCAAACACATCGTTGCCAACTGTTCTTGTATTTGTACACAATTGTATAAGTGTAGCTAATGTTGTGGCCGGTGAACGTCCTTGCAGTACTCGATTTGATGAGCCTATTAAAAATAAATAAGAGTATTTCCAAAAGCCGCATGCATCTTATTATTGAGTTTATGTCGTGCGCACAGTACCAATTATAAAAGGTGCTGCTCAGATGAAGCCTCATTATTTCCCGCTATCTGTTTGCTTGGAATTAATGACACCGCTGACAAATATGTATTCAGTTGTTGATGAAAATGTCTCCAAGTTCCTCCGAAGACAAAGTCTTTAGTCGTACTAAACCATTTATGCTGCTGCTGATTTATAAATGCCATTCTGCCTTGAACAGTCCCAGAAATGTTGATAATTTAGCTGAAAATGTGTCCAGCGGAACGCAAGATATTATCTTGTATATTAACATGGCAACCAAATACACATGAAATCGTATTTAATATTGCGTTTATTTGCCAAAACATTGCATTCTTACAGTATATTGACTTATTTGCGTTAACCCCACAGACACAATTGTAAAAATAAGATTAGTAGAGTGTAAGAGTGTGTGTGTATATATACATATATGTATATATATATATATATATATATATATATATTATTATTATTTGTTTTAATCAACTTGAGATATTCTTTTCCTTGAGAACCAAATTGCGAACAAGTCCGACAACTTTATGGAGCTTGGAGCTTGGAACCATCAAGCTGGTAACCAGTAAAACCATCAAATCAAATCAAAAGTCTAAAGTACTGCATGGCCAATAACTCATCTGCAGGCAAACGCACTTTATGGACACAATTGATATTCATAATTCGACATCAGTACTATTTTACTGGATGATTTTGAGCATTGAGAGAAGCAAAGCGTGACATGGACTTCATACAACACAAACCGTCATGAAATGACGGAAAGCAACCACTCAACTCGAAAGAGTTTTGTTGCTTTGCACGGCTGAGATTGTGATGGTCGTAGTGTTGCATCCTTGAGCTGCACAAAAGCTCTGGGCTTTAAAATCAGCAATTTGAGCATAAAATAAATCAAGCTGTATAAAAAGCTTACACATATGAATCTGATTTCATTACGTCACGGGCTTTATTGTAAACCACATACAACACATTTTGCGTGCTTATTTGGTGATTTACTTTGACAACCAAAGTTCTCTGATGTGGAAAAGCACACAGAGCGCCGTCAAAAACGGGAGCCTAATGTCACTCATGAAGATTGGTGGGGGACACGAGAGGGCTCACTCAGCGCTGATTAAATCCAGACGGTAATGAGCTAACGGCACATCGCACATCGATATTCATCAAGCCCTCACAACGAGAAATATGGAGACGAGGGTGTGAACAATGTCAACAAGTGATGCAATTTCGATGATGAGATCGCTTCTGCTGTGAAGAAGGGATTTCTGCTTTCTATAGAAGAGCAATGCATTAGTTCTAAAACATTCTAAAAGTTATTTTTGTCGCAATGTCGTGAGACCAATAGCAGCAGATTACAATGCATAGTGATCCACTGCACGCAAGCTTGGTTTGCTGTAGCAACCTGGATTAGACGCTCAGAATTGGTCCTGCGCGCCCCCCCTCCCGATTCTCATCTGTTTCTCCCCGTTTTTAAGCCCCAGCGCTCAAACAACAAGATGATCCAAAATGAAAAACAGCTGCAAATATGCATCTTGCAGATGTATTTACAAAGCGGACATAATGTCTGTGCCTGTGCACCTGTTAGTGCGAGTGCAGACTGAGTTGTCGAGTGCGTGACGAGACCACCGCTGAGTCAGAGCGATACAATTCTACAGCCCGTGGAAAACACACCCCAGTGACACATTCACGTCTAGTTTGAGGGAACATATTTTGAATGAAGCGCAAAATATTGCATTTATGGATACTCACAAGGCACCGCTCTGTAAATGACAATGACTGTACATTTCCGTTTCTGTCGAACCCTGTTTGAGCCTCATGTTTGCTACACGCACACCCAATAACTCTCAGACTGCGACAGCCAAAACCAAACAGGATTCTTCGTAAATTCCGAATTTTTGTTCCAGCAGCGATTTGATCTCGGGAAGTGCGAGTGCTCATCGTGCCGTGACTGTTCAGTGTACATGCAGCAAAGGTGATTGGGTGCAGTTCCCACCCAGCAAAGACAGAAAACATCTCTATAAAGCCAACGTTCATAGCGTGCTTATCCTTTGATTGCGCAGGTGAACTCAATGTTGTTGCTGACGAGTTTTATTTGTCATACAATAATTGACCGGTGATAGAGTGTCATTCCAAAGACACTCGATCATGGCGCCTGTCAGTGAGTTTGACACTTTTCCCTGGCCAGGCAGCTTGGCGAGCAGGTGGGGCTATGAAATATGTACCTGCAGTCCAGTAATAGGACACCGGGGGCCATCAATGACTCGGAATATATAATTTAGCTCTGCTGCATATTTCAGCCTCCTGGGTGATTGCAATCCTTGCACACAAGCCGTCTGATTAGCATCCGAATGCTAAAATCCATCTCAATTACACCGAGTCGGGCCTTATGCGGCAATGCTTGAACGGATTCATGAACAAATAAATAAAGAGGTCGTCACGGAAGCGCAGGATGGGAAGAAGACAGCAGATGAGCGTTGCTGACGGACCGCATACGAATTTGGGTAGCCACTAAATTCTTTTAATCAATTGCTTCGTAATTTGTTGGTCAACACTGTGACTCCAAATGTAACTCGGGCCAATACATTGCAGAGAGACTAAAGCCGCGATAAAGCCCACGATGGACGAAAATCCGCAAAGTAGCGGCCGTAGAGTATTTTTATTTCATTATTGATTTACATTTTAAAGTTTAATAGCTACGTAATACCAATACAAAATACGCATATGAGGTGAAGGTATTATTTCTGTCCACTTGAGGTCGCCATCCTTGTGTGTCAGCGTTAAGCCGGTGGTTCTCAACGGTTGTCACCCTGCGACCCGCATTTCCAATTTTTGCCAAGTCACGGCCCACCTTCACAGAAGTTAAAAAAGGTGAAGAAAGAAAGCGAGAGCGAAGAAGTTACATTTCTTGTCGCTATCCATGTGGGAACTTGGTACGGTTCTGTAAAAAAAAAAAATAATAATAATCAAAATTGGGATACGTGTAATTCTTTTTTGCTAGCTGTCCGCAACCCACTTTTGGGTCCCGACCCACCAGTTGAGAATCGCTCCATTCAGCTAGCGGACTTTCGTAAGTTACGTGCTTCGGTTAAAGACGTGACTTGTGAAATGCTTTTTGTTTTATGCTTAAACTTCAACTGGGTGAGGCAATAAACATCTGGAAGAAGCAATTGGACTGAATTGTTCTGCTGCTTGTTGTAACGTTAGCTGCGACCAATTAGCTGGAACTTTTGCTTGCAACGCAACAACAAAAATAACTGGCAGAGCGACAGCTCGTATCTTGAAAAACTGCCGTCGTTCGCAGCACTATGCTATTTATAAAAAAAAAAAAAACGTATGAAAAGGCGGTACGCCCACATTTGCTAAATAAATACCGCGGCAACGTTTTTGTTATTTCCGAGCATATCTTCGGTTCTGGCCGCCATCCGAGCGCGCTGACGTCCATTTATCAGCGTGAAATGGCCTCTCCTGCCTCCACAAGCAGCTGTGGCCTCCTGTCGCTCGCCTAGCATCCGGCTTTGTCATCGCCTCACTTATCCCTGCGCCTTCCGCCGCGTTTGCCAATCATCACGTCAGCGCTGCTTTTGCCTCTCAACTTATTCTAGCGTTCCTATTTTTAAACCGCTTGCATCAGCTCTCCTTGGTCACCCCGGCCGGACTCACTCGGTCTTCACCTCTGTCCAACTCCGTCATCTGAGGGGTTTATCTTCAACGAAGATAAACGAGACAACGAGCGGATTTAAAATCTTTTTTTTCCAAGTTCATTTCTATTCACGTATCGCACCAATCCCAGTGTGGCGAAATAGATGGATGCGGGATGAGGCCACGTCCTCCCCCGCTCACACGCTTTCATTATCCTGCTCTTTACCTTTCATCCGCACCTCTCGGCGCCCTCGCGCTCTCCTCTGCAGGCGGCAGAGCGCGAGGGAGCAGACAGCCGGCCCGAGAGGACAGCCCGTCGGCTCGACCCGGGGGAATCCATCAACCGAGTGGGGATCGATACAAAGGGGCCGAGCGGCGGGGTGAACCGCGGCGGCCTAGTGCGCACGCGTAGCCATTCGCAGCTGCGCGGAAATGCACACGCACGCCTTTGTCACGCGTCACTCGGAAGTACAGAAACGCCGGGATCGGTGCGCCTCGTATGGCCGGACTGACTCTTTGGTTTGAACCCGATCCAGCCTTGCGCAATCTACTCGAAATTCCTACCGTCCTCTTCCTCCGCCGGGGCCTCACTAAGCAGCACATTAGCGCTCACAATGCAGACAAACCGACACTTATCAGCCCGCTGGGTCCAAATTAGGCGGCTGCGACGGGGCTGGACGAGGCCGGGGCGGCTGAACTCTGCTCGATCACCGGCGGCTTTGGCACTTTTTAAAAGGGCCTCGTGCCGTCATGTCAGCTCCGCTGAATTATCGGAATGCGGTGTGAAAAGTCTCACGTAAATACGTCAAAGTGCTCTTGTTTACCTTCGACGTTAATACCTTCTCTCCTTTATTAATATGCAGCGCGGCGCAACTACTGAGACATGAATGATGTCCTCATCTTTCCGACATTCTCCGTCTGCGTGTAGAACGTGTCGACTCTACGGACAAAGTCAAACTATAGCGCGATGACTATCAGCATTTCATATAGCTATGCACTTGACTTCTTTTACCAAGCATTAACAACATTACCTCTGCCAAGTGCACTAATTAGTTAACTCCGATGAATGTATGTTGACTAGTGTAGTGCACTGACTAAAATGTGTTGAACTGTATTTGTTTGAATTGCTGTTGTGAAAACTAGTTCAAAGTTTGTTTGGTTCTTTGTGTGGATGGATACCGGGGTGTCCTGCGTTCCGAGGGGTCTGTGAACATTTCAGGGTTTTGTTTTTTTAATGATTGATTGAAGGGGCGGTGCGTCCAATGGGATTGGAAGAAGGAGGTGGGTCGTGGAGGAAGAGCGGGAGATGCGGCGGGAGGAGAGAGTTGTTTTTTTGGGGGGGGGGGGGGGGTCGGGACCTGGTTTTTGAACGCGAACGGATTGACTGTTTCAACGCGAACGGATTGACTCTTCAAACGCCACCGGGCTGCCGCTTCGACGCTACGGGATCCAGTCGCTGTGCCTACTGAAGCGTTTTGAGGGCGCGTTCCTACGGAAATGGGTTTGGGTTTCTTTTCCCCAGTGAACTGAGGGTTCAACGGTTTTGTGAGTACTGCCAGTGAGGGCTACACTAGGCTTAATGACGGCATGTGAAACTGTCGCACGTTTTTCTTTTTTCAAAATTCAACAAAACTATGTCAAATCACCTGCCATAACCTAAGACGTAGCCTGCTAACTAATAAAGAACATAAAGATTACGCCCTCATATTTTTGGTAATTATTTGTATTTGTACAGTTAACAGTTGGGCGTCGATGGCAAGCACAAGTGCAAAAAATCTCGAGTCTTTCTCTTCAAATTAATTTTGCTGTTGTTACTCAAAAAACAAGCACGCCTCATGAACAATAAATACTTTGTTTTCTTTTTCATAGAACTCATTGCTGTATATTATATATTCAATATTGGAGGACCTTGACGGTACCGAATGTTTCAAAGAAAGACCGTAGTCTGGCTTTATTGTACCTGAACTACTACGTGTGGCTACTTTCATGGTTTCAACTCTGGACGGTGAGGTGAACAAGAGTGTATATAGAAAAACAAAACAATGAATAATGCAATACAGTGCTTGTCCTAACCTGCCCTAACAACAAGAGGAGACCATAGAGTATTGTTGCGGTTTTCTCTGTGACTTATTAATTGACGGTAACTTACTTACTTTTTGATTCAGGGACCGACCGCTTGCAAGGGACTGAAGATGGAAATTATTTGTACATTTACATTTGTACAATGTTTTGTCAATATACCCTGTCCCGTTTTTTCCAATTAAAAAAAGAAAGTACAAATGCAGACACTTTCCGTTTTTGCGAGCTGTTGGCGTTGGACAATTTTGAATTTCAAACTGAATTCCCCTTTTTAGAGCTGAATTTCAGCCCATTGGGCAGCCAGAATAAATCAAGCATTAATATTCAACCAATAAAAGGTACCGGTATTTGTTTTTCCCGTAAGTAATTATCATTTACATCTTCATCAAGAAATCATGTGATTTACTTGTTTCCGGTTTTCATGAAAAACATTTCCAATATTTGTAGCGAATAATAATAATGATTATATTTTCGCATGAAAAATAGCATTGTGCTGAACGAGCTTCCACATACATCGGTGCAGCAACCATTAGGGACGTTTAAACGTGATTCGGGTATTTAGCGAGGCTGTGCTTTTCCAATGGTGAAACCTTCCATTGGGTGGTGGTCTACTAAATGTGTTTAAGCGCTGTACATCCTGTTTCACCTTTTGGCAACACCTTCATCCGGAACGCTTTCGTGGATTGTGGTGGAAGAAGTGGAACGTTGCCTAACAGTAACACTATTAGCATTAAGCACTGAGCTGTATAACGATGAATCCTTTCGTGCAAAGAGCTCCCTGACTGGTCATAAAGAGCAGCGTGAAAAGCTGTCTGCTGGCTCCTGTTGCTGGGCAAAAATGATTCAGCGCACATCTCATGACCTCTTCAATTGGGTAGAAGCATTAAGTGAGACTCAACTAATGCTCAGGAGGATTTGCCAATGGTGTGCTCGTGTGCTTTGGTCCATGGTTTTTCTTCTTCTTCGTCCTCTTCTTCTTACAGAATCAAGCAGAGTGCCGTCTTCAAGTGGATTTAAAAAAAAAAAAAAAAAAAAAAACATACAAACCTGGCCGCTGGAAAAGTTGACTCCCGACAATTTCAGTCATAGAGGCCACTTTCTGTTTCTGGAGTTTCTCCGGTGGGATGCAGCAATAAAAGTCATGCAGCAACTGACTGGAGGGAGAAAGCGAGAAAAAAGAGAGAGAAAAGTGTTGTTGTTTTTTCCCCTGTGACCACAGCACTGATCGTGAGCCCAGATATATCTTTATCATCGCATTTTAAATAATACGGAAATGGTAAAGGTTCCTTTGTACATAGAAATTGAAAATCCGAATTTTGAAGATGAGTTGCAAATTGTCTCCAGTAGAAATGTCCTGATCTGACCTTTGACATTTTAGCCGTGCACGTCTCTATACTAGTAGGCAACAGGTGCCGTGTTTGTGTGTGGGCGGGTTTTGTATGTGCCTGCTATTTTAATGATCTGATTTTCTCTTTAGGTTGCATTTTTTATGCTTTCAAAGTGCCTCATGAATTCAATTTAATTTGAAGATTGGAACGCTGAACCTCAGAACAGATACGCTAATCACGAGGCCACCACGCTTCCCATCTCGACGATCAAATAATATTGCTATCAGTTCTTATTTTGGGTCCTCTGTGCGACTCGTCGAAATTTTGGGTCGCTCTTTTGAGTTTTTTTTTTTAGTTCTTCACGGATTGTATGAAAATACTGAAGATAATTGATGACAAGCCTTACGCCCGCAGTAATGGAACTACTTTCATTTATTTTGTGGGAAAGTACCACCGTAACCACGATAGTTTATGGCGTATTTCTTGTTTAACGACAGGCTTGTTTAGGTAACATTAGCATTTTGCGTTTTGAGTTGGGAATCTGCAGCCACGATGATGGAAAACCAACATACTGCATCTCATGTGTCAGATCTTACTCGGAGCATACATTTGAAAGCACGAATGCTCAAGCGACGCACGTGGCCGCTATTTGCCGCGCAGGCGTGAGCAGAGCTGTTGACGCCCCCCATGAAAACAAATGAGCTCCCGCTTTAACGAGGACCACGTTTTAAGCGGCGTTTCTCCCCAGATTCAATCTTCGAGCAATTAAACGGCCCGCTCGCAAGCGCCCTTAAGGAACGCTGCAGACATGAACGTTCAGTCAGTCTTGCCAGAAACAACTCTTATTTTGTTCACTCATCTTCATTGGAGATCAAGTATAAAGCCTACATTGGTTTAGCGAAGAAAGTATGCTCAGGGATACACTTTTATCCACAAGATTTATGGAACTTTTGATATGCATATCAAGAACCTTCTGAGGCTCACTATAGATTTATCAGGCCAGCTAATCATCTGAGATTAAACAAATTAAAAGTGCAGAATGTCGCTCGTTGCGCCACGGACAAGCGAAGCGCACACCAAGTGGATCACAGCAGACACGCTGGCGGGATTATGGCCGTGCGAAAGATGAGGCGAAGCTCTGAGGTCCACCTCACGCGTTGCGATTTGAATTCGCACGGCTCGGTTTCGGAAAGTGCCCGAGGCAACACAGCATACCGGGGGCCTCCGTTGTGCGCACAGCGTGCCAAACTCGTTTTGGAGAAATAAGGACGAAATAAGACAAAGTGTGGAAAAAGGTGAGAATACGACGTGACTTGCATTTGAACTGGCTGTGTGCTTGTGTGTGGTAACAATCAGAAGCGGCGGCTTTGTGACGGCGCGTTGACACGGAACACACTCAAGGGCGCCGCACTGGCAGATATTTGCACAAAGCCTCACAAACAGATGAGGTGAGTGACGGCGGCGATGAGGGTGCTGGAAAATGCAAGGGCAATAACCGACCACGTTCACAATATATTTATGTGAAATCAGAAGGTCAAGCCGGGACAACGGATTCCCGCTTGCCTGCGGGGCTTCTCGCTTACCGCTATGACCAATATGATACATTCCAAATGGATATTCTATTCATCCATCCATTTTCTATCGGGGCTGCGGGTGAGCTGGAGCCTATCGCAGCTGACTTTGGACGAGAGGCGCGGCCACGCCCGGATTGGTTGCCAGTCAATTGCAGGCCACAAATACACCGGGGGGAGGGGGGGAACTGCATCATTTAATATTTGAGCTTTTTCTTGTGTGTTTCCTGAACGTTCTGATTTCATTTAATGAAATCCGAACGTCCTCCATGTTTGAAGGTTGGAACAAACATTTCCAGTGGGAGCCAAAACGTTAGCGCTTGCTCACATTTTACTTTTGGAAGCGCAGCAGCGAGTTTCAGTGCTCATGCACATTCACACACAAGGCACAGGCTTTTTGGATGATTGATCTGAGAGAAATAGAAACATTTAAGCAGCTGCTCCTCCCGTCCGCGGTAGGCTAGCGTTTACGTCTACGGGGCAATAATGCGTCGGACTCGAGGGCTGAAAATTACGTCCGGTCAAGGACAGATACGCGTTTAAAATCATAAATGAATTTAAACGAACTGTAATGTTTATTCGTTGTTCTTATCAATGTCAACGTTGCCTCCTACGCCGAAGTCCGCAATGCGCAAAGCACATTCAATGAGAGGAAATCCTTTGCTCAAAATGAAATGTTTCAGTTCGGTCAATGATCTGAGACTCCAACCCTCCAATTTGCAGCCCGTCATTGGTGTCACTGTCCCTCACATTAAGACGTGCCTTCAAAGCTTCCTTGCAACGATCCTTAAGAGGCCAGTGGAATTGTGGGCCAAAGGTCGAGGCGATGCGAGGCGGGGTTAAGAGCGGTCTGCTTTCGCCGGAATTGTCAATTTGGTGGTAAAATCGAGGAGCTGTGGAGCGTCGACGCGCATTTCCTTGTGTACGCGTCATCTTAATGAGATTTTTATCACCTGATGAAAGAGCAGAAGCTCCCTCGGGCGGAGGGATGAGCTGTATCGGACAGAAGATTAGCATCGGTGGGGCGGGAGCGACAAAAGCTCCCACACGGAAGTCTCGGTCTCAAGGTAAGAAGTGAAGCCAGCGTGCATGCGCGCGTGCGGGGGTTTACCTCAGCAATTTGGCATCGAATACTTTCTCCACATCATGTAGGACTGTCGGCAGGTACTTCAGGGCTGCAACCTGAGCACACACAAAATACTTCAATTATTCAGGTGATATTTTGGAGATCCTTTTTTTGACTCTTCAGCTTTTTCTTCTCTGCATATGTGTGGTGAGATCTGAAGGGCATTTGGAATAAGAAAAGGAAAATCACCATATCAGGACAACGGCCGGGATAGGCGCCGGCACACCCGCGACCTGAGTCCGGAAAAGCCCGACGGAAAATGGATGCGCGGCTAGACTGAATTGGAGAGTTTATGTATGGACAATAGTTTTGATTTACATTTCTTGCAATGTACTTGTTATTTATATGACATATTTACAGTTCCTATATCCACAATTGCTGCTGAAATGCTGCAAATATCCCCATTGCGGGACTCATAAAGGTTATCTTATATTACAAATATTTAACAATAATAATAATAATATACTTTTAACCCGCCCACGTTCTGACGTACTAATTTCCGGTTCACATGCGAATGTGTATTATTTATTTTGTTGATCAAAGTTGGTTACGCGGTTGTGTACTTATTTCAAGGTTTTGCGACTGCATGACATGATAGCTTAGCAATTAGCATGGCTTTGACATGGTCTTGGCCTAGCCACTCCCGGTCCTCCCTTCCTGACACTTTTGTAAGACGCACGCTAAGAAGTGTAGCTTATTCGCTAGCATGGAGGCGATGATCTTTGACACCGGACGCAAAGAGAACTTTCGCCTCCGTGGCTTGGCGGCAGGGGGCGTAGTAAAATTGCGTGCACCAAGCAGCTGTTCAATAATGTCAAATGCTGGATTTTTGGTTTCTTCCGATATCCGGAACAATCGGTGTTACGGCCGCGACGAGTCAACGTTCAGTGATTTCCGTAACAAAATACGGCCGTTCCGTAACATTTGGCCGCTTTGCCAATAGTATCGATTTATGAAAGAATTTGGACACAGGAGGTTTTGGCCTGATGCTGGCGAGATGACGATTTGAAAGGATGGTTCCAATTTGAGCACTCATTGTGGAAGTTGCCGCACGTGATTTGCTTTTACGGGTTTTACGGGTTGTGGCTGGCCGCATCTGGCCCCCGGGCCTCGAATTTGACCCCTGCGGTGTAGCGACTCAACGGCCCGACTTTCGCGCGAGCAGCGTGGATTCTGTTTCCGCTCGGTCATTTTAGGGATATGCGAGAACGCTTGTCTATCTCAAAATGCGGATACTGTAGCGTTAAGGCTCCTTTCTACTGGCGCTGACGTCACTGCGGCTGTCCCGCACGCAGTTTGCCTTTATACTCGAGCGCTGCTACCTCGCTACATGTTCTCCGCAAGAAGTCAAAAAGGTAACTGGAGCTGATTATATTTGCTGTCAGTGCAACCAGTAGCTTTAGTAGATCCGCTATATTGTTACTGGGAATAAAGTCTAACAGCTAGATTTGGCAAGTGTACAAACAGACTTTTAAACTTACACAAAGTTTGTAGAAATCGATTAAAGTAGTAACAAACAAACAGCACGGAAGACAAAAGCTCTGTAGTGAAGGCAAGAAGTGGGGGAGAGAAGCAGGTGTGGAAAATAATAATGGTGGTGATGATGATGATGATGATGATGATGATGCACAGGCATTTACCCGCAGCAGCAGAGTGGTGGTGTAGTCCGTCCTCATCAGGTTGTTGATGGACTCGAAAAGCTTCCGCAGCGACTCTTCGAACTGGGCCTGCTCGTCGCCCACGTAGAGCCTGAGGAGGGGACGCAGTCACGCGCTCAACGCTTGACGTCGTGTACCAAAAGATATCACGCGACGGTCTTTAACTTGCACGAAATGATCACTTGAAAAGGGGACTCTTGACATATCAGAATCGTCATCCATTTTCTAAACTGCTTGTCCACACCGACGCACCATTAAGAGTCTTCAAGTCGGAGTATTTTTGTCCCCCCCAGTGTTTCTTACTTTGGAACTTGGACACATCGATGAACAGCCTTAGGCAGTTTTACTGTAAGAGATGAACCAATCATGCCCTCTCCCTTCCCGGCCCATCGGCATCTCTTTGGGATTCCGCGGAGCTGCGTGGCTAGTAATTACAATCCAAATGACGACCGTGCCGCATGCGCCGCTGGGATCGCAGACGTGCGAGACATTGCGTCTTGCTGTGACGTTATGTCATGCGTGTATGTCATGTAACGTGGATGTGGAATTCATATTTCATGGTGTTTAGATGATTGTGTGCTATGAACCAAGAAAACTACAGCCCTATCTTGGAGGATGTCCTATTTCTCGCTCAGTCTGTCACCGGCAAACAGGTGAACACATTTCAAATATTCAGCAAATAATGGAAGCTGCTGTATTGCAAAAATCTGAAAATAGGTACATTTGCAAATGCCAAAGCGGGAATTGGAGCGTCCACTGAATATTTGTTCCGCCGGCGGCGGGATTCGATCCGTTCGAGATGACTGAACCGAGGTGGAAAGAGGAAGGAGAGAAGGAAAGACGAAGGCCATGAAGGGGAAACCTTGCGTGGGCTCAGAGGAAGGGAGAAGAAAGAAAAAGAACAAGCAGCAGCAAAGCAATGAAAGTTGCAGGTCATGGAGGACAGAGGGGGGTAAAAAAAAAAAAGTTTGAAGGTTAGAGTGAGCTGCGCCTTATCGAGCTTTTTTTTAGCCACAGTGAATTGCCTCAATGCATGTTCCCAATACGTTATTTGAATAAACCGCAGATTAGAACAAGCACAGCGGCGCCGCGCTATTCGGGACCGGGCCGGACCCCAAATAAGCATTTTCGGGGTTGATTCCCACTCAAAAAATAAGACAAAAAAGAAAAAAGAAAACAATTCCAAGAAACGGAAAAGAAAAATGGATTTTGAGTCCGCGGCTAGGTGAATCCGCGGGTGCTGAACCGTGAAATCTGCAAAGTAGCGACGATACATTTCTTTTATTATTTTGATTTATTTTTAAGCTTCATACAGAACTCCAATCCGAAATATGCGTGTGAGGTGCAGTTGGTATGTTTACCCACTGGGGGTCGCCATCCTTACGTTCTACACTTTAGCACGCGTGAGGCTGTATGCGTGTTGCCTTAAAAGGCGGGGCCCGGACTGTTGAGTGACGTCGGAGTCAGCGAACGAGAGTGCAGACTTTTCCGTGTCGGCTCGTTCGGTTAGCGGGCGCTGGCTGTTAACTGGCCGAACGGTTAGCCAGCCCGCGTGCCGAGTTACTCGGCTTTAATTGCGACGATAACGGCAGCTCGTGTATGAATGTGCTTGTTTTCTTACCGTTTGTTCAATGACGCAATTAAAAGTGCGCTGATGGCCTTGTCTGTCTTTGTGGAAGGATTACAATTCGTTCTAACTAGCGGTGGCAGGCAATATTAAATTAGCTATTTGTGAATTAGCTAGACGTTTAGATTAGGGTAGACAGCCCTGCATTGTGGTCCGCCCACATTGCACTCGCTCTTTTTTATTTTAAGTGTGAAACGATCCCAAACTTAGGACATTCTCTTCTTCTTACGCACTCTTTTCACCTGGCTCGCGATTGTCGCTATGCGAGTCTGCGGCAACGGTCAATGTTGAAAATGAACACCGCAAAGTCCCGTGATATAGCATTTAAAATAAGATGTGTATGATTTAAAAATCCATGATGCGGTGAAACTACAAAAAGCCAACCACGATGTGGCGAGGGACGATTGTACACCACAGACAAAAGCGAGGGCTGAATTGACAAAATGACTTCTATTAACCGTTAGAAGGTTTCATGTATTCTTTAATGTGTATTCTCTTGTCTGTAAATACTTTGTAATAAATCCCACAAAGAGCAGACTGCTTTCTTAATGACTATTTGCCAAAAGAGTGGCACGTGTAGGCAAGGAAAGAGCAACTCGCAGGGCACCTGAGACGACTGGCTCTCAATGGCATCTCTAGATTTGATGCTTCCTATTTTCCCATCCTTATTGATTTCACGAGGCCGAGTCGCCGAGTTATCCCGGTGCATCGCAGCAATGCTCGCTAATTGCGAGCCTCGTCCTTGCCCTCAATGCGTGTTAGCGCCACTGAGACCGGAAGCAACACCCTTGGCTAACTTGCCGCAGTTGATTAGCGTGATCGATGCAGGCTCGCTGGCATGCGGGAGGCACGCTCAAATAATTCACAACTCATTATGCTGACGAGGGCATCAAAAAGTACACACGCAGTAACTCACTGGGAGTAGAGCATGCGTGAGCGAACGATGAACTTGAAGATGTACTCCAGAGCTTTGAGAGTTCGCAGAATGGCCTCGCAGTGCTCCCCTCGACTGGAGATGTCCAGGTACCTCTTCAGCACCGACATCAACTTCCTGTGAGAGAGACGAGAGACAGAAAAGCACAAACGTTGTCCAACCAAGTTATGCTATTCTTCAACAACTCCATTTGAACTTTTATAGAGCAGAAAAAGAAGTGAGGAAGCGGAGGACTCATCGAGGGGAAAATAGTTCACGTAGTTCACAGCATTTCCGACGGGCGGTTCAAAAATACACACTCCATAACACTTGCAGCGCGTGGGAGCGATGTGGTATTCAAGAGCCTTCACCACGATGACGCGCTAATTACAATAACGATAAGAAACCAATTGTCAACATATGATCTCTGTAGGTAAAGGCTTATTCAAGTCTTGCGCAAGGGTACCTAATGAAGCGGCCCGTAAGAGCTGCATCCGGTGTCACAGCAAACACATACGGTCAATGAAAACATGGGCCTCCTTTGTCATGGCAATGAAGAGAGCCACTAACTGCTTTAAAAGTATGTATATGCAATCCTCTTCAACGATAAAAGCGTCCCGAAAACAACTCTAATCTTGCCTAACGGCTAGCGGGCCCGCCTTAAAAATATGACCAGTTGCGTCCGGTTCTGACCGGTTCTGTCTCTGGTGCACGGCTGAAAGGCACACGGGACAGGATTTAATGCCGCCCCCGTGAAACCAAGATGGCGAGTTCGGAATGCGGTTTTTCATCACATCCCGCAAGCTCGCGGGCGCCGAGCCGCAAACCGGATGGACGGGACGGGGAGGAGCCGGACAACGGGATCGCGCGGAAAACGAACAATTGAATGATCGAGATCATCGAAGAATATGTCCTGCTCCACGTTTACGCATGAAATGATTTGCACAAACCGCAGTTTTGAAATATTTGTAATTGATCATTTCTTCACGGTTACGTTGATTTAAAAGGCGACTTCTCGCTCTCGACTTCTTGGCCGCCGTCCGCTGATATCAAAGCGGCTCTGAGTAAACCGCCAGATCACGTGATCACGCAAGAGTAAGACGACTGTAAACCTCCAAAAGTTGCGCAGTCCAAATTAGAAGCCATCCGTCCGTTTTCGGGATTGTTTGTCTTCACCATTGATGAAAATAACGTACGACCGGTTCGGTGTCGCTTGCCGTCCGGGTCCCCTCCGAACTTTGACCCAAGTCAGCCTACTGAGGATCTCTCAAGTTTTTGTACAAACGTGTCGCTTTGTCATTCAGGCAATGAACAAAGCAAAGAAAAGGGTCCTGATTGGAGACGTGACATACTTGTAGGCTAACGTGGCGCTGAAATGCTGCTTGATGTACGCCTCCAACACCGTGTTGAAATGTTGAAATTTCCTGTCTGCGATGAGACTTATTATGTAGATCTTGCGGGAGACAGAACAACAACAACAGCAGCATGAGAATCCATGTGAAATAATCCGACAAATTCTAGTTTGGACTCACCAACGCATCGAACACGAGAATGTCGTAATCGTCGGTCCGAGAGTGTTCCATCATGATGTTGAACAAAGCATCCAAAGTGTCCTGCAGGAACTTCAAACAAGCAGCGAAAGCTGGTGAGGGGGCTCGCACAAGCAAGAGGGTGTTAAGTCTCCCCGCTGACCTTGACCACCTCCTCCCCGTCGATGAGTTTCAGCTTCTCCAGGTTTTCTCGCAACAGTTCAGGAAGAGTTCTCCATTTAAGAAGCCCCAGCAGGCCCACTGCAGAGAAACGCAGAACAACAGCATTTCATCTCCTGACTGGAAGCTTTGTCCTTTTCACAATGAATATCGATTCGAGCTTTTGAAATGTTAATGACGTCCGAGACCTTCGGATTTGGGGGATTCTTTGTTGGCAACTTTTGCAAGATTTGGAAAAGTGTGTCGAATTTTGTGTCACTTGAAAGGCCCCACGGGCGACTTGGCAGTTTGTCGTATGACGACCAAGTCCTGGCACACGCAAGGATTTTTCAAATCGGATTTTTTTTTTTTTTTTTATCTGTGACAGACCCTACACACAAAGATTTGTTTTTTTTTTTATTTTGGTCGTATTGTGTAAGGTGTGTCAGACTTAATTGGGTCAATTTCAATTCACGGGACAATAAGGACATTGCGACTCTGATGTTACACATTCACACATTTTGAAAAGTCTGTAGTTCCTGATTAGGAGGATATTGTTGGCCTGGGTCAAAATGGACCCGGAACATTCTTTGTGCGCATGGAAAATGAACAGTCCGTAAGCTTTTATTCCGAATCCTCTTTCAGACGACAGCATCTCCACGGCGTCGTCGGTGCGGCAAAGCAAACTTCTGTGCGACGGGAGGACGGCCCGGTGGCCTCCCGGTGCCCGGAAATACGTGACGTATCGAGCTGCGCATCCGGCAGGCCGCCTGAAACGACCCCGGCGATGTGCCGAGGGAGTGCGAGTGCGCCTGACTGAAACAAAGGTTAACGTTCATTAGGGCGACGGACGCGCTTCCCCGGTAACGGCTGTCGCTCGGCACCTGCGCCAGATCGCCTTTCGCGCGCGTTGACGTTCGAGGAGGTGTGCCGACCTCTACGTGGCCGCCTGCCGGCCCGCCCGTGACGAAGTCCCGACACCGGACGCTAATAGTGTAGTCACGTCGTTCTTTATGACTTTGCCACGAGTCAAGTGCACGCTCATACGATGGGATAAAAAAAAATAAGCCATTGTACTACGTGAAGAGGCCAAGAAAATGGCCCTTGCAGAAGCGGGCCTGCCCCACCGCTCATCTCGTCATAACGGAACTTTTAGAGTACTGCGTGACACACAATGGGCCAAATGAAGAGCTTGACGCACTTTTTGAAAGGCTGCGTGAGTCACAAATCTTTTTCTTTCCTCCGATTTATGTTGTACGATAATATCTCGCGCACGCGCACTCTTACCATTCTGGGTGAGCTTGGTGGAGCAGACCAAGGTGGAAATGGTGAATCCGTCTCTGGAGCTGACCGAGAGCCCCCCGCTGCCCCCGCTCACGTTGCTGGTGCTGCGGCTCAGTAGCGCCCCCTTGTGGAGGTCCCCGTAGTGGTTGCGGGTGGAGGGCAAGGACAAGTAGCAGTTGACGTCCTCCATGCGCTTGCTGTCCCCCTGTGACAACGATGATCGTGAGTCCTCTTTTCATACGATAGTTGCAAGTTTCCAAATGGTCCTCGCCTTGTTTTTATTTCCCATTTTCAACTTCAGGCACGATTACCGGCACGTCTGCCTCACAGTTCTGAGGTTCCGCAGGGTTCGATTCCCGGCTGCGTGTGGAGTTGGCGTGTTCTCTCTGCGTTTGCAAAGTTTATGTCACGTACGTCCTCCCACCGGCCTCTTCCTCAATGTTACGTTAGAAATCCACCACGGGTGTTAATGATGAGCAGAAAATGTCTACACGCCCCTTTTGGTGAGATATATATATATATATATATTAAAAGAACAAAGATAAATCTTTTTAAAACTTTTCCCACCTTTATTGTGATTTATAAACTGTGCAACGCAAAATAGTTTTTTAAAATGCCAATGGATGTAAAAATAACCCCAATGGGTGTAAAATGCAGTGGCACAAGTGTGCACACCCACTTCTAACTGGGCTGTCTCTGTGTTCAGAATCAACCAATCACATTCAAACTCATGTAAAGTTCTGATGTTCTAGTAGTCTTTTCCTGACTTTGTTTGCTTTTTTTTTTTTTTTTTTGGTTAGTATTTTCTCTGTGTGTGCTGGAGCTTGAATGTGACGGGTGACTTCTGAACGCAGCCACATCCTCATTTAGAAGAGGGTGCGCACAATAGCACTTTATCGCACTTGATCAATTTGACTTCTCTCGAAAAAGCTCGAAGCGGAGCCGAGATCGAGAGGAGCGCTTCGATAACAGGAGACCATCGAGCGACGGGGAGACCATCCGTCTGGTCTCCGACTACATCACCAGTAATTAATCTGCGCTGGAGTTGACATTTAATCAGTAAGTGGATTCAGTCTTACATGCGCTCATTAAGCAGGAAATCTATTTAGCTTCGCTCAGCCTGTTCGGGCGAGCCAAATGTCGCCTGCAGACGTACTGAACAGCCACAACTTTTAAAGATGGTTGCCAGGTTACAAATCAGTGTAAAATGCAAACTTTTTTCCCCCTGGAAAAACATGGGAGGGTTATTTAATACCTCCTTTTTTGTGGAGTAAAATTTGAAAATGTTGTGAAAAGGATTTTTATTGGTGACGAATAAAACTAACTTTTTACGGTTCACGCGTAATGACAAACATTGGTTGGAATCGAATCCAGCATAGTTTTGTTTCGCTTAGATAAGTGTGGCAACATGGACATTGTGAGGTTAAGCCTTGCCACCTCACACAGATAAATTGCTCTAGCGTGGAGATCAAGCTTCTAATAAATATATCATAATAGCATTTTTAAAACTTCCATAAGTACAAAAACACTTATGTCCGGGAGGGCACAATGTGGACCCAGAAAAGGAAAAATAAACAAACACACAAACAAACAAATAACTAAATAAATTCAATTCTATATTATTAAAATGAAGTCTTCCATTTCAATCAAGTACAGTATGGTTTTGTTTGTTTTGTTTGTTTGTGTTCTTCTTCTTCTTCTTGTGTAGCTTGCTAAAAACAGACACACAGCACCCCCAAAAACGGGCTAGCATGTTTTTGGGAATGTGGCGAGAGATCCGAGTTCCCGGAGAAAAAGAAAACCACAAGCGCAGAGATAACACGCAAACGCCACACAGGATGGCCGGAGACTGGACTCGAAGCCCCGACAACACAACTGCGCCGTACCGAGCCCCTCGCCACATGCCGGTTGTCACGTTAGACTTTGGTTTGGGGGTTTTTTTTTCCCCCTCTCCTCACGTTGCCGTCTTCCTCGGCATCAATGAGCACGCACTCCGGGCCGTTAACGAGGCGCTCTAAAACGGCCACGGCAGCAGACTATCTGAAGGAAAGATCATTTATTTAAATCGCTAACTGCGAGTTGCAATGGCAGCTGATAACCGACGATGCGAACGAAGGCACTCGACTTCTTATATCGTGGGGGAAAGCCGACTGAGCCAAGTGCGACACTCGGTGCCGTTTGAGCCACGCCGAAGATTACAAAAGAAAAAGAATAATAATGCAATTAAAAAATGAGGAAAGCTGTTTGACGCAACATCTCCACAACTGTGCGGGGGGACGATTGCTTTCACAGCTCTGGACATCTTCTTCCGCAGAGCTGCGAAAGAAAATCGTCCCCTTGCATTGAAACAATCACACAGCGTGCCTTCGCAAAACGCACGCGCACACACACACACACACACACACAGACCACCAGTTCTCAGCAGATGTGTGACATCACACATCCATTCACAAACGTTCACTAAAGTGCACTTTCGCCACCTGACTTGAAGTTGACAAGTGGCTTCTTCTCGAGTCTCCATTATTGAGCAAGTACACAGTTCTCGGTCTTTGCACGTTATTTTCGACATGAGAAAATGCCCTCTTTAACGTGGATTGGGATCCGACTGGTGATTGCGCGCCGACTCGATGCAACAAAGGCTGCCGATTATCATTATGCGATGAGGTGATCGAGCGCGTCTGATCTCCGACTTTGAAAAGGCGACGGCTACATTTGAGCGGCGTGTCTTTTCGCCGTGATTCACAGCCATGTTTTTCATGAAATTCTCGAATGCCAACCTTGAAGACCACGAGGTCGTGAAATCCATCCCGTAGAACCGTCCCGTCGTCCTTCATCAGACGCACAAAGGCCATGGCAAACTTTTTCTCGCTCTTGTCTCTGGCTGCAGCACCACGAGGAGGCGGATGAGAGAGAACATCGGGGAAAGCGAGAGAGAAGCGTGACGTGACGGCTCCCTGTGTAACGACGCCTCGGCTCAGTTCGCAAATTGCCTCCGAGCCTTCGGTCCTTTTCCCGTGTCACGTCACGAGACGGAGGACGAAATGCCGACGGCTGTCGCACTCACACTCTTGAGACGAGCGATGTCGGAACATGAAGCGAAGATGGATTCTGTGCATTTCCTCCAGAGGCACAGCCACCTGGAGGCCAAGGAAACACACACGTCGTCTTTCCAGAAGTTGCCGTTGTGCTTCGACTTTTGACGACAAAGACCTCAGAATATATCTGTCAATAATTGCAACACACCTTAAACGTCTCCATCCAGCGGGGTTGTTTGACTTGGTAGTAGATGACCGCTCTGTATTCGCTCGTCGCTTTATCGCCTGCTCCGAGGCAGATGGAGTTCTACAAAAGGACAGTCGGCGTCACGCTCGGACGATCGAGACCGAAAGTGGACCGTGGCGCCTTGACGGATTAGCGTTAGCATGAGCGAAAAATAATCCCGTCGCAAGTGTGGCGCTCCTTCTTCTAAAACAAAAAGGGAAGACACGTTTTCGATCGCCGTTGGGCCACACACTTGTTCTTCGTTGGTTTTCGGCGCGCTCTTCTTCAGGTCGCCATCGAAACTACAAACGGAAATTTGAAACTTTGAATGATTCCGGGAGAACTGGAACGTTAGTCCCGCTTCCAATGGAATTTCAAGACCCGATGCCCAACGCTAGCTCCAGTCCCCCCAAAACACGGAAAATTAACTCATGATTTCATGCTTGAATTCAATGGGCAATGTGTCGTTCCTTCTGCTGAGTGCGCCACGTCCACTAGGGGGCTGTATAATAAAGAGATCCGTCATACACGAAGAAGACTGTCTCAACGAAGCTGGAGTAATACGAGTCGGTTTTCGCAGGGCATAAATCATATACAAACGTATGCTTTCGATTGTTGTTATACACAGTCTGCATGTGTCGCCGCACCATTCGTGCTGTCGAAAGGTTTCTTACTGCTATCGCTGTTAGTTTCATTAGCCCGTCTAAGGCGTTTCCCCTTACGCGTCAGCATGAAGCTAGCGGACGTCCGTGCTAAATGCACAGCATTAATTGACCTTGTTATGCTTCGTTTTACCCAAAAACATTTACATAAACGTTCATACTTTGATTGAACAAAATTGCGCATTATTATTTGGTAAGGTCGTTCCTTTGGCCGAATCTTCTCACGATATAGCGCGCAGGCGCAGAGGCCGCCTCGCTTTCCCGTCGGGCTTCCCGCTGCCCACCTGTACGACCTTGCCCTTCTGGTCGCACACGCACACGATGACCTCCACGTTTTTCTGCGTGGTCTTGTTGTACTTGTCGAAGTCGCCGCCCTGCAGCGTGAGGTAGATGTCGTTGCGCACGTCTCCCGGCATGATGATCTCGGGGAAGCCCAGCTTGCGCGCCACCGCCGTGCTGCGGTCCACCAGGTGGGGGTATTCTTTGCGGATCTGGACCGTGTCGCCGACCAGAGCCTTCATGGTCACCCACAGTCCTGCAAACAGCACATTTGGACTACTATGGACACCAACTCCGAAGTTCCCCATTTCAACCCCAGACAAATATTGTCGAACTCTTTAAGAAGAAGTTTGGAATGAAATGCTTTGACATGCTGCGTATCGCGGGCTCTGAGGTTCATCGCCCGCTTTCAATCTCTATTCTATGTCTGGACGGCTCCTTGGAATTGACAAGACAACTCGCACAAGAGTTTGGCAAAGTCCACAAGAGCCGACCGAGCCGACCGTTCGGTATTCACGTTCGCTCGCAAGGAAAACCGTCGATATACGTATAATGTGCGTTTATGTCGTCACAATTGTTCATTCCGATTCATCAACCTTGAATCACGACGAGGTCACAGATATTGCAAAGGCCAAACGGGATCTAATAAGACCCTTTTTTTTTTTTTTTATCTTTGTATATTATTGTGAAGGCATCTGATTATGTATTTTTGTTCACTGTTGAACAAAAGAACAATTTGTGCATTTTGTAATGTTTATAGATGCTGTGGGACCAAATATAAAATATATATATATATTTTTTTATTTTTTTCATCTGCTAACGAATAAGCGACCATCTTGTGTTTTTTTTTTTTTTTTTTTTTTGAGAAGCCGAATCAGAGTTGAAAATCTTCCAGTCTTACGATTTCGAAGGACGCACACACAGCAAATATGAACATTTTCAAGGACATATAATTTCACGAAAATAGGAAACAACATTATTCTGATGATGGATTCTGGTGGCTGACCTTGGGCAACCATTCACACCTCCGTGGGCAATTTCAAGTCTTGAATAAACCTAACATGTTTTTGGGGCGGGGCAGGCTCATTGCCCACAATTTGTCCCCCTTTATTCATGCTGACTGATTGTCACTTTAGCAATATTTTTCTGTGGTGAAGTTTGGTGAAAACAAACGGTTGCTGCTACTACGCGCTAAAGAAGATGGCTGAAAACATCAGCGTATGCTTTGTGATGTCTTGCTGCAACGTGAAAAAAAGGATACATGAGGCCCCTTCCTCTGGATTTCACATGCGTTGCATGAGTGCTCAAAGCAAGACAGGAAGTGGGCGTACCTTGGCCGCCGCTGTCTCCTCGGGACGTGGTCACTTTGTTCAGAAAGGTGTGGAGGAAGTCGTTCTCGGCCACGACCCTGCGCACGCACGCACGCGCCGACACACCGACACGACACATCAGCACACAAGAGGACGTGTGAAGATTCGCGAGGCGGAAGAACCGGCACATACGGGAAGAAAGGGATGAAAAACTGCTTCTCCTCATCGCACTCAACCTTCCCTTTGATGATGTCGCTGATGTCCATCACTGGGAAACACGAAAAAGAAAAACCTCTCAGCTGACCGTACCATCGCTTCAAAACAATAAATTCGATGTCCGTGTCTTGTCTTGCTCGTTAGGTTTTGGTTTCCACCTGTTCCGCTAGACACTCGCGGCTTGTCCAGGTGGGCCTCGTTGTCTCGTCGGTTTGCTTGTCGTTAAGCTCTTTTTATTGATTTTTGATTTCCAAACTAGTTATCCATCAATTTATTGATGGATATGTCATAGGATGAGGCCATTACGCGTTTGTAGTGGTGCCTTGAGATACGAGTTTAATTTGGTCTGTGATCACCTCTGAAATCAGAACGCGCACGTCTCAAATCATCTTTTCTCATTGAATGAATGCAAATGTCACTCATCTTTTCCAGCCTCTCAAAAAGGCGCGTCTGTATTTTTGTCACAAGCAAGTGCTGTGGTTTTACTTTTCGATATTGTGCATTAATGACATACAGTTTCAAAACATGATTCAAAAAATGAGCTAAAAACCGAACTGCCTGCAGATAGCAGACTAAAACGAGGCCCAAGGAAACCAAAGACATATATTATACCGTACAACAAACTGCACAATGTGATAGAACACAAACTGCACACGGAAGACAACATAAAACATATGCCCAACCCTTAGCGGTTAGTCGATGAGAGTGCGTTCAATGAAGCGCGAGGAAGGCATGCATGGGCTCAACTTCCCTTCATCTACACGGGAGGGCCCGAGGCGGGATCCCCAAACATGCTCATAATAAAAACATCAAAAAATGAAATTACATTTTAAAAAGTCCCTCCACCACAAGAGACTTTGAGCAACACTACCATGCATGTGTGTGGAACGTGGGAGAAGGGAGATTGGAACCCCCAACTTCCGAACTCCTCTTCATTTTCTTCTTCTTCTAATTATTATTATTATTTTTTTTTTTTTTTTTTTTTTTAAAGAGAGAGAAGGGGAACTTTGGTCATGTACCTGCCACTCCAAAAGGACGTCTGAGACCCTGAGTGCACTTCTTGTTGCTCTCTTTCAGGTCCATCCTGCCCACTCGGACTATCTGACAGATGAGGAAAATCTTCTCCCTGCTCAGGTCCTTATTACCAAAATCCTGCCATAAAAAAAAAAACACACACACACACACACGTAATTGGAAGAATCAACAAAAGTCTCCGCTTGAGACAGTGCACCATTGCCCTCTTGTGGTGACTCACCGTAAAGACAACCTTCAGGTTGTTGAGCATGTCGATTTCTTTGGGGAAACCTTTGCTGCCCCAACGAATGAGGTAGTTCTCACTGCACAGCAGAGACACACGACGACAGTTCCAAGAAACACGGAGAACATTCACCTTCCGAAAACGATTTCATCAATCTGAATGACTTTAATATTCGCATTTATATGAATGCACCAGTGTGCATTACTTTCCAGTGCAACATATAGTACGGTATCAAAAGTATGTCCAAACCCGCTGTAGCTGCTCTATACATAAAAGGAAACGACAATAAATGACTTTTGATCTTTGCAATTTGCGTGCTTTTGAAATCTCCACGAGCCCAAAACAGTAGCTGCATGCTTCTTTTTATTTTATTTCACAGAATCTATGAGCTCATTTGTCGAAAGATTGATGAAATTGTAGTTCAGCGACTTCCCCGCTAGGCTGCGCCACTGTACAATTGTGCTATTGATTCAGCGCATCTTTAGCTGCGTCCCGCAGCTTTGAATACCTGTGAGCGTCCTCTCACAGGGGTCCACGTGTTGCATTCCCCCACTGCCGCACTGTCGGGTTCACTGCGCTCTTGGCGTCTTGTCCTGTTCTGTCCTGTCCCTCCCTCGCCGGGTGGAGCGCTACTGTCCCATATGAAAGCTGACTCGAATGTTACCTTGTAGTAGTCATATAATGTCGTTGTTTTTTTTTTGTAGGAATTTTCTTCAAGCTAGTGTCCTGCCTTTACTTGTGCCTATTTTCCTTTGTGTCCTGTCTTCTGTCTAGCCAGATCCTCCATTCTGCACGGACAAGCATACGAGCAGGATCGGTTTGCGGGCGTATTCTGGCGCTGGGCGCACTCTCCCGTCGATTCAAATCTGCCACGTACGCACCCTCGCACGCCAGGCACGCTCTCTGGGTGGAGCAACCCAGAGTGTGGGCGTTTCAAAAACGGCGTCATAATAACAATCAAAATCAATTGTTTTGGCACTATCTGATATGACCTTCATGTTGACCTTCAGCCTAATTAAAACGCGACAAGTAATACCCGCGAATATGCTCGTGCATCCAGGTCATTTCATTCTCAGGGCACCGAATCGCTCGCGACTGGACTGTTCTGGTTTTCTTAGAGGACGTGACTGCAAATACGCAAGAGACAACTAAAAAAAAAGAAAAGGATCAATCCAATGCCCTAATCAGTTATCATGCATTAAAAAAAAAAAACAACAACAAAAAAAAGGTCAAAGCGATCGATACCTGATGATCGTTTGCTGGTTGGGGTCGTAGAGGGACATGAAGAGTTCTGAATCCTCTCCCACGCGACACACAAAGTTCCTGACAAAGACGTAGAGGCTGTGCGTGGGCGACGACTGGATACGTGCCGAGAAGCCGCTCTTTTCCGTCTGAACATCGGACTGCGAAGGAAGACGCGTCAAGCTTAGCCGGGCGAGTCGACCGAACGAGGCCCGAAGAAGTCATTCCAATTGCAGTGCTTGCTCGCCTATAAGGACCTTCGTTAAACCTCCTTCCATTTCTAACGACGCGAATACTCAGCGCTCCGCACGTGATTAGCAAGTCAAATGTACGTACGGTATCGACATTTCCGTGCATTGAGAAACGGAGAGTGTCCTCTCTGAACTTTCTCTGACCTGCTCTTCTTTTATGCGTTCACGGATCTTAGCGGAGGCCTCCTCGTGGGCCCGGAAGAGGCTGACGACGCCGGCCCGCTCCGGCTCCAAAATATTGCCGTCGTCGTCTCGGACCACCTGATCCAGCTCCAGAATCCTGCGGAGGGCCGAAGCGGCGAAGATCGTCGATGTATTCTGGCCGATTCGCAACAAATGCAACTGACTTTTCAAATATACACGTGTACGCTCGCATAAACGTCACGACAATCGCAATTCCAATTGTGTCTTTACAATGCATATCCCATATGCATTCATGTATCAGCGTGTTTACTATGACTACACTTTGCATTTTGTCATTTCAAAGCAGTTTGCAATACATTCAATTGTCTAAGTATGAACACAAAAAGACAATTGCTAACATCGCATGGGAGACGTTTGTCTCGCACTTGGAAACAAATTTTACACGTCTATCTATCTCTCTCTCTATATATATATATATATATATATATATATATATATATATATATATATCTGTATATAAAATCTTGGATTCCGTCCGAACGATCACGTCAGCTGTTGTAGGAAAAATCTGAATTAAAATGAGCTCCTGGAAGGATGTTTGCTAATTGGCATCCACCGAATGTGATGAATATTGATCACCTTCTATTAGCTTCACACGAGGAGCAAAGTGCAGCGGAGCCTTGAGTGAATCTGTTCCAGCCCCCCCCCCCCCCCCCCCCAAAAAAAAAAAAAAAAAAAAAACAGTTTTGTTGTTGTTGTTGTTGTTGTTGTTTTACACGATTATTGAGAACGATTGGATGTCGCTGTCGGACTGTAATCGACTTGGACATCTGGCTCAAGAGTAGCATTTTGAAATGAGGTTTGATTACAGACACTTTGGCAGGCTGCCAATAATAGGACTTGGCCATCATGAAGTGAAGCTTTGTTTGACGTTTACTTTGACAGCAAACCTAAAGCGGGAGCGGCCTTCGAGAGTTTCGGAAGAATCGTCGGCTATCCGCCAAACCGCCGCCACTCGTTGCGGAGGGAGTCGAGTTGCGTTCAGCGTACCAGAACCGTCTGGCGGCGTCACTCAAACGCGACGGGCGTCCTCTTCGGAGCGGCTCGCGTACCGGACACGGCAACGTTTGCCACGTTTTCAAACCATTTGCTTCTGTGCGTGTGACATACTTGTTCCCGTAATCGATCTTGGAGATGACCTTCTGCTTGACTTCCTTGAATTCGTCAGTGGGCAGCGTTCCGGAAAGGAGCTGCGAACGCCACTCCATCAGCTCCCGCATCAGCGTCTGCACCTGCCTCACGCGCGCCTCCTTGTCGGCCTGCACCGGTCAACGCAACCTTTTGTACTCGCCTCCGTGCGCGCGCGCGCGTGCGTGCGTGCGTGTTTCCGTTTACCACAAAGAGTTGCTTCCATATGCCGCCCCATTCTCTCAGCGTCATGGTCACCTCCTTCACTAACGGCATCTCCTCCCAAAGCAGCGCCTCCTCATCTCTGCGTGGGAGCACATGCAAGCGTTACCACCAATGTTCAGGAATTACATTTGCGAACGTTACGGACACTTTGGAATCCAAAACAAAATTATCAAAAATAAGCGAATCATTTGCTTTGTCTGGAATGACGAGCAAAGGAAAACAATTACACAGGAAACAATACTTCATCATCACAAATATTTTAATATCATCTATAGCCAAAAGAATAACGCTGCATGAATTGAAGTCAAAGCGGTATTGGGAAAACAACACACACAGCTTTTCCCAACTTTGAATATAGTGGACGTGCACATATTCAGTCCACGATGTATATGTACGAATTTGCGGTCAAAGTGTGGGCCGCCGTTCCCTTTCTACTTGTAGCAATTCCAATAACACCGTATAGGAGCACCTATAGTGGGACAGTCATCCCTCGTTTATCGGTTCCGGACCCCAAATGAACACGAGCCCATTTTTTTGGACCACCTCCACTTACCTGCGATGCGCAACAATAACCTCCTTCAGGTGCACAAAACTGGCAGGAAACACGCCCTGGAGTGCGAAATGGGAAGGAAGTCGTTACTTTCGAAATGATTTTCTCTCATCACAGAGCGAGAGCAGACCGTCGATGCGTCCTTCCGCTGCTTGGAATGCAAGATTCCAAGGATCAGTCGGTACCTGATGGGCTTTGTTCCTGGCTAAGTAGCCTCTGTACCACCCTGGAAGGAACACACAAAAAACACCACAGGATTGATATTTGGACGTTTCATCTGAACGCGGATGTTTTCTTTCACTGCCAGACAACTTGACACAATCGTTGCTCTGTCGCAATATATTGACTGATATGCATGATATGTCCAACGGATTCATTGAGGTCGTTTCAATTATTTGCACACTCGTGATCATTCGTGCCACAGCAAAAGTCGTGCGCTCGCTCACCACTGCACCGCCCACAATTTCCTCACTTTCAGTTTGTCAGAGTAAGAGTGCGACTATTTGTTGTTGTTGTTTTCCTTCAAATGAATCGAAATTGGGGAAATTCTTTACGGTAAAAGAATACAGGTTTTAGTCGTACCTGGTTGATTTTATTATTTCATCGTGCCGTACCCCAAACAAGGTGCCCTCACGCCAAAATGAAATAAATACACGTCGTTTAATAGAGATGTGACAATATTTTGGGATTAAAAGTGACGATATCACAGTCTCAGTATAAAATAACGATCCATTGCGCTTGAAACGAAGTTCGGGGTGTACGTCAGCCGTCGAGATGTGGCGGCGGCCATGTTGGCCAGGTCGACTTTCCCGCCACAGGCGACGCACGGACTTTGAAATTGAATGAAAAGCGGCCTTTAATCCAGTCAACATTGCCACTTTCTCCATAGTTGTAAACTTCAAAACATTTCCCCCCCCCCCCCAAAAGGACTCAGTATTTATTTTCTGATGGTTTTCAACCGATGTTGCCCCGCCCACATTTTGGTGGAAAACATGCCGCAGCTGTGACGGAGGCGGCAGAAGCGATACGCGTCATCGAACTCGCTCGGCTCACAAGCAATTGTCGCCTATTTTCAAGTGCAAATAGTAACTAAATCGTAAACACACCAGCTCGCTATTTTACAGGGAATATTGTGACAATGTTTATAATTGAGGAACTCTCCAGTACAAATGGGATCATAAGATGAGCAAAAGAAACAATGTCTCCAACACGTTGGGACCAAAAACCAAGTAGGTGCTGTTCAATATAGCAGCTAGCGTACGATACCGTCGCAGATCTCCTGGATGTAGACCGCATCCCCAACCTCCAGAGAAAGTTGCTTCTCTCCGCTGCCAGCAAAGTTCCACTTGGCTAAAAAAAAACAACAACAACAAAAACATTTGTTCAACTCCCATGGGCTTACGCCAGCGCAGCGTTTTGCAGAAGGTGCACATGGGGCAACATCAAGCTCTTGCACAAGTTGTGAACGGGATCCTGGAGCTAAAAGGTCAACAGATTATATGCGCCTTCGAACTTTAGTTGATGGTGTGGGACGTCGATCGGCGGGAAATGTTTTGGACCAAATGAGATGCATGAAGCCAATTGCTGGAAAGGTGGCGCTGACCTTTGCGCAAGGACTATTACAATTGGAAGATCTTATTGAATGGCTTTCCATATCAAACAGCACTGGTTACGGCACGCGGCTACGAAACTTACTTCCTTCTGCCACTTCCTGACTGACACATTACGCGAGTATGACAGTCAGACAACCTGCATGATCTTCCAGTAAACAGGCTCGAAAACCGAATCGGCGCCTGGCGCGCAACGGGCCGGCCAACGTCTGCTCTCGCGTCCCAACGGCAACACGTGCTCGGGCGCAATCGTTTGCTCATCTGCTCTCAGCAACTTTTTCATTCCTCCTAATCTTGTAAATTCAGGCCTTTTTTTTTTTTTTTCTTTGCATTGCGGTTACATTGACTCTTTTGGCTCTTTTTGCACCCGCTCACATCGTGTTAAGCAGTAACACCGTTTTCCCTTTTTCTTCTCGTCAGCCGTTTTATGTCAAGTACGTCACCGCACCGAGGCAGATCGAATCCTATCTGCAAGCACGCATATATTCATATCGCTATAAATGACTCACCGACACCATATCGCTCCGTGGTCGTGGTCCAAGGAGTCATGATTTCTCGTGTCGCTCTCCTTGTTTGCTGAGGTTGTTTTTAAGTTGCCTGTTTAAATTGTCCCTTTTTTTTTACCTAAACTGAAAGCAGCCGCCCTCGACTTTGTCTCTTCCTCTTTTCTCTTCTCTTCCTGCCAACGGGCCCTGAAGAGGAAGTGCGTGGGAGTCCCGCCGAGTAACGCAATTTTTTTATATCTCCAACGTGCTCGTTTTTTCCACCCAATAATGCGACGTGCATTCGTGTCGACGGCATTTGTCGTGCGCGCCTCTCTCTAAAGATGTCGACGTGTTTATACGGACACGAAGTGCTGCAAAAATAGGAATACGAGTGGGTCAAAGGTTGATTGAAGACTCTGAATTGCCCGCAGGTGTGGATGTGAGCGCGACTGGCTGTTTGTTTCTATGTGCCCTGCGATTGGCCGGCGACCGGTTCGGAGTGTACCCCGCCTCCTGCCCGAAGATAGCCGGCGACCCGCGTGCGGAGAAGCGGAACGGAAGATGGATGCACGAATGAATGAATGAAATTGAGTTGTTTCCTTTATGTACTCCATATTTTCTGTAGATGTGGCTTAATCACCTAGTTTGGTTTTGTGATAATACTTTGTCAGTCGTCATCTCCATTTCACTAAGCCGTCTTACTTGTCCCTGTTATAATCATTTCCTGCAAAAACAAGCGTTGACCTGCGCGGTGATTCCGAGTTTTGTTGCCGCAGAGTGCAAAAACAAATCCCGCAGGCGGACGTGCCGATTCGATCGTCGGTCCGGCCGACAAATGAACTCCCGCGCGTCGCTCCAAGTGAGATATCGTTTCAGTCGGAAAAAAGGAAAAACCTCGAGGTGCGTCTATCATTGGATTCAGCGGCATTTAAGAATTTAGGCGACTTGATTCATCGAGTAGTCGCCTCTTTTAGTGCCTCTTTTGTGCGGATATGTTAAGCGCTGCGCGCTGCATTCGAGCACACACTAAAAAGAAAAAAAACGAAGAAGAAGAAACAAGAAAAATAATATATCATAAGTATGCAGGACAGTTATATGGGGTGCTTGCAGCACGCCATCATAATACAAACTCAAACCAAATGACTATACAACAATTTTAACTTCATGCGCATAACTGCATGGCAACAGTGATTAATTCATACGATTGACACGAAACAATATTGTTGCAAAGGCAAACTTGGTACAGCTTTTGTATTGCATCAGACTGGATTGTACAACGTGGAACTCATGGAGAGTGCGCGAGTTTCCAGCAAAAGGGAAGTGACCGACGTTAGCCTCTGAAGTGCTCAGAAGGGGAAAGGGAACAAAAGTCAACACACCACCGGTGCGTCTGCGATGGCCGTCGCTTGACAAGCGCAGCGCACGGCCCAGTAGATTAGAAGGGCTTTAACAGGAAAAGGCTCAAACACAAACAAACAACAACAACAACAACAACAAAGCGAATCAGCTCCGTTGCTGCAATGAGCAGGATTCGGCAGCTCTCTTCAAAGAGGTTTGGCCAAATGAAATGTTTTCACGCGCTCTCTCGTCCGTTCAAGCATTTCAACACAAACTTCGCATTGTGCAAATGAGCGAAATGACTCCAAGTCGGTCGGGACGGCGCGGCGGCCGCGCCGTCTCGTTACTCTTGATCCCGGCTTTTCAGAGCCCGAGTGCAGAGACGTGAAGGATGAAATCACATCAGCGACTCAATTAGCATTGAGTTCAAGTCAAAACAGAAGAGATTTGCCCTCAAGCTTTGGCAAATCTGTTCATTTGCCTTTTCAAATTCAGATGAGAGTCGACAACAATCCGCAGCCGCTTCACCTCGACATTCTGGTATTTTGGGGTTTCTTCCGAGCGGAGGTTTGCGCTCTCCTCTTTTCGTCTGCGCTCAGTTTGAGTGATTCGATGCGCGACGTCAGTTCTTGTTGGTGGAACGAAGGCCTCGCGTGAGCCTTTTGCCTCTTTGCGCCCACCAGATGGCAGTGCCGCCATAGAAGATGGCGTTTCTTTCACTCGCCTCTTCTCGGAGCCAGCCGGCATCAGCAGCTGCTCGCTCGCGCCACAGCGACTCATATCGCCACTTTACACTCAGACGCTCGTTGAGATTAGGCTGCGAGAGGCCCGACGAACGGAAGCAACAAGCAACAAGACCTTCACCTCCAGGGTTAAGTGTCGAAGGGCCGGGAAAGTCACGATGTCGCAAGGTGAATGCCGAGCGTTAATGGGGTCAAAGATCGGCGGCGGCGACCTGCGCCCGGCGCTAGGTCGAGCGGAATGGAAAATCTGTGTCCCTTTTATGCCGGAACGGTTTTCCTGTGCCACAGTGGAGTTTTTAAGCTTCCGCTGTGGTATTATAATTCAACTTTGGCAAACTTTAATGCCAAGCCAGGCAGGGAAAAGAACCCCACAGCCCGCAGGGGACCGCCCGGCTCCCCCACTGGAAGAAGAGGAGGCGACCGAGAAGAGGGGGAAGCGGGCCCGAGGAGCGACAGTGGGGCCCCGCCGCCCCGACCGGCGCCAGCCCAGCACCCACGGAACATGGGCGAGTCACCGTTACTCCCCAGGAGGTCGCCCCGGTGGTCCCCCGCCCCCAGAGATCAGGAAGGAGTGGGAAAAAAGTCCCGCCCCCGCAGACTCCGGAACAGCAAACGCAGGGACAAGAGGAGAAGATCCCCCGCAGCACGCATTTGTGTCTTCTCACACCGTGCAAAATGTGTGAAAATAAATAGAATCGCAATAAAACGACAGCCAAGAATGTGGAATTCCATTGTTTGCTTTCACACTTATAGAAAATAGTCTTATAGTCAAATAGTCAAATGTCAGATGGCCCCCTACTCCGGCAAAGGAATCAAGCGTCTCGATTTCGCATGTCGAGGGAAAGGTGACCAGCGATCGACGCGTATGTGTCATTGATTTGTTTTCTTCTAACGCGATGTATTCTACGATGAGATTCAGCCACTGATTGATGGTAACAGTTTGTTAGTTTTTACAGTGGAATAGAATTGTTTTCTTAGCGGTAGCGAACGCGACCAGTAACGATTGTGAATATTTATTCGGGAGGTCGATTATGCTTAAGTCGCCAAGTATGCGCAATCTCGGGGAACGTTTAAAATACACGAGAGTTGTTGTATAACCCAAGAGCAAAAGCACTGAATTGCTGTGCATTCCCACATAGCATGAAAATGGGCGTCTGGGGTATCTTTGGTGCATTGCTCGCATATATTCGATGGAGAGAAAGGCCCATTTTCTGCACAGTGTACTGAGTAAAGTGTGTTCTATGGAGCACTTTATATTGTAGAAAGGGTAGATTTGTGTTTTTTGTCATTCTAAACGTATTGTTACAAATCTGTATCCAGCAGCTACGGTCAGCGGACACGGAGAGGCCTCCTTCCCATTCGGTGATTGGTAAGCGCATTGATTTTAGTACATGAAAGGAATTGATCGATTTGGAGAGATTTCTTTCAGTTTGCGGGAGAAGCTTCATTATTTGCTCGACAAACTCCGGCAGTTGGAGGGTGCCCTGGCGTGTTGGTATTCTTTTTGTTATTGCTGCTTTTAATTAGTTGTATTGAAGAACGTTTCCGGCTGTTATTCGGAATTCTTGGAACAGAGCTCATCACGTGCCCTAAAAACATTATTGTTAAATATTGTTAATTCCATGTTGTTGCCATGTACTCAAACGAAGGGGTACATTATTCATTTCATTTCACAATCTGGATGATGCCAGACTGGGGAGAATGGCATGCTGGCAGCTAATTTATCGGAGGGAAGGTTTTCATTTTTATTGTAGCTATTCTTCCCAGTAATGATATAGGCAAGTTATTCCAGCGTCTTAAATCAGCTGAGGTTTTTGTCCAGAAGTGCTGTGTAATTTAGATTGGTTAGCTCGGTGAGTTTGGACAAAACATCGATACCGAAGTACTTAATGCGCTTCCTGTAGGAAGAGGGTCCTCTGGGATTTGATCCGCGGGAGTCCATGAGTTGGTTTGTTGATTTTGTCCAGCTCATCGAGTAGTCTGCTATTTGTGAAAATGTTTTAATGGGACTGAAGATTGCCAGAAGAGCATGCTTGGGTTCTTGGGTTCCTGTAAGTAAAGAACGATATCATCAGCATATAGACTGATTTTGTGTTATGTAACGAGTGAGCGGATACCTTTTAATATGAGCATTCTGACGTATAGCGGCAGCAAGAGCTTTGACAAATATTGCAAATAGCATTGATGAGAGTGGACATCCTTGTCTGGTTCCTCTTTGTAATGTCAAACTTTGCGAAGTCGTCCTATTTGTGGTGACTGTCGCTTTCGGTGAACCGCTATCCAACGTCTAAATGAGTCTACCAAAGCCCAAATTTGCGTCGTACCGCGAAACAAAAGCCCAGTTAACTTTATCGAAAGCTTTCTCTGCGTCAATTGCGTTTAGAGTTTTACGCTGTGAGACGCTGAATAAATTCAACGGACGTCTGACATTATTTGTGGAAATTCTGCCTTTAATGAAGCCTATCGGGTCATAGTGGATGATCAACGGAAGTACCTTTGCAGGTCTCGCCGCGAGGGCTTTCGAGATCATCCTGATATCTACGTTAATCAGTGCCGAGGGCCGATAATTCGCCGGGAGAGGGGGGTCTTTACCTGGCTTTAGTCATAACCGAATGGAAGCTGCGTTAATATGACTACTAATTCTACCTTTATCCCTTATTTCATTGACTGTTCTGAAAAATAGAGGCGCTAGTAGCATTGGCCAAAAACGCTGAATGAAATTCAACAGGGACCAGGCGCCCGTCTCGCTTGCATATTTTGGAATGCGTTTTGTAATTCTGTGATGGTTAAAGGAGCATCAAGGCTGTCTTTGATTTGTGTATTGAATTGAGGGATGTTTCCATCCTTAATCAAAGTTTCTATTTCTTTTTGATCCGGGTTGTTCGAAGATGAAAAAAAGCGGTGACTGTGTAGAGTTGCCGTTTGAATCTTGAATGGCTGTAATTAAGGATTTTTCTTTTTTGCGCTGAAGTTGGTTCGCAAGGAATTTTCCCGATTTATTATTGTACTCAAAGTTAGTGTATGTTATCTGTTCTTTTTGATAAGATAACATCGAACTATTGTTTTGCCTTTTGAAGTTGGTTTCTATCGATCGGATTAATTGCGTATTCTTCTGTGAGGTGTTGAATTTGTTCCTCAATTCCGTTTTCCAATTTCTGTTCTTGTTTTTTCTTATTTGAACGCCGAATGTACATTGTTCAAGGTAACTGGGGCAACGCTGGTTACAATCACAAGTTACCCTGTTGCAAATATCACAGCAGTGACTATTTCAGTGACTTTCGGGAAATAATACAGATAATTACATTTGATTTTGACATTCTGATGACTTTTCTTAATTCCGAATAAATCCACCAACTCTTGGATGTTTCCTCTTAAAAGAAAAAGTGCGGACAAACAATACTGTAGATCATTATTTTGGAATTAACCACATTTGTTCTTTACACAAATAGTAAAATGGCAACAAAACAATCAAATGTGAATGCATAATAAAATGTGGAAAACATGATAACACGTTGACCTAATGACAAATGTGCACAATGTTGCACTCCATATGACACACCAGATAAGCGAATGTTCCATTAAAGAGGAAACGGTTCAAAAATGTAAGTTCTTCAGTGTGTTGAAAAGTAAAACGATGAGTCGAACCTTTTCAAACTCTCAGATAAACTAATAGATTGCGCCACAAGGTGGCGTTTCGAGGTCATATTTGGAAAAATAGGTCCTGTTCGAGACTATGCCAGAACGGCACGTGACCAGAGAGAGCCGAGCCGAGCCCAAGTCGAGCCTCTGGAATGTCGATACCGAGGCATTTACGATCGAGCAGCGTGAATCTTCGTGAAATAAATGTATGACTCGGCGCAGGTGCTCAGTTGGCGGGTGAGCGCTCGACTCAGCTCGTCCTACAAACGACACTATTGATGGATTGCCTCGTCAAATGCAAGTTGTAGTTCGCTTGTCACAAAAGAATTCACACTCGGTGGACTTTTATTCGGAGGCAAGTCATTGAAATGCGTCACATTTGCTAACCTGTCGCACTTCGAACTCCGAAGACTTCATTTAATTCGTAATATCGTTCGGCTCGCCCTGACTGCCGGGCCTTCGGGCAAAACGTTTCCACATCTCGCTCGGTGCCCCTTTTCCCATAACGAGCCGCAGACGAGCACGAAGCCCGTGGCCCTTTTCCGACGCAAGCTTTGCGGACAAAGGCGCTGGCCGTCACGGCAGACGCGTAGACTGCTGCCGGATCCGCTTCTGTACTTCTGCGTGTCAAATATACGAATTGCCCATTTCTTCACCCTTGCTCGATGTTCCTCCATCTTAGGCAGAGAAGAGCTGACGGAGGGGACGCTGCAGCCCGCAAGCTGCGGGGCGGGTCGAACGGGTCAGACCCGCTTCACGCTACGAGAGACGACTAGCAGAGCAAGCGCAGCCGCGACCCAATTTGCGGACGGCGCGACTGACCGAGATGGCAATTAAAAGGTCAAGTGACACGCGCTCGACAACGCAGCAGATACTTCCAGATGTACACAACTGTACGTCACTGTATATTACAACCGCTTATTGCCATATACGGTATTGCATCATTATTGTTAATGAACTCGTGAGATGATTAATGAGTCTCAGCTGCTGAGGAGGTTTCGAAAGGAAGCTGCCTTTGAAGAAGAAGAAGAAGAATCACCCTTTATTGTCATGAACATGCATGCATGCACACCAAATTTGTTCTCTGCATTTTACCCATCACAGTGAACACATGCACATGTTAGTGGAACACACTGGAGCAGGGGGCGGCTGAAGCGCCCGGGGAGCATTTCGGGGTTTCAGTGTCTTGCTCGAGGACACCGCAACCGTGGGTCCGGGGGATCACGGCGGATCGTCCGGTCGGGGTCTTGAACCTAGGTCCGCCGCGGTGGCAGGCGATGATCTTAACCATTGGGCCAGGGCTGCCCGTTCGCATCAAGACTGAGTGCTTGTCGGCTTTTTGCCGTCCTGTAGACAGACCGCCCAACGCAAGCAAAGATGTGAACAAGTGCGTGAGAAAATAGTCCAACAGTTTAAGGACAATGTTCCTCAACGTACAATTGCAAGGAGTTTAGGGATTTCGTCATCTCCGGTCCATAATATCATCAAAAGGTTCAAAGAATCTGGAGAAATCACCGCATGTAAGGGGCAAGGCCCAAAACCGACATTGAATGCCCGTGACCTTCGATCCCTCAGGCGGCGCTGCATCAAAAACCGACATCGATGTGTAAAGGATATCACCGCGTGGGCTCAGGAACACTTCAGAAAACCAATGTCAGCCAAACCAATACTGTTCGGCGCTACATCTGTAAGTGCAACTTGAAACTCTACTATGCAACACAAAAGCCATTTATCAACAATACCCAGAAACGCCGCCGGCTTCTCTGGGCCTGAGCTCATCTAAGATGGACTGACGCAAAGTGGAAAAGTGTTCTGTGGTCCAACAAGTCCATATTTCAAATTATTTTGGGAAATTGTGGACGTCGTGTCCTCCGGGCCAAAGTGGAAAAGAACCATCCGGACTGTTATGGACGTGAAGTTCAAAAGCCAGCATCTGTGATGGTATGGGGCTGTGTTAGTGCCAATGGCATGGGTAACTTACACATCTGTGAACCATTAATGCTGAAAAGTACATACAGGTTTTGGGGAAACATACGCTGCCATCCAAGCGACGTCTCTTTCATGGACGCCCCTGCTTATTCCAGCAAGACAATTGCCAAACCACATTCTGCACGTGTTACAGCAGCGTGGCTTCGTCGTACTAGACTGGCCTGCCTGCAGTCCAGACCTGTCTCCCATTGAAAATGTGTGGCGCATTAGAAAGCATAAAATACGACAACGGAGACCCCGGACTGTTGAACGGCTGAAGCGAGAATGGGAAAGAATTCCACCTGCAAAGCTTCAACAATTAGTGTAGGTCAGTTCCCAAACGTTTATTGAATGTTGTTCAAAGAAAAGGAGATGGAACGCACTGGTAAACATGACCCGGTCCGTCCCAGCTATTTTGGAACGAGTTGCAGCCATAAAATTCTAAGCTAATGATTATTTCCTAAAAACAATCAAGTTGATCAGTTTGAACATCTTGTCATTGTAGTGTATTCAATTAAATATAGGTTGAACATGATTTGCAAATCATTGTATTCTGTTTTTATTTATGTTTAACACAACGTCCCAACTTCACTGGAATTGGGGTGGTAAGATCCAATACCAAATCTTTCTGATAATTGTGCACTTTTGCTTGGCACAATCAAAACGGTATCAATTTAACAATACAGTCAGGCTCAAAAATCGTTTAAGCCATGAGTGAATTGTTTATATATACGCAGTCTGTATACGTCTAAAAAAAAACCAAATCCTCTCATTATTCTGGCCTTTAGCAAATCGAGATCATTTCAGTGGTCCTAATTGACCTAAAACGGGAAAAGGTTGATTTGATTTCATGTCACGTGAAGAGAAAAGCAAAAAAAAAAAAAAAAAGAAGAGTCCCGAGGGCCGACCCGACTCGACTGCCGACATGCAATCCCTTTATGGAGCGTTCTTTCCATTTTCATCAATTGAAAGTCAAAACATTTTCAGGTACCCGAAATGTATGGACAGTCACGTATCTTTACTCAGACCAGTAAAAAAGTAAAATCACATTTATTGACCATTTTGTATCTTTGATCTGAGCATGAAATGGAAATACGAACATTGGAATTGTTGTGTTAGCTCAGAAACAAACAACAAAATAATTCGCGGCTTTTTCACGTTTGGATTTTGGTTTGGGGAGGAACGAATGGCGCACGTCCTGTGAAGCACGACGGCGAGCTGACAGATGCTCGATTTCCCGAGAGGGCGAGAGTGAAACACTTCATCGCAGGACGATACCTTGCAGGAAGCTCTATTGTTATGACAACGCCAACCGAGCGTTACTCACGAAGGCGCATTTTTCATACACATCTGTAAGATGTCAGCCAGTGTGCGGAAGCGTGTTGGCAGCAGAAAGACAAATCCGATAGAGTTTTGAGCAATTTTGCATCCACTGTAAGGGCCGGCATTACGACACCAACAATTCGAAATTAGCGAAGGGCAATAACAATTACAGTCAATGAAGACTTTATTGCTTTGCTTGTGTGTTTTCTTCACCATAATAACGACCATGACGTGCTAGGATACACGCCGGTCTTAATCTACGAATACTGCAGCACCTCGAGAGACCGGGACGCTAGAACGTCACCTCACGTCTGCGCCGTTGGAGTTTGTTTGTCGTCCGGAATGTGCTGTCGACGCTCGTCGACATTTACTGCAAATCGCTGACTTTGCTCAGAGAGCATGTTGGCAAATACGTTAGAAATAAGAGACAATAACTTTCAAGCATACACATGAAGACGTGTGAAATGAAATCTCTTTCCACTGCTATTTGTGAGTATTATTAACTCGAAAGTTATTTCCCTTTCCTTTGCGTTAGGTAAGACGTGTCGGCGCACTACGAATACTTACGGCTTTGAAGCCATGATAACATACTGGCTAGCGCTTTATAGCCCACTTCAAATATTTTCCTCATACGCATGTATGTTAAGTTGGTCGGATGCCAAAATTGAACGTACTTTTTAAATACGTGTGCCAAGGCATTCAAATGAAATATGTTGTTAGTAACCATAAGTGGGACACTTCCAAAGTAGCAGAGCTCTTTCATCTGTCTTGCCGTGTGTTCAACTGAATTTGGAAAAGAGCCGCGAACAAGAACCCGACGCTCCCTCTGCCCGCCGAGCAAAAGTCCCATCGTGTGCGGAAACGGGGCCGACTTCCCAAAGGAGAAGCGTGGACTCGCGGACGGGTGACCGGCAACGGTTGTTTTCCGAACAAGCGATGGCCAAGTGTGGAATTTTGGTTGGGACGTGGATCTCTGCTTCTCGCTCAGGATCTTCTTCTCCCCTGATTGCGCTATATGAAGAATCGAGATCTCACAGCGACCGAGACGGAAAAGTATTCGCGCGGCCTTACCGAGTGCTTGTCTTACTGTGGTTTTCGTTGCCGTCGAAATGCACAGGGCGGCAGGTGGACTCCAACCAAAGTGGAAAAGATGATCAAGAGAAATGTAAGGACCGCGCTTCGTCATTTGGCTGCGAATACACGTGTCCACGCGATAATGGGGTTTTGTTTAAATGTGTCAGCGTTTGTGTTGTTGTGACGGCTGCGAAACAAATTCAAAGTGCCGTGCTGTATTTCCAGTATTTTCTCTTGTTCTACATTGAAAAGGTTTGCACAAAAGCACATCCTCCTCCAGGCTGATTCAGGTCTTGAAATTACAACTGGCTTTATGATGCAGACTTTCTCGTGTCCATCGATTTCATGACTTGTTATGCTCAACCGCTTCAAGACCAGGTTCGGTTCGCCTCCGAAAGAAATCAGCAACCTGTAAGGTTTACTCGTTAAACTGGTAAAAATTCTAATTGATTTACCATTGACACTTTAGACTTTAGATCACATTTACCAGGGAAGCCAAAAGCATGTTTTACAGGAGAAAGTCTCCTTTGCAGCTATGACTGCAACATATAAAAGGCAGATCCACACTTGAGTTTTTACACAATCGTTGGTTTTTACAATAGTCACAGAAAAACACAAGTTTTCCTGGACCACGAATGAGGCGGCCTCGTCGCAAGCACAGACAAGGGAGCGAACTGATGCTATTTTCCACAAGAAAAACAAGAACAAAAATGTCATTCTGCAGTTGCATTTGATCGCAATGGTGTACCTAATCAAGTGGCGAGCAAAAAGGCGGATATCTTACGACCACAATAAAAAGTAAGCAGTACAAACGGACACCGTGAGTGCCTTGAAAAAGGTTTATGTGGGAGAAAAAAGGCAAACGCTTGCAGAAATCGCTTCATTCGCTGTTTTCGTGTCTTGACGTGTTCAGAAAGTCTCACAGATTTTTACGAGGGACGCCAACGATCTTTAATTTATGACGCTTTCATCTTTAAGAGCGCCTCTACGTCCCCCGCCGTACATCACGCCTGACTTCCGTCGGTCACTCGCCGCGCTCGGCCCTCCGTCTCGTTCGGAGCCACGACTGCTCGCGCGACATGAAAACCATTCATCATTGCTTCTTAAGCCCCCCCCCCCCAAAAAAAAAACAACAACAACAAAAGCCTCGCAGTCACAAACACAAGCATCTCCACAGAAGCTATCAATCATAAATATTGTCATTATTCAACTGTGTCATTGACAAGCCGTCCTGCTTTTCTCTTTTTCTCTCTTTTCTCGTTTTGCTCACGCGTGTACGCGCACACACACACACACACACACAGACACGCAGATGCACACACCCACACACACACACACACACACACACGCACGGGAAGAGCACCATGAATCATAAATCATATGAATGCCATCTAAACACTTCTCAGAGCTATGAGGAATGGAGATGATTGATCGATGCGGTCGAGGGGGGCGGAAGCGAAGAAGACGGACAGAAGGTCGGAGCGAGCGACGCGGGGGTCACGGGCTGCAGTTCAGGGGTCAAACGGATTTGGCCGTCGAGGAAGGAGAGATGAGCGGGGGGCTGAGGAGAGGAGTAAATGGACGGACGGAGGAGGAGGAGGGGGGAGGAGGAGGAGGTTTGCCTCAGTGAGGCTGAAGCCATAACTCATCTTTTATTAAAAATAATGAAAAAAACTTAATGAGTTCATATCTGCAGAAGCAGACAGTGAGGCGGAGACTGAGGAAGGGACAGCGAACGGAAGGAAGGAAGGAAGGAAGGAAGGAAGGAAGGAAGGAGACGTGATCATCCAGAAAAGCGCAGCGGGTCAGTGTTTCGTCATTTCTCCCCACTTTCTGCAAAGTTGATGGAAAAGCCATTAAGGCGGGCGGGCGGTCCCGGCGGTCCCGGCGGTCCCGGCGGTGGCTTCTCCTTGTGACGACCTAAATCCACGTGCCTGCTGGCTAATTAAAGGCACTTAACAAGCAATTAACAGTGATGAGCTAAATTAGCAGCGTACATTCCCCATCGATGAGCGCACATCGAAAGCTCAGCGGCCCGCGTCCGCGCGCGGACAAACGACAGATTAATCGCTATTCGAGCATCGGCACGCTAATGAGCCGAGAACCAATTAGAGGGGCCGCTCGCGTCCGAAGCGGGCGTGAAAGCGAAAGGGAGAAATCTTCATTGGGAAGCAATTGTGATTAAAAGGATGGAGAGAAGTACTCTTCAGCCAATATCCATGAACTTATTAAATACATGACATCACAATTTGTCTTCGCGAGCAGCCGAGTCCGCCATCATCCATTGTTTGTCGTGCGTGGAAAACTCTCTTTCCTCTCTTTCTTTCCAGCTCCTCTCCGACTCTTGCCTCCTTCCTGCTTGGGGGACACAGCAGTCCTGTGAAGGAATTTAATATGCAACTTTGATATGAGAAACCAATCGCATACGTCCGCGTCTATCGGGCTGGCAATCTATCGGCCCGGACGGCTAATGTAATAGAGGGAGCCGGGGCTATTTATCACACGGGGAGCTGCGGTTCCCCCTCTCTCTCTCTCGCGCGCTCTGCCGTTATTCAAGCCCGGATTCCTCGGCTGCCGCTAAATCAGGCCAACTATGAGCTATGACTGCCCAGGGGGCATCTCCTCTTTTATAGAGGGATTCGGATGGCGCATCTTCTGCTTCCGCTTCCGGAAGCCGGACAACGCTCGGACAAAAGCCCGGCGTGGACGCGGGACGGACGGCCGAGTGACGAAGCTGACGACGAACTGATGAATTGCTGCAAAGATCGCCTCGCTCGCACGGGTAGAACTCGCACGTCTCAACGTTGACGTTGGCACTGCTTGTTACGACTTGGATTTCAAATGGGGCCGAATTGACTCGTCTACCTTGTAGGATATATATCTTTTTAAAAGCCTCCTGCGGACACGCGTCGAGAATTAGCACTGGTGCTGAAACTCTCGACGCGGCGCGTCTGGTTCGTCCAATATTCTCGTGACGTCCGTGTCGCGTAAACGAAGCGAAAAACGGAAACCTCTGCGTGGAAGCCGTGATTTCCGGGTCAAACTAGCACACGTGACTGCACGGGAGCGCGCCCAAAGGCGTACAGAGCCACCATTGCGCCCGACCTTTGCAGCTGAACGGGAAAGCTTTCACAAAAAAAAGATCATTGCGCGTCGTCGGCCTCATAGTTGCATAGTTGCCCCGATGGTTTCTGAACGTGCGCCTTTGCAAAACACGACAAATTCCACACACAGGCGCTCGCCGCCTCGACTGACCCGCACAGGTCACACAATCAGGAAGGAAGAACAGGTTTAGGATCATTTGGGCTTGGCGAATGTCTGAGCATTTCATTACATTATTTTGATCGGTATGGGTAAAAATCGATCGATATTTTTTGAAATATTTTTAATGGAGGCTGCCTCTGGATGTTCGGCACTCCCGTTTTGACGGCAGGTTTGGAGATCTGTGTGGATATAAAAAGTCTACACACCCCTGCTCAAACGCCAGGTTTTTGTGATATTAAAAAAAAAAAAAAAAAAAAAAATGGCGAACAAAACCAATTTGAAAATGTTTTCCACCGTTAATTTGATCTCATATCCGTACAACTCAATTGATTATTATTATTATTATTATTGTTATTATTTATCTTTTTGAAACAATAACAAAATACCCCAAAGTGGTGTGGAAAAACGTGTTATGATCTGATGCAACCAAAGCTGAACTTTTTGGCCCCGATTGACACAACACCGAAGAACAGCATCCCTGCGGTCAAGCGTGGTGGCGGCAGCATCGCGTTTTTTGCTGTTTTTCCGTCAGCTGGAACTGGGGCCTCAGACAAGGTGGAGGGAGTTATCGACGGTTCCAAATAGCAACCAGCGCGAGCACAAACGTTTCAGGCCTCTTGTTCCAAAGCGACCAAAATGTCAGGCAAAGCCTACGAGAACACCTCGACTTCATTTGGGGTGAATCGCGCACAGGCGCTTTACATGCTGGCAGGTGTGTGCAGACTCCCGTTAAACACGAGTTTGAATGAGATTGCGCAATTCTGAAAGAGGGTGTGCAGACTTATGTCGCATCTCAAAAAGATTCCAAATCAATCCATCAATTGAGTTGAACAGGTTATAGGCCACAAGTTCTGAAACGGTTTAGCTTGGTCTCATTTTTGTATATCCCAAAAAGCTACATCATTGGAACAGGGGTGTGTAGACTTATTATCCACTGCATATGGCACCATGTTGTCTTCAGATCACAAAGTAGTTGAGTAGTGTGTCCCACTGTGCCGCAATTGCTCCGGGGCGCGATTAAAATGAACCATCAATTCCACACGATGAACAGAATTCTTTAGGATTAATTAATCAAGTCACCGATTCGTATGCCCATTGGAATGATGACGTTTGCAGCTGTCGGCATGCGTGGCAACACGACGCGTGTCGGAGGTTCAAACTCTGAAGTTTGGGGTTTGACTTGATTAGCCCACCGACAGTCATGGCTGACAACCTCGGCGCCCCTGGGACACCGAGGTTTTTAGCCACGACTGAATAAAAATGCACATGAAATCAGACGTTTCCTGTTTTAGGTCAATTAGGATGACCAAAACGATTTCTGTTGGCTAAATGCCATATTTTTTAGACAAAGGCTATATATTATATTGGCAGTATATACTGTATAATAGACAATATAGTGATGGCTAAAAACATTGGCACCCCTGTACATATCAAATATGCCTTGATTGGCTCAACGGAATTGTTTATTTTTTGTAAAATGTCTGGCTGCAAACAAAGTGTGCGCGTGCGTGTGCGACAGGGGTATAATGCTGCCCACCTGCAGCAATTAACATGCCGCAGATAACCAAACTCATTGAAACAAATTAGCCACATTACTGGCCACCGTGTACTCGCTGATGGCAATTAATAAGAAATTAGCCACAATCAGCCCTATATTAACATCTCACTGAGGGGCCGCGGCTGGAAATTAATAAGTGGAGATTCATCCCTCTTACTGTCTTCCTGGCTCCTCCTCCTCATACGCATACACAAACACACACCTACACACACCTAGATTGTTCATCACACACCTCAAACAGACACTTTTTTCATCCTATCAAGCATCTCATGATCTGCAATCTGCTCATGTCAGCTCGCCAGCTTCCTCTTTACCAGGGTGTGAAATCCCCCTGATAGACATATGTGCGTGCGTGCGTGCGTGCGTGCGTGCGTGCGTGTCTGGTGTATGAACACTCACGGACCGATAGAGATATACCGTAGCGTGTATATTTAAACAAGTGCGCGGCGTGACTACTGCGTGCGTGTGTGTGCCGCACAAATGAGGAGTGGGGGGCACGGGCCAGCCTCTGGGGGTCCTCACACCAATCAGCGAAGTTCACCGAGAATCAATTAACACCAGTGGGAGGGGGCAGAGGGTACGGCAGCGCACACACTAAGACTTGCACACACGCACGTCGCCCACACTCATGGCACTGTCTGAGGAGATATCCGTCACATCGCACGTTCAACTCTGTGCCAACCAGTGTGCGCGTGTGTGTGTGTGTGTGTGTGTTTGTAGTAGTGTGTGTGTCCATCCCGGAGTGCCCCGGACTCTCACGGTGTGAGGTTGGGGAACAGATTGGGGGTCGGCGGGGGGTCAGAGCAGGGTCACCCCCGTCTGAGTCATGTGTGTGCGCGTGTTGTCCGTGTACGTGCGTCTGACCGCTACGTCCCGACGTGAATAAGATGGACGGAGCTCGTTCAAAGTACAAATCGATCGAGCGTAAAAGCATCCAAGAAATGATGAAGCGCGGCGGCGCAATGGCGATCTCACATTTCAGATTCCACTTCATCATTGCATCGTCCTCCTCAAAACAAAAACAAGCGCTTGCCTCCTTTCCAAGTGGATGCAGACGTTATTGCGCGAGGAAGGCGGGGCTCCGCGAGACACAAGGCCACTCAAAACAAGCGATCACAGAACATCTTCCGTTGCAACATTCCTCGGCGAAGGCACGCCTCCTTCCTCTTCCTCGCTGCCATCCCCATCTGTCCGCCCGCCGCAAGCCCTCCTCGCCATCCATCCTCTTCTCCCCTCGCTTCCTCGGCTCCTCTCAGGCCTTCCTGCCCTGGGGGAGGTAAGCCGATCTCCCGGCGCTGGTGTAAGTGACCGGTATTAGTCTCCTCCTCGGTCTGTCTGTTTGATCCCGCCACTAATGACTCCACGGGGAGGGAGCGCCGATAATGGGAAATCGATATCGAGGCTCGCGCTCAGGAGTGGCCTCACTTAGCTCTCGCTCTTTCACGCCTCACAGCAAAGTGCCTCCGTGTGTTTGCTGCTATATCTTTTGAAAGGGCTCGATGAAAAAACGACTTCGAATTCATCTCCTTTAGGCAGCACAACTAAAATCGGACATCAAAACCGGAGTGGCTTTCATAGAGTCAACGAGTACGCTCAACTCACATGAAACCTCTGGCGAGCAGGTGTCACGCACGGCTAGCAATATGCTTTTGGCAAACTCATTTGAAACAGCGTTTAAAAATACGATCGACTGTACGTGTGTTTTCAGAAGCTATTTTCAAACACAACGAATCTTGATCGTTCTCAACTCGGACTGTATAAAAGCGTCTTGCGACTTTGCAACAATTGGAAAATGCGGTTGAGAAGCGCCGCTCTCCGAGCTGCGAGCAATCTGATTGGATGCTGAGGAAACGCGCAACTCTTGCAATAGTATCGTTTCTACGCAGAGCTCCATTGGAGTCGTCAGAATCAGCATTGGAGACATCTTGGTGACGAGTCATCGTTGGAATTTTGTCTACAACATCATTTCGCCGAGGACTACGGGGTTTTCTCGTTCCCCCCCCCCCCCGGTTGATCGTCAACGGGGGGACGGACACGTCACGAATATTGTGATCGTCCCAAGCGCTACGTGATCGGCAAATTGTCCTTACATTTAGTACATGGCAACTCCATTGGCAACGAGCGCCGCCCTGTGCACATGCCAATTTCCGCCACTGCTTGTTACGGTAAATAGGAAAAAAAATATATGCGTTTATATCCTTTGACAACATTTTTTTTATTGAGATTGAATATAACTACGCCGGAATAAAATGTCATTCGTGCAATTTCCGCCACACGTCACCAAGATTCTAGGGATGGACATTTCAGTGGCGTGTGTGTGCGTACATGCGCACTAACGCGCGTGTCCTCAATCAGTCCCACGATTACGCCTGCAGCAAGACAGGTGGGGCTGGTGGCATGGGGCCGCCGCCCCCCCCAACACAAGCCTGAGGGTCCAGAAGGCCCGGCCGAGCAGTGCGGCCCCCTCTGCCAGGCACCAGCGCACTATGGCTAGTGGCAGCTGGTCCTCTGCCCCCTCCCCCCCCGCACTACTCCCCTGCATGAGCGCCCCGCGGGCAGGCAACAGGAGGGGTGAGGAGGTCAAGAGGCAGCGGCGAATTGGTGGAACGGCGGCGACGCGCAGGATAATGGGCTTTCATGAAGCGGAGAGAAGGGGAGCTCGGCTCTGACACGATGCGACTTGACTACGAGCGCTAATGAATTAGCGCATTAGCGCATTAGCCCAGACCGGGAGGGGCGTTCAAGGCCGCTCGGCCGCTCTCGACAACACACCGGCACGCGTATTGATCACTCGAAGGGAGCGGGAATTCATTCGTTACGTCAGTCGTGGTCTCTCCATTTTCACAAGTAATCTCATTTAATCCCGCAACTGGAAATATACTCCCTTACCAAAAAGATTCAAAACTCAAATGGAAAAAAAAAAGAAAAGGAAATGAGAAGCCTCTTGTCCAAACATGTGTTCAATTATCATCAGGCCTTTAATGCTTTGACTCTTTCTCTCACGTGACCTTCCGTCCCGGCGCATCCCTTGAATTGTGACCATGCGGTTACATCCTTCCCTCCCTCCCTCCCTCGCTCGCTCGCTCCCTTCCCCTTAACGAGCGTGAAGAGGCAGCCGTGCGTTCAACCATCAGACAGGCCGAACGCGGAGTTCCTTCACGCGACATATCAGCGCTTCAATAAAAACGCCTCCCCGTGTCCTTTACGCTCCAACTCGATCTTGTTGTTGTTGTTGTTTTGCTGCTGCGGGAGGGGTTAGGGTTAGGGTTATGGTTAGGGGGGCTTTTGCAAGTTCTGCCTCATCGTGTACGAAATCAGGGATGCGCCGACACCACTTTTTACAAGCACGGAATTTAAAACAACAACTTTGCAACAAGTCCGCTAGCTTCATGTTAACACATAATGGGAAACGCCACAGAAGGGCGAACGAGTATCATCACAAATGCTTCAAGCAATGGATATTTGAACGCAAACGGTGCAACAGCACAGGAAGACCGTCAGTATAATTCTTTATCCTCTGCAAAAATAAAAAATAAAAAAAGTCACTTACAATATGCAAGGCAAATGTAGTCGTACTGCACTGCAAAAACGTGGCTTGGGATTTTGGGGAGGCTGGAGTTTGACGCTGAATGTCAACAATTCGGTACTCAGCCTTTGCACACATTTTCATCAATGACCTTCAAACGTATGTCACGCATTTCGGAACAAAACAGTGCAACGTCTTTGGTTCAAGTTCAAATGGTCGACTGAGTCTCATTGGCCGGTGAGCTTCACGAGGATGACGTCACGCGGCAGGCGTTCCGTCCGCATTGTGCGCAAAGATAATCCTGCTGCGGTGCAGTTGTACGCCACTGCAAACAACCGCAACAACATTTCCGCTTTGAAAGATAAAATCCCTCAATTCGTTATCAATCTCGCAACTCATCGGTTCCTCGAAAGCGAACGGTATTATCGTCGTCAAATGGGGATTTGCGCTGCCTTTCATTTCGTGTCCTGCTGTCCACGTGACCGCGCCGAGTTCAAAGGCCACAAGGAGGATGCTGATGACGACCATCCCAGCGAGCGTTGTCAATATGAAAGCCGATGCCCACCGCCGCCCCCTTCCCGCATCCCGGCACAACAAAACGCTGTAAATTCCACTAAATCAACGTCCCTGCAACATCGCGGCTTTATTGCGCTCAATGTGATGTGATTTATTCCGAGACTTTTCCTCCGCGCTGCTGGGAGCGTAAAGCTTTGTTTACACCCCCCCCCCCCCCCCCCTCCAAAAAAAACAACATTTAAAAAGGAATCATCAACCTTGTAAATGCTGTCAGACGGCCGACGCGATGCCACGCGCAAAATCTTTGGGCTTAATACTACCTATATTAAAGAGTTTAAATATTTCATAAGGGCGGTTTTAAGAGCGAGGGAGGGGAAATCGTTAGCTGCGGTAAAGTTTCATTAAGCGCTCCCCCGTTTGGCTGCGAGGCAAACTCATCTCCTCTCATTGTAATAAAACAATCTCTCGCTTTCCCATCTCGCTCGGCGCTTCTCCTTTACATCATAATAACACACTACATCCCCTTTAAATGCACTATTACTTACCGCTGCCTTTTCATATTGCAACATCACGGGCACTTTAGCGACAATATAAAAGCGTGTCATTCATTATTCACAAGCAGCCGGCCTGCCCCCCTCGAAAGGATAAAAAAAAAAAAAAAAAAAAGAGAGTGAGGCGCGCCGGTGAAATTGATAACGTTGAGGAGACAAGCAATAAAAACGCCGCCCCGGGTGCCGAGCTGCAGCCCGCCCGTGCACGCCCCGATTATGCAGATCAACTTGGTCATTTCTCAAACAAATCGCTCTCTTTTGTTGTCGGCCTCGTTTCTTTTGGGGACGTTTGGCCTCCATTGCCGCACGTCCGAAGCGCGCCTCGGACTCGGGCTGAGGAGCTGCACGCGTGACGTGTTTTGCCTCACAGCGCCCGTGAAGGCAAAACCAAACATCGGCGATGCGTCGCTGTCCAGGAACGTCCGTCGGCATCTCCTCATCCCAGATTACATGCGAAATGTGCTACATTTGTCCATTTTCGCACACGTTTCATCGCCGTTCCCTTCGTGTCCCGCGCCGAAAAAAATACATCCAAACAAATAAACGCATCTGCGCAAATGCTTCGAATTATACCCCCGTTTTATTTTTCCGCTCCCCGTTTCGAGGTGGGATTATTTCCGCAAATGAGAAGCCTCCGAACAAAGTGATGACATCTTTTAATTCTCTGGTGTGGAAAGCCGCCGGTGAGCTGACATATGGCGGCGAGAGGCGGCCAATCCAACCGGTCTGCGGTCCAGATTGCCGAGCGAACACCGCGGGCCTCGTCCCGGCTCCGATTGCTGCTTCACCGACTGTCGGGAGGCCGCTCGCTTTTTCTTTTTCCACACGTGCAATTCGGGTTCCTTCTGGGAGATGGAAAATGGAAGGATTGCACATCATCGTGCTTTAAAAATAAATAAATAAATAAATAAATAAAAAATCATCATCATCATCATCATCATCATCATCATTTTAAATCAATCGTAATGGGTGAAAACAAATTTGGTCCAAAAACGTACAGACCACCAAATCGGCCTGTTCATTTGGGTTAAATGAATAACCCGAGTCCCTGGGTCAAAACCATCCAATAAATGGCTAACTTGCCCCAACAATTTGGTTGCAACACAAAGAACCTATAAACCAGTTGGGTTCATGAAATAACCCAACCGGTTTGAGAGAGCACGAAGACGATCCAAAGTACGTTCTGCAGCTTGGACCGTGCGGGGTTGCATCGGCCGCAGCGCCAAATTGCCACTTCGCCAGGTGCGAGTCCAACAAATGCAAACTCCTTTTCCGAAGATGACGAAGACGCCCGCTCGGGTTTGTACTTCGCCGCCTGCGTGCACCGCAAAGGTCTTGAGAAGATTTGCCCGTCGGTGACCCAAATGGCCCAAATCGAATGCAATACAGCGCGACGCCGGCGCAAACTACAACCGCGACCGTCAACGTGCTGTTGAAGCACAACCAGACGCGACCTCCGCAAAGTTTGTTCCAGGCAAGCGCGATATTACAGCATCAATGTGCACGCAAAACAAAACAACGATCATTCTCCGATCGATCATTGTCAGTCGTGCTCTTAAGAAGAACGCGGGCACACCGACAAGTATTTGGCTTTCTGTTGATCTCCATGTCGTGGCCAGCGAGTGAGAAATAAAAGTGCTCCGAATCAAAACGCATCAGTGGACAACTGCGCCAAATAAAGCCACCTTGTCGACAATTGAGCCCCGTGCTTTGGTGGCGTCAAGTCACGTGAGGCCGCGCAAACGGGCGCAAACGCGATGATGGGCCCAATTTGGGCGCAACGGCACCTCATCAAGTGGCGCGTGTCCTGTCATTTTCCGACAAACGCCATCATCATGACGGAAACGGAAACGGACAAAATAAACCGTTGCCTCTATTAGGCCAAAGCAACAATAAGACGTTTTTTGCCACCTCCAAATTCAATTTTGTGCACAGCAAATGCTGCACTTCACGAGGTGAACCCGATGAAAGGGCAGCAAACGGGGAAACCGATCTTCACGCCCAGTTTTGGATCGACGCTGCAAAAGGATTCGTTTATTAATATGCTTTTTTTTTTTTTTAGAGATGAACTCGACCGAGAAAATATTCGAAAGGACTTCTCAATATCAATGCAGTTGACACGGAACGACATCTGATATGAGTGTCAGGCTACACTTAATTGTCATTTGACTCGATCACCTCGTCGGCGCGTTGCTGTGTGAAAAGAAGGACATTTTGAAAAAGCGGCGCGCTGCCATGTGCACGTTTCGCGTCGTCGATCAACTCCATCTCGCGAAGCCTCAAACTGACGCGGCGGGTTTGCGCTGTCATCGTTTTGACGGGATCTATTTCGCTCGTCGTGCCGACGACCCGCATTAACGTTCAATCAGTCACGGCGGCGCCAGCCAATGAAAGGTGAGCACGAGGAGAGGAGGAGAACGCAGCTGCCAGACGCGGAGGATGAAGATGACGAGGAGGAGGAGGATGGCGCGCCGTCAAAGTTGAGCAAACGCTGAACGCCGCGAGACGGACATGGAGACTTCTCCCACTTCGAGCCACTTTTGAGATCCGCGCAAAACAAGAACGACAGGAAGGAAGGAAGGAAGGAAGGAAGGAAGGAAGGAAGGAAGGAAGGAAAGAAAGAAAGAAAGAAAGAAAGAAAGAAAGAAAGAAGAAAGAAAGAAAGAAAGAAAGAAAGAACGCAAGCAAGCAAGCTCCACTTTCAAGCGGAACCCGCCGCGATGGACCGAGCGCCGAGTCCTCCTCCGAAAGCGAGCCAGCACGAGCCCATCAGCTTCGGCATCGACCAGATCCTGGGAGCCGGCACCGAGTCCGACGGCGGGCCCGCGAGGCGACGCCACGTGAGCGGCGGGGACGCTCGCTACGGCTCGGCGAGCCCGCCCGGTTGCGGCGCGCTCTCCTACGCGGAGGCGCCGGGCCCGTACGGCGAGAGAGGGAGCGCGGGGGCCCGGGGCGTGATTCGCGTGCCCGCCCACAGACCGCCGCCGGCGCCGGGCCCGCAATCGCCGCTTCAGAGCGCCGTGCCCGGCTTCGGAGGCCTGTGCTTCCCCTGGATCGGGAACCGCTTCGCCAAGGACAGAATATCCGGTAGGCGCGATTTCGCAACATGCCGAAAGAGATGCGCGCGCGCTGCGATACGTGCATTATTTCAAAGAAGAAGAAACAAAACAAAACAAAAACAACAACAACAACAACATAGTATATATATATATATATATATATATATATATATATATATATACTATGTTGTTGTTGTTCCAGCTCCTGCATTGATAGAACACAGACGTCTGCAATTAAGGCCTCCGCCACTTCATTGTTTCAAATAAAAGGAGAAAATAGCACGCCACTCATCCTGGGCTATAAAACGAAAAGCAAAAATTCACATTTTTTATGACACAAACGCAAATTCTGACAGCCTCGTAAGAAGATGGTGTTGTTGTTATTAATAGTTGGGGTTGTTTTTAGGCGCGGAGGAACAATATTTGACCTGGTTAAAGCACTTCAGATCCACTATCCTTCATTTTCAAAATCCCAGATATTTATATTTATATTTTCTCGTGCACCGGAAAAAAACAAAACGGTAAGACTTTGTCGTCAAAGTCTTACCGTTTTTTGTTGTTGTTGTTTTTCAAAGTCTTGCTTTTGATTTAAGCAAAGAAAATAAAGTCGAAATGTCAGAAAAGAAAATGGGGCCTAATGAGAACAATTTAATATATATATACATATATGTATATATATATATATATATATATATATATATATACATATATATATATATATATATATAAATAAAATTCTTTTTTTTTTGCATGTAGCTAATGTGCACCAATGATTTTGTTCTTCCAAATTGAAGCGCGTGCTCGCGCTCACCCGTGTTGGTCTCGTCCTCATCCAGCGGCTCTGGTTCCGTTCTCGGTGACGCGGCGGATAGGCCACCCGTACCAGAACCGGACGCCCCCCAAAAGGAAAAAGCCCCGCACGTCCTTCTCCAGGGTGCAGATCTGCGAGCTGGAGAAGCGCTTCCACCGCCAGAAGTACCTGGCCAGCGCCGAGAGGGCCGCCCTGGCCAAGAGCCTCAAAATGACCGACGCGCAGGTCAAGACCTGGTTCCAGAACCGCAGAACCAAGTGGAGGTCAGCTTTCTTTTGCTTTCGTTCCAAACGAGCACGCGTTTCGCGTGCCAATCATTTCCGGTTCGTCGACAACAAGAACATTGAACCTTGGCCTCTCGACCGACTACACGTTTCACGTAAACTTTACACACCCGAGCCATTTCCAAAAATATATACTTTCTAAAAAAAAAAAAAAAAAATCAAAAAATCGAGCGCATTTCCCAATTCCCACAGTGGGTAAATGACCAAATACGGTCATATCGCGCCGCAACTTGACCTGTGTTACGTCGACGCACATTTGTAAGACTCCATTTTGAAGATAAATCCTCGAACGTACATCGGAAAATATGTGCCTTGTCGAAAATAAAGATTTCCTTTTCTTGACAATTTGACCCCAAAAAAATAAAGTGTGAAGGCGGATGACGTTATGTGATTTATTTCAATGTATCAAGTTGAACGTCATTCCAAAATTTCCCAAGACAGATAGACAAACAGACAGATAGAAAGATAGATCATTAAATGGTATTTAAAAACAACAACGACAACGTTAACACTCATATACTCTTAACGCCAGGCACGTGCGCAGACATTTTGGGGCGCAGGTGCTCAAGCCAAATAGAAGGCACCAACTGCCAAAATAGTTCACGCTATTGAGAAAAAAACAGTTGTGCGGTATATTTATGCACTTATTTCTCTCATCAACACAGTCAATAAAACAACTATTAACAAAGGAGCTGAAGGGAAGCTGTACCGGCTGTAAAAGGTCCACACACCCCTGTTCAAATGGCAGGTTTTTGCGGTATACAACAATAGACAACGCTAATTCATTTCACATGTGTTTTTTACCACTTTTAGTTCATCTACAACTTGGACAAATTCATTGGAAACAAATTAAGAGGGGGAGTGAAAAATAAACAAATAGATGACATGGTTGCACAAGTGCACACACCCGCTTATAAATGCGTTCGGACCGAAGCGATCGCATTCAATCTCGTGTAAATGTGAGTCAGCGCACACCTGCCGCCATTTCAAGTGCCTCTGGTTAACCCCCAAATAAATTCAGGTGGGAGCATATGGACAATTCTTCCAGGGACTCCAATAATTGCCCCTCAAATATCAGAACACTCTGGGTGGAATTGCTGGCAGAGAGGACAATTTTAATTCGTTTTAAATTCTATGAACGGAGGGGAAAAGGGGGCTGCAGAAACAAGGGCACTTTTTTTTCCGTGCAGGGCAAAAGGGGCGCGCGCGTGCTTGAGCACCCCTCGGGCTCGATGTGTGCACGTGGCTGCTTACCTGTGTTGGGAAGATGACTGGAAGTGTATTTGTTTACAATTGCAAGTTAGCCTGTTGAAAATGTAGCAGTAGTGTAACTATTTCAATGACCTTTTCAAAGTAGTACAACTAATTACATTTGATGACATTTTGATGACTTGCAGCAACGGGACCCTTGGATGGTTCCTCGAAAAAAAAAAAAAAAAAGTGCATTCAAACCATACAGCATTGTTTTGGAACTAACCACAAATAATAATAATTTTTGACACAAAACATGATGAATTGTAAATACAAAAGAACAAATGCAATTGTTGCATTATATCATGTTGACCTAGTGGCAAGTGTGCACAATTTGGACAATGTCGCTTCATATGCGATAACAAGAATGAGTCAATGTTCCATGAAATAAAAACAAATCCCAAGAGATCAAACTGAAACGGTTCAAAAGTTATAAGTTAATAGCTTGCACCACAAGGTGGCGCTTCAAGGTTTCGATTTGAGAAAAAATGTGCACACGACCAGCGAGAGCCAATCACAAGCGTCGGCTTGACAAGGAGGAATTGAGACGGGAAAAGAAATGTGAGCTTTTTCAAATTTCCAAAAGTCATCGAATGGCACATTTTGTCACGGATATCGACGACATCCGTTTTGTGACGACGTAGCACCATCTCATGTCATTGCAACGTAGTCCTAATCCCACATCCCGTTGCTTGTGGTTTTTGTGGGTTTTGCCGACGTCACGCAGGAGGCAGACCGCCGAGGAGCGGGAGGCGGAGCGCCAGCAGGCCAACCGGCTGATCCTGCAGCTGCAGCAGTCCGCCCTGCACAAGTCGCTGCAGGGCGACACGGGCGCGTCCGACCCGCTGTGCGCGCACAACTCCTCGCTCTACGCCCTGCAGAACCTGCAGCCCTGGGCCGACGACGGCAGGGAATAGACGCCCGAATCGATGAGGCCTCATCCGCTCTTCCCAATTGGATGACGTCGTGGCGATATCACAATAAATGTGCCATTGAACTTTGCTGTGTGGGAAATTGCAAGAAAAGGCGGCGAGTGGACGACATTTGAGTGGTGAAATTGGATCTTGCACAGTTTCGGGGTGAGTGACGTCAACCGCGACGCAAACCTGGGACGACATTTTGCACCCTGAGACGTTTTCCCATCCCCCCGAAAATAAAAGAGCCCCTAAAAGAGTCATTCCGTCACATAGTTATTGTTTTTCTATCTGCTCGTATTATCACGTTTATTGCAATTGACGGGAAATCGAGTGTCACCAGCCGACACAATGTGCACATCAATCAAAGCCTTTGACTGTAGGCTCATTTATGAAAAGGTTAACAGCAAATAAGGTGGACGCGTGCTCCAAAATGGCGTGTGCCCTGCTGAACCAAACAAAACTTTCATTTATATATATATTTTTATGACGATACGGCGCTTCAAGCTGATTTCGACGATGATTTAGCCCATTTCTTTACAGCCCACCAACACAATCACGTGTATATATATATGACATTTGCTGCGCGCAAAATGTTGCACAATTAATTCAAGTGAAAGAAAATGAGCATCGACGAGACTTGATGCTAATGAAGGCGATGCATGGTCAATGTTAATTTGTCCTCGTAAGGACGTGAATGTGTTTTGTTTGTGGGCCACAAAAGAATGTACAGTGTTCTTTCTTTTTTTTTTGGGGTACTTTTATTGTGTGAATAAGAATAATTATACAATGTTTTTGTGACCATATTCTTCATAAAAAGGTTTTAAGAAGCAGTAATGTCGCAATTGTTTCTTGAGAGGGTTACTGATGAATATTTCCATTTTTATAGAAGAATTCAATGCACACAAGTTGATTGCGACAGTTTTTGTTTTCCGTCGGTGTGTCTGCGACGGGATGATTCCGTTTCTCGGGAGAAGTTAGTTGCAGGTCCAGTCGAGGAGAACACACAAATCCTGTTGGTGCTTGTTACAATAGGCCTCCGTCAGGCACATTGAAGGTTCAGGCCCGAGTCTGACGCCTCGATCGGCCTCCAGGATTTTAGCCCCGATATCGGCCCGATGAGCCATCGCGTCCGATTTCCCAGATCGGGCCCGACGTATTTTGTCGGCAACTTGAAGCGTGACATAATCCACGACCGACGATTTGGCCCTACGACGGCAAAAAGAAAAGTCGAGCGCGTTTGATTTTGGGGGATATCTTGCGTGTCGTGTGACGGCTCAACGACAACTCTCCGACAGCGCACCTTGACACTGACCAAGAGGATTGCGTATTGTGACCGCCGCCTCGCCTCCCGTGCTTGCCGTTATCAACATACTTGCACGCCGTTGTCAACATTTATTGTTTACCGAAGCTTTAGAGCACGATTCGACAGAACGCCGCCATGTTGACGTACAACCGTTAGTGCTATCGCTAGCTTGCGAGGCTACATAACGTTCTGTTGCCTGCTTGCGAGCTGTATCCTATTAAAAGTACGTGAACAGACCTCAAGCAATCCTCGAATGAACGTCCTCTCCCGAGCACCGGTGACGAACGCCACGCGTTTTTCCTCTTTTTGTTCTTTTCCCCCCGCGCAATATATTAGAGCGGCACGTCGTCGTCGTCGCCGTGATAACGAGGGTATCCGGTCGCGTTGACGGGCGACACGTTTTCTGGTTCCGCCTCTCCGACAGCGTTTGATTTGACAAGCTAAAGCCCGGTGATCGTAAAAAACGGGATGGGGTGCTATGGTAATACACGTCGCGTCGTGTTGCCAGCGTCTGCCCGAGATACGGCGAGATCCGACGCCAGTCGTCTGGCGTAGTGCAATCGGGAAAGACCTCATTTCTGATCCAGGCGTTACTTGTTAACTGCTCTAAGCTGTTCACCGCTACGGCCTTGAACTCCTCGAGCTATTGCGCCCGATGCTCGCTCATATTAGATCAAACCGGTTATGATCATTGAGTCGCACATAGGAAAAGTACCGAGGCATCGTTAAACTGCGAGGGAGAAGACCGAGATGGGGAAAAAGGAGGGAATAATGTCGGGGCCGCCAGACACTCTCCAGCTGCCGTCCAGCGCTGCCGTAGCAACTCTTCTGGCATTAAACATCCTTAACTGGGAAAATGGAGTCATCTGGGAGTTCATAACAAGGATATATATATCATATCATATATATATATATATATATATATATATATAGCAGACCATTTAAAAAACGAAAAAAAGAGAATCCAAGTGAAGTTTGGACGGAACTGCACATGGTCAAAGCTTGGTTTTTCAAATGATACAAAAAATAATCATAATAATAAGCCCTTAGCATCATTCTGTGTCTGGATTATGATGCAGTGAAATGTAAGCGTAGTATTGTTGCTGGAAAGTCCAGTTCCCGATTTTGGTTTGATATCCGATTCACGGCCAACTGTGATAAAACATCCAGCGGGCGTTCAAATGAAGTCCTGAAACAAAATGGCTTCTGAAATAACAAAGCAGTCTGATCTTTTTGCTCCAAAAGTCCCTTTTTTGAACGCCCTCACAGTGAAAGTTTGGGTCAACGATGTCGCAAAGTCCAATCGAAAAGGTTCTTCCTTGTCACGCACGACGCACATAATATGAACATACATACATGCGCCAACAAATGTGGTTTTAATATTCAGGCAAACCAAAAGTTCACATCAGGACACGCATGCACGTTCTCGGGTTTGCGCGCGCTCGGTAAAAGCCCCAAAGTTCATGTCCTCCCCACGACGGGCCAAATAAGCGCAAACGCACGGATTACAATTCCCACTCGGAGACGGAAAGACACAAAGCGGGAGCCATGGCGCCTTACGCACGCAGAAACAACAAATAGAACACTGAATTCAATATTGTCACAACGTTGAGACTCTAACAGACACCAGCGGGACACAAACTTGCTCACCAGATGCCGTCTCCTGAAATGGGGTGAACCTTGACCCCTCAGAGTGCGACAATGGATCCGCCTCCTTGCATGCATTGCAATATTGCTCTCGTTTTGGTTTTTGTAGGACCGACAAGGAGCTTCACAAAGCGCACCGTCATTTTCCGCCACTTGTGCGCGCAAGCAAAAGTCAGAGACACGATTATTTACACAAAATGCACGCTTCACGACAAAGAAACGGGAACAAGCAAAGTCAGCCAAAGTCTGCGGGACGTTTCGCAGAACCGGCGACGACGCTGCGTCCAAATAGTTTCGAGACAGTCGGCGAGTCACGTGTTTTGAAAGTCTGCTTTTTCGTTTTCTTCTCCGGGGCCCTCACTCGCACGATGACGTCTAGATGACATTTTCAAACAGTTGAAGAGACCTCATGATGTTTTCATCCTGTGTGAGGGAGGGAAGAGCAGACTTGACGAGTCGTTTAGTTTACTGGCCACGAGAGGGCAGTGTGTCAAATGGGAAATTCCATGCAGTCAAATGAACTGGAAACACAAATAAAATATCTAGCCATATAGATAGTAAGAACCAATCCAAACAACTGCAAAGAATTGGATAGTTATTCTGCAGGACACTTCATGAGGTACACTAGGTAGAATGAGACCCAATACATGAACTGCCTTTGCAAATATTAGAACTAAATGACAGTTTAGTAAATGCTCATTTAGCAGACTACGAAATAATGACACAACGTAACAAAATCCAATACAAACATGCCTCCTGAACGTTTGCGCCTGCCCCCTCGAGTTTGCGTTCCCCCGATGGGAATGCGCATTATCTGAGGGAAGGCCCAGGTGTTCCGACGACGTGCAAGATGGCCGCCCGGTGACAGTGAGCGAGCACGCGTCAAAGGCACCCGCTGACAATGAAGCGGCCAAATACAATTCTGCCGTGTGAACGTATTAGTCACACCTGCCGCTCGAGTGCAGCCAACGACGACAACTTTTAGCACGTGAGCGAGTTTGTCAGAGACGGGACATCGATTGGAGAATACCTCTTGACAAGAATAGATGAATTCGTCAATGGTGACCACACCGTCTCTGTTTTTGTCCATTTTCTGCGGAGAAGAGCACAAACTTTGTTTGGTAGCATTATTACTAGCGCCACTAGATGGCGCCGTGTGAACGTCAATCCACCTTTTACACTGGACTCGGCGCATGTGTGTCATTCTGTGCATTGATTTCAGAGGGGAGGGTCACTCTGCAGCCGTCAATCATTGAATGGACATTGAGGCATTCTGCAGCGTTACTGCCTTGACCTGTGTTTCCATGAGTACATTTTGAAGAGGCCCAATTTTGACAGCATTCGAAACCACAAATACCTTTTGTCGCTCGCTCACAGCGAGAACCAAAAACCTGAGCGACCCTGTATAATCGTGCGTCGCCGTCAGTCGTTCTCTACCAGCGCCTTCCTCCTTCCTCCTCCCTCCTCCCTCCGCTGTTGTTGCTCACATTTAGAGAAAAGTTCTTTGTGTCCGGAGCAGTTATCTCGTTACCTGAAAGAAGGCATCCACGTGCTGCTTGTGTGCGTCGGTTTTCAAGGCGGGGTAAGTGTACTTGCCCATCATGTCATAAATGGCTCTGACAATGTCCGTCATCTCCTGTCAAAAGCCACGCAGAGAAAGACAAACGCAGCAAACACGATATCAAGTCCGTGTTGAACCGGACACTTGATGAGGCACACATCCGCAATCTCTTGAGATCCGATTCAAGAGCTGTACCACAAGGTTGGCTTTTTGTTCAGTGTAGATGGGTATTAATTCAACAATAAAAAGACAGATAGGCTTGAATGAAAAGACGAGTATTTATTTGTACTATAAAATAAAGTTCTATACAGCACAACAAAAATCGAAATAAAAACAAATGAATTGGGGGGCTGACTGAAACTAGTCGAAAATGAGCAAATTATGGCTATTTTCAGTTTTTTTGTTTTTTTGTAGTTTTGTTTCGGCAGAGGGTAAATAAATGTGTTGAAAATATTATTATGTTAACGCTGAAAAATGACCATTTACTGCCAGTGAGACAGACTTCATTCAACAAGCTAGCTTAAAAAAAAAACCAAAAAACTAACATGGTTTATTTACTGCAGGCAATTTTGAAACAAATATTCTTACCTATTAAAGGTTACTCCCAGTTTGGAGTTCCGTTGCAGTGATTGTTCGACGTGTGTGCAACTGTACGCAGCACAATGCGCAGTCGTTCTTGTTATTTTGGTTTCCGACCGTGCCGTCCACAACCACGTAACGTGCCGACACTTTGCCCCCGCTAGCTTAGCTACATGGAATGCGCTGACACTTTGCCCCCACTAGCTCAGCGCCGCCGTAGGCGCTCGACTCGCTTACTTACTTACGATTTCCGTTTTTTCGGCGTTCTTCTTTTTACGTGGCGTCGTCGCTAACTTGAGAAGGTTTTAAACGTAACAAGCCCATTTTTAAAATGTAAAGAGTAAAATGTACAGATATTTGTGTTTAAAAAGTAAGGAGCGAAAGTTAAAAGTCGCCAGAAAAAATAAATACTCAAGTAAAGTACAGATACCTGACAAAATGTACCGAAGTACTTTGTTGCTTCCCAACTCTGGATTTTCTGTACGTGGCCCTCAGAGGAAGCAGTTTGAAAGCACCCACCTCTTTGTTGACGTATCCGTCTCGGTTGATGTCGTAGAGGTTGAAGGTCCACTGGAGCTTCTCTGTGATGGAGCCCCTCAGCAGGATGGACAGAGCTGTTACGAAGTCCTGATGGAGGACAAAGCAGCTTCTTCCCACACGCTGAAAATCACACCAAGCAAACGCTCGTATTCACCTCGAACTTTATGGTGCCCGATTGCGCCGCGTCAAAGGCGTTAAACAGGTAGTGCGCGTAGGTGCTGGCGTCTGCAGGGGGCGACACGAGAACACAACAACGCGCTCGTTGTCATTGTGCCGATATACTGCACGCTGACCAAACGACAATAGTGGCAGACGACGGAGAACATCGACCTCCGTGCGGGAAAAACTGGGAGTAAATTTGCTTGAACGTTTCCTCATTGACAATTCCACTTGGACACTCCTGTGAAAAAAACAAACAGAAGCAAAACACAGCAAATGATGCGACCTTACCAAAATATGGCAAATGTCAATAAATGGCTGCTGTTTGTAGTTACAGTCAAGATTGTTTACCGAAACGATATCGTGCATTTCATAACCATTTTGCAAAGAGACGATTGCTTGCTGCAATTACAACTGATCATGCAGAAAGGCAATTGAAATGCTTTCCACGGGCAGAGAAATACACACTCGTGCATGCTTTACTCTACCAAGGAGCCTCCAGCTACTAAGACGATGCAACGTGCATTTCTGAGGAATCGTTCACAATTAGAGGCTTTTGGATCCCGCGCGATATGCTTTTGTCGTGTCCGTCGGGGAACTGTCGCTGGTCGCAGCATGAGGCACACCCTTACAATCCGATCGGAGCCAACGATCGGGCTCGTCGGACGCTATCGCACAGGGTTCATTTGACAATGTTTATGATTGGAGTGAACTGCATCATACTGACAGGTGTTCCTAATATTTTGCCCCTGACCCCCCCAAAATGACCCGGTGTACCTAACGAACGGGCCAATGGTGGTCTGTCTGCCAAGTCAACAACGTACGTTCTTGAAGCCCCTGTACAGCACTTGGAGTTCTCGTTTGGTGAAGTTGGTCTGAGCCTGCAGCTGATCGAGGCCCTCGGGTCGGTGGCACACCAGGGTCATCTCCAGGTCGTCGTCGGCATTGTCTGGCGACGCACAAACAACGGGAAGGAGATGACGCAGCCTCATTTACAGCCGGCGCGCAGCCTATTCCAGCGGACACTTCCGGGCGAGAGGTCATGAATAATATAATACCATTCATCTGTTCCCCAAAACGCTCAGAAACAAATTGCAATGTTTTTGTTTTAATCAAGAAAATAGCATACTATATACTTGATAACACACTTTCTGATAACGTATCAAAATAGAATGGAACAAATTAAACAGTTTGCACGTCACGATGAATTCATCGTGGCTTTTTTGGTGTGCCCAACTTGGCCACCGGGGGCAGTATATTACAGTCATGAAGACTCACGACGACTGGAGGTGACTCGGTAAACCGCAGTAGTATTCGATAAAGGACAAATAGGAGAGTATCGTTACACTGTCGGTCTCCATGTGTCGATGGACCATTTATGTTCACCGCTGAAAGCATTGGACCGCCGCCAAATAGATGCCATTCGTTAGCCCATCTTTGGCCTTTCGCATCGTGCGTGTTCGCATGAAACTAGCGGAAAGGCGGCAAAGCTGTGTGGGTGTTTTCAAGCTTCAATCTGTGAATTCTGTCGCCCCCTAGGCTGGAATTCCGAATCGCTTCGATATGACGTCGACGGCTGCTCGCGTGTGATGATTCCACAACATTCTGCAGCGTTTTCATGCTGTTTTAAAGGACGGATTTGTTGTAAATTGACTCTTTTTGCCGGGTTTTGTGCACGCGTTGCTCGGACATCGCTGAACTTTTTTGTCCCGTCAGGCGCCTTGTCGGGCAGCTACGGGGTGCTCGGAAAGAGGATTTATTTGTCCGCGGCAGTGTTGCTTCTTGTTGGCGCAGTAATTATTTTCCGCGAGAGAAATGCAAAGTAATATCTTTAGCGAGGTTTTGACAAAAGACTTCGCCCGTTACTCGGTAAAATGCGTCATTTCTGTGCCGTCGTCGTCGCGACGTCGTTTGCGGTGCGCCACCTAGTGGGCCAGTGTGGGAAACGAATCGGGCATTCTCTCAATATATATTAAAAATACTTAATAACCATATCATCAAATATTGAACAATACATCAAGATATTAGAGGTGCCGGTAGGCTTCATCGGCATTGTGTCATCTTCTCTCGTGGTTTGGGTGAAAAGGAGCTTTTTTGAGCGACGCAAGTGCGCAAAGGTCGAGCGGAACTACTCGTTACGCCGCCGCTGACAAAACACACACACACACGCCCGCGCGCGGTGCTGGCTGGATGTGCGAAAGGCAGACTTTCTATCAATGATAACATGGACCAGGGGTGTCCAGACTTTTTCTTCCAAGGGCCACAAATGGAAATCTTCACTTTGATGTTTTTCATGTATTGAATCAGACTCGGTAAAGCTATGCAAAGCTATAATAGCTGCATTGTAGACATCGTATTAGAATGCAGGCAAACGACACGCACCGCGTCAATTGTGTGTATTTCAGTCACGGAGGAGGCCGCGAAAAAATGGATGGCGGATGGATAATTGGATGGATAATTTGGATCCCCCTGCCATCGACTGTTCCCTTGCCAGCGTAAAGTACATCGAGTCACATTGCAACGCCGAGTCGTTGAGCATCTCCCCGTTCTGCTTCGCTTGAGGGTCCCGAGAGGTCAAAGTTCATCGTAGACGTTCCGCCGCGCGGACAATTTCGTCCGTCGAACATTCATTGGCTGACAAACGAGCTTGATTGCGGGTCACCGCAACATGCTGATTTGAGCGTTTCCAATGCGGCTCTTAAAGGTCACCGGAGAGAGTTTTTAATCATGTCGCTGAAATCGATGGCGCCGCATCATCTTGTAATATAATACGCCATAAAATCGAGTCAGGGAAAAGATTACACGCGCAGACGCAATCCGAGGGGACGTGTGCGAAAGCCAAGCGTGCCAGTGTGTGCGCGCGCGTGTGACTCCATGCGTCCCTTTTTTTCGTTCGTGATACACATACCAGATTTAAATAAAAACATTAAATGAAATGATGATGTATGATTAAGAAAACTCTGATTTCATTTCAAGGATCGTATGATTGGTCTACCCAGAACAATGGACAACTGATCTTTCCAGTATCTGAAATACAGTACATATTTAGGAAATATGATTTTGTTATTTTTGGAATATCGAGATTGGAGAAACGGAAACACACATTGAAGTTTGTTTTTGTTTTTTCAACCTGCCTCATTTCAATGCACTCGCCAAACACGCCGTTAAAAACCCTTGCAGCAAAAGTGTCTTTGCATATCAAAAAAAGTCAAAAGTTTGACTTTTGCTGGTGTTAGTTTCCATTGGCGTGATCATAAACATCAAAAAAACAATAACCATATTTTTAGATGCAGTGTATATATTTATGATCTGATCTTCAGCGGAGATGACGTTAACGTAAAGGAGAGCGAGCGAGCGAGCGAGAAAACCGGCAAGATTTCAATGATTCGGTGGAACGTGAAATTGCCGTATCGTCGCTGAAACTCCGTCGTGAGAAAGTTTCAAGAGGTCCGGCGCATGAGCTGCACTTTGTCCAGGCTCGATCGGAGACTCACCGTCCGCAGAGAGGACCCCCAAAAGGTGCAACATCTTGACCAGGGCACAGCACAGCACAATGACGGCGACGGCTTGCAAACTCTTCTCAGGCTGCTCCTCTTTCTCCGCCATCTTCAGTTACCGTCTCCGTCACCATCTGTCAAGCTCTCGACTTCCCGCCGCACCCGACTTCTTTCGGGCTCTGACTCGCGCGCGCTTTTATGCCGACCTTGTTTCTACCCTGGCGAATGCCCCCCTCCTCCCCTCTCTCCGTTTCAGTCCCCGTGTCCTTCGCGCTTTGGGACAAACTGGAACAATAACAAACTCACCTTGTGCTGGCCAGCGCTTGATAAATCGTCCCCATGAGGACTTGCATTTATCCGGCCTGACCCAAACAACGGGAGGCTGAATTTGTTGCACCCTAACCAGGAAGCACAATTACGCCCGCTTAGACAACATCGGGGCCACTGATGGCGTAGTGGTGCCCTGCGACTGACCGGCGACCAGTTCAGGGCGTAGTCCCCCTTTCGCCCGAAGTCACCTGGGACAGGCTCCAGCGCCTTGAAATTGGCTAGACAACATCGCCCCCTGCTGAGTGGGCTGCGTCTAAGTAGACTTCGTTACATTGTGCACTGTACAACGACACGACCCGCTATGACCACTGCCTTCCGGGAGAGGGCGCCAGCAACCAACAAAAAACGTACAAACCTGTACGTTCAGCCAGAACGTCTTCTGCAAAACAATCAACGCTTCAATGAAATGAAATAATGTACTTGATTTTTGGTGGCACATGATTGAAATGTGGCAAACGGATGCCATTTTCTGCACTTTGTCTTGGAAATAATCCATTCATATGTGTTATTTGAACACATTTTCGAATGAATTCAATTCAAAGGACTTTGTTTTGTTCATTGCATCACAGTTTTTCCAGGGCATCAAACTCAGTCAACTTGTTGAGTTAGCTGAGCGACATTTTTATGAAACCCCCAACAACTCTTACTGCTTTTGAAGTATTTTCTCGAGAAAAAAATAAAATCACACGAGAAATGAGTCTGCCGTCACCGCACAAGTATCAACGTGCGCCACCCCCACAGAATGGCGCCCCTATCGCCCATATCACAAAGCGGGGAATCTGCACGGAAGGCCGCTCCAGCGCCGGTGCAGAAATTGTTCAGTGTGCCGTGGGAAATTATCCAATTTTGCCGAATTGATCGGGAAAGTGTTCCCTGTAAATCACGCGTCCTTCTTGTGCTGCTATCTATGCCAGTGACGTTTCGTGAAAGGCAGAACCGGCCAACGCTCTTCCACGAGATGGCAGAAGGCACAAGTAACCTGACATTATGACAATAAACACCATTATTCAAGTTCAGGCCACGGGTACATCCCAAGAAATGAGAATACATTGATGTCATTAATTTGCGAATGACTCTACATGTGATTTATTGTCCTCCAATGCGCGAGGCTTCAGGCTACGCCCCGTTTGCATTTCCCAGCTAATAAATCACATCGCGTCATCTGCAGGCTTCTGTTGCACAATTTGCTGTCACGTCAATGTCATCTCTATCAACGAGACGGAATATATCCGAATTTCGTGAGATGCACCTGCACAGTGGACCCCTGCATACTAGCGGATTGGCTTTACAGCTAGTTTTCCTCCCCCCAAATGGTCCCAAAACACTTATTGGTGGCTTATCCTGGCTTTTTCAAGAATGATTTGGCTTAAAAAAAAAACACACACACAAAAAAGCTTTTTCTCACTGCAATCGTAACGGGCATCTATCTATTATTGATGAATTTTCCCCTGGCCCACAGTATCTACGTTTTTGGTTTGGTGGTGTGCTGTGATATTTTGTATTTTTGTTTGATGTTGCCTAAATAAAGGTTGAGAAACCCCACCGGCGGATGGACCGACTTGAGCGAGTTGATGTACAGTCGACGGGGGGGGCGCCGTGGCGTGCGGCACTTGACTTCATTTCAAGCGGCTGCGCCGTCGACGGTTGAATGTCGCGTCAAGGGTCGCATTTCATTGAATTTGATAAGCATTCAAAGCGTGCTCGCAGCTTTGAATAAGGACGTTCCATGAATTCGGGGTTAGGGAATCCAATAGTCTTCTGTCTCTTGTTGTGTCCAATCTGCGGCATCTCTCTTTCTGAGCCTAAGAAAACAGTGGCGTTGCTCGGCTGCCAACGGGGCATAAAACACACCAATGTGTGAATCAAGTTGGCGGCTAACGGGCTGGCAGATTGAGAGGTCGTGCGGTACATCGGGGGACGGAGCCGCGTGGCAAAATTGGGTGGGAACGGAGAGGCGAACGGTGGACGGTTGGCACTGCGTCATAATGTGTTTGCGTTGTTTTGGGTGGGCTACGTGAGCCGAAGATTCGAAAGGGCTCCACGTCGCAACAAAAACATATTTTTCCAGTGTCGCCTTGAAGCGGACCTGAAAGTGTTGAACAGACTCGACGTGAATCGTCAGGTCTGTTTGATATCAAGCATAAAAACGAAGAAACGGAGGACGATGTCAGCGAGCTCACGATGCATTTCCTTTGAAATTCATCGGCCAATGGCGTGACACGAGGAAAGCGTTTTTTTCTTTCCGCGGTCTGAGCGATGACTCATATCAGGAGCGTCGGCGCAATCGCTCCCTCATTCAGAGATACTGACGAGCAAGGAACGGGGAATCATTTGGAGCGCCGTCAAGCCTTTGGCTCAAACGTGTGCCGCTGCACCGCCATCTTGGCGGTGGGGAAATTTCAGCAAACCTTTTCCACAGGCCTCTTTCCTTTCTTTCTAGATCCAACTTCCAGAAGGGACTTGAAAACAAACGAACCCCAAAGCTGCTCCACCGTTTGCCGCAAAAGAAACGAGCGAGCAGCTGTTGAGTTGACGCTGTGACGCCAATTCTTTTGGCGTGGCAGAGGAAAGCGCGCCCGTCACAGCCGGCATATCTCCTTATGTTCCCCGTCGTCGTTCCGTTCGGCCGACAAAACTCCACTTTCCGCTTGCGTCTGATGACGTTTGCGTCACGCGCGGCACGAGGTTTGTTCGCGCCGCCGAGGTCGACGCTTGCGCGGCTTCAAAACAGACTTCGGCTGCCGCGGTGCTAACTGCGGCGCGCAAAAGCTGCAAACGCGATAACGTTCGACGGCGGGATTTGAGGATCTCGTCCCCGGTTTGGCAAATTGACCGAAGGCGATTTGCAAGGGAGCCGCTAAAATCGCACACGCTGTACTTTCGGGTGTCATTCAACCCGAGCCGAGGCCTAAAAAGAAATCGTGTGCATCGTGGCTCCATGAACCTTGCAATCCGTCAAAAAAATGCTGACTCTCCACCTTCAAACCCCGTTAACAGAGAGCGTATCGTGCCTCCAAGCTGAGAATTAGCAATTCCCGATTCCCCAGTGACTCGGAATTTTCCATTTCTGAAGGCCCGGGGCGCTCATCCATTTTCCATAATGCATGTAGGCTTGTACTTTTGATATTATTTACATCACAGCAAGAGTAAATGGAAAAAGAATCCAAATGGAAGCTCGGCATATCTAGTTTTGTTTTGCAAAATCCCTTTCGATTGTGAACAATAAATACGATTTCTACAGCTTCGTGATCGGGTCATTGCGTTTTCTCTTGTCTACGTGGTCTGGGACCGTTCAGCGGCCTCCGTAGACGTTTTGAGGCAATAATTGGGCTTTTGCGGACGGAGTTCGCGGAACGGAAGCCGAACGCCAGGAAGCCCGACGGTGACGACGGCTGGCGCCGGAGATGTCAAGCGAGAGGAAAGGGGGAAAGGAGACCAAACGGGTTGCGAAGGGACGGAAAGGGCGCGGTGAAGCGGGAGCGAGCACGGCCTGTGAAGAGAGAGTTGAAAGGTCGTGCAGGAAAACGCGAAGATACAGGAAAGTGTGGCGGAAGAACGACACGACAAAATGACAGAGGAGACGAGACGTGTCGCCACGCAGACGGCGGACGAGAAGCAGGCGGAAGAACGCTCGCAGCTCGGCGATCGCCGACGCGGAGGATCCGTCACGGAGGAATCGAATCTGGCGATATCGCAGCTGCGTCGCGTTTGTCGGAAAGCCGGATAACAAGTTGGCGCCTCCGGACACAAACAACCGCGGCGGCGATTGCACACGCAGTGCTGCTTTGACTTGCCACTTTCATTCATTCATTCATTCAATTCTAATAGGCATCCCATATTTTCTAGACTTTTGCCTGAAAGGAACACTGCAGTCAAATATAATTTTGCCCAAAGCTTACGCTCGCAAACAACTCCAAGATGAATGCTATTCAAAATTGGAATCAATTGTATTTTCAAAACACATGCACGATGATTTCTCTCTCAAACGGAATAGCGAACTTTGAACGACGTTATTCGGAAGTTTCTGGACCACAAGCCAAAAGCTTCCGCTTGTCGTCAGATTATTCACGCTCAGCGGTACTATTTGATTCATGGGTTTTCTTCCACTGTTACAGTTTTTTTGATCAACTGCTAAAACACTCAATCCCATCCGCTGAACCAAATCCTCAGTGGCCTGAATTCTTCTCATGAAGGATGACAACTGTAAGTAAATGAGCTCAGCTCCTGTTTCGTGGTGCGAATTGACGCATGAGGTTCACTCACTTCCCCTTGATGGAACCAGCCAGGAGCTTCGCGATGCATTTCAGACTAATGGACAAGCTAACGAGCTAGTCGGTAGCATCGTGGGACTTTCTGCCGTTAGCTGAGGGCCGCGGCTAACCAATTGTTAGCGCCGGCACCGACGAAGACTCACTTTCCTGAAAAACTTTTCGATGTCCGCGATCCGGCACGTTCTTTCCCCGGTGTCGCTTCGCTTTGAGTTAGCGCCGCGTGTCACGCAGGCACGCTAATGGCGGCAGCGACCGGCGCAAGCAAGGTCGCGCAGAAAACAGCCAACGGCATTTCAGTAAGACGGACAATCGCCATATGATCAAGTGGAACGGATGGCATAACGGGCCACAACGGGCGCGCTCCGCCACGCTATGAAGCGAAGGGAAAACCGGAGATTTGTGATTGTATCGAAGTGAAGAATGATAGTTTAGGTGGTTATTTATTTTCACTTATTTTCTGGCCGTTTTATATTGAAGTTGTCGGTGCTGTTTTTTGTCCAAATAAATGAAAACACTCACTCAAGCCCCCTAAAATAAGTGTAACAGCGCCACTCGACAAGCTTGTCGAAAATCTTCCCAGGAGAAGAATGGAAGAAGGAGGAGCAAATGCATTTTTCGCCCATTTTGACTTCCTGTGAGTAATCACCCAATCGATTTGTCCACATGGAGTATTTCCTTTCAAAGATCAAATGCTTGTCATCACATGCGAAACGTTTCCCCAACATGCTTTGCGCCTTATCGCCACAAAAAAAGCAACAGATTGATGCGTCGCCTCGGTTGCTTGACAGCCACGAGGAAAGCGTTTGCACCAGTACGAGTGAAAACATTCCGCAAGATGGAAGCGGCCGCACGCACGCACGCACGCACGCACGCACTCCAAAATGTCCTGCAAAATGCTAACGGTCCATCCTGACCAGTAATGTTACAAAAAGGGGAGAAAGGGTCCATTTTTACTTTAGTATTATTATTGAAATTATGGCGGCACGGTTCGCACGTCTGGTGAGCGCATCTGCCTCGCAGTTGTGAGGTTCCGGGTTCAAATCCAAACAGGACAATAAAGTCGTGTTTCCGCCCGTTGCCATTCATACAACAGAATATCTCCACTTTGTGTTTGCTCAAGTAGGTCCGACGCAGCTCTCGAAACCAAATGAAGACTGCCAAGGTTATATTCCGTTGGAGGTTTCTCACAGTACTATTTATGCGCTAGGAAATGTCAACAAGCTTATTCCCCCCCACCCGCAATGTTGAACGGGCGGCCAAAGAAAGGCTACAAGCAACGAGACGAAAGGAAATGCAAAGTTACGCTACGGGCGCATTCGGAAATATCCTCGGAGCGCTCTACTACGCTGTCAGAACGGCGTTCCCAATACACCTCGTATGCGCCATACGCGCCGCCATCTTGGCTTGCATTAGCGCTGTTAAGCTATATTCCATCCCTAATATTATATATATATGTGTGTATGTATACATGCTTCACTGGATTTGACAAGGCGCAACAGATTCTGTGCCGACAACAGGTCTTCTTCCCTTTCCAGCATGACGTCATCGGCACACAGACAGGAACACCCAACCCATCTCATCTCGTCAAGCAGCCCCGAACCGACCGCTCCAGAACTGACATTTTTTGTTGCCATGGCGACGGTGCTTCCAAGGTAACCGCAAGACGGAAAAGTGGCGCGTGTGAGCAGAGTGACAAATACCTTCGACGCGCGCGCGTTTACCGCCGCCGCCGCCGCCAGACGGACCGTCACGTGACGCGATCGCCTTTGCTGGAGCTCAACACATGCACGCGCGCGCGCGCGCGCGCGCACACAATGCACAATACGCACTCTCTAGTTATCAAACTTTACGGCATGATAGAAGAGACAGTTTATCATTGGAAAACCTGTTGGTCTATTCTGGATGAGCACGCACGCGTTCACATTCCGGCAGCAGCAAACCAATCGAAACATCTGCTGTTATTCATCCAAACAATTGCGTGAGCGCACGTGTACGTGTCTCAACTTGCATGTCTGCAATTCAACTACGCTCGAGTGGACATTTGTCAAATTTGCGCTGACGAATCACCGACAATCCTCCAAGTGCACGTGGACTTTTTTCAAAGGTGCGCGCGCGAGGCCCCTCACCCCTGGACGGCCTCCTCGTCCTGGTCTGCATGGTCAGCGTGCCCACCACAGCCCCCATGTTTGCAACGTCGTCGTGGAAACCGGCGCGTCTGTCCGTGCGCTGACGTGTGGAAGTGTTTCGTCACGTGTTCGCGAGGACGCGCGCGCATCAAAAAGGCTCGTACTCCCTCGCCCTCTCATCCTCTCGCCCCTTTTTTCTCTCTCCTCTTCCGCTTGTTGGCTGCACTCGGCACAAACCCTCTTCGGAACGGCCCCCCCCCCCCTCCCCCTCTCACTCCATCTCCCCGCGCTCCTCCTCTTTTTGCTCTCTCCCCACTTTTCTCGCTCTCCCGCATCCTATCGGGGGTCTCTCAGCCCAGCCTCCCCAATGACGAAATCATCACCGAATCGTATCATTGCAACATTCCGTGAATCAGCGGTTGCAGATGACTTGTCCACAACTGCAATACAAATGATGGGAATTCCTCGTGTATAATGCGCTCTCGAGTATAATATGCAGCGCCAAAATCAGGAATTCTCTCCTCCGCATGTATCTGGATCACATATGTAAGACTTGAGAGTGCGAACGCTACTTGAACATTTCCCATATCCTTTGCCATTTGAATGGACGTTTTATGTTCGGGTGGGGCGGCACTTTGCCCCCCCGCCCCCCAGAAAAAGCCACATCCATCCGTCAAGGTGCCCGTTCACGCCCTCCATCATGCAGTCGCAGTGGAAAAAAGATTAAGGTAGCAAGAAAGAAAGAAAGGATGGAAGATCGTCAGCCAGTCAGACAGCAAAAGACAGGAGAAAGGCCACCGGCCGGGAGAGATTAAAGCAGGCGAGGGATTGGGAAGGAGGGATTTGTTTCGGAATAGAGGCATGAAGACGAGCGTCAGATTCGAGCGGAAAGTGTTCGGAGCGGGCGAGGGGCGCTCCTGTCTGCGCCGATAAACGGGAGCGCCGTTTACAAGCGAATCGATAGAAACGAGGTCCGGCGGCGAAGGAGATCAATCGGGCGCCGGGCTGCTCAATCGATGATACAGAACCGCTCCGGCGCGACGAATGCTTTCGCAATCGTAGCGAGGCTCAATTTGGCACGAAAACGCTAACGTCCGGCCCGACTCCGAAGCGCAAGCGAAAACGAAAACTCTCACGTTGGGTACTATAATTCCATTTACATCAAATAATATACTGGCGTGTTAAATGCATCCATCCGTTTTCCGCCTGGCTTCCGGAGCCCGTCCCAGCTATCTTCGGGCGAGAGGCGGGTACACCCTCAACTGGTCGCCGGCCGATCGCGGGGCACTGCACTAGGAATAATAATCGCAAAATTATTTAGCAAAAAGGAAACATTACTTACTGAAAATCTTCCCCATTCCACCAAATGTCATTTTGAAATGTATGTATAATTATGTTCTTCTCACTCCTTTTTCAATGTGCATTTGATTTCCGTGCTCCCCCCCTTTATATGTTGCACTGGTACTATTACTTTATGTATTTTTCCATGAAGATGTTTTTTTTTTTTTTTTTTGATGGCGCATCGAAATAAAGAGATTTGAAACCGGAGCCTTTATTGGTCCTTTTGAACAAACAGACAAAAACCGACCATCCAGATTTGACTTGCGTCGCGTTTCATCCATTCGATGACGAGGCTCCAAATTCTCCCTTTCAGAACAAACTTGGTCTTCTTTTCCTCTCGGCTTTCAAAACAAAATGTTTTGCCAGTTTCTGGTACGAGTTACAAAACATGAGCAATGCAAATATGAATTTTAACCGACCTCCGTCGAGTCGTTGAACCCTGACCTTTAAGGGAGCCGGCGGCCGGCCGGAATGTCGTTTACCCCTTGTTGTTTGCCAGCCGTCGTTTTTCTCCGCCACATTCGACGTCGTGTCGGTTTTCTCCACACGGAAGTAATTGCGGTTTCCTCCTCCATCCTGGAGTTTGTCGGCGCTTTCTTTCTTGTCACCTGTGCGCTTTGGATTCTGTTCCCTTGTTTTTTCCTTTTTCACGACTTTTTCACTTAGTGAGGACTCTTTCTGTTCGTGTCATCGCGTGTTTCATTTGTTGATAGCGTAGATATTGTATTTTTGTTATGGATTTCTTTTGCCGAGCTTCCATTTGGATTCTTTTTCCATTTACTCTCTTGAATGCTTTCAATTTGGGCGCCCAGCTCCCGTCGCGCTTTGCCCATCGACTTGGGTTTCTTCAGTGTTCGCTGCCGCTGGTGTTTCCGCCTCAACATCTTGTCGACGGCGTTTTTCGTGATGGTTATTTGTCTTTGCTCATGTTTGTCCTGCCTCCTTGGCATTTTTACAACGATTGTTTCGTTCTGCTCAAGTCGCTCTTCGGGTTCTCGATTCTGACACACGAACGTGACAATTCGAGTCGATCGCCGTCTTCGTTCTCCTTTGCTCGGATGACAACGCCAATGTCAGCGCATGCACACAGAGCAGAACGTTTCTTTGAAAAAGCTCCAAAATACAAATAATACTTTTTGGGCACGGATACCAGCAAATCGACGGTGCGTACGATGCACGTGTAGAAGGGAATTCCTCATTTCGGCGGTGCGTATGATATTCAAGAGCGTATTATACACGAGGAATACTTTTTCCTTTTTACGAAAGTATTCAAAGCAGTTATGTGCAACTGAAAAAGTCAAAACACGTGCCCAGGGAATGGTTTGATTCTCTGTGAAGTGAGGGCTCTCAAGTTATGCTGAATCGTCCGATGTTCGCAACCAACCGCAGCCTGCAGACATGACCCAGTTTACAACAGGTAGCGAATAGGAATCGTCCGCTGCAAATCAACCGCAGCACCTAAACACTTTGACGCCTGCCTCGACGCCCTGCAACAAAATGGGCGATTTCATAGACTTTCAAGCGCTTCGGTAAGCAAAATGTCAGCTTTGACGGTTTTCCATTTTGGGTAAAAGAGGGTGTCTTTATTGTCGACCAACTGTCCATATTAATAAAAAATGATGATAGCCCTCCTTTTTTTTGTCCGTTGCTATGATCATCAAGCGTGAGGGTTTGGAGGAGTTAGCCGGAACTTTTTACGCTTGATGAGGAGAGCAAGTCCCACTCACCGGCCACAATATTAGGTACAGTTGCACACTCCAAGCCAAGGCACTAACTGTATTTTACACTGAAAAAGGGTTAGTCACACCCTGTCACACCACCAAACAAAAACTTAAGAAAATATATACATACCCTACAGTGCCAGGAGAAAGTATTTGCCCCTTTCTCCAAATATTTCTCCCCACTTTAATGTTTAAGCTCATCAAACAAATGAAAAAGTAATTGCTCCCCTTGTTAAAGCATGAATTAACTGTGGCTAACCACATTTTGGGGAAATAGGACTTTGCTTTCACTGAGCACACCCAAGCCTGACAACTCCAGACCTGTTCAATCAAGAAATCACTTCCAGAGAAAAGTGAAGTCGACCAAAATGTCTCCGAAAGCTGCAACAAAATGCAACTAGCCCAAGACATTCAAGAACAGATGAGAAATAAATGAATTGACATCGATGATTTTACATTTCAAAAATGTTCGGATTTCAGCAAACCGTGGTGAGAGCCATTATCCTCAGATGGAGAAAACACGGAACAGTGGCCAACCTTCCCAGGATTAGCCCAAGAGCGCAGTGACGACTCATCCAGGAGGTCGCGACTTCGAAAGAACTTCAGGCCTCCCTTGCCTCAGTTAAGCTCGGTGTTCATGACACAACGATAAGGAAGAGACTGCGCAAAAATAGCATCCACGGCAGAGTTCCAAGGCCGAAACCACTGTTGACCAAAAAGAACAAAGGTTACTCTTTACGTTTGCCCAAAAAAATCCCAAGACGTTTGGGGAAATATTCTATGGACTGACGAGGCCAAAGGAAGGTGTCTCAGTACATAAATGTAGCACAGCATTTCTGAAAAAGAACATCATAACACCAGTCAAGCACGGTGGTGGCAGTGTGATGGTCCCGGACCGCTTTGCTCCTTCAGGACCTGGACGACTTGCTGCGACTGATTGTTAAATAAATTGTAGAAGTTATCATTGATTTGCTTCGCTTGCATTAGTATTACGGACGATTTGGATGGTTGCTTGCTGACCGTGAGAGAAAGGAAGATGTCTCGCCTTCAAGAAGATGACTCAGCAGGAATCATCAGAGAGAAGGGCGCCTTGACCAAGGACGTGGTCTCATGTCTTCACCTTGAAACCCTCCCCTTAGTGTGTTGTGTCTTGTAACTTAGATACCTCCCTATTTCAAATAAATTCAGGAGCCACGGGAGAGATTGTTTCGAGCGTGATGGGAGACTGGATCTGAGCAATCTCCCATACGTCGTCCTCCTCACGAGCAAAAGAAATTCCTGTGTGTCTATTTTGTACAGGTGTTGGGTGAGATTGATCCAACATTAAATTGGTCCTTCGAGACGGATGTCAACACACCCGAGGATTCCAGTTGTGGAGCCGACTTCCAGTGAAGAGACCTCCTCCAGTGTTGCTGGATTCAGACTGCAAGGAAAAGGGGGGCCAAATGATCTCCACGGAGATGTGAAAGGCTCTTTGCCAGTTAGAGAAAACGCTTGATTTCAGTTGTTGCTGCTGAGGGTGGGCCGACCGGTTCGGAGGTTTCGGGGGACATTACTTTTCCGCACAGCGTCAGGTAGCTTTGAATTTTTAAAAAAAAACAACAACAATTACATTTTATGTTCATTTGGGTTATCTTTGTATGGTATTTACATTTGTTTGCTAATTTTAAATAAAGTGGGGAAACAATGCAAAAAGATCATTTCAGAAAGAGGTAAATACTTTTTCACGGCACTGTATATACATTTAATCATAATACTATCATAATAATTCCTTTGTTGGCAAACAGGTGGACCCACAGGTTAATTGTACCTCCCGCCACGGAGTAGAAGAGCATTCAATCGTTCTGCGGGTCCGAACTAAGACACGATTTTGTAGTAAAGCCGAGTCCGAAAACTGTCGACATATTCCAACCTGACGTTCGACTGTCGTGTCAAATCAATCACTGAAACAGTCCGCTAGTAGTTGAAGAACATATCCAGAACGAAGGCTCGCATGTGCCAAGCAGACCGGGAGAAGCTCATCCATGCTTTTATCTCCAGGAGACCTGACTGTTGTCGAGCAAACATGGTGAAGCCGCTTTTAGCCGTTATGCTGCACACAAATGGAATAAAGCGCCCACAGAAGAGACCTCAGCCCCAAGCGTCAATGTTTTTAAGTGCGGGTTAAAAACCCTTCCTTTTTCTCATGCTTGTGAATGGGCATTTGAGAGAATTTCCATTTTTTTGAAATCATCTTTCTCGCACGTACCTTCCTTTCATCATTTTAGTCCACTGTTTTTTTTGTTTTTGTTTTTTAAATGTATGCACTTTCTTTTTAAATATCTTTTTGGTCGTTGTTCGTAAATGACTTTAATCATGTAAAGCACATTGAGTTACCTTGTGTCACTTTTGGGCCAATTGAGTGAAATTGGATCATTTCCCCCAATCTCATAATGCTCACTTTTGATTGACGCTGTCAGAGGTATTTGAGTCAATATCACCAATAAGATTTTCCATTTCACCCAAAAAGTTGATATTTGTCATTGAACCTCCAATTCACTGAATTTGAAGTCGATGTTAAAAATGCATATCGGTCATCCTCACAGACTTTTTTTTTTTTAAGAGCAGACAATGTACATGCAAAGAGCAAAATATGTGAGCTTGGCGACAGGGTGGACAGTTTTGGCTGATGTTAGCCTTTAATGGGCACACGGTGGACCGTCACTTAGCGACATGATTCATATCAAACATATTTTGAATTTCTGAAAGGTTTCTGCAGGTATATCAATTGTCCTTTCACGAGGACAAAGCGGACTTGCGAAGCTCGACAACTGCTCCCAAAGTAAGAGGAGAGCGGCTGAGCGGCTTGCGCGCACGCATTCAGGCTCGCGATATAAAAGGCAGCGAGAGATCGTACCTCCAGGAATTCACAGGCCGTCAAAGTGATTTGTAAGCCATCGTCCACATTCCTGACTTCATCCTGAGCTTCCATCCATCTCTCTCCTCACTCCCGTATCTGGGATTTGTCTGCAGGCGTCCCGCCTCTGCCGCTAACCTTGATTTTCGCCATCGCCACCTTGTAAATCTCCGCTCACGGCGTCGCTGGCCTTCGAAATCCGCAAGCCGATCTTACGTCTTCGTCCATTTCTGTCTCCGTCTCGTCGGTCAGGGACGGGCCTATATGTCCGGGTGTCCCCCTTCTAATAATCCGTTTGTGGAGAGAGCTGTTGGTGTGTAAGTGTGAGTGACAGATTTAAGGAGAGAGGGAGAAATGGGACAAAGACGAGAGTGGGAAGACACGCGGAATATGTGGAGGAGGAGGAAAGTGGCAAACTTCTTTGTCTTTCTCTTTTTGGCATAAGAAGCAGCGCAAGAAGAAAGGAGGAGGAAGGAGGCCAGGAACGCTTCCGGGGGGGAGATGAAAGTGTGACGCTGGCGGGGAGGAAAAGAAACGTGAAAAGAGCCAGAATGAAGTCCAAATAAAGAGCAAGTGGGACGTGACGACAACAGGAAACTATCACGCAGTGTCTGGGGTGAAAGAACGTAAGGAAAGGGGGCACGTGGGAAAGCGAGCAAGTGAAAGTCGAAAGCCTCTCATGAAGCTTTCTAAGCTAAAAAGCGCCTCACGGCTCGCGTGAGCTAACACGTTGCTCTTTCGTGCCGCACATAGCGTCCCTCATCTGTCTACGTCGGGAATATCAGCTTCCGATGACTCCTCACACACGTCTCCGTATGTTAATTAGGACGCGCCTCTCGCACACATCCTATTCGTCGAAAGGGAATCATTCACGGCAGCTCCGCTATCGAGCCCTCGTCACACGGGAAATGTTGGCGAGGAGACGGAGACGAAGGACGAGCGGGGAGGCGAACCCGGCGAGCCTGCTCCCTTTTAGGCGGATTTCACAGCAAAAGGGCTGCGATCGGCACCCCGAAACAATGCAACCGCTTCAATTCTGAACGTCATGAATAAAAAGAGCCGTCGTCACAGTCGGCATCGGCTTAGCGAAACGGGTGAGCCTTTTGGCCGAAGCCTTTGCAGCAAAACGATGTCCGCTCACTCATTGCCCGGCTCGCTTCTGTCGCTCCGTCCTTCCCGACACATTATTTCTCAAGGACAGATGTTTTCTTTTCCATGAGGGCTTCAGCCAGTATTTTCCCAACCAAATTTGCATTCGGGCTTGGTTGTTGATATACAAACCCCAATTCCAAAGAAGTCGGGACGTTGCGTGACATGTAAAGAAAGAGAGAATCCAGTGGTTTGCAAATCCTTTTCAACCAATATTCAATTCAACACACTGCAAAGACAAGATATGTAAGATATGTGCGCTCCACAATATCAAAAGGTCATCAAAAGATTCCAAAGCTTGAGAAATCTCTGCACGGAAGCGGCAAGGGCGAAAACCAGCATCGAGTGCCCGTGACCTTTGACCCCTCAGGCGGCACTGCATTAAAACCGGCATCGCTGTGTCAAGGATCTTGCCTTAACGTGGGCTCACGAAAACCTCCGAAACGCAAATCGTCCACAAACGCAAGTTCAAACTGCAGCACGCAAAGCGAAAGCCTCACAGTATCTCGGCAACAACCGGAATGCTTCTCTGGTGGGCGGAGCCTCTGAGCTGCACCTGTTTGCAATCGGCCTTGGTTGGTATTTAGCTGCGGCTCCAGCGGAAAGAAGGTTCCGGACTTTTGTTTTGCTTGTTGCCGTTGCGCTTGTTACCTTGCTCCTTTATTATTTTTTTAATGTTGATTTTTTTTAAATTTTTTTTAGGAAGTGCTTCTTCGGCTTTTAGTTACCCGTTTGTCTAACTTGTTGTGTTGGCGGCGCATTCCGCATCACCCGCTCCTCCCTTCCAGGCTCGTCCACCGCTTCTTGTTTCTATTGCTCTCCGCACGTTCGAGCGTTTGCGATGACCTTTTGTCTCTGTTGTTTTTCGTTTTCATTCCCTCGCATTTGTTTTCTGGCGCTCGCGTGCTCCTTAACATTTGAATAAAGTCCGAGTTATTGCTCCAACCTTTTTGGGTCTGCTCCGTTGTCCGCCCTTCGGCCGTTAGCCGATCAATACCACACGCGTGTTTTGGCATTTGGGAGGAAGTTGCAATACGCAAAGTCCCAGAGAACATGTCGACTGTAAAATGTTTGACTCGTGTTTCTGGCCGGGTGCGGTTGTTCTGGTATTGCGCTGTCATGTGCTTCATCATCCCGCCATTTCATTTGACTGTGTCCGATCCCGCTTCTGCCCATTATGCCACAGATATTGCAATTTTGCGTTTGCAATTTCTCACACTCATTTCCTCATTTGTGTTCAGCGTCTTTTTATAAATAAAAATGGCTGAGCTGTTTTACAGCAATAAATCGCGTAGAAAAGGTTCATATGAAAAACCAAAAAGAATTTCACTGAATATATTATGCAAATGTGGAGCGGGTGGCACATTTGTTTCATTCTTACATTTGAATGTGGGTTTCATGTTTCATTGGTAATGGTAAAAGATGAAATACTGATGTCTTATCTTGAATAATTCAATCAATTCCTTAAGCACTGCACACACTCATATTCAGTGTGCGTGGGATTAGCGCGCGCACACACACACACACACACACACACACACAGGCTTTTAATGTTGTCATGGCTCTACTAAAACTTCTTTTCTGCCCTAGTTAGTCCACTTCTTCTGATGTTCGGGGATGAGCAGGAAGTTTGGATACTATAAAGCTCCATTAACAAAAGATCGTTTCAACTCTTGAGCCCTGCAGCAGTCCAGCACACGCCAACACTCACGCAGGCCTCAGACTGAACCAGATTACGCGCAGACTGAAGCTTCAAACAGAAAGATGTATATGAATGATTATATCCCCTGCGCTCGGGTCGGAGAGGCTCGGAGAGAGCGAAGAGACGTGAGATAAACGGAAGAAAATGGAATCATCAAAGATCGAGCCAAGCACGGCTCAGGGGAAGATGCATGCGAAATCTTGACGGGGGGACGCGAGCGAGAAAGTTGCAAATCCACTTGGCGGAGAGAGGTGAGCATGAAAAGAAAGAGACGAGTTCCAGAAAAACAAGAAGGAACAAAGGGGCAGGGAGTGAAGGTGTGGACAAGAGGCAGCTTTTGTTGTTCGTGACACGATTTCATGTGAGACAGGCAGCGGCATAAATATCGGGACGTGGACGCAATCCTCGTCTTTTTGGCTCTCAACGCCACGCGAGTGGATTTGAAAGTTTTGGGGGTTTTTTTTGCGCTTTATCTGCAGACTTTCATCTTCCATTTGAGAGTATTTACATAATCGTCTCGATTTCCTTTCTTGAAGCGGGTAAGGCAATTGAGAGCAGTTCCTCGTTCGCGCCGTCAACCTGGAGGCAATTTAGGGTTCCGTGTCTTGCTCAAGGGCACTTTGACAGCGGGCAGTCAGAGCCACATGCAAATACCAGTTTAGGATTCCAATAAACATGTATAAATTGCTTGCATCATACATTAGGATTAAAGTATCAAACTTGGACGTATTGTATGAAATGTTCCCATAAAAGACTCGAACACATCACATCATTCCAAAAGACTCCCGAGGAATGCTCAACGTGACAACAAAGTGGACGGATGAGGATTGTCCCAAAACAAACAACCGCAGTCATGTCAGCCATTCGTACGCCGCTCACGCTCGTACTGATCTGCAGCTTACACGGTCCGACGTTGGACTTCCCGTAAGAACAGCGACACCGCGTGGCCTGGAAGTGTAACGGCAGGCGCACTCCCCCCACCTGACGACACGACTGTGTCACATCTACAAACAACTCCGACTATGGAAGATTACTCGTCCTCTCAAACTCAATCGTTCTCGTACGTCCGCAAGCAACTTTCAGCTCAATCGTTCTCAGCTTACCGTCTGCGCTGGCAAAGGTTTTGGCGACTATGCCCACAGGCCAGTGGCCCCTCTTGACTTGATTGTCCTTAAGAAGCACAAGGTCCCCTTCTCGAAGATTCGGTCTCGCAGACTGCCGCTTCCTGCGACCCCGTGGCGTCGGAGGGGTCGGCGGAGCCCCGACCTTCTGGCTCGGGAGGGCCGCCGGGGTGAGTCGTGGAAGCAGCGGTCGGGAGTTGATGATGGCAGCTACTTCGGCGAGGAAGGCGGCAAGTACTTCATGAGTCAGGTGCCGAGTAGGAACACTCGGGATAGGTTTTGTGACGCCGATCTTACGTCCCCAACTGCCTCCCGTGTGTGATGCACGGGGTTAGGCTTGAAGAGCCTTGTGCATCCCTTCCGTCAGAAAGTCTGGAATTTCCCGGTCGTCGCCTTGTTCTGCGGCGTTACCAAGCGCCGAGAAAGTTACTGTAATTCCCCAGTCGACCTGAGATGCTGGACCGGCCCACGGATCGAAAGGAATCTTCAAAGTGCGCAAAAGAAGTTCGATTCTAGCAACTGGAAGCGGACAGCTCCGACATCTGAACATTAGCGCCCGTCGCTTACTGCCGGCCCATCCTCAACGTGTTCGACGAGAAGTGACCGTCCAGGGGCAGGTCGGCCGTTTTTTGTTCCTCTGCCCTGCCACCTCGACTTGCGACAGATCGCACGCTTGTAAACGATGGAAGCGACGCATCGCTTAGCGCCGATGATCCGCGGGCCAGCTGACCTCGCGGCTCTCTCTGTGAAACGGCGTCCTCGATGGCGTACTCGTCGGCGCTGGTGTCGTTTCATCAAGGTCGTTAATTGGCGATGGGCGGATTTCCGTCGTCGCTCTCAAGATCGGCTCGTAACACGCGACCTCTGACTCCGAGACACCCGTCGTCGTCAGTGTAAGGAGACGCTTTCCTGAGCGGCTTGTGAGCGGACGCAGGCCAACGTTCCAGGAAATGTCTGGCGTTGAAGAGTGCGTTCGCACACTGACAGATTTTGCTTCGTCCCAGTCCTCAGGACGGCGACGTCCGCATCTGTGCCAGCAAGTCTCGCGTCGCTCGCCCTTGAAGCGATTTGCAATGCGAACGAGAGACGCTCGAAACGTTTCGGATCGGCAGTCGAGCTGAGTTGCTTGAGACACGCCCCCGTGAAGGTGAAGCTCTGGCTCGAACTCGGGGTCAATGAACTTCCCCTCCCGAAATGATGACGATTTTTCATTCAAATGAGTCGAACAGTTCATCAAGACTTTCGATCATGAAAAAAACTGGCATTCGAACGGGGGGGGGGTCCTACTTTTCAACCGGGAGAAAACCCGGGCGAGCGCGGCGAGAACATGCAAACTGCGCGCAGGAAGCGCGAGCCGAGATTCGAGCCCCAATCCTCGGAAGTGTTTGGCAAACCACCAATTGGCCGCGCTACGATAGAATAGGTTTTTCAAAATCAGGACCTTTTTTCCCCCAAGGTACAGCATCATAAACGTGAGTCAACATCTGCTTTTCAAACATTCAAACTCACTTTGAAATCAGATCAGAGGTTTCAAAATGGCTTTGAACCCTTTTCCAAGCAACTGTGGGGAGGGGCTGTGTTTTTGTTGTCAAAACCAAGTACTGTGCTTTTTACCCTTTTCTCTACTGTTTGAAAATGACAAAGTTGGAAAAACAATGTCTGTCTCAGACTTTCGTGGGGTTGGGATTCGGTTTTTCGGGTGCTTGGAAGTGGGCCGGAAAGGCCCCAGCATGCTTCGAGCGCCAAACGAGATCTTTGTCACGTCCTCCTCGTGGGTTTGGGCTGGCAATATGAATGATTGATACAAGTTGGCTTTTGGGTGCATCCCAGCTGGTCGCGATCAAGATCGGGTCCGCGCGGGCGGGCACGCGCGTGAGCGTCGCCCTGCTTTCCCTCGCCAGCGCAGCAGATGGTCACGCGCACGCACGCGCACGCACGGGCCCCCCCGAGGAGCGACCTCGCCTCCTCTCGCAACTTTTCTCCCTTTTCACGCACCGCCTCGCGAGGTTGACGAGACTCCCCGCAAACGCAAATGCATCTTTGTTTTGCTGGGTTAGCACAGCAACGTGGCCCGCTTTCCCTTCAGCGCCGCGCGGCTCCCGTTTTGTTCGGCTTTTGTGTTTTTCTCCAGGAGAAAGCATCCGCCTCGCCAACGAGCCTCGAGTGGCTCGTTGGCCACCTCGAGCGTCTGCTGAGAGCCGTTGCCATGCGATGAAAGGCGGCGCGGGGATGGAAATTAAAATAAACAACCCACGCAGGAAGCTACATTTGCCTGTATTTCACTCAAGCGTTCATAAGGTCCATAAAAGTAAGCAACCCCCCTCCTCTCGCAACTCTGTCTCACATGTTTGACAGGAACAGTAAATACGGAGAGGTGGGAGCAAATCTCCCGAGGGAGTCCACAACGTGCTGCGCCGCATTTGAGGAGGAGGTTGGAGGTCAAACGGCCGCGGGTCACGTGCGCCCCGTGAAATATTTTCCCATTTTGTCAGCGCGTTGAAGTGCGCGCGTCGCTTGTCGAGCAGACGGAGATGAACGCGAGCTCGCGCCTTTTCTCCACGTGGCCGATGGCGCCGTTCGAACAGAGGACACACCCGCCCGGGGCTCTTTTATGCCAACTCGACCAAGTCGTTCCCCACGATTGCCATCTTACCTCTGCGGTAGCTGAGCTGCTTGGACTGCATGGAGAAGGTCCCCATCACGAGACCCATGGCGGCGGTTGCTGCGCGTGCGCGTGCGGCCGCCCGGGATCCAGGTGCGGGTCTGCGCCGGACGTGAAGCGAGTCCGTCGGCCGGGAGCACGTGCTCGCTCCTGGTGCCTGCCGCCTTCTCGCGCGCGCGATAGCTTCGGTTCGTCTCGCTGGACTGACGCTCTTTCTCCTGCATCCCCCCTCCACCCCCTCCCCCCCCCCCGCTCCCCCTCCTCCTCCCATGTCTCTCTCTGTCACTCATCCTCAGTTCCTCTCTGCCTCTTTATTGACGTTTCTTCCTCTCCTCGTTCTCGTTTCACCCTCCAATCCCTCGTAGTCGCTCCATCTGGTAAAGAATAGAGCATGGAACCCTGTTGGGGGGGGGGGGGTTCCCTTTCAACTGGAAGAGTGAGCAACACTTTAAACAAAAATGGGAGAAACAAGGCAGCTCTATATTTCGCATGATATTGCTATCCACTCGCAATATGATGCGATCGCGGGTACACTAGCTCGTCCCAGTCCACTTCAAGCCGAGGACACTTGGACTGTCTGACCACTTGGGTCGTTTCCGAGAGCTAAAAAAAAAAACCTTACCTAACCACAAAAACGGCGAACTACGACGAAATGCGGCACAAATCAGGAAGTGTCCTGTATTTATGCCGTATCACTGGAAGAAAAGAAAAGTAAGCGCGCTCACAGCTGGGAGAGGTGGGCGGGGTTAGTTGCTGGGGGCGGGGTTGTCAACAAATGTTTTGATCGCTTCCATTTTCGGGGCGCTGAAGGCGTCGATGGGTCTCGCTGCGCGTTTCCCGACTTCGAGTGAGGAGACAAGGCAGGAGAAACATCGCTGAACAAGAATTTCCCCAAAAAATAGAGCCTACCAAATGAAGAGACCCCCCCCCCAAAAAAAAAAAAAAAAACATGCTGTATTTAAATAGCAAAATCAGAGAAATTTTGCACTGGTCTGTTATTTTTTTTGTCAAAGCTGGAAAAAAATGACTTTGTCTCAGTTTACTCACAAATGTAATTCCTCATTGTAAAATCGTTTGGATTATTTTGTTGTATGAAACGCAACAGGTACACAGGTTAATTGGGCCTTCTTGAATTCCCGGCGTGCTGTAGCTCGACGATCAACGAAATATAATCGGTACCAGTAGCCAATAAACCACTTTCAAACCAATCAAGTGCAATTTTCCCGCGGCACGCTCATTCGTTGGGAATCGCCTGACGGAACCGCTTTCTGATCGCAGAAGGCAGAGGTTCACCTGGAAGGACTCGGCCTTTGGAAAAGGAGCTTTAAGGTTTGAGTCCCGCTGCCGACAAACGCAGAAAGGCCGCCGGATTTTGGAGAGACGCTAGTTTGCTTCCTGAGCAAGGCGTCACACACCTCGTGTGTGTGTGTGTGTGTGTGATATGGTTGTGTGTGTGTGCTGTGCAAAACAAATGTACAGCAGTGTGTCAAAAGCTCCAAAAAAAACCCGTGTTGAGGTCAGATGGAAACAAGGTTGAACTTTTTGGCTCACGAAAAGAAAAAGCCCATAAAATGCCAGGAAAAGCCTACGAGAACAGCTAAACCTTTGAAAAAGTCACGCAGAGTCGCCGCCGATTTTGTCCTCCGCAATCCATCGGCTACGTGCCGATGTTTGCCGCGATCGCGTCATCAACCGTGTGGCTTTCGTGGCAAAAACAATTCGGGTGGGCCAGTCATAGAGCCCTGATGCACTTGCGAGAAGCTGTTGGCCGCAGCCGCTGCTGAGCAAAGAAGAAAGCACCGTGCGGGGAGGAGGCAACGAGGAAAACGAGATGAAAGTCGCTCATCCCAACACACACTCGCTTCTTTTTCTTCTTCTTCTTCTCTGCGCAAATCCAATCTGGCACGCACACAAATACACAGAATGTAAGCTGAAGAAGCGAGATAAGGAAGCTTCCTTAGCCGTTCCACTGGCGTTAACGTGAGTAACAGACATTGCGGGCGGATCCCTTTCGCCCAAACTGAAGAAATCCCTGACTCCTTGGTGTTCCGCTTTGTCGAATTGATTTGAAACTGTAGTGAAACTTCACTGGGGGATGTCCTCACGTTCGTCCTCTGAGTGTCAGTGAAGATCGCTCACACATCCAACTCGTCGCCCTCGTCATCCGTGCAGACGACCGGAGTCGAGCGGCTCACGTCTCAACCTTTACGCTTGAAGCCGGTCAGGTAGAGTCCACACAAAATTCGATTCAAAGCGTTCAACCCTAACCCCAAAATAGATTCTGGAATTCGCCGCTTTACACTCAGGATCTGTACTCGGGGGCGCACCTCATACAAAACGGTTGCCTCTTGGCCATGCCAAATCGTCAATATGTCCTCGTACGATATCCGCTCTCCCCAACCGCGTGCTCGATGCTCGTCGTGCTAATTCTGCTTCAAATGCTTCCAACGCTCAGAATCCTCATAGCGCTTACGGAGCTGACAATGCCGAGGCCAGTTAAACAGTCCCGGGACACGGTTGACCTCGAGTAGGTTTTTATGTCTCGTACGAATTCCCCATACGACGCCAACGGTTACCATATTCATGCAATAAATAACGGAAAACCGTTTCCAGTAGCAGCTGGCGGACGCTAAGTACAGCCTTCGTTACCACGACGAGCGGAAAAAGAGCGCCGGCAACTAAGCTAGACTTCTTCAAGAAGCGGCAGCCCGAGTCCGAAAAGAAACGAGAGCGCCCCCGGAGACAGTCAGCTGACTAATTGTACTCGGGCTCCTTGAAGCACGACGGTGGCCGTTTCTGCGGCCACACAAACCGAGCCAATAAATTTGCCTTTCAATTGAAGTGTGAATCTGAGGAAAATGTTGGCTGGAGTGTCAAATAGCATTTGAAGCGCTTCGGAGTCATTATATCGTGTTATATTACAACTTTTCAAGATGTTCGAAACATTTTTTGCTTTTTTTCCCCAGACGTGTCTGCCAGGTTTCTGAAGTGCAGCCTTCCATTTCTTTGTGTATTTCTGGAGCATGATGACGAAGCCGATACGATGAACATTTTCTTCCAAATTCTCACGAGACGATGTCACACTAATCCAGCTTCTATTACAAGAACGGAGGTCAAAGGCGAACTGCTGTCTGTCAAGTTGGCTTTCGGAGGCCACCAAATGTGCGGTGGCATCGGACGTGTTTCGGCACCTCGCTCTCAAACGGTCACAATGCCGCCCTCTGCTGGTTGTGTGCCTTCCGTTGCTGTTTGCTTGGCGTTTATTGGTGGGCGGAGTCTCCTGTTTCCCACCTATTGGCAAGCTTCATGAGCGGGGCATGTAAACAGGGGGGAAATGGGAGGCAGATGCCGAGTAATTGTTTCTTTCCCCGCGTTCTCCTGTTTCTCCCAGTTGTTACTCTTTGACTGCCGTTGTAGCACATTTCTTTGACAAAATGCTCCTTTTCTCCACTTTGTGGTCAGAAACGGGTGTTTCTGGTGCAACCGACCCTTCTATTGTCCAAACGCTCGAAACAAACATTTTCGTGTGAAAGAAGAGAGTGTCGTGTTTTGTTGTTTCCGCTGTGACAATATTGTGAGGGTCCGGAAAGATCCGTCAAAGCGCTTTGAAAACTGAATGAGTTCAGTAGGTTTACGGAGTACAAATACTTTGATACTGGACTTAAGTCAACTGTTCAGGTATTTATTTGTAAGTCTACTATTGTTTTCTGTGCGTTTGCGATGATGAACCTCAAATGTTGATCAAAGTTCTAGCGTGCTGGACTTCGTCTGCTCAAGAGGTTTTTATCCTCCGCTGCATCCAAGACGGAAGTCAGCGTAGCCGACAGATGGGGGCGAGCGCGGCGATCCCGACAAGACTCACGGGAAGGAGGCGACTCGGACACCTGCCAACTCTTCCTGCAAGGAATCCATCTCGTGTCTCCCGCGCACGCCACGAGCTCCGAGCAGAGCGACGGCGGGCGATGTGGAGAAGGAAACGCCGGCACCAAGTTGGCCAAAACCAAAGCGCTGTTGGTGGACTTTTCGTCGGCGCCCTCATCGGTGTTGGCGGAGCCCCCGTGGAGATGGTGAGTCGGTTCAGGTTCTTGGGACCTGAAATGGGACACTCGTGCTGATCAGGTGGTGAAGAAGGCCCAATGACACAACCAGGCTGAAGAGGTTTGCTATGGGGACAGTTCTTTGCATGCTTTTTGCACGGCCACAACTCGCAGCCTATAGCTGGCCTAAGCTCCGGCTCACCCGTGACCCTCATGAGCACAAGCGTGATCCAAAATGAAACGTCAGTAATTGGAATTTATTGTTGGGAATTATTCTGTGTGGAAAAAAGATCCTCCATCCATCCTACACCGCTTCTCCTCACGTGGGTCGCGGGCGTGCTGCCACCGATCTCAGCCGATTGCGGGCAAGAGGCGGCGTACGCCCTGAACCGGTCGCCGGCCAATCGCAGGGCGCGCATAAACAAACAGCCGTTGGCACTCATATTCACACCTACGGGCAATTTAGAGTCTTCAATGAACCTCGCGTGCATGTTTTTGGGACGTGGGAGGAAAGCGGCGTACCCGGAGAAAAGCCACGCAGGCGCGGGGAGAACAAGCAAACTTAACCCGCAACCTCAGAACTGTGCCAGGAAAAAAGATCAATTGGGGGGAAATGACGGTGATCACCTAAAATGTTGTCATAAAAGCAGCGGCCTTGCAGCTCGTTCCAACCTTATTCAAGCGACTGAGGCCTCCGTTTGCCTCATCAAGGCTGCAGCTGTTGTCTCTTGGTCCCGGAATGAACCTTCTGTTCACTTTACATCGCCTGTCACGGAAATGGAAAGAAGAAAAACAAACTCCACTTTATGAGCACCGTCAAGCACCTCCATAAAACATTGTTGAAGGTCATCTCGCTGAATGCTGAGTTTTGCGCCGCTTTGAGCACAACAAAAGAGGAAGACAGGAACGACGACACGCCACGCTTTCCCACTTGCAAAATTGACGCCACGCGTTCCCTCTCTTGCTCGAAACGATCCACGCTGAGCATCGCCTCGCTTGTGTTGTTCCTGCACTCCCGCCGTTTGTCTCTACAAATGCACAATTTAGTGATGGTGGCGCAAAGTCATTATCCGCCCAGTCGAAGGATTGCGTTGCGTTGTGTTGTGTTGTGTTGTGTTGCGTGCGTCGCGTACAAACGCCTCCGTTGACGGAGGAGGCGATAACGGGAAGCCGTTTCAGCATTTATTCGATATCCAACTGAAGCTCTTTGGCATCACTCGTACGGCAATTCAGTAGACTAGTACAAAAGCTAGGGTGAACTAGTAGAATGAATCGTCGTATTTATTTCCACTACTAGTGCCACTTCTGGCCCACTGGTATGCAAATACACTTAGTACTAATACAAACCCCAATTCCAATGAAAATGTCAATAAAAACACAATACAATGAGATGACGTTTTACACGCGAAGCAACGTGAGTCCCAGGATGCGCAATGAGTCCCAGCCCGGGAACAATGAGACCCTGCAACTTATCGGCTGGCGACCAGTTCAGGGTGTAGCCCGCCTTTCGGCCAAAGATAGCCGGGATAGGCTGCGGCACGCCCGCCACCCGCGTCAGGAGAAGCGATAGGGAAAATGGATGGATGGATATATTTTCCCCAAAACTACCACAGCAAACGGTAGTATCGTTGATGTTTTTTATGCCACTGATCTCGTGATATCAGAAAGACTTCAGAAACACAATGTGTCGCTACATTTACAAGGGCAAGTTCAAACTCTACAATGCCAAGCGAAAGCCATACAGCATATCAACAACAACCGGACACGCCACCGGCCGGTTTCTCTGGGCCCGAGCCCATCTGAGTTGGACTGTTGCAAAGTGGAAAAGTGTGCTGCGGTCTGACGAGTCCACATTACAAATGGTTTGAAAATCACGGACGTGGTGTCCTCCGGGCCAAAGAGGAAAAGGACCATCGGGGATTGTCTTCAGCGCAAAGTTGAAAATAAGGCGGCATCTGTTATTGGTATGGGGCTGTGTTAGTGCCCGTGGCATGGGTAACGTGCGCCTATGTGAAGGCACCATGCATGCTGAAAAGTACATCCAGGTTTTGGGGCAACATATGCTGCCATCCAAGCGACGTCGTTTTCAGGGACGTCGCTGCTTATTTCAGCAAGACGATGCCAAAAAGAGTGCGAGTACTAGACTGGCCTGCCAGCAGTCCAGATCTTTCTCCCATTGAAAGTGTGCGCAGGCACATTATGCTCATAACGTCGTCAGCAACGTCGTTTCCAGGGACATCCCTGCATATTTCAGCAAGAAAATGCCAAGTCACATTCCGTACGTGTTACAACAGCGTGGCTTGCTAGCAAAAGAGTGCGAGCACTAGAGTGGCCTGCCGGCAGTCCAGACCTGTCTCCCATTCAAGCGCGAAATACCACAAGGGAGAAAAAAAACGTACTGTTGAGCAACTCAAGTTGTACATCAAGCAAGAATGGGAAAGAATTCCAGCTCCAAAGCTTCAACTTTCTTGAGTGTTGTTAAGAGGAACGGTGATGTAACACAGGAGTAAACATGCGACCGGTCCAAATTTAACAACAACGTGTTGCAGACATCAACGTTTGACAACTTTTGCAATGTCCTATGAGGCCCCATTAAAGTGATATGACTAGCATGTTTAACCGAGCGCACACCGGTAGATGTACACAAACATGCATACTAGTAGCCACATGTGACGTAGAGTAACACACATTAGCAAGGCAACACGAAAGTTCATCCTCGCATTCGTCTTCGTTCGCCTCGTTTGGTCGCATCCATCACACTTCGCCTCCTCGGCTGAATGCAGCAAAGTGTGCAGCAAAGTCCCAAGAGAATATCCGGTGGAGGAAGACGCCGATGAATATTTCATGTGGCGCTCATGAGACGCGCGACGTCTTGTCGATGAGACCCTCCAGTTCGCTATCCTGTCGAAAGATTTCAATGAGTCAATACTCCTCCAAATCCAAATGGAAAGGATGGCGAGAAAACAACAACAGCAGCGGGTCAACCTGACGCACTTTGCTGTAAAACGGCTATGACTCACGACTGAACGGCACTTTTAGTGAGGCGGTGACCTATCGGCTCCGGCTGACGGCACTGTGGGGAAAAAGCGTCGTTCCTTTTAGTACTTTGACACGTATTTGATATTTCAATCAAGCAAATAAATACTAGTACAGTATACAGTGGTGCTTTGAGATACACATTTTGAAATGAAAGGAAATGCCATGCAAATGTACCAGCCTCCACAAAAGCAACCAAAATGTTTCTATGATAGTTGGAGAAAATAAGTAGCTCTCTATAATATTGTACTTTAAATGTGGGGACTAAAATTTGAGTGGGGACTCCGTCGTTCTGCTGGGGGACTTCAGCTCGGGACTTTTGTTTCGGGATGTCCTCACATCATGACTTTGTTTTTAACCAAAAAAGTTGCGGATTGCAGGTTTAAATTGAAGTGCTTCTTTTATTTGTATGTTTTGCAGTGGTTAGCGTGTCGTTGCATTCATATGGCAATTAGAAATGTTGAAAAACCTGCCGCGCGAAATCACTTACTGTATTTGGACGGATTCTTTCAATGGGGGTCGTTTTCACGTAAGTGATGATGCCGCGCGCCACGGAAGCTGCCGCTTGGAGTGTGTTGCTATGGTGACGCCACTCAAATCAACGTAAAGAGTGGGTAAAAACAAAATATCCAGAAAAGAACTTGATAATATCACTACAATCTTATAGTGAGGACTAGAAGTAAAAAATAAATACTATATGAAGGTATGTACAGTGCATATAAAAAGTCTACACACCCCTGTTCAAATGACAGTTTTTTGCTAAAAAATATAAAAATAAAAAAAAGTAATCCAAGATAAATCATTTGAAAACCTTTTTTTTTTTTGGGGGGGGGGGGCATCTGAGATAATGTGGTTGCACAAGTGCACCCACCCTTTTATAACTGGAATTTGGCTTTGTTCAGAATTAACCCATCACATCTGACACACCCCTGCCGCCATTTCAAGTTCCATTGTTCCAGTAGGCTTTCCCTGACATTTTTCTGCTTCCTCGCAGAAGTGTTAATTGTTCCTATTTCCCTCTACCTCGACGAAGGCCCAAATTCCATCTGAAAAGTTGCGAAATGATTTAGCTTGGTCTCATTTTTGTATACCACCCAAAAAAATAAATAAAAATAAACTGCCATTTGAAGACGGGTGAGTAGACTTTCTATATACACTGTATGTATGTGCATGAAAGCGAATGAGAGAGAAATTGAGGGCAATTGCACTTCTCCAACATGTGTGTGTGCTGCTTGATGGAATCCTACTATGTGCGTGTGTACTCGTGTGCGTCATCGTTGCTGTTCCGCATGGCTGCCGGCAAAGTGTGCAGTGGCGCAATACTGTAAGTCTGTTTGTGTGTGTGCGTGCCTCCAAGGCAGTTCTTTTTGTGTGTGCAATTTCCTGCATTGCTTCCACAGTGAAAGCGCCACAATGCGATGAAAGAAAGACCCCCGTTAACTCCACACACACACACGCACGCACAGTACAATTGCGCAAGGCACAAACAACGACCCCGCTGCTTCCTCGGTATCCAGTGTGTGTGTGTGTATGTGTGTGTCTCCTTTTTTTATTACACACATTCAGCACAAGTGTGCGCCTCATCAACTTTATCTCTGCCCGTCTATTGGTTGGCGGCGTTTTCACGGCTGAACGTAGCGAGGAGAGAAGAAGGAGGTCAGCCGCACGCAAGATGCAGAATGAAGGCCAGTGCAAAAAGGCAATCGCATGTGCGAGATGATAAAAGGATTTGCACCGCGGCTTTTAAGGAGTAACAGTAACGTCACGCGACAGGAGCCAAGTTTTCATTTGGCCAGCAAAACCTCGTTGAGATTCAAAATCTCTTTTTACAGTCCAAGCGAAAAACATTCAGACCAACAATCTCATGACAATTTGCCTCATGCTTTCAAACCAGATGAAATAAAAATTCGCCAAATTTATGAAAAGTTTTCAACGAGACCAGAAAATCGGATCCGTCACTTTCAGCTGTTGCCGAAGATCGTTCCATCAGGAATGAAAAAAATGTTCGTTTCACATCTTTCACAGTTTGAAACGATTGTAAGCTGCTTTGCTCAAGTCAGCATTGGATGATCCATGCATCCATTCTCTTCTGCTTATCCGAGGTCGGGTCGCGGGGGCAGTAGCTTTAGCAGGGACGCCCAGACTTTCCTCTCCCCCAGCCACTTCATCCAGCTCTTCCGGGGGGATCCCGAGGCGTTCCCGGGCCGGCCGAAGGACGTAGTCTCTCCGGCGCGTCCCGGGTCGTCCCCGGGGTCTCCTCCCGGCGGGACGTGCCCGGAACACCTCCCCGGGGAGGCGTCCGGGAGGCATCCGAATCAGATGCCCCGGCCGCCTCATCCGGCTCCTCTCGATGCGGAGGAGCGGCGGCTCTACTCTGAGATCCTCCCGGATGACCGAGCTTCTCGCCCGTTCTCTCAGGGAGAGCCCGGACACCCTGCGGAGGGAACTCATTCCAGGCCGCTCGGATCCGGGATCTCGTTCTTCCGGTCGCGACCCGCAGCTCGTGACCGTAGGTGAGGGTGAGAACGTAGATCGACCGGTAAATCGAGAGCTTCGCCTTTCGGCTTAGGTCCTTCTTCACCACGACGGACCGATGCTATGTCCGCATCGCTGCGGACGCCGCACCGAACCGCCTGTCGATCTCCCGTTCCATTCTTCCCTCACTCGAGAACAAGACCCCAAGTGATATTTGAACTCCTCCACTTGTGGAAGGACCTCATCCCCGACCCGGAGAGGGCACGCCGCCCTTTTCCGACCGAGGACCGCGGTCTCGGATTCGGAGGTGCCGATTCTCATCCCGGCCGCTTCGCACTCGGCTGCGAACCGCTCCGGCGAGAGTTGGAGGTGAAGCCGACAGAAGCGCATCGTCTGCAAAAAGCAGAGATGCAATTCTGAGGCCACCAAAGCGTTCATTTTAGGATGATTTTGAAAAACATTTGAAGCTGCGCTTACCTTTCGCGAGGGTCCCCACGAGCAATTTGTGGAGCGACAAAACAAAGTTGACAACGGCCCGTTTGCAGCGCTTGGCACGCGTGGACATGCTGAGCCAGCCAGCAAAAAGAAAAAAGAAGAAGAAAAAAAAGAAAAAAAGAAAAGTCGTCGCGGCAAACGCAAAACCGGAATGGAGAGACGAGGGTGCGCGTCACTTCTCTCCTCTTCCCTTCTCTTGTGCGTGTGACTCCTTCTGCACGGAAGGAAAAAAGAAGAGTGCGATCTTCATCGGCTTGCCTCCTCCTCTTCCTCCTCTTGAACGCGATGTCAGCACTGAGAAAGAACGAGACCAAAGAAAGAGCAGTTGATCGAATTCCGCACTTCCACGAGTACAATTCGACAAGTTACAGTCGGCGGCCGGCGGTCTGCTCGGAGGCGAGATCTTAAAATGTTTTTCTTACATTTTCAGACTTTACAGCGGTGGCTCCCTTTTATACGAGGAGAAGGCGACGATCTGCGTTCAGCACCAGCGGCGACGGACAGCAACGTTTTCAAAACCTTGACATCAAGTGCAAGCTATAGCTCCATGTCCTAGTATGCTCGTTGGCCTCATTCGTAAAACAATTCAGTGCGCACGAGTAGAACGACAGTGTCTCGCTAGTAACCGTTTTCCGTTACTGCCGTATGAAATTACTGCCCGCTCATCAAAAAACGTCCCGTCGCATACTAGTACGATAACTGCATGCAACAAGCGAGGCCAAACGTGATTTTTGTTTTTTTTTAAGACACAGCCGTTCTACTAGCGCGGCCTTGTCATTCAATTGTGTGCTGAAGTTTTCTTACTAGCGAGCATACTAGTGCATGGACTTGGAGCTGGATATCAAGAATATCGAAGTACTGCTCGAACGCTTTTAACCATCAACATCCTCAAGGCAAATAATGCACCTGTGGTACTCTTTCTAGGCATGAAACCATACTGTTGTACCCTGTTCTTAAAAATGGGCACCAGCACACTTTTCTTCCACTGGCTCAGGCATCTTCTCACCCGCTATAATTCGGTTGCACAAGATGGTCAAAAACTCCACAGCCACCACTCCTAGATGCTTCCAAAACTCCACAGGAATGTCATCAGGACCAAGTGCCTTTCCATTTTTCAATCTATTTTTAACTTCCCCCTTACTAATCATCGCCACTTCCTGGTCCACCACACTTGCCTCTTCTACTCTTCCCTTCTCTCTCATGTTCCTCATTCATCAACTCCTCGAAGTATTTTTTTTCCATCTGTCCAGCACACTACCGGCACCAGTCAACATATTTCCATCTCTATCCTGAATCACCCTAACCTGCTGCACATCCTTCCCGTCTCTCTCCCTCTGTCTGGCCAGCCTGTAGAGATCCTTTTCTCCTTCTTTAGTGTCCAACCTGGCATACATGTCATCATATGCCTCTTGTTTAGCCTTTGCCACCTCTACCTTTGCCCTGTGTCGCATCTCAATGTATTCCTTTCGCCTCTCCTCCTCGGTCCTCTCCGTGTGCCACTTCTTCTTAGCTAACCTCTTTCCCTTGTATGATTTCCTGAACTGTGGGGTTCCACCACCAAGTCTCCTTCTCTCCTTTCCTGCCAGAAGATACACCAAGTACTCTCCTGCCTGTCTCTCTGATCACCTCGGCTGCAGCGGTCCAGTCTTCCGGAAGCTCCTCCTGTGCACCGAGAGCCCGTCTCACCTCTTCCCGAAAAGCCGCACAACACTCGTCCCGTCTCAGCTTCCACCGCACGGTTCTCGTCTCTGCCTTTGTCTTCCTAATCTTCCTCCCCACCACCAGAGTCATCTTCCACACCACCATCCTATGCCGTCTAGCCACACTCTCCCCTACCACTACCTTACAGTCGGTAACCTCCTTCAGATGACATCGTCTGCGCAAGATGTGAACCACCTGCGTGCTTCTACCTCCGCTCTTGTAGGTCACCCTATGTTCTCACCTCTTCTGGAAGAAAGTGTTCACTACAGCCATTTGCATTCTTTTTGCAAAGTCTACCACCATCTGTCCCTCCAAGCTCCTTTCCTGGATGCCGTACTTACCCACGACTTCTTCATCACCCCCGTTTCCTTCACCAACATGTCCATTACAATCTCCACCAATTACGACTCTCTCTCTCTGTCTGGGATCCTCAGAACTACTTGGTCCAGCTCCTTCCAGAATTCCTCTTTCACCTCTAGGTCCCATCCTACCTGTGGGGCATAGCCACTCATCACATTATACATAACACTCTCAATTTCAAGTTTCAGCCTCATCACTCGATCTGATACTCTTTTCACCGACAAAGACATTCTTAGCCAATTCTTCTTTTAAAATAACCCCGACTCCATTTCTCTTCCCATCTACGCCATGGTCAAATCATTTCAACCCTGCCCCTAAACTTCCAGCCGTACTGCCTTCCCACCTGCTCTCCTGGACACACAATATATCAACCTTTCTCCTAATCATCATGTCAACCAACTCCCGAGATTTTCCTGTCATAGTCCCAACATTCAGTTGTAGGCTCTGTGCGTTCCTCTTCTCTTTCTGCCGAAGAACCCGCTTTTCACCTCTTCCTCTTCGACCCACAGTAGCTGAATTTCCACCGGCGCCCCGCAGGTTGACGGCGCCGGTGGAGGCACGTGTGATGAATGTTATGATGTGTGCGTGTGTGTTACTCATGAAGCTGAGTGTAAAGGGAGTCCCGCGGGGTCGTGAAGGCTTGCAGTGCAGGACTAACAGACCAGAAGAACGCATTCGACATCAAGTTAGTGAACTTCCCATTTCTTGGAATGAAACCCGTCCTGCACTTACACAACAACATCGAAATGCAAAGCGCCTGGCTCGATTCTGCCGCCCGTTCGGCTTGTCGTTGGCCACAGGTCATCGATTATTTTGAAGATTTCTTCTTTGACTGCATTGACTTTTTAATCAAGATCATACGTGAAATGTATCCCGTCATACCGTGATACCGAACAAATTTGTTTTCCTGTCACGGCAGCAATTCATCAGTATAAAATATTCCATCGTTTTCCCAACCCTTCAAATTCCACTTTACCCGCAGACGTTTGTAAAACCAGCTCCAAAAGGACATTTGTCACGAGTACCACCTCTTTTCCGTTGACACAATTGCTACTAGTAGTCTTGAAGTTTACTAGCCAACTAAACATAAAATACAGACAACCACACCTTGTTTAGTTCAAACAACCACATAGCTCAGCCTTTGCGTCTGCTAGCTTAATGCTAATGCTAAATTGCACCTGTTGTGCAACTTTAACCCTTGAAGCACCAGATTAACCACAAATGGTGCAGCGACACACGATGAACCTCAAGGTCGTCTGCCGTTTGATGCGCTCGGTGCACAAAAACAGGACCGATTGTCTTTGGGTGTGTATCGGAGTCATACGACCCAACTTTTTGGTCCTCGTCCAAAGTTTTGTACTAACTTTTAATACGAGACATGCGAAGATCAGACAGCTGCACGTTACAAGAGTGGAGGCGAGACGTAACAAACGCGTGGACTGTGACCTCCGCGTCACTGCCGGATAGATTGGGCCGTATTTTAGCGGTATTGCCGAGATGAAAAGAAACCCGCAGTTTTGGGAATATTCTTGACGTGCTTTTGAAAGAGGAGAGTTGAGGCAACTATAACGGCGAGGTCTTGGCGCTGGAATTCGATGGAATCCACTTTGTGGCGGCCCCCTCGACATTCACCCGCACTCGCGCTCGAATTTGTGTGCACAATTGCAAAGTGAGGCGCGGGAGAGGAAGAAGAAGGTGAGAGAGGTCGGAGAAGTTTAGGCGCAACTTGCGTTCGCAATTCCTGCCCGGGCCGAACGCAGAGAAAGACAAGAAGAGCTTTGATTTTCTTTCCAAATCAGCATGACTCCACCATTTGCTGGGACGTTAGCTTGCAGGGCCGCCATCTAGTGTTCGTTAATGTAACACGACGAGTGCTCTTGAAAGTCTTTAGCGTCAAGCTTTTTATTTAGACATTTATTCTGCTTCATAACATCCATTTTCATTTTGGGATGAAAATGTTGATTGAAATCATTACATTCTTTTTAATTGTGGGTTTTAAATAAACTAACACCAAACATGTATTTTGATTGCATTCCTTTTTTTTTTGGGTTTAAATACAGAAAAATCTTGTGAAATGTAGACATAAATAACATTTTTTAAATGTTAAAAGAAATGTCATGAAATATTTAATTTCGTTACAAATGTCAAATAATGAACAACAATAATTGTATTCGATATTCTAATAGTACAATTATGCTATTTTACAAAAATGAAATTGATGGAATGAGCAGTAAACAATTGTTAAAAAATACAAATTATGAACAATAACAATTATTTTGAAATGTTAATATACCTTTTACGCATAAATATATATACAGATACATTATTTCACGATTTAAATCAAACTTATTGCAGTAAATGTGTACAAATTGTGTTTAAAATAGAAAAAGACATTTTCAAGCAGGCGTACGAACCCAGCCAGTGATTGTCAGTGTCGCATTGTTGAAGTCCGCACAGGGCGCAATATCAAATGTGTCCACAAGATGGAGCCGTGCGCGCGTCAACCCAATTTGAAGGGTAACATGAAGCAATTTGGAGGAATCAAACCTGGTTCCTTCCGCTCACAGGCCGCATTTTTAGCCGCTAGCAGTGATGGAAGATATATATGTCAGAGAAAGGGTTTTATTTATGGATCATGTCCACAAAACTAGTTGTATTTATTTTAAAACGAGTATTTTTGCAAGGCCTTGGGTGTTCTAGCCCGAGAAGCACTTTTAAACATTCTGCGTTTCGTTAGAATGACTTGTGCTGTTTCACTTAAATGACACTTATTATGCGTGGACTTTTGTTTCTTCTTGGTTTGTTTTTTTTGCCCAGAGTGGTATTGATTTATTGTTTTCTTGTTTTCTTTTTTCTTTTGTTTTGTTAATAACCTAATTTAATCCCTGAAGATGAATGTCAAGCAGACACAAAAACCCCGCAACCTCACAACGGTGAGGCAGATGTGCTAACCGGGCGCCTCATTGTTAACTCCTCGAAGGGAAATGATTCTCTGTCATTTTTTTGTTGATTGAAATTGATGAACTTGGCTGGCTTTTTTTTTTTTTTTTTTGCATCCTCTGTAACAATGATTTCATATTTAGTTCTTTTTTGCGGTTAATGCTGTAAACATACTTCCTGTGTTTGCGTACTGTATTACAAAACAGAAAGAAAAAAAAACTAACGCTGCAAATCTAACGGCGACTTTGAACTTTTACCCGGTATTGTGTTGTCTGAAAATCAGACTCCGTTAGCTGTTTGTGAAATGTTGTGCTCACGCGCGACACTTCGCTCACATCCTGTCAGCCCGCTGGGGGCTCGGCCCCCCCATCCAGTAATCCTAGTGACGCCCCAGTTGCCAAATATCGGAATCCGTATCGGTCGGCTCCGATAGCATTAAGTCGCAAGTGTTTCCACAACCTGACGCAATTGTCGTCGATCTTTGCGTTTGGACGAAACGATCCTCTCGACTCGACGATCACGAAGGCGTCTCGTTGATTTCGTGCTTTTGGGGAGCGCCGACGAGCTGCGAGAGGCCCGAATGAAAGGGAACATCTGCTCGCTCTCTTTGCACACGCTGTTGTTTGTTCAGCTGACGTCTCCGAATGGACGCACAAGGAGCAGCTGCCTTGTGTGCGTATCGACAGCAAGCAGCCGAAACCGCCCCGACGCTGCGATGAACCCACGACGCCTGAACGCAACCTTCATTTCCGTCACTTCGCTACTTTTTGTACTTGAGTACTTGGGAGTCAGGACTGCGTATGATACTAAATGACTTGAGAGCCACGACTACTTTTTATACTTAATGAACTCTAATCAGTACAGAGTGGAGCCGCGCATTCTCACAGTTTGGCACCGACGGCTGTTTTCGCAATTTGTTTGCCATTTGTGTCGTTTTTCCTCCTTTTTTCTTTTTCTTTTTTGGAAAGGAACTAACGCACAAACCTGAGTGGCAATTTATCCCCACTTATTCTAGAATGTTTGGGCTTTAAAAAAACTTTAAAAAAAAAATATTCAATGCAATTATAACGGCCGTCAATTATGTGCGGATTTCCGCTCTCCGCAATCGAAAAAAATATATTTCCATTTTTTAACCCCCCAAAAAAGCTGATATAAATGGGGAGAAACCGCCCGTGTTTCCCACCGAAACACTCCGGCGCGCTCGCGACCCGCGTGAGGACAAGCGGTACGGAAAATGGACGACTGGATGGACGGATGACAAACGCCGAAGTGCGAGTATGCGGGAGTCCACGCTCATGTTGTGTCTGTGTTATTTTGTTTCCCCGTTGTCAGCTGGCCCACGCTTGTTTGTCCTGTTTCCTTGAGGGGGCGCTGTGAGCCGGGCGCGATCAGCGCTGCGGGCGCGCCGGGAAGGCGCCGGATCGTATTTTTGTTGTTCGGTTTGTAACCGTTTGTAAGCTGTCTTACTCCAGAAATACTTTGTAGGATTTGGTCTTTGGTTTTGGGTTCACATTCCTCTGGGTTTTGGCGACCTCCTGGTTGACCCTCCTCAATGAACCGTAAGCCAAGTTTTACAGTCTCGCCTTTTGTTGTGCTTTTGTTCGCTTTTTCCTTGCGCCGTAGTTTGTCCGTTACGTTTTCTACCCGTTTGCTCATGCCTTTTGTTTACCAGTTTTTGCTCTTTGTATTTTTTGAAATAAAGGCGATTGAATTTCTCTGGCCGCGCCGTTGCTGCTTTGTGGTCCAACCAGTGACAAACCGTGAGACCCGCTGTACAATTTTCTATCATCTCGGTTGTGTGCCAAACTGCTGCTCGTCGTGACGTCCGCTGCCGCCGTCTCCTGCTCGTCTCAAATTTTTGCTCTCAGTACTGACCGACTGGCCAATATCAACCCTTTCCAAATTGGCAGAAAATCAGCAGATTTTTTTTTTCTACTGTGTTTTGCAAAATCAAACAAATACGAACTCAAAGTTTGCGCGGACCAGCTCGCTCCAGTCTTCACACAGATCTTCAATAGATCTCTGGAACTGTGCCAAGTACCACCCACCGTCATCCCAGTCCCAAGAAGAAACCTGCAATCTCGGGTCCGAATGACTACAGGCCTGTCGCCTTGACATCTGCGGTCATGAAGTCCTTTGAACGCCTCGTGCCGGACCACCTCAAGAGCGTCACGGGTCCCCTGCTGGACCGCCTGCAGTTTGCCTACCGAGCAAACACGTCTGCGGATGACGCAGTCAAAACGGGACTGCACTTCATCCTAGAACACCTCAACGCCCTACACCAGGATCCTGTTTGTGGACTTCGGCTCATCCCCAAACTCCTCTCCTCCAAGCTCCTTCAGCTCAGCGTCTCGCCTGCCCTCTGCCAGTGGATTTACAGCTTTCTGACGGGCAGGACACAGCAGGTGAGGATGGGGGAGGCCACCTCATCGACACGCACCGCCGGCAGCGGGGCGCCCCAAGGATGCGTCCTCTCTCCGCTGCTCTTCTCTCTCTACACCAACGACTGCGCCTCAACAGACCCGGCTGTCAAACTCCTGAAGTTTGCAGACGCCACCGCAGTCATCGGTTTCATCGAGGACGGTGACGAGTCTGCATATCGACAGGGAAGCGCGGCGGACGTAACCTGGAGCCGAACACGCTCGAGACTGTAGAGATGATCGTGGACTTCAGGAGGCATCCTTCGCCACGGCCGCCCCTCACGCTGTCCAGCCGCCTTGTGTCAACCGTCGAGACCTTCGAGTTCCTGGGAATTACAGTCGCTCGGGAACCTGAAGTGGGCGATCATCATCAACTCCGTCCTCAAAAAGGCCCAGCGGAGGATGTACTTCCTGCGGCTTCTGAGGAAGCACGGCCTGCCACGGGAGCTGCTGAGGCAGTTGTACACAGCGGTCATCGAACCGGTCCTGTGGTCTTCCATCTCAGTCTGGTTCGGCGCCGCTACAAAAAAGGACAAACTCCGACTGCGACGGACAATCAAAACTGCAGAAAGGATTGTCGGTACCCCCCTACCCGCCCTTGAGGACTTGCACGCTGCCAGAGCTAAGACAAGATCGTGCAAAATCCCCTCGGACCCTCCGCTCTTCCGGCTCCTGCCCTCAGGTAGGCGCTACCGATCGATGCAAACTAGAACTAGCAGACATTCCAACAGCTTCTTCCCTCTTGCTATCAACTTGCTAGAGGATTTAACTGTCATTTTATCAGCATTACCACATGACCGCTAACCTTTCATTGCTCAGTGACTCTCCGTGGTGTGTTTTTATGTTTTCATGTCTCCAAGTATTGTCTATTGTCGTAGCAGAGCGGCTGAACATTCATGAGGCTCTCTCCGGTGGCGTCAACGCTCAAGACGGCTCGAGTGGCATTTGTAAAAGAAGCAACAACAAAAACAAAAAAAAAAAAGAAGGAGGTCTTTCGACACTAACATGCATTTTGTGTTAGTTTTCCCGGAAAATGCAGATTAAGCAATCGAAGAAATATCCCATATATCCAAAAATGTCATGAGCACATCTTCACAAAACGTTGCAAAGCATGAAAGTTTGGAATATGTTTTATGGGAAACAGTATGACCTTTTGATGTCATATCAGTGCAATCAATTGATTTTCAAAAGAAAATTCAGTGGGCCATGTCTTGACGGTTATGGATCAAATGATGTGAAAATAAATGAGCGAGCGAGTGAGTGAGTGAGTGAGTGAGTGAGTGAGTCCATATGCTGCAGCCGCTGTGAGGTCATGAAGCTGCGGAGGGGGCGGGGCCGAGAAACAAAGGCGTTGTTGCTCGCTCGGCGCGTGCGTGCGTGCGTGCGAGGGTCGTCGGACGGGGGCTCGGCTGCACACTCGCGGCGTCCTCCTTCGTCCTTCCGGCGGCGGCGGCGGCGGCAGCAGGTCAGTCGATACGCGCGCGCGGCTCTCGAGTTCGCCCCAGCGAGCTTTCGAGCGTGCGCGTGCGCACACGGCGGGGGCGCGCACGCTGAGGCAGGTTTACCCAGTTTGGGGAAAAAAGAAGGGACGAGCATTTTGGGAGTGTACCGCCTCCGCGTGCGCGCAGGGGAAGGCGCGGCGTGCACATCTTCATCAGGAGGAGGATGAGGAGGGTGTGATGAAGGTCGGGTGGCAGGGAGTAGCCTCATTGCGTGTCATTCACTTTGCGTGCACGTGATTCTTGTCTGTTGGGTGCGTGCACGATGACGTGGACGTCATGTCAATATTTGCACGAGTGTGTGTAGTTGTGTGCACGCGAGTGCAGTTTGTTGTGTGTGCCAAGTAAGCATTTTGAGGGCGTCATCGCCCCCACCCAATTTTTTTTCAAAATTCACCCCCCCCCCCCCCCAAGCCAGTTTGACTTAGCGACATGAAATTTCCATCATGGATTGGCTGGCGACCAGTTCGGGGTGTCGCCCGAAGTTAGCCGGGATAGGCTCCGGCACGCCCGCGAGCCGCGTGAGGATGGAGCGGCAAGGAAAATGGACGGACGGACGGATGGATGTCCGTCACGGGCCTACGCACAAAAAAGTCTGAACAAGTCCTGCCCGCAAAGACGCAGGAAGTCGGCCATATTGGAACATTCCGGGGGTCAAATTGTTTTTGACTTAAATCGACCCACAAAAGATGGAAAAGGATTGGCAAGAACGTGCGTTTTTGTCACTGCTTGCGGACAGAGCAGCCAGGTTTCCAAGACGGTTCTGCTCCAAATCTCGACATCGACAATATGGACTTCGATGGGAGCCGACTGCTCTTTATGCACGTATACTCGGTGCGATTGCATAGAAAGATCATACGCATGCAGTGCAGTCTGCGCTTCGGTGTTGTCGTCGTCTGCGCCGATTCCTCCGCAGGACCGCATGAAAAATTCACACGCTCATCTTTTATTCATGAGACGTGAGTGGCAGCGGGCGGTCCAATCTTCGGGAACAACAAAAACAAAAAACAACAGCTGACGCTCCATTCCGAAAGTCTCAAATTGACTCAAGATGGATTAGAGCGGTACCTTGACCTCCGTCTCGTAAATTGATTTTCCCCAATGAAATGAAAACATAAAAAAGTCACAAAAGGCAAAGCAAAGACGTGCCGGTTTGATGAAGTGCAATTACTGTACGTGCATTCATTTTCGTGTGATGGATGTCTGCTTTCAAGGGGCGTGGCCTAGTGAGTGACAGCAGGATCTTAAATGGGTTAGTTTGCGTGTGAGTGTCTGGGCGTGAGTTGTGGTCCACAGCAGCTCCTTGTGCGTGCGCTCAATTTCTATTTTTCAATTTACAGCAACTGTGGCTCTGACGGCACCGTCAATTTTGCCTCTCAACACAAAGCCAAAAAATGAAAATGAAATCCAGCCCACTGAGTCACATTTTAAGATCATTTCCTGTGACCCGATGTAAACATGCCGGCGCGGCTGTCCAATCGGGCAGCTTGGACTGTGAGCCGATGCGTTGCCGTGGAAACGGGCAGCTCGCACCTGTTGCCGGGAACGGTGGCGACGTTCAGAGTTCACCTGAGCGACAGAAGTGTTGACTCGGTGGGAATTTGTGGAAAATTCAAACCCCCGTCCCGTGGCGGAAGCTTTCAAAAATAGGCCGCCGTCCCTTCCTGTCGTCTGTCCTCTCCCTTCCCTTGTTTGCGTTCATGCCCTCCTTTTTTGTCCTCCATTTTCCGCACGAGCCTCACTCCGTCTTTACATCCAATCCGAATGCACACACGCACACATTTGTCCTTTCTTCCCGCTCTGCCCGTAAGAAACGACGAACGATGAAGCGACTGGGAGTTATGTGTGGCCAGAGAGTGGTGTGTGTGGTGTGTGTGTGCGCGTGTGTGTGGGTGTGTGTGCGTGCGTGTGTGCACGCGCACAGTACGCAAGCTTCAAAAAAGCAACCCGAGCCGGTGAAGTATGTAACATCGGAAGCATATCAAGGTTGTTTTAGTCATCTTACAAAGCTGCGTGTGTCCTAAATCACACTTTTCAAAACACATTCGCTCTCAAAGCTATGTGTTGGCATAGCAACCAGTCACCTTTGTATGCGTGAAACCCTTTCAAGTTGCATGTGCGTAGATTAAGGCTACGTGAAGCATGTTACAGGTATGTGAGTCGTATTGAAGAGGACATGTTTGACCAAAGCAACTTGTTTCTCGTATTTCGGGTGCAATATTGTCTCCCTGGTGCCTCAGGTAAGCATGTGAAATAGGAATTCAGACGGTCCACTCATTCCTGAGTCGCGGGCGTTTTTCTGCCGAGAGGCCTGAAATCAGCGCATCGGAATTTGTCGGAGCTTATCGACGGCACTGGCGAAGATCTCCGCTTACCTCTCCGCTCCCGAGCCGGCGCTGTCGACGTGACAAACACGTGTGCTCTCGCAGGTGGCTGAAGTATGTATACGTAACAACTGGACACCTGAGTATTGGCAGAATGAAGCGTGACAGTTACTTGTACTATATGAAGGCAACGGGACGCATTTTAAGGTTGTGTGAGTCACTATAAAGCTACTTGTACCCTGACTTTCATTTTTGATGTCGTGCAAAGCGCCACTTTTGACATAACAACCGGACACTTGCTCCCAAAGCTGTGTTTGGCATAACAACCAGACACCTAAGTAAAACTAAAAAAAAAAAAAAAAAAGGGAAAATAAATGCGGTAATGAATAAGCGGCATGTGTGGAGAAAACCAGGCGCTGCTCGTCACCTGTCCAATACAGTTCCAACAGTGAAGCACGGTGGCGGCGGCATCATGCCGCGGGGACAGGACGACCTGGTCGCAATCGAAGGGAAGATGAATGCGGCCGAGTACGGGGACATCCTGGACCAAAACCTTCTCCGGAGTGCTCGGGAACTCAGACTGAGCCGACGGTTCACCTTCCGACAAGACAACGGCCCTAAGCGCACAGCTAAAATAACGAAGGAGTGGATTCAGAACAACTCCGTGACTGTTTTTGAATGGCCCACCCAGAGCCCCGACTTAAACCCAATTGAGACTCATGGCTGTATTAGCGCAAAAGGGTGCTTCTACTAAATACTCACCAAAGGGTCTGAATACTTATGGCTGTGTGATATTCCAGTTTTTCTTTTGTCATAAATCTGCAAAAATGTGTCAACAATTTTTTTTTTTTTCTTCTGTCAATACGGGGTGCTGTGTGCAATCTGCAATCTAAAAAAAAGAGTGAACATTTTAAGAAATTGAAATACTTTTCCTACCCACTGTATATGATGTATATCCGCTACGGTTGGATGATTCGATATGCGGTTGTATACGGACAGACGGATGGCTGACAATGACATTCTGTAAAATATCAGCGGACAAATGTCAGGGTGTTTGCTCGTGTCTCTCGGCAATTGACGGTAAAGATGCCGGGGTTCGGGGCAGGGGTTCGGTCATGGACCGGGACCATGAAGAGCACGTGGCTTTAGGAAGTTCTTTTTTTTTTTTAGAAAAACTGACAGATCCGAAAAGGAAATGAATGTTGGTTCACAGAAGGACAGACAAAAAAAAGGTGGAATGGTGGAATTGATAAGAAAAGAAATGGGAAAATGAATGGGCTCAAAGAGGGAAAGGAAAGGTAAAAAGGGCGGCAGGGTCAGGACAGAAAAAGAAAAGTGGATATGCTCAGGGAAGAGTGAAAGAAGGAGAAACGTGGATGGATCAGGCAAAGGACGTGGACAGGCTCCGGGAAGGAACGTGGACTGGATGAGGAAAAGAAACGGGGGGAACGAATGGCATTCGAGAAGGAAAGGAAGAAAAGAAACAAGTGGATGGAAACAGGTGAGGAAAGGAGAAAAGACATGGAAGGAGTAAAAAAGGTTCTCGGAAGAAAGGAAGAGAAAAGGCCTGAGATCAAAAAAGAAAAATGTGTGTCAGCTCATGAAGGAACAAAAGACAAAAAGGAATCGTGATCGGCGTCGAGGAAGGAAAGAAAAAGGAAGACATGAATAGGTGGAGGGAAGAAAGGAAACAAAAAGAGAGAGAGGGTCCTGTCGAAAGAAGAGAGAACGTACGCAGGCCTGCTGTCTTTGATAAGATTATCCGGCCAGCCTTTGGGATGATCAAATTAGAGCACAAGAAACAGAAGAAGGGCGGAAGGACGGAAGGATGGATGGACACAATTGTTATTTTCATCACAATTTTCAAGAGGAACTCAATCATATTTAAGTTTGTTAATGTTTGTCGTCCAATATTGAATTGCTGAAAAACGTAAGAGTGACATACCACATATGTTCCAATGAGCCGTTCTACTCGCCGCGTGAATTTGCATCTTTCATTCTCGCCGGTGTTTACATTCCGCCTCAAGCTAACACGAACGCCGCACTGCTAACGCTCGCTGAACATCCATCCGTCCATTTTCTGAGCCGCTTCTCCTCACGCGGGTCGCGGGCGTGCCGGAGCCTATCCCAGCTGTCATCGGGCAGGAGGCGGGGTACGCCCTGAACCGGTTGCCGGCCAATCGCAGGGCACATACAAACAAACAACCATTCGCACTCACATTCACACCTACGGGCAATTTAGAGTCTTCAATGAATGCATGTTTTTGGGATGCGGGAAGGCAACCGGAGCGCCCGGAGAAAACCCACGCAGGCACGGGGAGAACATGCAAACTCCACACAGGCGGGGCCGGGGATTGAACCCGGGTCCTCGGAACTGTGAGGCTGACGCTTTAACTGGTCGGCCACCGTGCCGCCGCTCGCTGAACAAGTAAACGAAATTGGGAAAATAAAAAAAAAAAAATAAGATTTTAGACCACTGCTATGCTACGCTAAATAACGCATACCGTGCCAAACCTCGCACAGCCCTGGGCTCGTCTGATCACTGCTTAATTCACTTAATACCGACGTACAGGCAAGAACTGAACTGCGCGAAGCCAACAGTGAAAAAGTGGACCAATGAAGCCAAGATAGAACTTCAATGTTGTTTAGACTGCACAGACTGGAGTGTCTTTGAAAATTCAGCTGGCACCCTGGATGTATATACGGACACTGTCACATCCTAGATCATTCCAATCGCTGACCAATTACAAGCGACGATCACCCCAAGCTGAGAAAAATAGCACACAATCCAACGACTTGAATACCTCCGACTGCAGTTTTGAAAAGGCCACTTTCATACCCCACACCCACCCGGCCGCACCACAGACCAAAATCTGCGCGAGCTGACTTCTGCGCAAACCATCCACAAACAGGATCTGAGACGCATCTTCAAACAACAAAAGATTAACAAAGCGGCAGGTCCAGACCATGTGTGCCCATCCTGCCTCAAAGTCTGCGCGGACCAGCTCGCTCCAGTCTTCACACGGATCTTCAATAGATCTCTGGAACGGTGCGAAGTACCATCCTGTTTCAAACACTCCACCATCATCCCAATCTCGGGTCTAAATGACTACAGGCCTGTCGCCTTGACATCTGTGGTCACGAAGTCCTTTGAACCCCTCGTGCCAGACCGCCTCAAGCGCGTCACAGGTCCCCTGCTGGACCGCCTGCAGTTTGCCTACCAAGAAAAGTCGACGCAACCTGGAGGTGAACACGCTCAAGACTGTAGAGATGATCGTGGACTTCAGGACGCATCCTTCGCCACAGCTGCCCCTCATGCTCTCCAACTACCTTGTGTCAACCGTCGAGACCTTCAAGTTCCTGGGAATTACAGTCTCGTACCCGAATTATTTGAGTAATTCCACTTCGTACTGAATCGGCATTGAAGCATTTAAATCAATAGCAAATCAAACCCTAATCTGGAGAATGAAAATCAAATCGAATTGCAACTTAAATAATCAAATCGTAAGATGTAGAATCGAAATCGAATCGCACTAAAGAATCACTATCGAATCAAATCACAACCTAAAGAACCAAAATCAAATCGAATCGCGGCCTAAAGAACCACAATCAAATTGGATAGCAACCGAGCAAATTAAAATGAAATCGTATCTCAAACCGAAGGAATCGAAATCGAATCAAATCGTCAGGTTCTCAAATACCCGGCCCGACTGCAGAACGTGGCATCTGTCATTTTTGTGCTGGTCAAAAATCAGATTTCGTTCTTTCTTCCTTTCTTGCGGCAGGTGCATCCAGAGAAAACCAGATCAGAGCGCCGGACGTTGCGGCGGAGGCTACATGCTAGCTCGTCTTTGACATCCAACAAGAAGTTGAACACACCCAAAAAGCCGAGATGGACTTTGTGATGAAACAAGCTTTTGGCGGTGAGTAAGCAACACATCCGTTGAGCTTAGCATGCTAGACCTGTTAGCTATGAGCTAAGCTAGTGGGAATCTTTGTTCATTTGCGTTTGATTCTTTCAGCACTGACTTTGACATTGGTGGCATGACTTTTCTGCCATTGTTTTGGGTTTTTTCTTGCTTCTTTTACAAATGTCACTCAAGCTGTCTTTACCGTTAACACCACTGGAGAGAGCCTCACGATGTGCACACAATAGCAGACAGCAAAATAAATGCTGTTATTTCTCAGATATGTTTATGAAAGTATCGGAACGATTGCGTGTTTTTACCGTTATTACGATGTAATGGCTTTAATGTGTAGTTGGGATCATTTAGGCACTTGTACCTGCAGATTTTGAAGGGGAGCACATGGAAATTGTGCAACTGACACAATTTTTAGGAAGCTAAACATCATTTGCTCTGTCAATAAGGCTTTGCTATGAATGCCTAAAATCTGAAATGATGAAGAACTTATTGAAAGTAGCACTGTTAGCGCAGTTGTTTCAGCACGAGAGACACGTTCGTCTAATCCGCCATATGCTGAACGTCACGTGACCAAACCCGGAAAATGGGATGGATGAATTCCTGTGTATGCTACGCTAATGAGCATGACTACGGTTTGATGGCATGATTGTTTGAAGCAGAATGTTTTTTATTTATGGCTGGTGTCTTCGGACAAAAGTTAAGAACATGGATGTCATTTATTTATGAAAATATGATATATGTAAACACAAACAAAGCCTACAGTAAACATCAAATATCGTCATCTTTGATGGATCTTGTGTTCGACAAAGGACAATGTAGACATTTAAAGGTCCAACGCTTGCTTTGTCCCGGCCCCCTTTTGCTATTCATCCGAACCGGGAGGAAGTGCTTAGACCCGTTTTGTCGAATGCGTAAGTAGGTTTTGTGGGCCAGTTGGTACGTGCTTTTGTGGGTAGCATTAGCATTAGCACCGTAGTAATGAAAATGAATTACTGAAGAGTTGGCCCTGTAAAGGTTGACAAAATGTCAACAAAGGCCTCCGCGCACACACAGCTGAACACGCTAATGTGATTAGCGCATACAAATGAATGTTATTGGAAGGGAAATATTGACGCAGCTGCAGGTCACGGATTGTTTGTTACTGATTTCTTCATTAGAAACGAGGCCAGCAGCTCGTCTAAAACCAATCAATATGTTGGCCTCACAACGGCACAAACTAAAGGTTTGCGCAGCTAACAAAATCCTCAAACTTCACAACACACACATATATATATATGTATATGTATATATATATATATATATATATATATATATATATATATATATATATATATATATATATATATATATATATATCATAAGATGTATGACATGTGCTTCTTGACCTGCTCAATGTGTGAAGTGCCTTGAGATACTGTAAGTTTTCTGTTGTGAGTTGGCACGATAGCACGAAAAACTTCTCCAGGGGTCTCCTGTAGTTTCAACCACAATCATGAGGGGGAGGGGGCGATTCGCTGTACCCTTGTGCACTCGTTCCTACTTCCCCGCCAGCAGGATTTCAAGCAAACTTTCTCAGAACAGAGCTAAAATAAGCAAATAAAAGCGCGTGGAGAGGATGCAGATGTTATCGCGGCCATCTGGTGGAGCAGACAGGAAGTGTCTGTCTTTTGATGTCCTGCGCTGGCGTGTGTGATCAATCCCCAGCGTGTCACGAAAACATCCTTGGAACAATATCCTAATGTCCGCCACACAGTGTACGTGCTCGAAATATAGCTGATACTATATGATCAAGTGTAGACAGGAGCACCTCATGTGATTAAGATCATAGCGCGAACTGATCCAGGATCAGTTGTATGCAGGACGAATCGTTCCTGCTCTTCATTTCCTGTCCGCTTATCGGGATCTCATTCCGCTTTTTGTTTTTCTTTCCCCGCCCTGAGCCTCCCTGGCTGGCCGCTTCCCGTGAGATCCACTGACGATGACGACGATTTGGCAGATAAGACGACATCATTCTGCCGAGTCAGCTTTTCATCAAACGCAACACGAGTGCTCTTGAGCGCTTCTCACCGCGACGCCGTCAATGGAGTAACCGGGAGCGCTTCAATTAGCCGCCGTTGCGCTAATGGCCTGATGAAGCAGGTGGAAGAGGAGGCGTGCAGAGGGTGCTCAGGGATGAAGGACGGATGTCTAGGTTCAAGATGAGTGCAGGGACGGTGATCGCCCCTTTCCGTTAAGCCCACAATGGAACCCTGTCCTCATCCACTTATGGTGACGATGATGATGAAGGTCAATCACATAAGGACCGATTAGAATTCGAACGGGGTGCCCACAGCGCGTCCTCCATTTCCATGTAAGCTCCGTCTCCTGCCTCCTCCTCTCGGACGCCAAGTGCCCTCACGACCTCCGTCAACCTTCTCTTTGCTCTTCCTCTCGCTGTCTTGCCTGGCGGCTCCGTCCTCATCACCCTTCTGCCAATATACTCACTCTCTCTCCTCTGCTCTCATCCAAGTCTGCCCTCTCGAACTTTGTCTCCAAAACATTCACGCCTATTAGAATCGCATCGGGACAAAGAAACCCCAAAAATTCTTGAATAGGCCGGGATACACCGCCTATAAGCGTTTTCAGGATTTCGTCCCCTTAAAAACAGGAAAACATGAATAAAATGCAAGTATATTCAGAAAATATTAATTTATTGATCATTATCTTGTTGCAAATCATTTGAGCAATTGGACATTTCTCAAGATAAATGATTTCAACAGTATTATGAATCACTTTTTTATTTACGATTTAAAGATCAAAACGGATCTACAGTATACACTATACTGGTGTCAAACATACGCCCCATGGGCCAAAACCGGTCCGCAAGGGGGCACAATCCGGCCAGCAGGATGAATTTGAAAGTGACAAAATACTTTGTGGTGGTGGGAACTAAGGATCATTTTTAGAATTGTTACGCTCATGTAGAAAATGGAATGGCAATAATTCCTAGGTCTTCATAAATTGATTTCATTTGAAAGTGAAATCCGATATTTTTCAGTTCCAAATACATACCTTTCGATACAATCACTGTGATGAATTATTGTGGACACGTGTAGATGACAAACTGAAGCAAAATGTGAGCAAAGGGCCTTGAGTTTGCCACCAGCGCATTAAGGCCACAGAATGGAGGGACGATGTTGACCCGTGAATTTCACGGCGTCTGAGGTCGTATCAAGAGTGTACACGGGTGGATAAAAGCCACATCTTGTGTTGAGTCTCAGCCGCAAATTTCGTGGAATATTTCACACGGGACGATGTTGACCAACAAATTTCCTAACTTCGGATGTAGTACCGTACACCGCATCTTCACATATTTGGGGGAAATTCTAGCTCCTTTCACACCGCCCATCAAAGCCGTCTTTTTCCTGTCCCGCGTTCAAGAGTCGATACACAATGGAGGAGCAATCGCAATTCGCAAATTTGGCGGCGTTCTGAGGTTGCAGCCGAAGTGCAACACCGTTCTGTGGAAAAGGCGCAGGTAGATAAACGCCTACATCGGCGGTTTAACGTTTGGAAGTTTAACGCCGACACGGCCGCTTGCGATGTCGTGTTTGTTTTGCTTGCTGTCACACGCCCACAGCGGACAGGCTGACCTCAGCCCCGCCCCCATGCTGAGCGCTGACCGCCAAATCTCCTTTTCTCACCAGCTGAGCGTTAATTTGTCACGCTCGCTTTTGTTATGATGATGATGATGATGATGATGATGATGACGATGAGTGCTGCTATGCCATAGCCACCACAACACAATGAATAACATAAATAACATAATACATATCAACAGTACAAACCCAACACATTTCATATACTGTTCAGTACATTACATATATGTACAACATTTTACATTATATAGTATCCGTACAATGTCTACATTACATCTATCACACATACACATATACTGAACATGCACATTACATCATGTACAACACATTTACATGATCTGTACTGTACATAACATGTATGCATTACATTTGACAAACAGATTTGAGGGCAGACATTCACATTTTCAGAAATACAATCGCTCGTGGCGTTCAGGTAAACTTCTTAAAATATGATATCCCATTCAAGCCTATGAAGATTGTGGTTAGTTAATCCGAGTTTGCAGTGAATTCCCACTACCTGTGGGTGTCGCTGGTGCGCCGTCCGTTGTCCCAGCCCGGATTTGTCCCAAATGTCTCGAAAGAGGAGTCTTTGTTTTTGATGCTTTTCGGGTCGGAGGTTCGTTAATTTAACGTCCGGGTGCGAAACCAGGTGTCTGTGTCTCAGCTTTGATGCTACTTGGGACGGTCTGTAATTCGTTTAGCGTCCCCGTGCGAACTTAAATCTGGCATCCCCGTGGTCGTCTCCCGATGCCGCTCGGCCTGGAGTTCGGGGGTCACGGTGCCATCGGGCGAGAGCGTGTCCGTTACAATGTAAACATTACTCATACAACAAAATATATATATTCTATATATTCTGTGCTATACAACATATACATTACACATATGGCACACCGTATATACTGTACATACACTAGGTACACAGCACTGTTATATATAAACAAAATATGAATTACTGCACATATTTAAAATGTATAAACTACTGTACATAAATTGTTACATTACAATGCAAACAAAGTATCACGTAAAGCATGTTCTGTTCCATACATGTTCTCTATACAATCCACAGTATAATATAATACAATACTGTACATGTTCTTGATCATACATAGTGTAGTATAAATGTTTTAAATAATGCATGTGTCTTAATACACCATAGTCCATGTTCTGCATGATACATGTTGACTTGCTGAGCAGTGCAGCAGATGAAGTCATTTTCGAGAAGGTTCTATACATTGGATGCGTGTGTGCGTGCGTGTGTGGATCAATAGTGTGATGCAGTTGTTTTTTCTGGGCAGCCGGATCCATAATTCGTACACCCAGGTGTTCGTGTATTTACTATCGATCCCAGCGAGCGAATAACAAGACGCCGTTGACGCTTCTCGCTACACGCGTTCGGGCGCCGCCGAGCCCGTCGGCTTCCACGATCTTTTCCCCGTGAACTTTCACCGTCTTCTCTTCTGCGGTGGTGCGTTCAGGTGCCACCAAAGACATGGGCAAGATGCTGGGCGGCGAGGAGGAGAAGGACCCTGACGCGGCCAAGAAGGAGGAAGAGCGCCAGGAGGCTCTGAGGCAGCAGGAGGAGGAAAGGAAGGCCAAACACGCCCGCATGGAGGCCGAGAGGGAGAAGGTCCGGCAGAGCATACGGGACAAGGTTCGGCAAACTCCTTCTGTGTTCGCATATCCCGCACGAGCCGTCCGGTGATGAGTGCCAACCGTTTCAGCGTGGGCTAATGCTAATGTCCGGGGTCGAGCTGACGGCGAGCAGTGTTAACTTCCTTAGCAAGTGCTAATGCTAATGCCAATGCCGAAGCTAAATCACGGAAGAGTATCCGGGACAAGGCACCGGAACCTCACGCGTTAGCCTGTCGGACGAGTTCACAATGGACAGTGCTAACTTCCTTAACAAACGGTAAAGCTACCACTGATCATAACACTAACGCTAATGCCAAGGCTAATGTTACAGACACTGATCATTCGGACGTGACCGTTAATGCTGCCGCTGATGCTAACGCTAACGTTACATATATTGCTAACCCTAATACGAGTGCTAACGCTACCGCTAAAGCTAATGCATGCATAGTTGTATTTCTTCTTGGCACTGAAGGGATTTTTAATTCGTAGTGATGGGCACGTATCGGGCAGACACCGACCTTATTTGAAGGTACCGGGTCCTCGCCAAGGCTGCTCATACTTCAAGCAGAACAATCTGACACTGAGTAAGTCCTCCTCGCCGTTAGGTGGCGCTACACCGCGGCACTTTGACACATTAGCCAATCATCGCGTGCATCAGGAAGAAAGGAAGGTCTTCTTGTTCATCAAAATTTGATGTATCAAAAGTACTGTGGTTGTTGCAATACACCAGAAGGATCTGTGATTAGGCAGCCATTTTTGCGTTCACACAATAGCACACAGCAAAGTAAATGCTGTTATTTCTCAGGTATGAACAAATATGTATGAATTTGTGTGAGTGTGGGAACTGTTCCATGTCTTTACCGTTATGATGATTGTAGAAAGACGAGCGTAAGCGTGGTTAGGATCATTCATGCGCTTGTATGGAGATTGCGTGACGCACACCGTTTTTACGAAGCTGAAACTGTCTTTACCGTGATGCACTTTTGTCTTTGGCGTTTACTCGTGTCTTTACCGGCTGTTTCCGCATGGGAGACGTTTACCCATATGAAACAAGGCGGCATAAAACAAATCAAAAATTGCTAAATTCTATATTTTTGGGGTACCATGATTGATCAAATGAAATGAAATAAGAGAATGATTGTGAATGCAGCTAAGGGGGTCTTTTGTTGTTTTTTTGGCAGTACGGCCTGAAGAAGAAGGAGGAAAAGGAGGCCGAGGAGAAGGCGGCCTTGGAGCAGGCGTGCGAGGGCTCCCTGACGCGCCCCAAGAAGGCCATCCCCAGGGGCTGCGGGGACGACGACGACGACGACGACGACGACAGCATCCTGGACACCGTCCTCAAGTTCCTGCCCGGCCCGCTGCGGGACATGTTCAAGAAGTAGACCGACCGGACGGACGGCGAGGAAGCGAGGAATCGTGGGAAAGGACAGGGCAGGTTTTTAAAAAAAAAACAAAAAAAAGGGAATTGTGGGAAAGGTGATTCATATTCTTGCCAAACTGTTGCAGGCTTCACACTGCCTTTTTTACTCCTCACAACAATTTTCATTTCATTTAATCCTATCAGGCCTTTCGATTGGTAGGCCGTCACCTGTCGCTAGGCGGACGCCACCAAATCCAAAGTACGTATTTGCGACACGTGCCTTCATCGCAAATGGTCGTGGGAAATGCATGCTGACGTTTAGGACCGTCTGATTGGCCAGCCGGCGAACAGGAAGTAGCGACGCTGCCGCAGTTACCGCCCATCACTTTTTGTGGGAGTCGAAAGCCCCTTTCGAGCGGCCCGAGTTTTCATGGCATCGTGGTGAACCCGCATCACAAAGTAAACGTCACTTTGCCCCGTTGTCTAACGATTTAAAAGACGCTTACGCAATGAGGGATAACTCCGTATCGGTGCGAAGGTTTCCGGCACCGGACGGGGCGTTGAATGCGAAGGCGCATAAACACCGTCTTCACTGTTACGTCTCCGATGCAGCAATTTTGGGGAGACTCTACGGGTACGGTCAACCTTCCGAATTTCCCAGCGTCCTCTGTTAATTATCTAATTGCGGGCTTCTGTTTCTCTGTGTGAAAGTGTACACCTTTGCTGGATTGTGTATGAAAGAGCCCATTTTCGCAGAATCTGTGTGAAAGGAGCTCGTCATTCCAAGGTTCCCTCTTTGTTTCGGTTTTTGACGCGTATTTCTGGTGGTGCGCTCCCTTGAGACAATCAGGACAAACTTCTGGCATTGGGAAACAGTACTGGGCGCGAGGTTAAACTTGTTATGCTTTGTGAAATTCAAATTCATCACCACGGAGACCAAAGATTACCATTGCTTTGCAAACAGAAAAATCCCCACTGCACGATGACGCCAAGCTGTGCGTCAGTGGTGCGATGCATCGTGAGTACATTAGTGGCGTGCCAACGGTGCATTCCTGGCGCATCGGCGGTGCATTTCGGGTGCAGTAGTGGTGTGACAACAATGCAATTGTGGAGTGTCAGCGGTGCGCTCTCACTGTGTCCACAATGTAGCGGTGGCGCGTCAGTGGTGCGTGACGGGTGCATTTGCGGTGAGCCAGCGGGGCGTCACTGATGCTTTGTTCATCAATGGTGCATTACGGCTGCATTTGTGGTGGATCCATGGGGGTGCATTAGCGGGGCATTATGGACGCATTTCGGGTGTGTCAGCAGTGCATCGGTGATACACATTTGGTGCATCAGTGGTGCGCTGTCAATACATCAGTCATGAATTGTTGGTACGTTATAGGTGCATCAAAACCGCATTAGCGGTTGCACTGCGAGTGCATTAGCTGTGCGCTATCGGTGTGTCCACGATGCAGTAATGGCGCATCACTGGTGCATTACGGGTGCATTTGCGGTGCGTCAGCGGTGCATCGTTGGCGAGTTAGTTGTGAGCGGTAAATGTGGCAAAGTGCCACCCAATCCAAAGGTAACATCATAAGCGTTTGGACGAGCTAACAGCTTTAGCGTGTGGCTAAAGGCTACGAAGCGATGAAGCTAAGTCGTTTGTTTTTTGTCAGCGGTTGTCAGGCGGGAAGAACACAAAACACTCGTGTAGTTGTCGACTTAACGGCGACAAAGTAGAAGAAGATTCCGGACGAGACCACAAAGCCATACGCTTTGGAATTTTTTGTCATAATTCCTTGAATGTTTTTGTTTTGTGTTTGTGTGCGTGTGTTGCGTGAACATGTACACGACACGCGTATAGGAAGAAACTATTGTGTTTGTGCGTCTCTGTGTGTTGTTGTCTATGCGTGTCTTAATACTCCATGCATTCCTCACGCATGCCAACCGAAGACCAAATGTATGATTTATTTGATTGATTTATTGGACCAATCATGGAAAAAATACAAAATGAACAGTAGTCAAATATTAGGGAACAATTCAATCGTATCAGACAATAATATTCATGACTAATACACAAATACCAGATAACAATACAAAAATATTTGGCAAATATATTTTTAAATAATGCAAAAATAGCTGAATATTATGAGAAAAGTATTTGATGAAAACTACCCAAGTATTAGAAGATATACTTGTCAATGTTGGTGCCTGATTATGAAATGAATTGATGAGTTTGTGTTTACGTGTGACATTAATGTATTGGTCTGCGTTTTCTGTTCCGCCGGTCACATGTTTGCTCTTCTGTCCTCCTATTGGCTAAACCACGCGCCTTCCTAAAGGGCTATTCCGTGTTTCGTGTTCCACGTTTTAACGTTGGCCATGCTGCCTCGAGTGTTTTTAAAGACACTCTGTAATATTAGACAGTATAAAAACATACAGTAATGACATAAATCACTGGAATTAAAACGAATTCAACAGTTTTTGTCACACTTTCTCATTCAATTCAATGCACACTGTGCTGCTCCTTCTGGTGTGCGCGCCTTGGCCACCTGGGGGCAGTATACGGACAGACATGCGGATACGAGTCATTTTCATATAATTTGATTAGTGGCGATAAAGACGCAAAATCTATTTGATGCCGCCTTGATTTTGTATGTTTTTTTTGTTGTTTTTTTTTAAAAAGCCATTCAAGTCAACCAAATAAATAAAATGAATGACCAAAGTGGCCAGCAGAGGGCAGCGATGCGCCACTTCAGAAACAAGGTAAGTCCCAGTTTTCTCGGTTTCACCAGCCACACAAAACAGGAAATGGCTGCCATGTTGCTGCTGCTGACAATCGGGACGAGTTGAAGCAAAGATCATTGGACACTCCAACAGATCATGTATACGTAGATGTATAGATTTCACAACAAGTGTTGTGCAGAAAGCATAAAGTATGTGCGTATTATAAACGAGACGACAGAGATCTCGGACGTATACGCGGACCGCGATCGCCATTTTCGGAGTCCGTCGCCGACGAATTTCGGTGAGTTGCGTCGCTCCAAGCGTGTGGATATCGCTCAGTGCATTTTGATTTTGAAATCAAAAGCCATTCCTAAGTGTTGCTTGAGCTGGTTCGGGATCATGCAATCAAAACACTGCTCAGGTGTCACAAAAGCAAGAAAAATGTATGCATGAAAGTCGCTGTGTGCGCCATATTATTTCGTTTAAAAAATACACGCAAATTCTACACTTTCTGGGAGAAATGGCACAATTTAGTGAAACTTAGCCTGTATTTCACCTGCCGATTACTGAAGAAACTTTAATTTTTCCTGCGGAACCATGAGATTTTAGTCTTATTCGGTAGATTCGTGTGTGTGTATATAATAATACAATAGAGGGCAATATTCTTTGGGTCTTGAAAAATGAGTGAAAATGCTGCAAATGGCTCGCACTTCATGGCACGCATGTAAAATGGCTGCCATTGAATGAGGTCAAGTCCTCGCTCTTGACCCTTTCAAATTTGAAACAGGGCGGAGCAAATGGAGGAAATATCGAATCCGCCGGGAACTCAATTGGAATCATTTAGATTTGAACTGCTGAACTTCAAAGACCCAATTTGAATTTCTGTTCAGTCATTGTGTTGAAAAATTGAATCTGAATTGAAAATGAATTTAGAGGAGGAAAATTGGATGCCAGGAGGATCTTCACAAAACCTGTTGCAAAACTACATTTTGGACATTTGCCGGGCAATGTTTTTTTACTTTGAAAAAACCGATGACCTTTTGATAGATAACAGCTGGCAATAATTGTGAATTGCTTTTCAAAAGGACGTTCGGTGAGCCATGTCGTCATCGTTATTGAGCAAATGATATGGAAACGCGCCATATCCACTTGATTGCGACACTTGTTCTTCACAGAGGATCAAGAATATGGAGTTATATGTTCAACTCCGGCGGCGGACTGGTTAGCGCATCTGCCTCACAGCTGTGATGTCGCGGGTTCAAATCCGGCCCCGCCTTCGTGGAGTTCGTACGTTCTCCCCGTGCCTGCGTGGCTTTTCTCCGGGCACTCCGCTTTCCTCCCACATCCCAAAATCGTCAATTGGAAACTTTAAATCGCCCGTGGGTGTGAATGAGAGTGCCAATGGTTATTGGTTTCTGTGCGTCCTGCGATTGGATGGCGACCAGTTCGGGGTGGACCCCGCCTCTCGCCCGAAGATCGCTGGGATGGGCGCCTGCACGCCCGCGACCCGCGTGAGGATAAAGTGGAAGGGAAGATAAATGAATGAATGAATGAATGTTAAACTGCTGTGAAAAAAAGATCAAATAAAATAAAACCCCGAGGTTTTTACTTTTTACATAACTCGACTGACTTCCCACGGTTTGCGGTCCCTGGAGGGATCCAACAACAGCAACAAAACCATTCCGGTGTCTTTCCTTGCTCACGGGAATGTTCCATTTTTTGAGGTCCATCGCTGAAGAATTGAGCTCGGTTTTCCATTTTGCCACCGGTGGCGCCAGGGAGAAAAGTGAGCAGATGACGTCATCTCGCGGCCTTCCTGTCGTTGGGTTTTGTTGTTGTTGAGGGTTCAAACGATTTCAGGTGGAGCGCAATGTCAAATCAAGGAATTTGTCGTTTGCGTGTCACGCCGTCCGTGTGGAGCTCTGCAATGTCAACGCTCATCTTCATTTGTCCTTTCTGGACGTCACGGAATTCGAAACAATGTTTTGTTTAGAATTCCAAATTGTTTTGTTTAGAATTCAAATTCTTGATTGAAAAAAACGCCTGTGTCCTATTTGCATTATTTTCCAACAGTATTAATAGTCGTTAAACCCCTTCCCATATTTGATGGCTGTGCATCAAAATCAGACTTTTCAAATGGACAGATGAAGTAAAAAACAATGTTCTGTTTGTAAAACATATCAAATAGACTTAAAAGTCATTTTATTGTTTAGAATTAAAAATAACTAAGCTGTTCTCTAATAGAATAAATTCAATATTTAATGTTGTATGCATACGTTTATTTTTTTTTAAAACGGTTTTCATGCGAATTTTTCTGTTTTGTTTATAATTAATCAATTAATGTATATGTAAAGTTGTTTGTTTTAGGAATTTAATTGTATAAAACTTCACAAATACATTTTAAATATCCATTTTTTGTTAGAAAATGCTAAATTAATGCAACAATTAAAATAACTGAATTCAATACAATATTTCTTCCATTTAACAAATTGATTAATCAATTAAAAAATAATTGAAAATGTTATTTTTTTTTAAAAACTTTTTATTGAATTAAAATTAACACATTTTACCGAACCAATTTTAAGCGGGGGAAAATGGCAAAATTGTTACTTTATTTTATCATTTCAGTTTTTAAAATCAAATAACAATATCAATTGTAAATGTGTCGTTTTATTTAAAAAATATTTTTTACTGTGTCGAAGTTATTTTATTTCATCAAAATTATGAGTTAATTTTAATGAACCAATTCTTTACCTAATGAAGTGTCCAGTGGGGACCGGGCTTTTTCAATGTGGCGCTACACTCCCATCTAGTGGACATCAGCTTCCATTGCAGATAAACAAGCATACTGAAAACTTTCCCCACTGAACAGCAAACCATCCATCCATCCATCCATCCATCCATTTCCCGTACCGCTTTCTCCTCACGCGGGTCGCGGGCGTGCTGGAGCCTATCCCAGCTATCTTCGGGCGAGAGGCGGGGTACACCCTGGACTGGTCGCCAGCCAATCGCAGGGCACACATAGACAAACAACCATTCGCACTCGCATTCACTCTTACGGGCAATTTAGAGTCTTCAAACGTCATCTTCAAACACCAAAAGCTCAACAAAGCGGCATAAAATGATTGTGACAAATTTTCGCGAAAGATATTTCATTTTGAAAAATAGTGTTATCTCGTCACATTCAACTTTAAGAAGTTTCAATAAAAAATAGCGTGTTGTAAAAGTGACATTTACACTTTTAAAAGATAAGATACATTTGGTTACCTACTACTCTTGGTCATTATTATTTGTCATTTTAAAAAGTGCTACTTTCAACGTTTGGACTTTTCCCCTTTTCCCCTTTTCCTCCTTTTGATGCGGGTCTTCTTTGATTTCATAATAAGAATAGCCAGCGTGCGGGCCAATAAAAACCAAGCGGCGGGCTGCAAATGTCCCCGAAGCCGCACTTTGGACACCCCCGATGCAAAAAGTCAACTCGGCGACAACGCGACGATCTTCGTCGTTGCTATCGGCCCACGAGTCCGAATGGACCGGGACGTCGTGACCTCACGGGGGCGCCGTCGTCGCGTAACCGCGGAGGAAAAACAAGCGCGTTTTGTCAAACATTCGCATTTTATTTCCATACAAAGAGAACCTGGAATGGCGGTTGACACATGAACATAGCATGACCTGGCAATGAAGACATTTATCATACAAAACAGACGTGTGCCGATGAGTTCTTTTGGAATGCACCTTTTATTGCTTATTCAATGTAACTGCTTTGTTTCATTGTATACTGCAGACGACCCCAAGCACCGGTATTTGTTAGGTTGGAGGTTGGGGAACACTGGTACACAGGCCGTTATTGTTTGTTTTATATTGTATATTTTGAGGCTATACAGTTGTGGTAGTAACATATCACGCATATTAATGTCAATACAATCTTTTCTTCTTAATATAAGAAACAAACTATTTACATTACCTTACAAAAAAGTTTGAAAAAGCTCATATGAGAAATCATGTCCAAATCAAAGACTTCTTGTTGTAGCTTTTGCGTGCGTGTAACCTGACAAAAATTGGCGCTTATTGTTTAAAGTAATTGGAAAGAAAATCTGACTTTAAAAATGTTCAACAATGTTAGCTTAGCCTAGCCTAGCCGCTTTAGCACAATGCTAAACTGACGCGGCCGAGCGGCTGTTGACCTCTCGTCTCCGAGGTGATGATGACAAAAAAAAAAAACAACGCGATAAGAATTGTCGCCACGGTAACGACTTGACCCTAAAATGTCTGGAAGAACTGCAGCGAGAGCTCGTAGGCCAGGAACATGGTGGCGCTCATGGGGAAGCCTCGGATGGCGTTCACCGATGCGCCGCGGAAGAACACCTGCGCGTGGGCACACACGCACACACACAGTGTTAAAGAGTGGACGTCATGTGTACAAACCCTGCTGTTAAAACCTGTTGACACTCGATGCTAAACGTGTCCACAACAGCTTTTGTTTAGTAGCTGCTGTGAAAACTGATTTACATTTGGTGTTTAACCTGTTCAAACTGAGAGTATCGATGACTAAACTGAGGCTGAGGTCGAATCGTGTCGGAAATTCAAAGCGCCCGCAAACGCATCAGACGTAATGACGGCGGCGTCCACCAGGGGGCCTCCTCACCTGTGCTCCTTCCGTCTTGTAGCTTTGCAGGATGCAGTGAAGGACGCCGTTGTACTTCCTGTGCAGGTGGGCGTCGGCCTGCAGGCGGCTCTTCACCACGTCGGCGGGCGTGGCCGTCACCCAGGAAATGGAACCTACGAAATAAAACGTTGCCACCTTCAATTTCCTGTCGCTCGCCGTTCGAACCCGTTCACCTCGCTGAGCTCAACTGACGTTTACGAGCGTGTCAGATTGCCTTTCGGGGTTAACGCGGCCGGCGCAAAGTGCGCGTGTGATAAAGTAGGTCACGTTTTTGTCTTTCCAGTAAACAAAGCGTGCGGTTTGTTTGGCAAAACGGAGTCCAGCTGCGGCGGCTCGACCTTCCGTCCGGTGGGCAGGAAGAAAATACAAATAAGGACACAAGCAAAGTTAATGTGCAAACGTCTCGTTGAGGGCAAAAACGTGGAACTCGGCACAAGTCCAAAATGAACTCGTAAAAGGGTCGCGACCTCGAGCACTTCAGCAAACATCATTCGAGATTTGTCCTTTCGGACTTTTCGGATCTTAAATCTGACATAGTTCCCTCTCTCCAAATCAAATGTCCACATTTGAAATGAAAACATCTTCCAGAGGCTGCTGAGAAAAAGAAATCTTCCTCCAATATGGCGAAAGCGGCAGAAAAGAAACTAAGGATTCTTCTGCCTGCGTTTATGACTTCATTTGAATTTTTGGACTCAAGCAAAGAAATCACGGTTAGTAGCCGGTATCCGATTTCTCCTGTTATAAATCAATCAAAAATAGGATGATAAACACGAGGTACTTATTAAACAGACAACTTCTCAATGGACAGTTTTGTTATTGCGAGCATATATTATTGCTGCAGCAATAATACTGTTTTGGAGGTACACGACCGTAAACCCTTGCTATATCGCGGTTCATGCTTTGCGGTCCTGCTATTTTGCGTTTAAAAAATAAATAAATAAATAAAATATATATATATATATTTTTTTGTACAGTTAAGGCCATTGATAGTACAGTAGTCCCTCCAGGACGAAAACACCTTATTTGTTGTACTGTATGTGTTATTAATTTAGGTATTTTTTTATCCATTGCTCTTGCACGCTCTCCATATAGTCTGTGTTGAAATGTGTGTATTGTTCTCAAAGTGTGTTTGAAGACCCTCAAACAATTTCAAGTAAAAAAACAAAAAACAAAAAGTTTCAGAAACATCTATTTTTCATATTTGCATAGATATTTCTATATCGCGGCTTTTCACTTGTTGTAGGGGGATCTGGAAGGTAACGCCTGCGACGGACGGGGTTTAGTCTATACCACAGGTGTCAAACTGGTGGCCCGGGGGCCAGATCCGGCCCGCCAGGTCATTTCATGTGGCCCGCGAGAGTGTGCATCGACTTTGTGTTTCTTGCTAAAATACCAACATTCCAAATTGGCTTCGCTTTTAAAAAAGATTGAGATATTGCAAGCATTTTTTTTGTTACCAACCCCACTTTTAAAATAAAATGGATTCATACTGCAGTTGAACAAACAGTTTTTTACTGGCTTTTGATTTCAAAACTAATTCTCCATTCAATTGTATGCATGTAATAATATGAGGCAATCATGCATTCATATGGGTTTGCAGCCATAACGGCCCTCCGGGTGGAACCGTAACTGCGATGTGGCCCGTGACAGAAATGAGTTTGACACCCCTGCTCTATACGAATGTAAACGTCGGATGGACGGGGATAGAAGTGCACGATAATATATGATGTGTGAAGAAGTCTTTTTCACAAAAACCTGTGGGGAAACGCAAAGAAACCACTGCAGCCGATTGAGAAGGACTCGGCCAGCAAGAAAAAGAGAGATTTTTCGCTATTCCTGCTTTTGCATCCCTCCCCCCCCCAGTACCGTCAACATTCCTGCAATACCGTGCGCTTTCCCACGATACTGCAATAATCAGCGTACCGTGAGATATTCGTTACATCCCTAGTTAATGTGTAGAAAAGAAAAAAAAACATCAATAAAGCTTCCGATTTGTAAAGAGCTAATATTGACCGATTAATCGGTCAGGACTTATTCAAGAGTTTTCTGACCTGCGAGTCCGCCGGCCAGCCAAATAGAGCAGGGGTGAGGCTCGGAGGTGGCGTCGGCTTTGAGGAGGTCGCAGAAGACGGCGTAGGGCACGAAGTAGAGGGCGTAGCCGGGCACGTCCCTGAGAAGCATGGCGCCGCCCCCGCGGTACAGGCCCGGGAGGCCCTCGCGCCGCACGATGCCGCTCACGCAATGCAGCGGCCCGCGGTACAGCTCGCCGCCGCCGCCGTTGGACACGTGCAGCGAGCGCGTGCCCGACGGGGCCGCCGTCGCCATCTTGTGGGACGCGCTGCCCGCCAGCTGGAAACTGTCTGCCGACACGACACAAAACACAGCTGCTTCGTTTACAACTCTTTGTCAACCACACAAAACTTATTGTGATTTACAATTCATAAACCAATGAATTATTACATAAAATAAATAGGTTGTAATAAAGCTAAAATTATTTTACTGGTACTTTTATTTGATTACTTACAATGAATAGATTTACCAATTGTGAAATAAAATACATGGAAAAATGTTAGTGTTATATGGTTATTTTGCTGGTACAATACATGAAGTGACAATTTCAATTTCATGAAATAAATTTAAAAAATGCAACACAATTTTCACATTTTCAAACCAATTTCATTTTACTTGTATATTTTTTCATTTAAAATAAAACAATGATTAAATACATCGAACGGTTTAATATATAGTAAACAAATATTTTTCATTTTATTTCAATTGCAATCAATAAATGAACCAATTATTCAATGAAATAAATAAACTAAAAAAAAAAGTACAAAAATAACTTTTAACCAATTTTAGAAGAAAAATACCAAATTAATGAAACAAATATTCCATGACTCCTGATAATGTAAATGCTCGGTGGGCCGGATCAAAGAACGGGATGGGCCCCCGCGTCATACTTTGAACACCATGCCTGCCATAAACCAAAAATAGATCCTCAATGTTTCACACGGCGCCTCAAAAACATGTTTACTAATTAACATACCTCCCCCCCCCTCCCGAGTATAAACTTAGCTGAGGAGCTCACGTTTGATTGACTTCGTGTGCGTGTGCGCGCGCGTGTGCGTACGTGTATGCGTAACATCAACTGCAATCTGCGATCACGTGCTTGCCGAGGTCGTCGCCACGTTTGCAAAACTCGATACTTCTCCTTCGCCCGAGACCGCCTCGGCATCGCACCCCTCCAGCATTCCCGAGCCGGGTCCAAAAAATAACAAAAATGAAATAAAAACCGCCCAACGCGCTCAACAAGCACACGGCAGTGCGGCCGCCGCGCTTTCGTGCTCGTTTGTGTCTTTCCGCATTTGGTAATGAGTTCAAACTCTTGTTTGAATCAAGCAAATCTTTGTTCTTATCTTAATGCCAACGCTAATTAGCATTTATGCTTCAGCAATGGACTGAATACAAACAGTGCAGCAACACATGTATACAGACAGTGCTCGCAGTCATACATTCTTTATCCTCAGAATGAGAAGGACTCATATTAGTGCCATACTGATGAGCTGAGAGGAGTCGAGACGTCTCAGTGGACAGTATATCCATTTGTCTGTCTTATACTGCCCCCAGGTGAGCAAGGCGGGCGTACCAGAAGGAGCAGCATTTAATTGATGCAGCGTGACGGTTTAGCCATGTGATGACTCTGTTTTTATAAAGTACTAATTGAATTAATTATAATCAACTGTTTTGTTTCTTGCCACAGCTTTTTAACTGTATTTTAATTGCATTATTTACAATAACGAGATGAACCAATCGATCAATAAAATAACTTTCAAACACATTGACAGTATATATCAAATGTATCAAATATCAAATGCATTTGTCGTGCGGCGGTGACACACGAGGCGACGGGCGCTCGTGAAATCGGAGAGGCGCGCGTACCCGCCGGCACGGCCGCGTGCGTCTGCATCTGCAGCCGGATCTTCACCAGGTCGACGGGGGCGCCCAGGCTCACCGACGCCAAGCCGGTCAGCATGCTGGCCGCCGTCACGTCCGCCAGGCCGGCCGGGCGGCGCTCGTCGCCGTAGCGCCGCTCGCAGATCAAGCGCCGGGCGTTGTTGAAGAAGCCGAACACCAGCGAGTTGTACGCCGTGACGGTGGCCAGCGGGAACGACATGCCTTTGAAGAAGCCCGCCGCCTGACAGCCAAAACACCAACAGACGCTTTGAACGCTCCGACGCGTTTCCGCAAAACAAACAAACAAACAAACAAACAAACAAACAACCGCATTGTCGTCCACTTCATTTTCTGCTGCTACTGATGACTGCTACTATTGGAATCGTCGGAGATTTTTTTCATTTCCATCCCTTCGTTCAAAAGCACGACATTATTTGACAAATGCAACTAACATAAATAGATTCAGGATTCTGATCCGCTACCGCTTTGGTCCGTAACATCCGTCAGAAAATCGGCCAAAATGTTTGCCGAAGTACGAGCCGATGTTTGCAAATGTCTTATTTGGAGAAAAAAAAAAAACTCCGCTGCTTTCGTGGAGGATGACAGAAATCTGTTGAGAAGTTGAAACTTTTGAGTGGAAGTTTAACAAGGTCGCTTAACGATGAATCGATCATCGATTAGTTGTCAATTAATTGATGAATTGTTGCCCCTCAAGTTACAGCCCTTGTGTCCAGTTTGGCATTCACAAAGTCATATATTCGCTCTTTTTGTTTCTGGAACCAATCATTATATATTCCTTCCCGTTTTTGGTGGGATCGTGGTGCAGAAGTCAATTGAGGAGCTTCATTGGAACAAAAGTAGCCTTTTGTCGCCATCTTGTGGCATCTATAGGCCATTACAACACAGTATCAACCTTTTCAAATTATTTATCTATTTGCCCATTTGAATTTGAACCCTATTCCCCTAACTCGCCGAAACCGCTCCTTTTGGGTGTTTTTCTCATTGCAATTATAAGGGACTGTCAAGTATTCATGCATTTTTCGCTATTTCCAGTCACGCTCGGTCCCCGACCGCCACCGATAGCGGCGGTTCGCTCTACGGCGGACCTCCGCAAAGTCATCGTTTGGTATCGGCAAATTCACTTCTTCGGAACCTGGCCGTGCCAATTTGCGTTATGTTGCGTAGAGTCGAGCAGGAGAACTGGATTAAAAGGCGGCCCCTCGATTTAATCAAGTCAGACATAACTTTATTGACAAAAACGAACAGCTGGAATACAAAAGCCGGCCTCTTAACTGCTTAATATGTATTAGCTGCCAACCGATGCCGATTCGGATATTTGGCGGAATAAAATTCTGATAACTGACTAGCCGATTAATACACACACAGGTGCGTGTCATATAATTAGAATGTCATGAAAAAGTCGATTTATTTCAGCAATTACCAGAAACTAGTATAATGTATACATTCGTTTCACACAGACTGACATATTTCGAGTGTTGATTTCTTTTAATGTTGACGATTCTAGGTGACAACTCATGAAGCCTCCAAATCGAGTATCTCAGAAAATGTGAATATTGTGGAGAGGTGCAATATTGAAAGCACCTGGTGCCACCCTCAAATCAGCTACTTAACTCAAAAACACCCGCAAAGGCCTTGAAACGGTCTCTCGGTCTCGTTGTGTAGGCTGCACCGTCGCGGAGAAGACCGCTGGCCTGACAGTCGTCCAAAACACCACCGTGGACACTTTGCGCAAGGAGGGCAAGACGCAAAAGGTCCTGGCTAAAGAAGCACATTCATAGAGAGGCCGAGGGAAGGGAAAACCAAAGCAGTCGCGATAACTGCACCCTGGAGAGGATTGCGAAACAAAAGCCGTTCAAAGATGCGGCGGAGAGCGCAGCTGGAGTCGCTGCTTCGAGGAGAAGCACCGTTCCTCGTGTCGAGGCGCTCTCCAACGAGACACGGCGGACTGCTAGCGAGTGCCGCAAAGTTACGCTCTCTGATGAAAGTCCATTTTTGCGTGTCCTTGGAAAGCAAGGTCCCAGAGAGGAGAGGCGCACAATCCACGCCGCAGTCGCTGATGGTTCGGGGTGGTCCGCTGCGTTTCCTTAGGTCAGAGGTCAACGCAAGTGCTTCCCGCCGCCGAGCGGCTTTACGGAGATGCGGATTTCGTTTTCCGGCAGGACTCGGCGCCTGCGCGCGGTACCCGCTTTGAGGACCGCGGTATCGCGGGTCTCGAGCGGCCTCAACCCCGTGGCAAATCCACGGGGCGTCGCGAAGAGGAAGACGCGACAATGCAGAAGAGCCGAAGGCCACGACGAGAGCGAGCTGGGCTCTCGCGAGGCCCGAGCGCCGCCGCGGACTCGGCGACTCCGCGCCACGCCGCATCGCTGCGGCTCACTATTGAGCGCATTTGGAGAAATATTTGTTTTTCTATCGGTCTGAAGTCACGTTCTCATTTGCTGAGATGCCGAATTTGGGATTGTCACGAGTTGTCAGTTATAATCATCGAAACTCAAAGAAAATCGACATTTGAAATATAGCAGTCTGTGTGTAATGTGTGAATATACAAGTTTGACTTCTGGAATGGAATTAGTGAAATACGTCAACTTTTTCCCTGATACTCTAATTCTACGACAGCGCCTGCATAAAAATGTGCATTTCACACGAACGGCGTGTCGCCCTACCGTCTCCTTCCTGTAGATGGTGACAACGCAGTCCGTCATGTTCTTGTAGCCTTTGCCCGCCTGGAGTCGCGTCTGCACCGACGGATGAGGGGAATCGAACATCGGACAGTCAACGCACACTCATGAGATCACGCGTGATTTTCTTGTGGGCTTTTTCTTTTTTGTCTCACCTTGACAGTGTCCAGTGGATGTCCCACCACCACACTGGATGCCCCTGCGCACGCGCACGCGCACGCACACGCACACGCACACGCACACGCACTTGACGTTACTGAACAAATTTCACGTAAGTTCATATTGGACATGATTTTACATTCATTTTTGTTGTTGTTATTTCTGGATTTGAACAACACGACCGTGATTTAACTCAAGCGATCACTGAAACGGCAACAGCGCCCCTGGAGGCCAAACGTGCGCATTCATGCGTGTTCGGAGGTTATTTTCAGCACTTTATTTAGCCACATGAGATGCAAAATATTCGAAACACTTTAATATTACGCAAAGTCAAGACCAATTTATGACAAAGATTTACAAGTCAGTCAAATAATCTCCACCACGACCACATTCTGCGTCGTACTCTTTTGCGTCGTACTCGTACTTTGCGTCGTACATTTTGCGTCGTTCCTAAGATTTTGGGTCTCATTTGGCTCAATAAGGTTTTTCAAAATGGCACACACACGAATTGATCGCAACTGCAGTTTGGATCGTGTCAAGCTGTCCCTAATATTTTGACGTGGCTAAATGGGGTAGACGCGCACAAACGCCAACGCACACGCCGACAAATATGCACGCGCAAACACACGATAACACGATCATGACACACGCCGAGTGAATATTAATGTAGCTTGCGTCACAATGAGGTGTTCCTAATATTTTGGCCCTCACCTGTGGCTATACAAGATGCTGAAAATAACGCGCACTGACCTCCGACCCATCCCGCGAGGAAGTCATCCATGCGCAAGCTCTTGTTCGAAGTCATTTTCTTCTTTGCACTCCTCGAGCGCGCGCGCACACACACACGCGCACACAGTATCAAACACACGCACTTGTTGGTGAGCCTTCAAGTTGTGCGTGCGTGCGTGTGTTTGTGTTGTGAGTCCGCCGACACACAACACGACGCTTTGATTGCAAAGCGGCGGCCAATCAGAGCGAGAGGTCGGGCGAGCGCGAGGGGGGTGCAAAGTGCCAGCCAATCGATGCGCGATATGCAAATGAGCCATGAGGAGGACGAGCCAGAACAAATTTGGGCCCAAAAAAACACCAACACAAGAACAAGTTGAAGTTTTTTTCTTCTCATATTCACTTTGTATGCATACATACAGACAATATACAACTTATTCACTTCATAGGAATGTTTCTATTGTTTCAATCCTCTTGTGGCGCTAAATAAGGAATTGGTCAAAAGAATTGGGACATCTCTCGGTCGGACCACAAGAAGAATCATCAGAATATTGTTCAAATCATTGAAAAAAGGGGGCTTACGATCTTCTTCAAGGCATTTTTTCACGATATTGTTTATGGGCAAATAAGGCTATCACTTCCTATTCTTATTTAGCAGATGTGATTTTATTTGTCTTTCTTTTTTTCTCTCTCTTTTCTCTGACCTCGTTGGCCCGATTCGTGTGGACAAAAAAAAAAGAAAAGACGATTGCGCAACCGAGGCAAAGTCAACTCAAGACCACATTGGACAATAAACTTTCTTCCGTTTTCCGGGAAACACGCGTCGACTTTTAGTCCTAAATGCCGATTAAAAGTTGATACGAAAAAGTATCAAATGTATTCAATAACAAGGCAGTTCCATGTATTATCTTGGTCCGAGCAATCGTTGTTGTGTCGAAATGTGCAATGATCAGCTCCACAGTTCAAAGTTCCTTTCGTGACTTTGGGTTCGATAGTTTTGTGCGTCATCGGGAAATTTGCTAACGTGCTCATGAACGTCTTCTACTTTGCCGAGCGGGTGAGTGCATTTGGCCGGCTCTCGTGTGAACGTTTCAGCTGCTCGTCTCCTGAGATAAAACCTCGATAGCGTGCAAACTTCACGCTTGGACGGAAAGTTCCAGAAAAACAAACCGGCTCAAGTGACTCAATCACTTATGAGTGCAAAGTCAATCGGTGGGTTCAATTGTATTCTCGGTCGCCCTCAACATGCCTGAAAATGTTCCCGTTTTGGCACATGTGTGCATCCTGGTGAAAATGGGAAAACTCACTCACTCACTAGCGCCCCCTGGAAAGCCCCCGAGACCGCTTTTACACATCAACGCAAACTCGGGTGGACACGTCTATTGCAACGTGACGCGCCGAAAGGTCCGGAGATGAACAGCGAGTCGGCCATTTTGGTTTGAAGCTGACATTTTGGGCAAATTCACTCATTCGAGCCCCCAGTTGGAAACGTTGGAAAAACAAAACAACATATTAGGTGGCCACGTCTATCAAGATAGGACGCGCCAAAACGTCTCGAGGACCCGTACCCGGAATCAAATAGGAAGTCAGCCATTTTGGTTTGAAGCTGAGATGTTGGGCCAATTCCAAGCAGGGAATTCGCCCAAATGTGCCCCGATATGAAACAGGCGGACGGAAAATGCTAAATCAGGAAGATTTTTGGGGCCTAAGCCTTCGTATGGGAATATATCGCATCAGTATTTTCACCGACATATCAAATACCCAGAGCAGTCCTCAGATGACTTTCAGGCGGAGCCAATGTCGTAGATGACCTGCATTTGTGTGCGTGCGTGCGTGTGTGCCACATTTCGACCACTAAATGTTTTACGTGGCTGGCAGCCATAAAAGGTCTCGCAGCACGTTGACGCTCTGCCGTCCAGTCTACTTATTAACATAAATCATATTCTGCTGCACTGTGATAGCGCTGTGCTATGTGCTGTTTATAGACACGCACGCGCGCACACACACACACACACACACACACTGTATTGGATACTGTAATTCAATTCAGTGGTTTATTTCAATCTTGTGGCTCATCCGAAGATCACAACATGAACTATAGTTTATATAATGCAGTTTGAAGTTAATACAGTACTGTATTAAATGTGAATAAATACATATATATATATATCTAAATGAATAGATCCTTTTTTTTCAAGTTTCACTTCCTGTGTCCCAATACATTTGTCCTGATTCCACATTTTCATTTCCCGTATCGTCTTGACTTTTTCCACTTGGTGTGCGTCCCGATATTTCGTGCCACTTGACTTTGATGTCGTTCGTGGGAAGATGAGAAAGTGGGTCAGTCCCGAAAAAAAAAAGAAAAAAAAATCCTGTTTGCAAATGTTGCGTTTAATTGATTTAATACATTTATCTATTATTTTTGTGCATCTTTGCTCATATAACACTTCTCTTTTTTTGCTTTTGTTTGTATAGTGCTCTTTTTCCCCCTTTTTCTTTTTTGTTGCTTTTTGTTTGCTTGTCCAAGGGAGGATGGCAGATGCCAGACTGTTTTTTTTTTTTCTTTTTTTCTCCAGGTTACTAAATTACAAAATATAAAGACTCAACATTTGCTGGTCTTTGTTTTAAGACAAGTTGGTGTGATATAAGAAGAACATGAAAAACCCAAAACATGATTTACTGGCAATATTTTGGTGTCGGAGGGGGTACCTAATAAAGTGTCCTCCTAGTGAGCATGCACGCCACTGTGGTGCATTCACGTTCAGTTTTCACAGAGGTAGGAAATAGCGACAAATACTTTGTTACTGTACTGAAGTAGATTATTTTTTGGAGCTATCTGTACTTTAGTATTTATTCTCCTGACCACTTTGAACATTTCCTCCCCAAATTTAAAAGGTATGTGTGCTCTCTACTATTTTGTCAGAGTGTCGAATGCTTCTTTTACTTTTACTGAAATAAAGCAGTACATTGAGTACTTGGACTCTTGTCCGGAGTGTTGTTGTCCCCCCCCCCCCCCCCCCTCACTCCCCCCCTTCTATTTGTGTGTGAGTGGCCGACGCGTTCAGCACACTCACATGTCGTCTCGGCCCTCTCCAGCTGTGACACCCGATTGGCCCGCCGGGCACAGGTGCGCTTGACAAGCAAGGCTTGCACGTGCCTCCGTGGTAACGTCACACACACAAAAAGCAACAAGTGTATGTGGCGTCGGACTGAAAGAAAACTTGTGTACATCTGCACCATGTGACAATAACGCCGTGTGACCTCAGGCTGATAGCGGTGATCGAACACGCCGCCGCAATGTAAATACGTTTTTTTTCTTTTCAAGCTTTGCGGTGAACTTTGTGTTTTCAGGCTGATTTGTGATTTTGCGTGTCTGTGCACGTATGCGTGTGAAGTGGAAACACAGCAGCAAGAAAGAAGAAATGGTTTTGGATTCTCATGATTTCTTCTTTCATTTGGGCTCCAAACACGCATGTGTTTGTCTTCATGGTGAACCATGTTTCTACTGTGTTTCCACTTCACACGCATACGTGCACAGACACGCAAAATCAGGCTTTGAAACATTTAATTGATCTCTGAAATAAAAACAGTGCCTTCAAATCAAGACAGGCAACATCTGGTGCGTTTCACAAAGTGGACTTTTGAATTATTGCCGTGTGTGAGGCCACGCCGATGTAACACGTGCAGAATGTGGCTCGGCATTATCTTGCTGAAATAAGCAGCGACGTCGCTTGGATGGCAGCATATGTTGCTCCACAACCTCTATGGCCCTTTCAGCATGAATGGATCGAAAAAGTATTTTTTTTGTTTTTGTTTGTTTGCTTTTACCAGGGCAGGAAGCCCGTTTCCGCCAGTTAAAACAAAAAAACAAAAAAGAAAAACTATAGGCGGACCCCGTTGCCGCCGGTCATTTTTTTCCCGTACTCATATGAATGGCCCCTTCAAATAGGTGATATTTGGAAGAGGGAGGGGAAGGGAAAAAAAACATCCCACAGACAAGAAAACATTGAAATTCACCCTAAAAGTGCAGCATCCACCAGGGGCACCAGGGGGCAGCGTGACTTCACCTTGGACTTCCTCCCTTTTTGAAATGATTTGGGAAAACCTTTCTCCCTCTTTTGTCCTGACTTGTCAATGTCATTTTTCCCATTAGGAAGAAGAAGAGGTCACAGAGCCTGCAAGCCACACGCAATCCCGAAACGGCAACAACAACATCAACAAGACCAAACAGGAGCGGAAGTCCAGGAATTCGGAGATGGAGGACGACACACACACGCGGAGGTACAACATGCTCCCGTGTACAAGTGTGTCTGTGTGTGTGTGTGTGTGTGTGTGTGCTTCGCTCTGTATGATTAATGTGCAGCCGACGAAGGAACTGCTCATGTATACGACACGCAAACACAAACACACAGACGCACGACACTAACAAACACAAAACGCACACTAACTACACACACAAACAAGCACACACAACCAAACGTCTCACACAAACGAAACCAACATTTAAATGACACAACCACGTGGGCAAACACAGGCACAAAATCGCCCAACATGCCCACAAATGACGCAAAAACACACCAAATTGGCAAAAACTCACCAAAGACACACAAATAACACTAGCACAGAGACACACACTCCATCACACGATTGACACAAACAGACACGCAAATGACACAAACACACACATTTCACTAACACACACACAAATGACGGAACTACACAAGAATGACAAAAACTCCCGAATGACAAACACATCCAAATGAGACAAACACGCAAGAGACACAAACATGAATCAAACCAACGCGCACACACAAGCACCCAAATGACTCACAGACGCACACGTACGTACTGTAAATGACACAACCACATACACCGGTATCAGACACACGCCCGGTGATTCAACAATGTCGCATTTGTGTGTGTGTCAATGTTCTGCTGGCATCTTAGCTCGATCAATCTGATGTCAGACGCCGTTCAAAGTCAGAAGTGCTCCCCGCTGTATGGCGCGTCATCGTTTAGAACCAATAGTGGTTTTGAGGGCAAGTGCGAGTCGCCGTCGTGCAGTGGAGTAGCGCACGCCGACAGATTCGTAGTACCGGGCCGTACGGTAGCACCGTACCACATATTGACATTCGAATTCCCACGCAGTTAAGAGAATATATGCCTGCGAGTATTGTTGTATGCTGCATGCTCCGTTTGCATGTGTTGCCGCTCCGTGCGTGTTAAGTCGCACTTGTTTGTGCTCGTTTCCGTCCGTCCGTCGACGACGACGTTGAAGAGTGTTTTATCGCCCACCGCATCCTCGATGATACTTGACTTGTTAAAGTCTCTACATCATCTGTGTGGTATTTTTGGGGAACTTTAAATGCCATACGTTGATGAGTAACCGTGAGCAAATGTCGCCGTTGACATTCTGTGACGGCGCCCGCCGCTCGTGATTCATAATGTCACCACCGAGGGTAGACATGAAATACGGCGGAACGGCCGAAACAGCCCCGAATGCAGTATGTGATCGTCTTTGGACCACCACCCCGAAACTGCTCAGCTACTCCAGGCGTAACAATCAGTGGACTACCGAAACAGACTAAATCCAGACTCGGGCACTTCCCACGGTACTGTTGGGAAGATAACCCCTCAAAATGTGGGGCTAAAAGTTAAATTCATCCCGGTATGACTTTCCGTTCCAAAGTCACGTTGAACCGGAATGATCCGTGGACCCCCAGACTCAAACCCCCCCAAATCCATATTCAGGTAGGTGACCCACGACAATCCATGGACCCTTCCTGACGTCGAAAAACTATACGGGATGTTCCGTTTGGCAGCTCCCCACTGAAAAGGCGATGTCATTTCGCTAAAGAAAGCTAGGTGGCGCCAGTCAGGTACGTTTGTGGCGGTTGGTCGAAGGTAAACTTTGTGTTTGTGCTTTGTGACTCGTCGTCGTGTGTGTGTGTGCTTATGTAAAACCGGCTCGGGCCTCCAGCGGCGTTGAGGCTGCGCGCGCTTAATGCGGAGTGACAGTCGCTAAAGCCAATAGGCAGGCCGCTTGTCCTGTGGCGCCCGCGTGCGTGTGGGCGTGCGCATCAGCAGGGTGGTAAATATGTTGACGCCGTGTCGCTCGCCGCTAGCTCGTCTCTGAAAGAAAAGAGAAAACATCGCTTTTTGTCTGTGCGCAGCCCAAAGGCTACAGTAAATGTCAACAAACGTACGTGGCAAAGACAAACATGTTTAGCGTTTGGACTACACTATGTTCTACGCCTGTAATATTGTTTGGTTTTGTGTGTTATATCCGCAGAATATTTTTACATTGGCTGGAAAATGTTAACATATTATTGGAACAGCGCTAATGGTTTTGCAGCCAAATAATAGCGAGTTATCTTACGCATATTAGCAGAATAGTTTTACATTGGTCGGAAAATGTTTCCATTTCAGGGGAAGTGTGGCAGTAGTTTGATCGATTGAGCAAGAAATTAGCATATTAGCAGGAGAGTTGAACATTTGGTCGAAAAACGTCAACAGATTAGCGAAATAGTGCTAGTAGTTGATTAGCGGGTAGTAGATGAGCACAATTTGAACATATTAACAGAATTTTTTACATTGCTCAGAAGATAATAAAATAATAGTGGAATAGTCCGAGTAGTTTTGTGGGCAAACAGGAAAGTTAGAAAGACATTTTTGAACATATTCGTGGAATAGTTTTACATTGGCTGGAAAATGTCACCATATTAGCGAAATAGTACTAGTAGCCTATTTTAGTATTAGCGAGTATTAGCGAGTTAGTATGAAATTTGAAATTTTTTTTGGGGGGGGGGGGGGGGGGTTTGTGTTGTATTTGTGTTGTTTTTGTTTCTCGTACTTTTGCTCATGTTGTGTTTCGTATGTTTTGTTTAATTTTGGGAGGCTTGTGTAGCTTTGTATGTTTTGTGTTGATTTTTGCAAATGTGTGTGTGTTGTGAATGTGTTTTTGCGTATTTATTTGGTATAGTGCCACCAGTTATTGTGTCCTTTGTGTGTTAGTTTGTATGTTTTTGTGGGTTTGGATGTTGTTTTGTGTATTTTTGAGTTGTTGGTTTTCGTGCCTGTGAGTGCAGTCGGTCTTTTCGTTGTTGTCTTTTCCACTCCTGACTTGTGATTGGCTCACCCGACATCATGTGACCCGATGACGTTCGCTTGGGGCCTTTGTTCATATTCGGTCCAGCAGGGGGCGCCTTTCGGGCTTCAGCGACGGCATCAACCTCGGCGACGACCAACGGAGTCGGCCTTCGTCACGCCGTCTCGGCTGACTGGCGGGTGCGCGCGTCAACATCTCGACGTGATGTGTGCGTCTGCCGTGAGTCGTCGGGTGACTCGTGACCAAATTTGCACTCACCCAAAAATGAACACTTGGTTTTTGCTTGTTTTTTTTTTTGTAGGAGGGGCGGGGGGAGGTTGTTTACGCTTGAGGTCGTCTTGGCACCACGCTGGAAAAGCGCCGACCTTCACCGCGGTTGACGCACGGAGTCGTCAGTCGGCGAACTTTGCCCCCAGGGTCGCCGGTGTCACATTCGCCTCCGTTTTGTTCGCGGCGTTCACATTCGCTGCTTGCATTTGTGTCGTCGCGTCCATCTTCTCATCACGTGGCGTGACGATGACGATGAGGATATTATGTGATGTGTGTTGTTTTTTAGTTGTTTGACTGTATTTTTTGTGTATTATTGTGTATCGTTGTTGTTTTTGGTGTTTTTTGTTTGATTTTGTGGAGTTTAGTGTCGCTTGAGGATGTTTTGTGTTGTTGTTTTGTGAATTAGTGTTGTTTTTGTGTATTGTTGTGTATATGTTTTTCCATGATGTTTTTCTGTTTGTTTTATTGTTATTGTATCATTTTAGTGTTGTTTTGTATGATTTTTGTGTTTTGTGTTCTCAAGTTCTTTGTGTTGTGTGTTTTTGTTCACATATGTGATGTGTAGTGTAGCTCTATTTGGTTATCTGGTGTTGATTTTGTGGATTTGTGTGTTTGTGTTGTTGTTTTCTGTGATGTTTTTGTTGTGTTAATGTATTTACATGTTGTTTTTGTGTATTTGTTTTTTTTAATGATATATTTTTATGTTTTGTGAGTTTTTGCCTGTGTTATTTCTTTTGTGTTTTTGTATTTTGCGGGGTTGTAAGCGGTACGGAAAATGGATGGATGGATGGTTTAGTGTAGCTTGGACGTGTTTTTTTTTTGTGTGAATTTGTGTTGGTTTTGCATATTGTGTGTTTGTTGTTTTGAATAATGAGTTTGTGTTTTTTTCTTCAGAATTGTTTGTTGTGTATTTTTTCTGTGTTTCTGTTAGGCTTGACACGATCAGGATTTTTGGGGCCAATCGGCGTGTTTAAAAAACCGATAACTGATCACCGATCCAATCACGATAGAGCAATGTGTCTATTTAAATGACTTGTTCATTTACTGGATATACTTGTGTACTGTATAGTATTCTAATCAGTCAGGTCAAACCGACATTACATGACAGAAATAATGGGTGCTAACTTACTGTAATAAATTACTTTATTGTAATTCAATTACTTCACACACACCGAAACTTTAGAGCATGATTTGACAGAATGCTGGCATTTTTACGTATAACCGTTAGTGCTAGCGCTAGCTTGCTAGGCTACATAACGTTTTGTTGCCTGCTTGCAAGCGGTATCGTATTAAAAATATGTGAACACTAGCTCAAGCAACTCTTGAATGAAAGTCCTCTCCCGAGCACCGGTGACCACCAGCACACGTTTCCCCCCACGTTGTTCTTATAATACACACGACACCGATCCATCGTTGTTGTCGCGTTGGAGTTGACAAAATAAAGCCCAGTGATTGTAAAAGTCGGGATGCGGTGGTATAAGATTTTATTGCAGTAGTCTGACATAGTGCAATCGTGAAAGACCAAATTTGTCTTGTCGTCTGATCCACGCAGACGTGTTGTCTGTCCCACACCGCCGACATGTTTTTTTTTTTTTTTTTTTTTAAATAACCTTATTGGTGGTCAGATGCAGTACTACGTCAAAAGACACACGACAAGGCTAGAAATAAACTCGCTGTTGGATTCAAATATACTGTAGACGATGGCGACACGGAGTAAATGTCTTTTGCGGAGCCGATCAAGGACGTCATTGATCGAAATGGCGAATTTTGACATTAAAGCCTAAAATGCGAATTATCGTCCGACACCGATCAGATCGGTGTAAAGTCTAGTTTTTGTGTGATGTATTTGTGTTTGTGTGTTTATTTTTATTTTTTTTGCCTGTGTCCTTCCTCATTCTTCTTCTGAGGTTTTTACCGGCGGATCGCAAACTAGTCTATTCGCGCCCACTTACTGAGTTCAAGGAAACCAATGTGAACAGAAGGTGACCGGAAGTCGTGAAGTTTGATGGCGCCGTCTCGCGGTGGAGGTTAGAAGTGCACTCGCATCTCACGGCACCACTCGATTCTTTTGCGTTGTTAGCTCATCTTCATTAGTCACCGGATGAGTTGGGAATGGAAAACGTGTTTGTTCTGTGTGTGTGTGTTTTTTTGTGTGTGTACACGGATGCGTGGGCGAGCGAGTGGACTGGACGTCTGTCCGTCAGTCACGCTGGAAGTGAGCTCACTTCTCTTCACCGGGAAACCTCAAAGGTCAAAGACTTCACTGACGACATCGACCTGACACACGCGCGCGCCGGCGCGCCGTTATGTCACTCTCGTCTTCCTCCGGCCTTCAGTGGGCGAGGAAGACGATGGCCACAACGAAGTAGGGTAAGGATGATGGGATAAGGAAGAGAAGGGTGGGCAAGGTGAAGAAGAAGAGGTAAGGAAGACGTGAGGAGGAGTGCGTGTGGAAAAAGGGAAGCCGGTAAGGGTTGAAGGGAAGGGCATAAAGGAGGATGAGGAAGAATAGTGGGGGTGAGGAAGAGGATGAATCACAAAGAGGAGGGTGGGTGAGGAAGAGGAGTGAGGAAGAGTGCGTCTGCCCTAAATCAAGGATCGTGCCGCAGATTCGAAACATTTGAAAAAACATTTCCTTTGGACTCGTCCCGTACGGGGTCGCCACAGCGCGTCCTCCTTTTCCACGTGGGCCTATCTCCTGCATCCTCCTCTCCGACGCCAACTGCCCTCACGACATCCATCAACCTTCTCTTTGCTCTTCCTCTCGCTCTCTTGCCTGGCCGCTCCGTCCTCATCGTCCTTCTACCAATATACTCCCTCTTTCACCGTTGGACGTGTCCCAACCATCCAAGTCTGCTCTCTAACTTTGTCTCCAAAACATCGAATTTTAATTTTATCCAACCTGCTGACTCCTCGAGAAGACCTCAACATCTTCATTTGCTCTGCTTCCTGTCGTCTCTTCAGTGCCACTGTCTCTCATCCGTCCATCATCACCACTGTTTTCTAAACTTTGCCCTTCATCCTCGCAGAAACTCTTGTGTCACACAACGCACCTGACAACGTCCTCCACCCGTTCCAACCTGCTTGGACCCGTTTCTTCACTTCCTGACCTCACTCACCATTGCTCTGGACGGTTGACCGCAAGTATTTCAAGTCCTCCACCCTTGCTATCTCTTGTCCCTGTAGCCTCACTCTTCCTCCTCTCATTCCTCTCACACATGTATTCTTCGGCTAATCTTCATTCCTCTGCTTTCCAGTGCATGCCTCCATCTTTCTAACGGTTCCACCACCTGCTCCCTGCCTTTACTGCAAATCACAATGTCATCTGCAAACATCATGGTCCACGGGGATTCCAGTCTAACCTCACCACTGCAAACAGGAAGGGGCTCAGGGCTGATCCCTGATGCAGTCCCACGTCCACCTTAAATTCGTCTGTCGCACCTCGCCGCTGTTCCGCTGCCCTCGTGCATGTCCGGTATTCTTCTCACATACTTCTCTGCCACTCCAGACTTCCGCATGCAGTGCCACAGTTCCTCGCTGGGTACTCTCATAGGCTTTCTCTATATCCACAAAGACACAATGTAGTTCCTTCTGACCTTCTCTGTACTTTTCCATCAACATCCTCAAGGCAAATAATGCATCTGTGGTACTCTTTCTAGGCATGGAACTATAATATTGTACCTTGTTCTTAAAAATGGGCACCAGCACTTTTCCTCCATACCTCAGGCATCTTCTCACCTGCTCGAATTCTGTTGAACCAGCTGGTCAGAAACTCCACAGCCACCTCTCCTCGATGCTTCCATACCTCCACAGGAATGTCATCAGGACCAACCGCCTTTCCATTTTTCATCCTCTTTCATGCCTTTCTAACTTCCCACTTACTAATCATTGCCACTTCCTGGTCCACCACACTTGCCTCTTCTACTCTTCCTTCTCTCTCATGTTCCTCATTCATCAACTCCTCAAAGTATTCTTTCCATCTAGCTAGCACACTGCTAGCACCAGTCAACACATTACCATCTCTGTTCTTAATCACCCTAACCTGCTGCACATCCTTCCCGTCTCTCTCCCTCTGTCTGGCCAGCCTGTAGAGATCCTTTTCTCCTTCTTTAGTGTCCAACCTGGCATACATGTCCTCATATGCCTCTTGTTTAGCCTTTGCCACCTCTACCTTTGCCTTATGTCGCATCTCAATGTATTCATTTCACCTCTCCTCGGTCCTCTCGGTGTCCCACTTCTTCTTAGCTAACCTCTTTCCTTGTATGATTTCCTGTACTGTGGGGTTCCACCACCAAGTCTCCTTCTCTCCTTTCCTGCCAGAAGATACACCAAGTACTCTCCTGCATGTCTCTCTGATCACCTCGGCTGCAGCGGTCCAATCTTCCGGAAGCTCCTCCCGTCCACCGAGAGCCCGTCTCACCTCTTCCCGAAAAGCCGCACAACACTCGTCCCGCCTCAGCTTCCACCACATGGTTCTCTGCTCTGCCTTTGTCTTCCTAATCTTCCTCCCCACCACCAGAGTCATCTTCTTTGCTGTCTCGCCACACTCTCCACTACCACTACCTTACAATCGGTAATCTCCCTCAGATGACATCGTCTTCACAAGATGTAATCCACCTGCGTGCTTCTACCTCCACTCTTGTAGGTCACCCTATGTTCGTGCCTCTTCTGGAAAAAAGTGTTCACTACAGCCATTTGCATCCTTTTAGGAAAGTCTACCACCAGCTTTCCCTCCAAGTTCCTTTCCCGGATGCCGTACTTACCCATCACTTCTTCATCACCCCCGTTTCCTTCACCAACATGTCCATTACAATCTGCACCAATGACGACTCTCTCTCTGTCTGGGATCCTCAGAACTACTTCGTCCAGCTCCTTCCAGAATTCCTCTTTCACCTCTAGGTCCCATCGTACCTGTGGGGCATAGCCACTCATCACATTATACATAACACCCTCAATTTCAAGTTTCAGCCTCATCACTCGATCTGACGCTCCTTTCACCTCCAAGACCTCTGAGCTAACGCTTCCTTTAAAATAACCCCGACTCCATTTCTCTTCCCATCTTGACCATGGTCAAATAATTTGCCTTAATGTCTTTCCACCTGCTCTCCTTGACACACAATATATCAACCGTTCTCCTTATCATCATGTCAACCAACTCCCAAGCTTTTCCTGTCATAGACCCAACACTCAAAGTCCCCATACTCAGTTCTAGGCTCTGTGCTTTCCTCTTCTCTTTCTGCCTACATTTGAAAAATTATTATTATTATTCGTTTTAACATGGTCATAATTCACATTTTTAGATCATCATTGTGTGCTACAGCAGGCTGCGTTTGCTGCCTAATAAAATCCAAACGTCATAAAAGCAACCCTTGAAATATTCATGAAAGCTTTACGCTGCAGCCTGGGCACGCGCGCGCACACGCACACACATCCACTCAACCAACACACGGATGCACACACGACCCAAACATTTGTGTGTACGTGTCTATGTCTAAATGTACGTACAGTATTTAGAATGTTCTGTGTGCGTTGATATGTGCATCCAATATTTATCTTGTATCTTTGCGTGTGCGTGTGTGTGCATGTGCGTGTGTGGTTACTGCGCTTGTATATGTGTGTTCGAGAACGTGACTCAGTGTGTGTGTGAAGTCAATAAACTAGTATGCACATAAATGTGCGTATCATGACCCGTGCCGGAGCACACGCACGAATTCATGTTGTCTAGTCACATGACCGTGATGGGAAGGTAAACATTCAACAAAAGTGCACTTTCAGTCCTCCACACCAACAGGGGGCAGCATTACATAAAGTTTTTTTTTTTTTTGTGGAATTTGACATGGGTTGTGGTGCAGTGAATATATTGCCCGTTTGACACGCGTGTTTTGAGATTGGCGGTGGAACACATTCTTAATGTGCGCGCGGTGTCGTGTGTTGAGATTAGCGGAGCACACCACACGCAATGCGACCAAAGATGTTTTTTATCTTCTCTGTCACGGATTAAAACAAATTCTTTTAAGAGTTGAGAAATCATTACATGTGTAACCACGCCCGAAGACATGCTTGTTTTATTTATGGTCGTTTCCGTGTTCATCTGTGAAAAATGCAGTGGCCATAAAAAAATCACGTGAAGCCACGCAGTTCCCAGATTGCGTTGCGCCATGCGATGCTGAATTATTGCAGTAAAAAGGACGTCAATTCTTGTCGTTCGTGTGTTCATGTAACTTAAACGGCCAAAACGGTTAAATGCCTCATTTTGTTGTTCATCTTCATGTGTGGGGTTTGAAAAATCTCGAGTGTATCAGGCCGAAGTCAAGGTAGCAGTGGAGCGAAGAAAGGACTTCTCCCTCGTTCCTCCCGCAAGCTCGACCGACCGCTGTACGCTTTGCCTTCGGCAGGTTCTGGCTGGACTTGCCTAATTGACGTGCGCGTGCTGCAGTTCCATCAATGATACGGGCTGAGCGGCCCTCTCTCTCTCTCTCTCTCTCTCTCTCTCTCTCTCTCTCTTTCCATTCCCTTCTTGCTCTCTGTCCCTCTATTAGGGCTTGGCGATGTGGCAACAAAACAAAAACACAAAATAGCGCAATTCATATTTTCATTTTGTCCAATCTCAACTTTTAACAAAAAAATGTTTACGAAATTTTTAAACTGCTAGTTTTAAAACATCCATAATGAAAACTGAAGAGTAGTTCAAGTTCTCTCTCTCTCTCTCTCGCACTCCCCACCTTCTTCCCCTCCCTCTTTCCCTCTATCTCATCTCTCCCCTTCTCTCTCTGTATCTCACTCCCTCTCTCTCTCTATCTGTCTCACTCCTCCCGCTTCTTTCCTTGCTCTAGTTGTCTCCCTCTCTCTGTCATTTTATCTCTTTCCCAGTCTTCTCCTCCTCTCCGTCTTTGGCTCCTCCCCCCCCCCTCTCTCTCTCTCTCAACCCTTCTTTCCTCCCATTCCCTTCTCTCACTCTTTCTCCTCCCCATCTCTGCATCTCACCTTTTCCCTCTTTTCCCTTCCCCTCATTCTTCCTCTCACTCCGCCCTCTTTCTCACCCACTCTCTTTCTCCCTCTTCCCTCCACACTCACTCTCCCCTTCTCTCTCTTTGTCCTCCTTCTCGCCCTCTTTCTCCCCCCACCGTCACGCATCCCATCAGCGAGACGGCTGCTGAAGATGCTGATGGATGTTGAAGATTTGCGGCGTATGATTGATGGAGTGTCGGCGCGTCCCTCAGAGATGTTCATCTGCTCGTCGGCTCGGTCATCACTCAGCCTGACTGCGTTTCCTCCTCCTCTTCTTCTCCCTCTTCTTTCCCCCCCTGCGGATAGGAAGTAGTTCGGCCCCAAAAGCAGAAACCCTCGCCGTCTCCGGTCGCCGTGGTAACCCTCCTCACTCCCCCTGCCTCCGTTAACTCCCGGTCACTTCCTGTGTCTTTGAGCGACAGCGCCGACGGACCGGACGGGCGGAAGGGACGACGGTCGCCACGGCGACCGCAGGCTGGAAGGAGGCCCGCCAATCAAAAAGCACGTGGGCTCGACAATCTGCCCTGTGTCACTTTGATTGACGGCTTGAAAAGGTCATCGCCTGGGAGCACGTCGGCGCTACTCCGCCGATGAGCGCATGACAACATGGCCGACACGTGTAACGTGTTAGCTGTGATGATGGGAAAAAGGAGAATGAGTGCCAGCAGGATCGACAAAAAATAATTTGTAAACAGTGTGCATGTAGATGTACCTGTATATAGAGTGTCTATATGTATCGATATTGTGTATATATAAGGAGAGAGAGAATTGACAGAAAAAAATAGTTGAATCAGGAGGAGAAAGGAAGCAAATCCCAGAAGAACAAAACAAAAAAATACAACTTTTGTTTTCGCATTGTCATTTGCTTTTCCTACAAGCGAGGGAGACTACTGGGAATACATTAAAAAAACATGAATCCGATTTTTCAGTAAAAACAATTGGAGATTTGTTTGGAGGCCGTCCCTCCCGGTCAGTCCTACGAGAAGACGAAGGCAGCGAGGCGTGTGCGATTGCAGGTTAGCGAGGACAGAAGCCAGGACGCAGCGGCGGGCACAGGGCCCCGAACGGACGCGGCGCCAAAGCGGAACCGACGTCGCTCGTCGGGCCGCTTAAGCGGGGGCGATGCACCCGAATGCGGACGCGCTCTGCTCGCTATTTGTCTCCTGCGGACGCGAAATGCCTTCGCCGTGTCCTCGTCGAACGCTCAAGCCTCCAGAAACGCCGAGTTCACGGCCAACGTGTACCTTCCAAAAACAAACGCTGTAGAGTTGACTTGGACACAGCTGTTAAAAGGAAAAAAGCCCAACATTCACATTTTCACATTTTCCACTCGTTCAAACCGGGACAAGTCTTAACTCATCCCTAATTCAAAATTCTCAGCATGCATGTGTTTGGGGGGTGGGCTGCTTGGTTTTAGGCCTGTTTCTGTGTTTTTAGGGTCCAAGGGTCAGGTTGGTGTTGGGGACCGGACGACGACGGCGTTCAGGGTCGAGTCACCGCTGTTGAAAAACGAGCTCCATCTGCAGCCTCACGCCGTCCGTCCGCGGGCGCCTATTAAGTTTACGGCGAAACATTTGTCATGTGCTGGCGCTGACCTTAATCTACCAGCAGAGGTCACGCACGTGCGCACATGCCTGTGCGGTCAATAAAGGGCGTTGAGCGGCGCACACAAAGCCTCTCGCCATGTAACCTGTCACAATTGCTTTAGTTGAATCGAAATAAAGCGGCGGCGGTGTCGGTGCGGCCGCGGCGTGACGCTGGCAGCTCGCCGCTTCCATCGCCGCCGCCGCTTCAGCCCAGCCATCCGTCCCCTCGGCCCAACGCGGCGCACATTGCGGCTTCCGCCTGCCTGAGTCGCCACTGACTCCAACACACGTTTGCTTTCCTTCCTTTTTGTCAATAAATGCAGTACGACTTCATACCGCAACATTGTAGAGAATAGCCTGCCTTTTATCGTCACTACGGCTCCTTCTCCACTGCAGACATGGATGTTGAATATGAAAAATAAAGAATCAAATATTTTAAAGGAGATCAATAGTAATGCAAGAACATAAATAACAGAGTTGTGGTCTGCGTAGTAGTATTGCACAGTTTATGGTAGCGATGGGACGAACAACACTGATGCGTCAGCACTGTGCCGCGCGCACAGGAGTGAAATACCGTATTGGTGCGTGTATTGCTTTAAGAAAAAAAAAAATCATGTGACCGATACAGGAAGTGTGTCGTTCGGATGTGCCGCGCCAAATTGTGTTTATGAGGAAACAAACTGTGTCGAGGTGTTGCGGATTTGTCGGACGGAGTTTTGCTGTTGCTGTTGGATTTTTGGGATTTGGGGATTTTTGCCTGCCACTCACCTTGAACCACTGACTTCATGAATCAGTCCAAGAACGTTTCCCCAGTCTGGAATCATTTGGATCTTTTCACACCAAATAAGGTCAATCTTTTTCTCCTTTGGGCATTGTTTACTGTTAGTCTTTTCATTAAATATGTTTGTACTCTTTTCTGGTAAGAGGTTGGAATTGTTTTCAGATAAATTAACTTTTGATTTTATTGGAGGTGAAGTGTCAGCTCAGAGCCATCTTCGATCAATAAGAGCACTGGATCGATGCTGAGGCATCGTCGAGCTCGGCATGGCGATGAAGAATTGGCAGATACTCGCGTGAGTAGCCCAGGTATGTTGAAATTCTCACCCAAAAATAGAATTTTCAGAAATAGTTTATTAGACACAAAAGGCTTTGTGTCGAATTGAATATCGTTTGTAAAAATGACAGTCCTTTAATAAGCTTTGAACAAAATTATTTCCTTTTGGCTCGCAGTTCCGAACGAGCAAGCAGTGGACGAGGCTGCGGTCGACATGATCATCAAAGACCGTCGGCCGCTCAGCGTTGTTGAAAATGAGGATTCTGGGAGCTCCTGAAGCGCATCAAGTCGCACTTCAACTTTTATGCTCACCGTCTTCATCTGGACCCGGTCAAAGAGTTTTTTCCAAGGCAGGAGAACACCGCGGTGTCTAAGAGGAGAAATCACCTTGGAGCAAAGACACTTTGTTTTGTTCCTCAATAAAAAGGCACAAATGAATCCGTTTTTAGTCTTTTATTTCATAGGATTGAACCCTTAAGTGAACAAAATTCCATACATAAGTTAAAAATGTTAACTCTGAATTATATTACAAATTTGCTATATTTTACATACCAACTCATTTTAGAATTTACACAAGGTTTTAAGCAAATGTTAAACTCTTCTCACAAACAACAAATGGAGTCAATGAAATTACACAGTGATGAGATCATATTTGAAGTAAAGGACGAGCGATGAAATATTATTTTACAGGCTGATGTTGGGTTTGCAGCATTTAAGCTTTTCCATCTTACGTTCATGTTGTTTACCTGCAATGATTTTAGAACTACCGCAGGGGTCACTATTGAGTGACCAACACAGTGTCAATACAGTGCCGACACGGTGTGTGTAGTGTGTCGATACGCTCCTCGAGGTAACATCATCCCATCGCTAGCATAGGGATTGTATTCAGCGGTTCAGACACGTTTGAATTTTGCATCATGTGCGAAATCATAAAGTGACATCATAGCATAAAAACATAGCATGATGTCATTTTATCACAGTATCCGACTGTAACAGCGTAGCAAAATAACGTCGTGTAACATCGTAGCGTGACAACGTAGCGTGACAAGGTAGCGCAATATCATAGCCTGACATTGTAGCATAGCATGGCAACTGAACATCGCATCTTAACCTCATAGTGTAACATCGCATCTTTACATCGTAGCCTGACATCATAGCATAACATGGCATGGTAAGATTGTAGCGTAACATCGCAGGTTAATATCACATTTTAACATCGTAGTGTAACGGTTACGTAACAACACAGTGTAACATTGCAGCGTAACAACATAGCACAACACCGCAGCGGAACACCGTAACATCGTAATTGAACACCGCAGCGTACCGCTGCAGCTTAACAGTGTACCATAACACTGTAGCGTGAAATCTTAGTGTAACATCGCAGCATGACATCTTGGCATAACATCGCAGCGTAAAACTGTACCAGTAGCGTAACATTGTGTGTGATATTGTACTGTAACACAATAGCGTGATGTCATATTGTGACTTCGTAGCAGGACACGTCCCACCTGAACGGTTCACGAGGACTGAGGTGAATGTCTAAGAGGTGTTTGAATGAGTCTTCATCCGGTCGGTCGGTCGGTCAGTGAAGCGTGCTTTAAGAAATGAAGGGATGCCGTGATGCCGGCAGCAGAATCCGTCATTCGTTCAGGAGATGAGATTGAAAAGTAGTCACGCTTGTGCGAGCCTCCTCTGCGATCAATAACGTCTTGGTCCTTTTCTTCGTCATCAACCTGGTGGCGGTCAGGTTCTTCGGTTGTTCGTCACGTGCCGGCGTCACAGCCGACGCTAGTTTATTGCTCAGCCGACTGGCAAATTTATTGTTCCAATTTACTTGTTCCAAACTTCTGCAGGCCCATTGATTGCGCGCGCGTGTGTGTCGTGTGTCCGAGGCGGGCGCGCAGCTCTGCAAATGGAAATTGATCCGCGAGGCATCTTGTTCATCGTTTTCGGATCAGCAAGCGTCACTTCGTTACCAGGCTCAACTCTTTTACTCAACTCTTGTCACCACAGTGAACTGTTGGAACCCAATGACTGCCGTGGACGTTATGTTTGTCAACTGGAATCCAAACGTTTACTGCCACTCACGTTTTTCGACGGGTAGGCGTGGAAGAGGGTCTGTGACGGCTTGTCTATGAAATTCAGGTTTGGAAACTACTGTTATGTTAAGCAGACACCAGTAGATGGCGGCGTTGCATCACTGGATATGAGATCAGCACAGCTTTTGAGTAGGAGCTAAAAGTTAGGCGGTGAAAGGAGAGAAACGCTACCACGTTGGAAGGAGAAAAGGTTTAGGCACACAAACATGTTCGCTAGAAACAGTGTATGTGTGAAGGTAGAAAGAGTTTGTGCCGACGAGATTTGAGATCGTGTGACCACGATAACAGCTTGCTCAGGTGCTAACATAGTAGCAAGGAGTAAGAGTGAATGTTGTTTATTGATATTCTAGTTGAAGTTCACTGTAAAACCAAATTCGCATCCCAAAAGAATTACTCCGATTGAATGTTCAAATACATCACAGACTTCGTTTCCCTCACTTTATTGAAATTGTTAGTGCAGAAAATGCACAAACATAAATTGAATGATTCAGTTAGTGGTTTAGTTCGTAAGATCCGTCAGAAAATCGGCAAAAAATGTTGGTCATTCTTTTCCACGGTAAAAGCAGATGTTTGCAAATGTGTTATTTGGATGAAACACAAAGATATTCAGTCTGCTTCCATGGAGGACAACAGAAATCGGAAAATATTTCCTGTTGAGAGATTTTTGAAGGTAAACTAAAACATTCCTGAATGGGACTATTCACTCTTGCACGTTCGAAAGCTTCATGGTGACATTTGACTGGGAATGGCTCACTTGATTTGCGGTGTTCAAACTTAAGCGCTCTTTGCTTGATGTTTACTTGCTAAGTCATGATGCAAAAGGTACGAGGTTCAATCTCTGCTTTTATTCACTTGAATGAGCTATTTCATTTCTCTTTCATCTTTCCCTTGCGGTACTTGTTCTATAGCTCCTGGCTCCTTTTCTGTGTCCCGTACTTGGGACTTGGGGGGGGGAATGGTTTGTTTAGTTGTCTGTAGTCTTTAAGGGGTTATCTATAGTTTTATATTGCTTTACGGTTGAGGGCTAGTTTTGAGGTATCAGGACAGTCCAAGTTGCATGGAGCGCTGCTTGAACCTTCTTAGCACACTTACCCTGTTACGACTTGCCTCCCCTTTCATGGGTTATTGTCTTAGTTATTGTAAGGTTTAATTAGGGGAGAGTGACGGGCGGTGTGCGCGCGGCTTCAGGGTCAGTTTCAAAAGGACACTCTATTTCCTTTTTACTGCTAAATCCTCCTTTCGATTCATCTTTTCAATACATGGTTCGTTGTTCGCCAGACGACGAATGCAGCCCGTTACTTCCCCTCCCTTCTGCTACACCTCGACCTGACGTTTAAGGTTGTCGTACCAGTTGTGCTCACTATAAGACCTTCATAGGGTAAGCTGACGACGGCGGTATATAGGCGGGAACAACAAGGGAGGGCGAGGTTTAACGGGGGTGATCAGTTCTAGAACAGGCTCCTCAAAGTGGGTCGAAAGCACCGCCAAGTCCTTTGGGTTTCAAGTTGATGCTTGTAGTTCCCGGGCGGATATGTAAGTAAGTTGTTATCAATGTTTACGGCTATGCATAGCGGGGTATCTAATCCCAGTTTGTTCCGTAGCTTTCGTGCGCTCAGAAATATGAAAGCCACTTTCGTAAGTAGGCCATCATATCTTCGGATGCGTATGACCGCCTTGAAGAGGTTTAGCCTTAATTACTTTTGTGTCTTAACCACAGCTTCCGTCAGCTCGGGCGTCTCGTATAACCGCGGTGGCTGGCACGCGTTTTACCGGCCCACTTAGCTTGAACGAAGTCAAGTTCGCACTTATGGCTTAATGTTTATCACTGCTGAACTCGCTTGGGGGTGTGGCTAAGCAAGGTGTTATGGGCTGCGGTAGTGTGCCTGATACCCGCTCCTTGATCTCATAAGAGGGTTAAGGGCATCATCTTCGCGGGGGTGCGGATACTTGCATTTGTGCTTTGGGAACTTTGCAGGGTTCTTCTTAACAGCTTCAGTGTCATGCTTTAGTTTGAAGCTACGATCGCGATGTGACAATATTGCACTGACTTTATAGGGGTGGAATAAAAGTAAATACTGGTGATACTATAATTTGGAACTTCATTGGAATTGGGGTTGTATATACCATTTTTATTTTAGATGTTCATTTGTTACTGTATTTCAATTGGTTTTATTCCATGCACTCATAATGCCATTTATTTGATCTTATTTTAAGTTTTAATTTTTTTTATTTTGTCTTATTTTATCTACATTATGTTGTTGTTTATTTAAAAAGGCATCAAAGACATCTAGATCGATCATTTAAAGATAAAAGCCAGAGGAACAGGTGCATATACGAGACGCACAATTCCCTTGGTAACGTGTTTTGAAACATCAAAAAGCACACGACTCCCTCGGTAGTCCCAAGTTTAAACATCCAAAACAGCGACACGGGCGCATATCGCCAGCCAGAACATTTCCTTGGCAACGACATCAACGAAACGGACACAGCCGCATCGAGACACACGACTCCGTCAGTGACGCGAATGGGCTCAAGATGGCCGCCAGCAGGAATTGGGTGGCGTTCAAAGGGTTAAAGTTGAAATGGAAGAAGACGAAGGCGCTGCTGCGGTTTGTACACGCGTCGCATTGCGGAGACTCTCGCATTGATTTGTGGACGTCCACACGCCGCTGGTACCTCGGGGGGGGAGGGGGGGGGCAAAACAAGTGTGTGGGTGTGGGTGGGTGGGGTGGGGCAAACGAGGAGGTTCACCTTGAAAACGTCCCGCCGCCGCCGTTTGAGAAAAAGGTGATGGACGGCGGGAGGCGGTCACGTGGTCGTCATAAACGCGAGAAGCAAAGTGGGCTCACGGCGGGGGCGGGGGTTGCAATCAGCAGTAAAAGCTTGACGTCCTCCAAGGGGGGCGAGCGCCGTATGTGATTCCATATTCCAAATGCATCCCGTTCACGAGTCGCCGTTCCCAATTCCTCCTCCCAACATCTGCAACGCCGCAGTCGTACAGGAAGTGGCGGGCGTGAAAAAGGAAGTGCTTCATATTTTGAGGAAGAACACACCAATATGTCTGGTGCAGAGATATTCTGCATATTATTGATCTATTCTATCATTTTTTTTCTTTTACTTTGTTTTATTTTATCTATTGATGTTTCTCTATTTAACTCTATTTCATTTTCTTTGCTTTATTTGTTATTTTAAATTACTTTATTATTTTTAAATTGGTATAGGTATTTTTTTTAAAAATCTATTTAAATTTGAAGAACAATATTTTGTGTTGTATTAGGTGTTTTGTATTGTATTTTGGTTTATTCACATTTATATTTAGTTTTATTTTGTTTTTTTAAAATGGTATTTTATTGCACTGCTGCAGTTTCCGTTGAAAGGCTTTTTGCTTTTTTTACTGTGTACGCTCCATAAAATTATAATGAAAGTATATATAAAGACATACTTTATATATTATCGCACTTTACAGAATGTTTAAATGTGTAGCTAGTATAGCAGACATGAAAGGTCATAAATGTTATATATATATATATATGCATGTATATAATGGTGGAAATACATGGTTCATCAACTGCGCTGTGCTGCCAACATATAAAGTTGAGAGAAGAGCAATAAAGTTGACGTGTGCTGTTCTTCTTCTCCTCCTCCTCCACATGGCTTTTACGCGCCGACTTGTGAATATAAACGCAAATCCGATTATGAATGAGGAGCGGACGCACGACGGGGACGCGGGGATCGAACAGGCGGCTCGTGGCGCCACCGGAGGTCCGCTTCAGCCCCGCGTCAATCATTCATGCGCAGCGCCCTTAATCTCACCTCGCGTCATTATTCATGATGTCACGTGATCAAGCGGCTCCTTATATGGCCTGGCGTCTGATGTCATCAAATGATGTCTTCAAATAATGTCACACTGCATATATGATCAAACTGTTTTTATAAGTTAAGTGTAATTACTGTATGTACTGTAGTCTTTTGTGTGTTGGCTGTGTCCCTTTAAGGGGCGGGGCCTACGGAGTAACGTCAGAAACTGGAGTTGGATTAGTGTACGTGTGAGCGTTCGAGCGTTAATTGTAGCCGACAGCAGCTGCTTGCGAGCGCTGCATCATCTTGGTGTGTGCAATCTTTTTCATTTTTTCAAGATTTGCAATGACTTTTTTACCTGTTTAAATTGGAACAAAATATGTTATTGTATTTTTGTATTGTATTAGTTATTTTGACATGTATTTTCTACTTTTACTATTTTATTCATTTATTTTAGTTTTTCATTTCATCTATGATTTTTAGTGTACTGTATTTTATTTTTTATTGTTTTGATTTATTCATTATTCATTCAAATATTTTATTAGTTATCTTTATTGTGTTCTGTATTTGTCTTTGTTGTTTTTCTTATGTTTATCCATCCATCCATTTCCTTTTATCGCTTCTCGTCACGCGGGTCGCGGACGTGCCGGAGCACATCCCAGCTATCTTCGGGCGGGGGGCGGGTCACACCCTCAACCGGTCGCCAGCCCATCGCAGGGCACATAGAAACAAACAACCATTGGCACTCACATTCGCACCTACGGGCAATTTAGAGTCTTCAATCAACCTAGCATGCTTGTTTTTGGGATGTGGGAGGAAACCGGAGTGCCCGGAGAAAACCCACGTAGGCCCGGGGAGAACATTTAAACTCCACACAGGCGGGGCTGGGATTTGAACCTCGGTCCTCAGAACTGTGAGGCAGATGTGCTAACCAGTCGTCCACCATGCCAGCTTCTTATGTTTATTTTACTTATTTTAGTTTTTAATTCTTGGGTTTTCCCCCCATCTCCTTATTTAATATGATCTATTGCATTTACTGTATATTTTATTCTATTTTTATTTTTAATATATTTAAATATTTACAAAAAAACTATTGTATTTGATTATTTTATTGTACTTATTGTGTTTTTCTTTTTCTTTTAATTACTCATTTTAGTTTTCATTATTTTCATTTTATTTCATATGTATTTTTTCATTTGATTCTATGTTGATTTTGCATTTTAACATTTTATGTTTGTCATTTATTTTTGAAACAATGAACATTTTCCCTTTATATATATTTGATTGTATTTGATTAGTTATTTTCTGATGTTTATAATATATTTTGTTTTTCTATACTTTTGTTATTCATTCAAAGTGGTAAGCTGTCGCACTCACTAGTACGTCAGGGTACGTTGACGTCAGCTGTCATGTGACAGCCGGCCGGGTAAACGAGATTTGTAGGCGTGTGCGATGATGTCATTCGCGATGTCGTGCTATAACGTCAACATGCGCCATCGTGTCACGTTGTGATGTCAAGCTTGTATTCTGCATCAGCATCCAATCAAAACGGAGTTTACTGATGGTCATGTTGATGAGTGACTGAAGTCACGTGGTGTACCTCAGGGCTGTGTTCCCTTCCCACTTTGTTTTCCTACATAGCCTGTGCGCCCACGTGCTCACTTTACAAGCCACCATGCTAACTACTGTTGTTAGGATGTCTTATTTGCATTCAGTGCCAACAGCCAATAAAATCGGAGTTCATAAATTAATGAATCATCACTAATTAGATGAGTGATTGAAATCACATTGTATTCCACACGGATGCGTTCCCTGCTCACTTCAGTTTTCTTCCCACGTAGCGTGTGCTCCCGCGTGCTAACTTTACTAGCCACTATTCTAAGTCATTGTCTTAAACCACATTTCAGTTCTTTTTGCTATCGGCTATCATATCATTTATATTGTAAGACACCAGATACTAACATGTATCCACCTAGCGTGGTGACGCAAGCAGTAAATCTCCCGAAGTCCCTTCTCGACGGACATGAACAAGAGTCGACGTGCTTGTCGGAAAGTGTCGCTGAAGTCGTCGCCTCCTAGCCTAAGCTATGCAAGCTGTGTTATCGTTAGCAGCATTGATACGTTCTGCGTTGGCGCTAACGGCAAACTAATGTTCGAGAGTGTGTTCAGGTTCTCGAGTCGCGCACATAAACATGTTTGTCCTTGACTTTCATGAATAAACAAACAAATGTCCAACGGACACACACACACTCAGGCTACGACGAGCTAACGTCGCGGGGCTAAGCTGTCAAAGGCGATTGGATACGATCTCGCACGCGCACACACAAACGTGCGCACAAAACAGACAAACACACACAACCAACAGACACACAAACAAACACGCACACACTAAACACACACACAAAACATGCACACGATCACACACACGTTAAACACATACAACAAACACACAAAAAACACAGATGCACATAAACGCACTCTAAACACACACACACAGAAGGCATACAAAAAACACACACGTACACACATGCAAACCATGCACAAACAAAACACACACAGAAAAGACACACATCTAAACAAGCAAATATACACAAAACATGCGCGCACACACACACACACACAAACACATAGACACACAAAACATACACGCATGTGAGGAAACACACACAAAACACTGAAATGCACACAGAAAACATAGACATACTAAACACACATTCATAAAACACACAAAAACAAAAGCACCCACACATTCAATTCTGCATCCCTAAGGTAAAAAAGACTGACAGGCTGACAAGCGTCTGCCAAAACCACAGGTTGCGCCATAACCAACAAAAAACATTTGAGCCAATCAGAAACCTGAAGAAAGTCATGAGTGGAAAACAACGATGCTGAAAGTGGGAAAAGTATAAACGGCTCGGGATTGCAATGATATGCTCTGATGTTATGCTAACAGCCACTTATATGTAGACTTGTTTTTTTGTTGTTGCTATTTTCTGGCAGTTCTGGACTTGTTTTTGATGGGGTTTTTTTTGCTTGTTTTCTGACAGCTGTGAACTTAGTTTTGATGTTTTTTGGGCTGTTTTATCGCAGTTCTGGACTTGGTTTGAACTTTTTTTTTTTGCCTGTTTTCTTCCATTTGTGGACTAGATTTTGATGTTTTGTTGGCTGGTTTCTGGCAGCCCTGGACTTGGATTTTTGACTTTTTTCTATTTAAGTTTTTTTTGCTATTTTAGGGCAGTTTTGGACTTGGTTTTTGCTGTTTTTGGGTTGTCTTCTGACAGTTCTCGATTTGTTATTTTAACATTTTTCTCCACTTGGATCTTTTTGACTGGGTTGGGACATATTCACATGCTATCTTGAGGATTGCTATGATATTTATGATACAGTCAATCATAACAACCAAAATAAGCACCATTTTGTATCTTCAGCTAGGCCTGAGTGTGTGCGTGCGGTTGTGTGCGCGCCGGTGGCACCCCCACTCACGCGTGTGGACGGACAGTCGGGGCTGCAGGGTCAGCACGGTGAGCCGGGTGCGGACGTGATGGATGGATCCGGGTCCTGACAGGAAATTGAAAAAAGATCAAGTTCAGCATCGAACTCATCTCCACTCTTGTCGCGCTTTGTCACCCAAGTGCGTGAATGTGAGTGTAGGTGTTTATGTGTGAGTGTGTGTGTGTGTCCTTGTGCGTGCGTGTCCTTGTGTGTGCTGCTAGATTATGCCCCTGGTAGTCTGTGATGGAATTGTATACAATTAAGTGAGGATGTGTGTGTGTGTGTGAAGAAGCGTAAAAAGTAAAGCACAGTGAATCATTTCTGGATGCAGTAGTTAGTTGTTGATTTGTTCATTTTGACCACAGTCACATCCCCACTTTTAAGAGCTACATTATCTCTTGTTTATTTTGATTTCCCCTTTCAAAAATGTATTTTTTTTCAATTGAGTCGTGGAGTAGTAAAGGTTAGCGTTCACATTAATGGTGGAAAAAGTTTTGAAATGATTTATCTTGGTCTAATGTTTTGTATCACAAACAAAATTTTGGCGGGGGTGTTTACACTTTTTATATCCACGGTATTGACTTTTATTTTGTTGTTATAATCAGTTTCAAACATGGAAACTCCACACAGGAAGGGTGAGCCACCCGACAACCATCTACCTTCATCGCAGTCACAACGAACACTACCGGACATTAATCCATCTTCAACACTTTCAGTAGAATAATCAATTCTAAAAGATATTCGATAGCTGCTGACATTCGCTTGATGAATGTCATTTTTATTAGAGGAAAATAAATAGATTCAAATCGGAACTCGGATCTTTGTGAAATTTAAGGCAGTTCGCCCCGGCTGTAGTCAAACCACAAAGTTGGGTTCGGAGTCAAACTTAAAAGTAGCTTACGGCTAACACATGCAGGTGTGCATGCACGCGCACGCACGCACACACGCACGCACGCCCTGAAACTCTGCTGATGTGTTTCCTTGTGTCACTACAGTTTTATTGAGGTGCTAAGTACTTAGTGTTGGAAGTGTGTGTGCGTGTGTGTACCTGTAATTTGCAGTGACAGTGCGGCCTGGCAGCATGTTGGGCGTCACGTAAGCGAGGGCGAAGGAGGGAAGAGGCGCCAACTTGACGTGCACGCAGCCCCCCCCACGTGCACGCCCCTCGCCGCCTCCATTGTCACTTCACTTTGGCGACGAGCGCATCAGCCCTTAGGACACACACGAACACGCACACACGCATCTGCGCGTACGCCCCTAAACTGTGTGGAAGGTCACAAAAGTAAAAGAGTCTTCGAGGGTCGTGGCGCTCAGGTGACCTGCGGCAAACATCCACGCTGTGGAAAGTCACACGATCACGTTGACGTATTCGCACCTCACCGTTACGCCGAATAAGCACGTTTAAGCATCGTAAGGTCGACTGGCCAATGAGCAACATTTGGTGAAACTTTCTTTTGTATTTCAGTGTCGCCTCGTTTTGGTGTACGGCACGATGAAAACAACAAATAAAATAAACAAAAACTCATCTATGACAAATTATTTTTTGTCAATAATTGTAATTAATGCATTTAAATCCCGGTCCCAATTGTATATGCAGTATGTATTTATGTGTGTGTATATTTTTTGTATCTATTTAAAGGTGTGTTTTGTACATGCAGTGAGCGCTACAAAATATGCATAAGGTGTATTTTAATGGGGTATTTCAACATCGCGGCTTTCGCGCTTTGTGGGCGTGGTCTGGAACGTAGCCCCAGCGACGGAGGGAGGATTCTTGCAAATTGAAAAATGACACTCGCACCATATAGTGTAATCTCAAGGCTCTTTTTTTTTTTTCTTTTAAAATGAACCACTTCCAATTGGACGCCTTGTTGGCATGTCCTTATCATATCCTCTCTTAGGGAGCTTTGCAAATGGCAAATGTTTCCAAGAGCGCATTCATTAGAAGAAGAAGAAAAAGGAAATGATGTCAAACTGTGGCACATATTTCATATTTAGCCTTTGTCTGGAGGGCATGTTTGTGAATTCCAAATGTGTCATCTTGTCCATTTGGCTCATCGTCGCCTCCTCATCACGCTCGTCTGTTTATTCAAGAAAGTTCCTTCGCTCCAAAGCGTTCCTTACATTCAGGAAGCATTTCACCTCCTCGAAGCAAAAAAAGCCATCTTTATGCGCGTGTGTTATGATGCGTGCGTGATCGTTTTTAGCTTCATGCGGCGCACGTCCGAGCCCGTCGCGCTCGTCGTCGTTTCTTCTCCATATTTGGCAGATAAGCAAAGAAAGAAAGAAAGAAAGAAAGATGGCGCTCTATCGCTCGCCGCTAACAAAACATAGCAATTTCCCGCCACGGAGGCGGGGGAAGAACGATCCATCACGATCCATCACGACCCCCCCCCCAGCAACCCCACACACCCTCTCAGGAGAATGAGCAGGAAGCCTCCGTTTACCGATGAAGCTGCGGCGGCGAATCATTTCGCGAGTTCACTTTACTTTGTGCGCGCGCGCGCGTGTGTTATCGACGGACAGCGCTGCTGTGAGCGTATCGATGACGGACCGTGACTCGGCACTTTTCGTATCGATGACTGACCGTGACTCAGCACTTTTCGTTCATGTGGTTCATCGTCCGGTGTGAACGCGACATTTAGGACGGCCGCTGTTAGCGCGTGCGCTAATCCATCCGCACACGCTTCTCGGTCGTCTTGACCAACAAACCAAGAAACGGCCTAAAGGCCTCTTTATACTTCCGATAACGCCCGCATTGCATCACGTGAACGACGAATTGCCCCGCGCGGCAAAAATTGTTGCTGCGCGTAGAATGCCGCGGAGATCGTCTCTCGTGATCGGTCCGCTTTGGTCACATGCAGTGACGACGTACTCAGCGTGCCCATCGGTTCGACATATACGATCTACGCCGGTCGATTTTGCAGCATCGTTAACCGTATCATCTGATCATCTCGGTCCATTTGTTCTAGCAGACGCCGTTCCACGCTCGCCATTGTTGTTGCTTTGTTCCTTGTTACTGAAAGGAAAGTAAAAACGGCTCAAACAATGCAGAGGAAACTCCACCCACAGCGGCCGTAGCGACGCCCCCGACTTGGAGGTGAACTGCAGCGCACTTTCAAAACAGCGCGCGTGGCTTGCGCTCGAGTATAAAGGCAAACTCCGTCGGCGCGAATATAAAGAAGCCTTGACTCAAGGCCACGTACTGGGCCCTTGAATATAACAGCGGTGTCCGAACTACGGCCCAGGGGCCATTTGCAGTCCACAGTCTGCAACACTTTTTCTAAAAAACTATTAACCGCCGTGCTAAGCAGAGTGAGTACCGGAGTATTAATACTAATGTTAATGTTAAGAGTATGAACTAGTCTTAACCAGAGTGTTTGGGAGTGTAATCAAGGAGAGTATTAACTAAAGTGTGATGTAACGCGTTAACCGAAGTATTAACAAAAGTATTGAGAGTATTACTACAGTATTGGCCAGAGTATCCATAAGTTTGTAAAAGAGAGTTTTATTGAGAGTATGAACCAGCATATTAACCACAATATTAAGGACAGTGTTTACAGGAGTATTACCAAACGTATTAATGATTCATGCAGCAATATAAGTTTTAACAAGAGTATGTTTACGTTCAAGGAAAGTATTAACGAGATTAACACGTGTAGCTTAGCTGTCATTAGCGTGCAAGCGACAAGTACGTTAGCATACGCGCACCTTGCTGTTGTCATTAGTGGCTGGCATTTGGACGCAGGTCACAGAGCAATGACGGTAACACTACCGAGCAGATGGAGGCTAACACGTGCGTCTGTGTGTGTGTGTGTGTGTGTGTGTGTGTACTGTATGTGAGTATGTACACGGTTTTTCCTGCATCCAATTTTTTAATTTTTTTTCTTACCTGCAACCACTACAGGACAACAATCTTATCTCCCACGCAGTCACTACTAACACTGCTGCAAAACAATCTACGTTCAAAAGAGTCACTACAGGACATCGATCGGCCCAACACAGTCACTAGTGACAGTACTGGACAACCATCCACTTAAAACGTAGTCACCACTATCACTACCGAACAACAGTCTACCCATACAAATTTTCAGTCAGCCCAAAAGTGCATTTTTGGTTTCAGACCGAACGATTTTTGTCACCGAAATGAAATGGCCGAAACACGATGCTGTGACGACGTGGCAAAAACTACGGCCAGCGTGTGGTCGTGTACACTATATTGTATACATTTTTAAAAAAAGCACCAAAAAAAACAGCAACGTTCGACAAGCATATCGGCGAATGCTTGTCGAACGCTACTTTGCGCCCCGCCCAGCAACCTACGAGCTGCGGCTAAATACGACGCTGAGCCGCTGAGGCACACGTTCGCTTGGCGTCCAAGTCACTAATCCTCGCCTCCGCGGCAGCGATTAAGCTACACTCGTGACAAGTATCGTTATCGCCAAGGGAGGATGAGGAGGAACCAACGGGAGAAAGACGGGGACGCCATGCTAATTGCTAGGCTATCGTGATGGAGTCACAAAACATTGAAAAAGGGGCAGTCCATTTGTCCCGTAGTTCTGGCTGCCAAATTGATCTTTCTACAGAGAAAATACCGGAATACGTGATAACGCTACACAGTCACACGTACGGGGCCGAAAGAAGTTATTATGTCACTTGATAACAGGGGCCTCTGAGTTTAAAAGTATATTATATCCTAAATATTTGAAATATAAGATAAAATAGGCTGTATTCGTCCCACAGTGGGTAAATTGGCATCGCTTTAACATCAACAGTGGATAGAGGAAATTGAAAACTAGCATGCAAGAGAAGACGTTTGGCTGCAAATGCATCCACCGTTGCAAGCGTGATGCAATAGATGCGTTCAAATAACAAATATTAAAGCCATCATTTCGGAACAATTATAGAGTCATGATTATCTTGTGCAATTGAACAGTATGCAGAATTATTTTTATCCTATTCCATAACATACGGCAATAACTGTCCCACGGTAATTCATGTTCTTGACATCATTTAAAAAATATGAAAATTGTTCTGGAAGTGAATTTTTATGAGTTGGCAGCTCTGCAGTCATACTACTAACTAACTAACTAACTAACTAATAATTGTCATAGTCAATTCTTAAGGTGCTTCGGCTTTAAGTTCCTCGTTTTCGGTTTGGGCCCAAATTCTCATTTTGATGCGTCATTATTATAGAGTGCTATTTTTCTTGATACAAAAACACATGACAGAATGTTCGATGGTTGTTTCGGGAGGCAGGAACGGATTCGTGCATTTTGCACGTCAAGGCGCCGCTGTAATATCCTGTCCGTGGCGCAGTTTTTCTCTTTTAGCCAAAGTCAGTCACCGACTGTAAATTGTCCAGTCGGGTCGCAGTAGGTCGCGCGGCGCGACGGCATCAAAATGGCGGCGGCGAGGCTGAAGTAGCGATGCCGACGCGCCCGTCTGGATGCTGCCGCAGTGTAACGGCGTTGAGATTTAAAAGCGGCTGCTGCCTGTGCGGGATTTTCTAATTAGAGCCGGTGACTGGGCTCCAGCTCGGCCTGGCAATAAATCATTGAGCCTCTCAGGTGCACGACTCCCCCCGCCCCTTCCCCTTCCCCTTCCCGCTATCAGCACGCCACTGGTGTTCCCCTGATGTTTCACTCCAGCAGGAAGCCACTGAGCACGGCGCACGTTCACCGTCTTTACTAGCAAAACATCGACTTTGAAAGCGTTTCCATTTGGCTTCCGTACTGCGGACCCGTGTGCTAACGTACGGCTCGGGTTCGGATCCTCGCGAGGTGAATCGAGTATGTCGCTCAGGCGAGCCGTCCACTGCGCAGTGGATCCTTTTGGATTACGTCGCATTGTTTTGATCACAACTTCCGCAATCAAATCAAGACTTTTGATTCACAGTAGATCAAAGTGGATTACTTTGGATTGTTTTAGATCGTCATCCAGCGTGATCCGTTGCAACCCGCAATGGTCTGCATGCTAGCTTCTCAAACCTTTGACGCACCTCAAAAAACGTTGAGTCTCCAAGTAGCACCATCGTGACCCACATTGAAATACGGCATCCGAGCAGGTCTTATTGTTCATCAAAGTACATTTAATATTATTGAAAGCCACTGTAACATCAGCCGCATTTGGAAAATACAACAAACCGCACTGAACGGATTCAATTAAACGGTACATACAGGTCCACTCAGTAAATTAGAATATGCTAGAAAAGTTCATTGATTTTAGTACTCATACAGAAAATAGATTCATTAAACATTTGGGAAAATAAGTTTCAGAGGGAAGATTCCTGCCAAATTTCTACATTAAAAAGAATTTCTGTTGTTTCGTGATTGTGCGTTATGTAATAGTCTAGTTTTTAGAGATGGCGAATTATGTGTGTGTGTGTGTGTGTGTGTGTGTGTGTGTGTACGTGTGTATGTATATACATAGTATATATAAATCTGTGTGTAGTGCATCTGAGTTTTTTTAAATTGAAATAACAAAATTAAGCTTTATAATGTATTGTGATGCACCTGTACTGTACATACAAAGTGTACGTAAATAAAAAGTTGACCTAAATCAAAGTTTAAAAGCCAACATTTTGTTTTCTCCCTCCGAAAACCCGTTTTTAGGGAACACAGACATATATACCGTATTTTCGCAACCATAACGCGCAGCGTACGAAAAGGCGCAGTCTCAGAACGGAGTCTATTTCTGCATTTAACACGTACATAAGGCGTCCCGTATTATTGGGCGCAGGCATGGTAAAACATACGCTAGCTTAAAACATACGCTAGCATGCACGCATCCACTGGCGAACCGTGGATTCGTTGATCTTGAATTCTCTGGCGCCCGCTCGATTCCCAAGTTCCTCCGCGTAACTGACAGCGTGCAGTTTAAACTGCGCTTCGTAAGCGTGCCTCTTCGTAGGTGCCGTTTTCGGGGTCCTTAGCCAACATATACCTTCTGTCTTTGCTGTTATAAAAAGAAATGTATTTCACTGGGCCGCCACCATTTGCTCTGTCAATAAGGATTGTGTTTACTATGAATGCCTAACATTTGAAATCATCGATAACATTTTGAAAATGAGATTTGAAGCATGGCTGTTTCAGCATGGGAGACATTTAGCCAGTTAAACCAAAGCGGCATCAAAAAATAGCTAAGTTACATTTTTGTTTTAAATTATAGAGTATGAATTTGACCCATATACTCCTCCCTCAACATGGCAAATAAACTGAGCCCTTTTGGCAAATGCAATCCAGGGTCCGCCGTTTTTGCATGCGCAAACCATGATCTGATCCCGATCTGACACATCCGACACGGCGGACGCACTGACGTACCAGTTCAATCTGCTCAAGGCAGAGTCGATTTACATTCGACGTCTATGGTTTGGAATCCCTGGAAGCAGACGTCGCTTCCTCCTCCTCGCCAAGATGCCGCCGACCCGTTGCCCGTTCACCATCTGGTCCCCGCACAGCCGAACACGTCGCCAGCTAACGGCATGTTGGCCCCGCCCATCGGCCAGCCGTGTGACACACATTCAGGGGTCCTGCAGGCGGCAGCCGCCTCATTTGCATTTCTAAGATGGAGGCAGGGGGGAGCGCCACCAAAATGAAACCAACGAGGACGCTGTCCGGCTAATGGGCAAGCGCGTCTTTTATCAGCGTCTCTTTTGTCTGCTCGCTTGCTACTTAAAAGGTGACATCATCCTTGGAAGTTAACACTCGGCTATGATTGGCTGACAGCTGTGATTGTCGTCTCACACGTTTTCAAAATTGCCCGTTCGGTCAATTTAAGACTAAGGACAGGACAAAGTGTAACACCAGAAACGGGACTGGGACTAACATCGGGACTAATGCTGGGACCGGGGACCAAACTGAGATCGGGGCTGAGACTAGGGCCAAAACTAGAACGAGGACTAAGAGTAGGCCCAGACCCAGGCCTCAGACTACTGCTCGGACTAAAAAAAAAAAAAAAAAAAGCACCGGGACTAGGACTAAAACCAAGATCAGAAGGAAAATTAGGACTAAGACCAGATTGAGACTAAGACCAAGACCAGAAACAGGACCAGGACTAATATTATTACCAGAATTAAGACCTGGACTAAAACTGAGATGGGGACTGAGAATTGGACTAGCACTAGGACTAGTGCTCAGGGCCCAGACCCAGGGCTAGGACTAAAACCAGGACTAAAAAACGTGGACCAAGATCAGAACCACCTCCGTAACAAGATTCAGCACGGAAACCATCAACAGGACTTCCACTAGACTCGGACTAGGATTGTGACATAGTTGATTTGCGTTGTTACTTTGATGATTCCCATATTGCGGTCTTGTTTTCGATCATGTTTTTGTTGATAAAGTCTGCATAGGTTGCCTCTCGTTTGTGGTTCTCTGCTGCACTGTAAGAACTTTGGTGGCTTGATAAGAACATTTATCAAGTGGAGCGCACATTCGGAAGAAAAAAAATCATCTTGCAATGATGCAAAAAGTCCTTTGAATAATTCATACATTTTAATGTTGCAAAGACACTTCCTGGCTATTCAACATCAGGACGCTAATGAACGCGCTAACCGCCTAGCCTGGCTCAAAGTCAGAAAAAGAAGTCAACAACTTGTTCTGTTTCATCCTTTTACTGATGACACAATTATTGTTATTTAACATCTGAGCGGCCTGCTAGGAAGGGGCACGAACAAGAAGCAGGAAATGGTTCGAACAGGATGCAGGATGTAGAACTTACATGAAGAGAAGTGAACAGGAAGTGGGGGGTTAACAGGAACCAGGCAGTGGAGTGACCAGGAAGCAGGACGTTAAGCCAACAGGAAGCAGGTGGAACTGTCAGGAACCAGGAAGTTGGACTAATGGGCAGCAGGAAACGGACCTTATTAGAAGCAGGAAGTTGCGCTACCAACAGGAAGCAGACGGTGGAAATGACAGGAAACAGGAAGTGGAACCAACCATAAAGTGGAATCAAACGAACGAACAGGAGCCAGGAATCAGGACTAACAAGAACCAGGATTTGGAACTAAGAGGAAGCAGGAAGTGGAACTAACGTCAAGCTGGAGATGCCACTCACAGGAAGCAGGAAGTTGTGTAACCAGGAAGCAGGAAGTGGAACTAAAAGGAAGCAATAAGTGGAGCTAACCAGAAAGTGGTATTAACACATCAAAAACGAACCCAGGAGTGCAACTAACGGGAAACAGGAAGTAGTTGGCGTGAAGAAGCCGAGCTGGTGAGCGTGTGCTGTTTTCTGCTGCCTAATGACGACTTGCTTGACTTCCTACTCAGGATGCACACCTGTCAATCACAATCAATGTACATGTGTCAGTGCGCACACACACACACATGTGCACACATTATTAGTTGTGTTTTTTGCTCACAGGAGGAAAATTTGACATCTTTGGACAGGAAGGCCTCATTCCCCTCTGAGTGCATGACTGCAGAAACGTGTGTGTGTGTGTGTGTGTGGCACAGACACACTGAAACGTCAGCTATTTACAAGTCCAATATTTTCCGGCACAGTCAACAGTTGCCTGGAGGCACAGAGGAAGATCCCATTTGGCTCAGCGTGTACGCCCCCCTTCATAAGCGCACACACACACACACACACGCTTGGGTTTAATAAACTATTGCAAGAAAGATTCAAATGGAGAAAACGTCCATTGACTTTTATCAAAGGCTGACGAGCCTCGGGAGCGCCGCGTGAATGAAAATCATGTAACACACACGCATTATGTACACACAAACCTGTTAGATTTGGTGCTGAAAGTGCTCCTAAAGTTGATTTCAGCGAGGATGTTCTTCGTTTTCATTGCGCTCAATGATGCGCTGTATGGCAAACATATTTTAGCTTTTGCGGCATCGCTAATGAATAAACTGTAACGTTAGCCCAGCTACTAAATAGAATGAGGATTTTTTTTTTTTCAAAAAAGTCTTTCATGTGTCAATATAAGACAAACTATAATATTGAAAATACAGTGTTCATCGTTTGTGTTGCCCATATTTTATGAATTTTCTTATGGGTTTTGTTTTTGTGCGCTTTGGGTGTAGTACCACCTTGCGCCACAACACACTGGGCAGCACTGAGCTCTACGAGAAGAGATGCAGTGTAATTAACAGCAAGAAGAAGAGCCAGAAGAACCCCCAATAATATTCGCTGTTCCTGCAAGTATTGCTTTAGACTGTGTTTGTATGCGTTGCTGCTCCATGTGTGTTAAGTATTACTTGCCAGAAGCTTTTTAGTGCTGGTCCTCATCCTGCTCCAAGTGCTGTCCCTGGTCCTGGTCCCGGTCCTGGTCATTTTCTTGGTTTTTGTTTTGGTACTAGTCTCAATCCTGTAGTCCTCTTCCTGGTCCTGGTTTTAGTCCTGCTTCTAGTCTTTGTCCTGGTCATGGTACTAATCCTGGTCCTAGATTTTAGTCATGTCCTGGTTCTTGTTTTGGCTCTTGTTCTGGATTTGGTCCTACTTTGGTTATATTCCTGTCCTGGTTCTTTCCTCGGTTCTAGTCTTGGTCCTGGTTTTCTTTCTGTTCAGGTCCTTGTTTTGGTTGTGATTTTGGCACTGTTCTTTGTCCTGTTCCTATATCTTCTCCTGGTCCTGGTCTTAGTAATGGTTGTATTCTTGGTTTTGTTTCTTCCCCTTGTCTCAATCCTGATCATTTTGCTGGTTTTTAGTGTTATGCCTCGATCAGACTACAGGATTTTAGCCGCGATATTGGCCCGCTTTACTATCGCGGGTGATTTCCCAGACCGGGCCCGACATATTTTGTCGGGAACGACAAAACCTAATCCACGGCCAAGGATTTGGCCCTACGATAGCCCTACGACAAAAAAGACAAATCTAGCATGTTTGATTTTTGGGGATATCTTCCGCGCAGTGTGACATTTCAACGACAACTCTCCGACAGCGCACGTTGCCGTCCTGGTCCTTCCCCTAGTCTTTGTCCTGGTTCTGGTTCTAGCCCTGTCCAGTTTCTTGTTCTGGCCCTATTTTGTCATCAAACAGCTTCTGACAAGCAACTGTACAAGCATTTCATCCCACACATTGAAGCGCTGAGATTTTTAGCAGCGTGCGACGTGCGCGTTCTCCCCTCCAGAGTCGAGCGTCCGTAATGAGCGCGGGATGAATGAATATTGTAATAATGTAATAAGTCACGATAATGTAGTAATTAACGATGTGATCATCGTGAGTCATGAACGGGCTTCATCATCATCATCATCATGGTCTTTTGTCCTTCAGGTCATTTTGAGTCCAGCGTAGACCCTCTTTTTGGAACATTTCCCGACTGACTACATCACACGTCGCCTGTCTTTGTGTTTTAGCCCCGCCCTCCACAGACTCCATCCAATCATTTGAGAGACCAATGTTGACACAAAACAATCGGGTATTTGTTCTGTGTCGTGGTTGTGTTTAGGTGTACTGTGTAGAAAGTGTGTAGCGGGTCTCCATACCATACCAATATAGTGGTCCTGTGTGTAGTGGTTGTGTGAATACTGTGTAGTTTCCCCGTTGAGGTTGCGTCTAGCGGTTGTGTATTAAGGCTTGAAAAAATGAGTGTTGCGATTGCGTGAATGTGGTTCTGTGTCTGTCGCGGTTGTGTGTTGTAGTGGTTCTGTTTCATTGTGCTGTGCAGTGGTTGTGTTTGACGGTTGTGTGTAGTAGACGGTGAGTGCGGATTTGGTGTTTCTGTTGTGTTTTGTAGCGACTGGGCCCGTTTAGCACCGCAGGCTTAATTTATCACCGTAGCGCCGCCCAAATTGATGTGGGGGGTGTTTGAAAGGTGGGGGTTACGGGCGCGCTGGCCCGTTGAGCCAATCAGTGCTCTCGGTTCAGCAGCTTCCCGCGGCCCGTGATGAAGCTATTAAAGATGGCTGACTGAGGCCAGATGGTCGTCGGCGAGTGGGGAAGATGGAGGGTGAGCGAGAGAGGGAGGGAGGGATGGAGGGATGGAGGGAGGGAGGTCGAGGACGCTGCGGAGACAAGGTCAACGCGGGGAACTGGAACATGCACACTCCGCGTACTTTACACTATATTTGCAGTTGTGGTGCCCAACCTTTTTTTCTGACAAAGTTCAACAGGGCTTGAGTTTCCAGATTGGATGGTAATCGTCGGCAAAGGGGCTTGGGGGTGGAGTGACGTAATGTCCCGATCGGAAGGTAATAATCGACCGTCTTCCGCTCCGTTCAAAAAATCCAAGCTCTCTGTGCCACGGCCCAGTGGTTGAGGACCACTGCGCTAAAGTATTAAGTGATCCCTCGAGTTAGCAACATTTTGATACTTTTAAACATAATAACATCATACTAACAACATGTGAAGTAAACGTACTCACTATTGAACTTGATTCCGATTTTGAAAGTACTGCACAGTCACGCTGATATTATTTTCGTCCTTCTTTATGAAACAAACCGAAGATTTGTTCTTGCCATCATGGCTACTGACAGGCGCAGACTTGCTCTCTTCCTTCGACAGGTCGAGACGTTTCTCGCATCATTTCTACTCGTTAGCTTACACTGCCAGCACCTTCAAAGGCACAGAACATTGGCACGGTGGCGTAGCGCTTTAAGTATTGTAACAAAACACGGTGACTGCGAGACGCCAACAAACGCTCTCTCGGCTCCCCCGCCCCTCGGTTGCCCTCGCACGCACGGAGAAGCGATGACTTCGAAGACACTAAGAAATCTCAGCGCTCAGCACAACTGAGGTCTTGTACTGTACAAGTATTTTATTCCTTGTAATATGTGTTTTAATTGTTATTTTTGTAGTCTAGAAAATGCTTATTTTACTACAACAATTAGTCCAGTCCATCCATCCGTTTTTTTTTTTTGCACTTATCTGGGGTTGTGCGCAACAGCTTAAGCAGAGAAGCCCAGACTTTAGACCAGCCAGGAGACGTAGTCTCTCCAGCGTGTGCTGGGTCATCCCCAGGGCCTCCTTCGGGTGGTACGTGCCCGGAACACCTGACCAGGGAGTATTCCAGGGGTCTCGTCTCGACCAGACGCCCGAGTCACCTCGTCTGGCTGCTCTGCTCTCTCGGCAGCGACTCGACTCCGCAGAGGAAACTCATTTCGGCAGCTTTTAATCGTGAGCTTATTTTTTCAGTCACGACCCACAGCTCGTGACATAGGTGAGGGTAGGAACGGAGATCAACCGCTAAATCCAGAATTCCTCTTCACCTGATACAGAGTCGGCACCAATCCGCCTGTCCATCGTCCGCTCCATTCTTCCCTCACTTTTCAACAAGACGCCAAGAAACTCCTCCACTTGGGACGGGATCTCATTCTCATTTCTTCTCAGTCAGCTGCAAACCGCTCCAGCGTGAGTTGAAGATCCCAGCTTTTTGTTTGCAGATCTTTTAGCCCAGGTCTCTCGGGCCACATCTTCTGATGCAGGTAGCCTAGTCCAAACCTCCCAGGTCAAGAACCTCTGGTCCAGTTTGCCTGGTGCAGCTAGCATAATCCAGATTCTGGTCCAGAACTGCTGGTGCAGGCCTCCTGTTCTACATCTCCAGACCTCCAGGAGAAGATCTCCTGGGGCAAATATTTGTGTCCAGATCTTTTAATCAAGGTCTCTTGGTCCATTTATCCTGGTCTAGAGATTCTGGTGAAGATATCCAAGTCTAGATATCCTGCTCCAGATCTTTGTTTCCAGATATTTTAGTCCAGGTCTCTCGTTCCAGATCTCCTGCTGCAGATCCCCCAGAGAAGATTGCCTTGTCCAGACCTCCCAAGTCATTATTTTCTTGTCCAGTTAGTGAAGATTGCATGTTCCAAACCTCCTCCAGATGTCTTGAGCTCGGTTGTCCGGTCCAGGTCAGCTGGTACAGGCCTCCTGGTCTCTACATCTCATGGTCCACACATGTAGATCTTCTGGTGCAGATCTTTGTGTGTAGACCTCTTAGTCCATGTGTCTTGGTTCAGATCTCTTAGGTCTGATCTCTCAGCCTAGATCTCTTGATACTGATCTCCCAGTTCACATGTCCTTGTCCATAGCTCATGTTCCTGATTTCCTAGTCCTGAGCTTCTTGTACAGATCTCCCTGTCCAGGTCTTCTGTTCCCACCCTGTACATACATAATGTACATAATGTAATCTCTGTATCCACCAAGAACAAACGCTGGATCTTTAACTTCAACATCAAATCAGTCTTAGTTTAAGGATCAGAATCATGTAGGACCACAACAAAACAACAACTACAACAACAACCAGGGAACTCCAGAGCATTTTAAACAGATCCTTGCATAATATCCTGGAAATTCACAGGCCACAACTAATAAGTCATGAAAAGCTGTTGAAAATGACCAAACAAAAACGAAGCCACACACAGATCAGACGGACGAAGTGGGGCTGGATGGGACGCCCAGGCGGCCTTATCGTAGAACCCTGTGATCAAGGGAAGACCCAAGACCAACTGAAGGACCAACTAACCAACCAACCAAACAAACAAAAAATCTACGTGTGTTTGTATTGTGTGTTATATGTACACACACACACACACACAACAACAGCAAAGCTGAGTGTCATAAATAGAAACATTGTCTGCATGGAGGCAAGCACTTTATTGACGCTTGTTGTCCCCTTTATGCACACACGCTTTATTTCCAATATTCATGCATGCATGTGGAAACGTGTGTGCGTGTGGTAAATGTGTTTCATTCACTGTGTGCATCACTAAAGGTCTTGTGGGGTGGGGTGGGGTCTTACTATGACTGGAATAAACCACCACATCAAGCTTAATGTGTGTGCACACCAGAAAAAAGTCACAACACGACACCAAGACTGTGTCAATGGCCTGTAGGTGTGTGTGTGCGCGTGTGTGTATTCGGTATTTGTATATTTGTGTATACTGTCAATATATAGTGTGTGTGTTGTATGTGTCTATGTGTACGTTCTGTATATGTGTGTACACTTCACGTGTGTTTGTGTATGTGTATTCTTATGATGCATACTGTATATTCTGCATGTGAGTGCGTTTGGGTATTCTGTATATGCACTGTATGTGTGTGCGTGTGTTCCGTATATGTATGGGTGCATGCGTTCTTTACTGTATATATGTGTGAATGTGTGTATTGTGTATATGTATATACTGAATGTATGTATACTGTATATGCGCACTGCACAATACTAATACTGTATATGAGAATGTATGCACAGTATGTTTGTGTGTGTATACTGTTTATGCATATGTGTATGTATGTGTGTGTCTGTGTATACTAAACATTTACGTGTGTGTGTGTGTGTGTGTGTAATATTGTCAGGGGGAATTTGAAATGCTTATCGCTCCTGGAGCCGCAAAGCACGTTTCACATTAGAAAAAAAATCATTTCCGTGGCGCTGTCACGGCGAATCGTGACGAACGAGTTAAATCATTGTAATGCCGGTCGCCACGGTGACATCCATTCACGGAGCGTGAGGTGCGAGCCCGCTTCCGGAGTGGCCGATCCGGGCTTTTCGGTACCTGTACGACCGATGACACAGTTTGGTCTGCATTTCCCCATTGACTCCGCCTAAGCTGCCCTTTGTCACCGATTCTGTTCATAACTTGTATGAACGGAAAATGTTAGCACCGGCGAGGCGTTGAATGGGTCCGGTTTGGTGGCTTCAGTACTGCGACTCTGGTTTTTGCAAATGATTTGGTTCTGATCATCGGCGCTGCAAGAGCGGCAGCCTGTTTCATTTTGTAACCTTTTTTATCGTGTTTGTTTTTTTTTATTTCTGAACCTCAGTGTGTTTATCCTACTGCCCAAATATGGACATGGATGCACAATTTGTACTGGCTCGGAGCCATGGCTCAGGGTTTCACCTTCGATCCAGAAGGCTTCTTCTGTTTTAAAATTTTTGGTGTGAGTCTTTGTTGGGCGTGGCCAACAATAGGTTGTTGTTGTTGTTGTCCACTGTGGTTAGCGAAACGACCGTCCCGCGTACTATTCCGTCGTTCATACCGCTTGTTGCAGAACAGCTCGTTAGGGCCACTCTCCCTGTTGAATGGGGCGACCTTCGGGGGGAGAGATGTCAGGACGTTACACGCAGACGATTTCTCAAACGTCCTCCGCTGTTTAGAGATGGCTTTTCTAGTTTAACATAGACGGCTTCTCTTACATCTCTTTTAAACCAGCGGTCCGCCCTATCCAGATTTTGGATGCTGTTCTCTTCAAAGGAATGTCCTTTCTTCTTGAACTGCTGACTCGGGACCCGTAGTAAGGGTTTTCGAAACCTCTAAATCAAGCCACAGTCTTCAATTCTCGCTGGAAAATAAAGCGGTCGGATGAGGATCACCACCTCCAAATCCGGGGCCACGGTCCTCAGTCGGGAATGAGATCCTTCCCCGAGCGTAGGAGTTGAAGTATCACGCGGTCTTTTTCACGAGTGAGGGAAGAATGGAGTGGGATATGTACAGACAGATTGGTCAGTGATGCAGACTCTTTATTGGTCTGTCGTGGTCAAGAAGGATTCTGGATTTAGCGGTCGAGCTCCGTTCCTACCCTCACCTCTGCTCACGAGCTGTGGGTTGTGACCCGAAGAACAAGAGAGCGGATACAAGCAGCCCAAATGAGTTTCTCCCTCAGAGGCTCTCCCTTCGAGATAGTTTGAGAAGCTCAATTATCCGGGAGGGGCTCAAAGTAGAGCCGCTGCTCCTCCGCATCGAGAGGAGCCAGATGTGGTGGCTCAGGTATCTATCTATCCAAGCCAGGACACGCCGGAGAGACTATGTCTCTCCCTCGGCCAGGGAATGCCTCAGGATCCCTCGGAAGAGCTGGACGAAGTGGCTGGGGAGAGGGAAGTCTGGGCTTCCCCGCTTAAGCTGCTGCCCCCACGACCCGACTGCTGTTAAGTGAGGAGATATGGATGGAAAATGGCGCAGTCCCTAAGTTCGGAATCATTCACTCATTCCCTAATCACGATGTAGAGATTTTTCGCAGCGGCATAGTGGGCGTGACCCGAGTGAGGAAAAGTGCTACAAAAAATGGATGGATGGAGATTATTAGCGGCCTTCTTCGTCAATTATATTGTGCACTATATACAAATGCTGTAAATCCAATAAGATATACTGTATAGTCATTAGGGAGTTGGGAATAAGTCAACCATTCCCAACACAGCCTTTGTCTTTTTCTTTGACTTCCCTGCGGTGTCACATTCACCAGTGATGGCAGAAGTTACTTCCTGTGTGTGTGTGTGTGTAGATGTGTGTGTGTCCGTCCCATACTGTGTGTATACTCACACACCTCTATAAGCTTTTGACTTCACACTGTGCCGTCCATTTGTTGTAATGTGATGAGGTGCCACCTTGTGTGTGTGTGTTGGTCCGTAGCCAAAAGCACCATTTTGGTATTCGCCTCCTTCATGTCCTCACCACGGGTCGTTGCACGTCTAACACCTCACACCTTGTACAAGGTTACATCGTCACTCTGGGGCAACCAATCGAATGACGATAGGCGTGGCCTATAAGTGTATTCATCGCGTGTGTGTGTCTTTTATTTATCAGGAAAAAGTCAAATATAAGAGAGGTACCGCATTTGAAATAGCAGGCAGCGGCGTGCCAGAGTTTTTATGTGCACTTAGTGCATTTGTTGGTTATTAGCTTCTCTCATGAAATGTGAATGTCGTTAAAAAAAAAAGAGTGATGACTCAGCTCCTTTTCGGACATCGTCTTTATTGGCAAGCATGAGGATGAGGAACAAAAGCAAAAAACATTTGAGGCATGTAGGAGCGATGGATGAGCAATGAGTGAGTTTTGGTGGCCTGGTAAAAACTAGGGTGCAACCGATTAACCAGCTGATATTAGCCCTTTTCAAATCAACAAAGAATCGGCCCATTTCTTAAACATTTTCCTCTCTGTTGTCAACAAATACTGAAGGACAAAGTATTTACAACGGTCGTATGTTCTGCCTGCCTGTAATTCATACTTTTATTGTTGTAAGTTTTAAAGGACCAAAAAGAGAGTTATTTTATTCATTACGTATTTTAAAAATGAATCTGCCGATTGATCGGTTATCAGAATATTACTCTGCCCGATATCAGAATCGGCATCAGCCTAAAGGTATCAGTCGCTTATTAGTAAAGACCTTCGGCCAGGACAGGAAATGGAGACGATGTTTCCCAAATATAGGAAGCAGATGTAATGGAAAATTTCACATTTGATATTCTATAACTGTTTTTTGTCTTTTTGATCACGAATGGCAACAGTTGCGATAATTGGAATACACGCGAAGTGAATGCAACGTCTGCTCAGGGACAATAGCGAAAGCCGGAAAAGCCACGTGAAGCCGACTGCCTGAATTTCCACGAGAGGAAGGAAAAACATCCAGAGTTTCAATCTTGAGGCAACATAATGCCGCACGGCTCCTGCAGAGTGAGGGAGGGAAGAGGCGGAGTTTTACAACACGTCTCAGGGAGTCGAGCGTTCAAGAGAGTTGTTGTTGTTTGTTGTTGGCGTGTGCACCTGTTAATCAGGACCTAGTTTACAACAGCTCAAGTATCCTTCTCCTTTATTTCTACTTTCCACCCTTTATTCCTTTTTGTATCGCACTAAAAGCATGTGCACTATTACAGTGTTGTAGCAGTGATTATTATTATTATTATTTATTTATTTATTTTAGCCGAAAAAAAATCCTTCGCCTATGATTGTACAACCGCTAGGAGATTTTCCCCGATGTGGAGCCGGTTGACGTCTGTTCGGCGAAGAAGGCGTCCTGCGGTTGTTTGTTGACATTCAAACTTAAACTCGCAGCCATCGCGAGCGACGTCATGCGAACTCTGATAGTACGTTTACAATTTCAGCATCCCGGCAACCTCACACTGGAGACTTCAATCATGTTCCTCTGAAGAGATGCAACAATTAATCGATTAATCGACAACTAGTCGATTACCAGATGAATCTATTTTGATCATTGATGAATCATTTAGCAGCGGCGCCAAACTCATTTTTCTCGTGGGCCACACTTTAGCTTCAGTTTCCCATAGAGGGTCGCTATGACTACGAAACCATAGAAATGTGTCATCATTTTAATATTACACATACACAACAAATTGATGGATAATTAGTTCTGAAGTCAGAAGTGACGGATAAAAGTGGGTTAAACGATTGTTCAATTTACTGTAAAAAAGGAATTTGATGACAAAAAAAAAGCTTGTTGTCACGTGTGGGAAGTTGCTGGACGGAGGCAGATGTAAAATGATGACGTTTTTTGAGGAAAGGTTATGGAGGTGGTCCTGGACGTGTGGACAGGTGGCAGGCAGTGGACAGAAAAGGGCGGCAGCAATGGCGTGGGTCAGGAGCACGGGGCAGCGCTGAGAACGAGGAGACACAAGAGTTAACGAGGGAACGAGGAGTTAAGTGGCTTACTTGAGTAAGGCGGGCCGTGGTACCGCGAGGAGGGACTGCAATACTTTGGCGAGGATTTCCGGGAACAGGCGGGCTTATGTGCACCGGTGGTGATGAGGCTGCTTGGAGACAGGCGCTGAAAACAGAGAGGGGAGGGGGGAGCGCTCCAATAATGGAACTGCAGGGCAATATGTGACACTTGTAATATCTCAATGATACCATTTATTACATATGCAGTTTTGCTATGGAAAATGGACAAGTATCATTTGATTTTGCAGGCCACAAAAAATGATATGGCGGGCCAGATCAGGTGCCCCGCGATTGGCTGGCGACCAGTTGAGGGCGTACCCCGCCTCTCGCCCGAAGATGACTGGGATAGGCTCTCGTGAGGATCAGCGGTACAGAAAATGGATGGATGGATGGGCCGGATCAGGCCCCCGGGCCTTGAGTTTGACAGCGGCGGTTTGGAGACATTGTTTGGCTTAAAATTGTCAAAATCCTCCGAATTTCAGCCTCGCAACAGCAAATATTCTCCTGTGTCTGACATCTTCCATGTTTGCAGAGGGATTATCTTTGTGTTTTTTTCCAAATAAGACATTTGCAAACATCTGCTTTTACTTTGGAAAACAACGATTGACATTTTCTAACAGATGTTACGGACCAAACCAGTAAGTGAATCCTAATCGACTTATGTTTGTGCAGTTTTTGAATCAAGGGATGGAAATGATTATTTTAAAAAAATCCGATTCATCGATGAATTGAGAAAAAAATCGACAGATTAACCGATGATGAAAATAATCGTTAGTTGCAGCCTTGCTCTCTCGTCGACAAACCATTTGCACGACGTCGACCGTGCAGCAAGAGCGACTAAAACGTCGGACCTCCTGTACGCCGACTGCTAACGCCTCTTTTGTACCAGATGTGCGTCAGACAGCCAGAAGGAACAGAATGACTCTCATGGTAAAGATTGACTCTCATGCACTGACCTCGCTCGCCTCTTCATCGCCTCCTCCTCCTCCTCCTCGTCCATGCACCCACATTCCGCGTTCTGTCTGTCACTCCGACACGGACGCGAGCAGATGGACGTTAAACGAGCACCCGACGTCATCGAGCCAAATGATGCTGAGTTAATTGCCGTGCTTCACTCAAGCGCCAAACGAGGAGTTGGCGACCAGGCGGGAACGTCCGTCCCACCGACGTTAACGAGCCCGCCTTGAAATGCTGCCGTCATCGCATTTTAATGGACGCGCTCAACTGATGCCGCAACAAGAACCACATAGCTTAGGCTTTAGTCGACTAGCCGAATGCTAACGCTAACACATAATTGGAAACCCATACGGAGCCCTTTAACCAATCGATATTTGAACAACCCATTTAGACATTCAATGTAACAATACTGGCAGCACGGTGTAGGACTGATTAGAGCATCTGCCTCGCAGTTCGGAGGACCGGTGTTCAAATCCCGGCCCCGCCTGTGTAGCGTTTGCATGTTCTCCCTGTGCCTGCGTGGCTTTTCTCCGGGCACTCCAGCTTCCTTCCACATCCCGAAAACATGCACACTAGGTTCATTTGAAGACTCTAAATTGCCCGTAGGTGTGAATGCGTGTGCGAACGGTTGTTTGTTTGTATGTACGACAAGATGGACGATTTTGAATAGCAAAGAATTTGACTTTTCGTTATTGCGTGTGGGCGGAGCATGGTGGCAAAGTTGGATGAGGTGAGTTCAATGTAGTGAAAATGGGTTTGGTTCGGTTGTGCAACCATTGGAATGTTTTGAAAATTCTCCCAGTCTGTTGCACTTAGCAATGTCACATTAGGTAGACATGTCTGTTACGATTAGACCCACAAACAAAGTCTCAAAAAAAACATGCCTGAAAAGACAGTTAGCCATTTTGGTTTGAAGCGGACATTTTAGGTTCATTTTACATTTCGTGGGGTCCCCGAAAGCAGTTTCACCTAGCAACGTGAAATTTGTTAAATATGTCTATCATGTCTATCAAAACAAAAAAATCTTAAGAAGCCATTCCCCAAAAGACACAGGAAGTCAGCCATTTTGGTTTGAAGCAGCCATTTTGGGCCCACAAAGCCAGTTTAATTTAGCAACATGACATTTGGTAGATGTCCATCATGGGGAGAGCCACAAAAAAAATCTGGAGAAACCATGCCTGAAAAGACACAGCAAGGCTGCCATTTTGGTTTAAAGCTGCTCTCAAGGTTTTTTTTTTTTTTTTTTTTTTGCCGTTTACTGGTGTTCTTCAAAGACAAACTCAAAAAGATTGAGTAAAATTGCTACCAAATTTCAAGGAGAGGGACTAGATAGATTGGCGATCCTCAATTGTCAGACATGCACGTATTTTCGCATTGCACGTCAGCAAAGTTGGATGAGGTGAGTTCAAAGTAGTGAAAATGTACGTTTGGCCGTTTAACTTAGCGACGTGAAATCTGGTCGACATGTCTATCATGAGCAGATCCCCCAAAAAAGTCTCAAGGAGCCATGCCCAAAAAGACACAGGCAGTCTGCCACGAAGTGGCCATTTTGACGATTTCCAGGTATTTCCAGCCCCAAGGCCGACTCCCTGTATCCTCGCATCAAGTCGTCCATCTTTCCCGAGCGCGTCCTTCACCTCGTACGCCGGTACTGTTTGCATCTGGCGAGCGGACATCTCTCCGCAGAGGACTCGACGTGTCGGCTCGCCGTGACGTTTCCGGTCTCGACGCCCAACCGGTCGCCGTGACCTCGCGTCGCAACGTTTCAGATCCGACGCCAGCTTCGCTTTGGCGTCTTCGCACTGCGCACACACCTGAGCTGCTGCTTTGGCCACAAGCGCCCCAGACGTGTTGTTCCATGCGCTCGCTGTTATTTGGAGCGTGTATGAGGGTCAACGCTGCCCCCCTCCCCCACCGCTGCCGTATTTTCCGCCTTCCTTGCAGGGTTCATAACTCAGGAAGATTCAATCTTGACGTCTCTCGCGAGGCCGGAGGAGGCGTCGACGTGCCGTACGGGCGCAGAGGGCCGCTCGGATGATGTTCCATTCCGGCAGGCTAACCGGGCTTAGCGCTGCTACTGTGCTGGAATGCACGGAGGACAAAGAGGCAGTCTAGTCTGATACCTCACGTACATCTAATATGCGCATTTTGGAAACGCAGCGCAGTTTACATGAAAAATGTGAGCGTTGGCCTGAACGGGATTTTTATTTCGACACAAAAAAAAGGCAAAAGGGCACGTGCTTGAGCACCGCGTGGTGTCTGTGTGTGCACGTGCCTCGATCATAATGTTCATGTTTTAAAATGTATTTGACAATTTTTTTTAACCCCAAATGGCAGAATACACAAAATAAAACCAAACAAAAATCATCTCCATGGTAGAAGGAATAACATTTTATTTAGTGTGTGCACTGTATTTACAAATACACGTTTTGTGTTGGACGAAAAGCACTCAAGACGTGTCAAAAATCTTTCGTTGCAAGCTTCATTCTCATTGGCTGCGCACCTCCGGTGATTCAACAATGCAGCTTACGATTGGTCCAAACTGAGCCAACAAGGCTGCCACTAAACTGCAATGAACTGCTTTCGAAGTTTTGGATCGCAAGCGAATGGAACGAAATGTGAACATCGGTCCATTAACGATGACAAAGCGCCTTTGGAAGGATTCTAATCGTAAATGATGACACTTTTGAAAGTAAGTCCCAACTTCATCATTTATTCGACAGTGAAAGCAAATTGTGCCACAGCGCTTTTCGGTATTGCTTGCTGGCTGTCGTGAATTCCCACCAAATGTGCGTCGTTAGTTTCCGGGTGTGAGCGTCTAATACGTCAAAAAGTACAAAAAGAGGAGAAATGCTAATGATGCTAGCATACGGGTAGGTGCACAATTCCCACTTCGGTGGCCACTCTTGCGCGTTGAAGCCATTTCATGAAAAAAAAAAAAAAAAAAAAAACTGAACATGAAAATAAAACACACACTAAACCCCCTTTTATCGCGGTCGGTACGTTCCACCAACGATAGGTGAAAATCCGCGATGTTGACGCCGTATTATTTTTTTAAGATGACTTTACTCCTGGTTAACACACATGCCTCACAGTTCTGAGGTTGCGGGTTCAAATCCGGCCCCGCCTGGGTGGAGTTTGCATGTTCTCCGCGTGCCTGCGTGGCTTTTCTCCGGGTACTCCGCTTTCCTCCCACATCCCAAAAACATTGAGGACTCTTAAGTTGTCCGTAGGTGTGAATCTGAGTGCGAATGGGATTTGTTCATATGTGCCCTGCGATCGGCTGGCGACCGGTTCGGGGTGTACCCCGCCTCTCGCCCGAAGATAGCTGTGATAGGCTCCAGCGAGCCCGCCACCCGCGTAAAGAGAAGCGGTACGGAAAATGGATGGATAGATAGACTTTACCCCTTTACCCAGACGATTGCAAGCAAAAAAAACCACCAAAATGTTCAAGCAAACCATATATTAACAAAGGTCTGCTGACTTAATGCTAATATATAATATGAAATGCCATAGACAAGCTAACACAAATTAGCATAGCTTTTATAGTGTTGCAATAATAATATCAACCAGTGATGCCAGTAAATGCCAAAATCCGCCATTTTGAGTAATGAGCAAAGTAACGCGTTACTTTTCCCGGGAGAGTAATTGGACTCCAGTAACGTCTGCAATCCAACAACAGTTACTTTTGCGTCATCGATGTCTCTCACCAAACGGTCATTTGTAGCTGCCGATTTCAACAAGGAACAGTCCAAGTGTGCAGCCGCACTTCACCGAGACCGCCCTTTTTCCGACAAAGAGAAGCAAGCCATCGGGAAGTGATTGTTTATTACGCACGGTGCGGTACCATAGAAGTGCAACGAAATGCACGATTTCACACTATTTTTGTTATTTTCCTTGGTAAAACGTGGATTTGATTGTTGTTAGCTTTTTATTGACACATTCCGAGTACTGTTTTACTGTTAAACGGGCAATGCGTTGTGGGTTAACGATTCATACCGAGTGCGCGATCATCAATCGGTCGTGGGGGGCAAGGTCTGACTCACTGAAGGACTTCCAATACTTAGCTTCAATTATATTTACAATGAAAAGTGAGAACTCTCAACTTGGGCTGTGAGCTGGTTGAACGCGCTTGCACGGCGAAGACAAAAACCTTTTCTCGCTCTTCGCATCAAAATGACTATGGTGGGAGCAATGGTGTGTTTGTTTGTTTGTGTGTGTGTGTGTGTGTGTCTCACTCACTTTCATGTTTACGTACACACACAGTTGCTTTCATGGACCACAATGTACTGAGAATGGTGTGCTTGTTGACGTTTGGGAACTTCCTGTATTGTGTTGCCATGTCAAGTCTGCACTAAGTTGCTGATTTCATGTAGCTTCAACTTGACAAATATTGAAGTTATTGCTTCATGTCGATGACATCCTTCTGTAACTTGTGTGACGTACGGTTGAGCTCATGCTTTTTTTGTACTGTGGATAAGTGATATTCCTGCCACTTGGCAGCTGCTGAAAGTAACTCAAGTATTTTTTTTCTTTTTCTAATTTACTTACTTTTGAAATCAAGTAATCAGTAAAGTAAGTAAGTTACTTTTTCAAGGTGACTGTGGCAACACCGGTTGCAACTAACTATTATTTCAGGAAATCATTCATCTGTTGGGCGGCACGGCGAACAACTGGTTAGCACATCTGCATCACAGTTCTGAGGTTCTGGGTTCAAATCCGGCCTCGCCTGCGTGGAATTAGCATGTTCTTCCCGTGCCCGCGTGGCTTTTCTCCGGTTTCCTCCCACATCCCGAAAACATGCACGCTTAATGCACGTTAATTGGCAAATGGTTGTTTGTTGTGAGTGCAAATGGTTGTTTGCTTCGATGTGCCCTGCGATTGGCCGGCGACCGGTTCAGGGCGTACCCCGCCTCTCGCCCTCAGATAGCCGGGATACGCTCCAGCACGCCCGCGACCCGTGTGAGGAGAAACGCTACGGAAAATGGATGGATTTCATCTGTGGATTCTTTTTTTCTCCAAATAACCGATGAATCTGAATTTTCATCCCTTTATTCAAAAACAGGAAATTATTTCAAATTGACTGTCGAAAATGTAAAAGCATGAATTGATGTTTAGTGACCTTGTTTAACATAAAATTGTCCAAATCCTTGCAATTTCAGTCCTCCATGAAAGCAGACTGATGATCTTTGTGCTGAATCAAAATAAGACATTTGCAAACATCTACTTTTACTTTTGAAAAGAGACGAGTAACGAATCATCATCAATTTGTTTGTCAATTTGAAATAATGCCCTGTTTTTGAATAAAGGGATGGACCTTTTGTATCCGATTATTGATAAATACATTTTTTTTTTGAAATCAATTCTTAAAATAATCAAAGGTTTAAGAACCGGTCCGATTGTTGTATTTTTACAGTGTCCTCCTTTTTGAGTTTCCGATGATGTCCACACGGTCGCCCCGAGAAGACCACGTCAGCCAACTTTGGCCCGCGGGCGAGTTCACCTTTGGCCCGCACAGCGAGCGCCGGCACGTCAACCCGTGCGGCTCTCGTCCGACGTGACTCATGTGAGAGGATGAAGCGCGACAGCGTTTAGAGCCTCGTCCTCGTCTCTGACGTGACGGCAAGACGGGGCCGCCTTTCCCGTGTTCGGCGAGCGCCGGGCCCCGGGGACGTCTAATGAGTCCGGCTCGTCCGTCGTCCGCCATCAGCGTCAGGGCGGGCCGGCGCACGCGGCTTTCCTTACCTTCAGCGCACACGAGTCAAAGCGACGCTCCTCCTCCTCGCGGCAACATACGGCCGCCGGCCCCGGCTCGGCTTTAGTCGAGTTGACAGGCGCAATTACGTAACGCCTCTCCTCCGTTACCCCCGCCGCTTTCCTCCGTCCTCGGCGTGTGTGGTATCGTCCGATGGCCGACGTGCGCGGAGGGCGCGTCGAAATGGACGTGGCTGATAAGTGAGATGCCGTCTTGAAACGCCAACTTCCTACAGCGTAGTTCGCCAGCGACTTCAAAAGCTTGAGTCCGACATCTAAAAACACTAGGGGACATTGCGGGGCATAATAGGAGACGTTTTGGGGGACTGTGGGCAAAAATGACATCATGGGAAACGATTTAGTGTTTTCCACAGGACCGTAATTGATCTGAGGTGGTGGGTACCCGGCGGCTGGCCGAGGCGGGTGATGAAGTTAAACAAACGGCGAATGAGTTATAATATATTTAAACATTTCAAATATATATATATAATTACTTATTTAAAAAAATAAACAAACAAACAAATATAAAGAAATGAATATTAAATGTCAAATCAAAGACTTAAAGGGCTCTACATTCCATTCTTTTCCATTGGTCGCACTGGACCACGCTCCCATAATTGGCATACCGTAACTTCGTATCAAGTAAAGATCGACAGTGACTCGAGTTATAGCTGCAAAATATTTTACTGTGAATATGAAGTTTGTATGCTACAAGCAGTGGCTTTTATATAATTTTCCAAGCCAGAAGTGAAACATGTTCAGATGAAAGCAAAGCACAACAACGGGCACAGGTTTCCATTGATTCTGTTTTGGGACTCTTCCGAAATGCTGCACTGAAATGAACGTGACAGCAGCATTAACTTAATGTCAGCATAAATGGGCGGTTTGGGTTCAGGAAAACAATGATTCTATAATGCACTCATTTATTAACAAGCAGAATTGTTTTTTCTTATAACAACGTAGCTGCTTTCAAAACATGCTATCCATAAAAGTACAACGAAATACTTGAGTTGGAACTGTTTCAAAAATGATTTTAATGAAGAACTTGTTGATTTACAACAAGAGTCACGTGGCAGTATGAAGTGAAGCAGGACACTGCGTAGTAGTTGCAACGACATATCCTTATTTGTTTCACAAAGATCATTTAAACAACTTGTGGAAAAAGGAGTTAACAGAGTTAAGCTCGTTAACTAACCCTCCCCAAGAACAAACGAATCCCGAATCGGAATTTTCATCCAAAATCAAAACAAATCAAAGAATATTTTTTTCTTCTGGTAAGCGCTATATATATATATATATATATATATGTATATATATATATATAAATATATATATCTGTATGTATATGTGTATGTATATATATATGTGTATATGTGTGTGTATATGTGCTGGGCCTAGATCGGAACGGTTGGAATGTATCCCACCAATAAACCAGGGTTAACTGTAGTGAGGTTAATTTAGTGCTTGTGAAATGTTGTACAAGCGGATGTCCAGATGAAAAAATAAATAAATAAAGGTTTTGTTTTAATCAATTGTGATTTATTTCTCTTTATTAGCACGTGCGACGCGCCAGGGAGCTAGCCTCAGCACAATGAATCACGACTACATGAATATGGATGTGTATGTTACATCAACAAGTAAATATTTGCAATTAGCCCGCTGCACTACGTTTGCGCCCACATATTCCCTCATGCGTGCCACAATCTTTTATGGATGAGGCCAAAGCGTTGCTAAAAGTTGGGCGTCGGGCCGCGGGACACATTTGACTAAATATTAACGTCTCGCTGCAGATATTCATGAAATGATTCATCTAAAAAAACACGTCTCCCGTCGAGCGTGAAGTCAAACGTGTGCTCTTAATGACTCCATAGGAGCTTTTGTGTAATTGTTTTTTTTAATTTATTTTTTTAATTTTTCCTTCGGTGGGAGGGTATGTGTAGAAAAAACAAAAAAGAACAAGTGCAGCTCCGGTCGGGGCCGCCCGCGGGAGCACAGCTGGGCTTTCGGTCGGCCTCGGCGGGACAACGCAGACGAGAGCGTGACGAGCGCAGGATGACAATCGCTTCTGCTTTCGTAAGCTGCTAGCGGAGCGCTGACGCTGGGGAGCATGTGCGCTATTGTTGTGCGCCCTTTCTCACTAGTATGGACGTTCGTCTCTTTTCAACACTGTCATTAGAAGTCAAGGAATTGTTTTTGTCATACCGACACACATTTACACAAATGTGTTATCCAAGGTTCCAGTTTTGCCCAAGAAGTTTCAAGCCATATCATGAAATATAACTGGAATAGGAAATAAGATGGAATAAGATGTGTTTTATATGTTCAGTTGTTGTGTTAATGTTGTCTATTTTGTCATGATGTGCTGCTGACCTCTTGACCAGGTCTTTTGACCCTCGTGAAAGAGATCCTGATCTCAGTGGGGTTTATCGCAGTAAATAAAGTTTTTTTTTTTTTTTTTTTTTTTTTAAAAAACAACCGAAAACTTACTTTCAGTTGTGAATGCTTGGAAAGGTGCTCATGCAGCAAAGCTTTGGAAGCAGTGAAAATACAAATTCCAGAGGCTTCACTTGCACATCATGTTTCCATGATATTTCCACAGGCTTTTGTACTTGAATTAAGTGTTCACCTATGGTGAAAAATGCTCAAAGATTTTGCAGCATGAAGTAAGATTTAGCGGTAGAAACAGAGACTCGGACTATTGCCGGGCACCTGCGTTGCACGGAGTCGGTCCGGCAACTCTCGGTAAAGTGTCGTTCGGGATGTTCCGCTTTGTATGTGAAGAACTGAGCATTTCTTTGCATGTTCGTGTGTCGTATGTACGGTTTTACGGAACATTCACTTATCAGGGTTGTCATATGAACATATATTTACGCAAATATTCAATGATGCACATTTGTGAATTGATTGCTAGCATTAATTAAACTCCTAAAACAAGGTAGCATTGTATGAGAAAAGAGACACGCATGATTATAGACTGTATTTGCTCCAATCCAATCCATCCATCCATTTTCTGTACCGCTTATTCTCAGGCGGGTCGCGGGCATGCGGGAGCCTATCGCGGCCGTCTTCGGGCGAGAGGCAAACAAACACCCATTCACACTCACGTACACACCGACAGGCAATTTAGAGTCCTCGATCGACCTAGCGTGCGTGTTTTTGGGATGTGGGAGGAAAGCGGAGTACGTGGAGAAAACCCACGCACGCACGGGGAGAACAAACCTGCTGAGCCTGTTGAAGGAAACGCACGAGTCCAACATCATGGCCTCCATCATGTGGGCCACTGAATCATTCACTAGTCCCTCAGAACAGCTCAGTTGGATTGAATTTTTTATGCTACTTTTGATATCGTGGACTACAGTGGACCCAGGCGGTTCGGCACCTGTGGAGTCACAGATTTGTTTTGTTTTTTCAATTTTTCTCCATGTTTCTCTTTTTTTTTTTCCCCTTTTCATTTGGGGGGAACCAACCCCGAAAGCAGTTATTGGCGGTATATCCCCGCCTATTCAAGAATTTTTGGGCTTAAAAAAATCAATGCAATTAAAATAGGTGTCAATTCTCCGCAGATTTTCGCTATTTGCGGTCCGGCCTTTTTCCTTATAGAGGCCATACAAATCCTGTTGTGGTGACTTGGCATGAGGGAACGAGTGAATTATTTGGAGTGCAGTAACTCCTGCACAGGTGTCAAATTCAAGGCCCAGTTGCCACGTCTGGCCTGCTACGTCATTTCGTGTGGCCTCCGTAAGCAAATTATGTGCGCTACTTCGTCTTCTTCTGGACCAAAATTTCAAACCGTCTTCAAGTTTAATAATGTCGGGAAATTGCAAGCGTTTTAAAATAAGAAAGTTTGGCGTGACGCAGGCAGGTGGACCATTTTAACTGCACCAAAAAGTAGCGGATGTATGAAAAGTGGGTCAAAATGTCTGCCAAAATTGTATTTTTTTCCAAAACTAGCGGGTTCCACTGTATACACTGCAAAAACTCAAACTCTTACCAAGAAAGTTTTTCTCATTTCTAGTCAAAAGTTTCCAAATTAATACCATTAGACTTATGATAAGACTCATTGCCTAAAAAAGCAAATCGTTTTTTGACAATTGTCACTTGCTTGAAGCAAATTTTAACTTGAAATAAGTAGGAAAATATTATTATTTCTTTATTTATTTTTTTACTAACTCCACTGGCATTTAAAAAAAATGGTAAAGGGGTTAAACTCGACTCCTTAGACATTCCACCAGCCCTCCAAAATGCCCACTTGACTGCGTAGCGCATCGGGAGGGATTCCCAACACGGCCGATGACATCCACGCGCTGCTCGCTAGCTTCTCTCCAGCTTCTCATTTCACCCCAGCTTTTTCTTTTTTTTCTTTTTTTCCCCCTTCTTGGCTTCGTGTGTGGCGTTTGCGCTCGCTAGCAGGTTAGCATGCGAGCCCCAGGCGGCCAGTGGAGCCGCTGTGACAAGGTCAAAGTTCCTTTCCCGTTCTTCTGTCATTTGTGCTTATTTAGTTTCCCTTTTCCCGAGGCCGACCTTCACCGGGGCAACCGCCTTGTTTCTAAACAACAACGAGACAAATCCTTTGCTGCTGAGCACGTGTAGTTAGCATTTGATGCTAATGACTTCTTGTGACGTCAATGAAAGCGCTGCTCGCGCCCTTCCTGGCTCACGAGCGGCTGCTGGATTTGGCCTTCTTAGCGTTCACGCCACCGGAGAGGGCCTCATCGTGTTGCCGCAAAGCACCAGAGGGATCTGTGAGCGGAAGTGCCAGGACGAAGCAGCCATTTTACGTTCACACGAGAGCGGACCGCAAAATACATGCTGTTATTTCGCAGACATAAATAGGAATGTTGCTCAAAGTGTCGCAACTGTTGCATGTCTTTACCGCTATTACGATTGTGTAATGTAATGTAATGGCTTCAATGAGTAGTCGGGCTCCCTTAAGCACTTGTATCCGCAGAGTTTGAAGGGCAACGTATGCAAATTGTGCAACTGAAGCCGTTTATGTCTTAAGCGTTATGCGAGAAGTGTATTTCAGTAGGCCGCCACCATTCGCTGTCAAGAAGGATTGTCTTGACTAAGAATGCCGAAAATGTCAAATCATCAAGAACGTTTTCAAAATAGGACTTTTAGGCGTGGCTGGAGACATTTACGCAGAGAAAAACGTAACATAAAAATGGTTCAATTCGAATTGATGAGTACATATGAAAATGATTCCTATATTAACCTCGAACTTGTCGAATAGCGACGGGTTGCGCTCTCATAAATGTGAAGTGTTGCCGCTCTGCGTAAGCGTCTTTTGCATATCCCGCACAAATAAACTCCAGTTAATTGAGAAAATTAATCAATCACACATCCCTACAATTTGTATCCAAGGTATTAAATATTCATTTTCCCATCACGCGTGCCCTTTCGTGAACATGTTGATTGAGTTGCGAAGCAAGAATGCGCTCAGTCACTGAGCCGCATTGGGTTTTTCTTCTTTTTAAAAAAAACAACAACAAAAAACCAAAAACCTGCATGTGCTCCAAATAAAAGATTTTTTCTGTCTCCCTTCGACAGAGGATGCATTGTAAGGCCTGCTGTTTTATTCATGAGCGCCATCATTGTACGGCTAGAGGTCGTCTGCGTCCTGCGCCGCCGCGCTCCAACCATTTGCCTGCACGCGCGCGTGTGTGTGTGTGTGTGTGTGTGTGTGCGTGTGCGTGCGCGCGTGCGTGCACGCGCCACCCGCTAATAGTTTTCCTTGAGCTCCATTCATGCAACCTGTTATCTGGGATTAAAAGCTCTCTCCCCGGAATACAACTGACGACCTTGGCACCTGCCAGTGTTTGACCTTGAGACCTCACTCGTGTCGGCGTGATGAGTCCGGCTCCCGTTTGATTTCTCTTCTTATCGGGTAGCTAGAAAGATTTCACGTACTTGGCAAGTCAAATGTTGGACGTCGATCACGACGTCCTCGCATTTTTAAATCTGTCATCGTGCGATTCGGTCAAGTATTCCTTCCTCGTGTTGCGCTAACGCGTCCACGTGGACAGGGATGTCACTGACTGCTCACGACAGTATATGTATACACACAGACGCGGATACGTGCACTCTAAATGTGCCACATGAATCGTGCTTATTTATTTTTTTTCAGTTCATCGGCCAATTATCTCAATTTTATTCTGCCAAATATGGGAATCGGCCTCCAAGAATCCACATCAGTCAAGCCCGTAAGATGTCTGTTGGATCGCTTTGGTCAAAATAGCCCAGGGATAAAATAGTAGAACGTAGACATTTTTGCAACATATTTCTCATCATGGAGAAATTGTCTTGTTTTAGGGGCATATCTGGCTCATGCGGCGAGCGCTTGGCGACAGGCCGATGGCAAGGCGGTGGCGCTGAGGCGTGTGTGGGGGGTTGTGACCACCTGGAAAGACAATATTATTTTTTTTTAAAAATATTATTTTCACTGGTGGAAAGTGAAATACAAAAACAAAAAATGCTCATGATTCAGTTACTGGTTTGGTCTCGAACGATAGAAAATTGGCAAAAAATATCATCACAAATGTTTCAAAGTCAAATCAGATGTTTGTAAATGTCTTATGTTAATTTTAAAAAAAGATAATCAATCTGCTTTCATGGAGGAAGACAGAAATCTGATAATATTTTCTGGTGAGAGGCGGAAATTCCAACTTTTTGGACAATTTTACACGAAAAGAAATGAACCGATGATCAAAATAGCTGTTGATTCATTTGATAATCGATTAGTTGTGGATTAATCGATGAATTGTTGCACCTCTGGTCCTAATGTTATTGACAGCTTTTCTTGTTGTTGGGAAATCTAATGAGATTGTGTCTGCTGAGTTATGACGTCCAAATCGGTGTGTTGCGGTCGAGGCGTGTCAGTGAACATGCGCGCACGCGCGCCAGCGAGCAGACGCGCTCACACGCACACATGCACACGCTGCAGTAAAGGTCACATTTGATTTTTACAGCTTGAAGAAAATGAAAAGTGACAAAGCAGCTTTTGCTCAATTGACTCCAAACCCTCTTTTCCCATTTTTTCTTTCGCGTGCTCGGCGCAGGTGAGCCGTGCCGTCTCGCGCCGCTCCTTTTCGACAAAATGTCGCCCTCCGTTCGTGCTGTTCGGCAAGCGTGCAAATGAGGACGGCCAAAACCGAAACCGCGCCTCTCGTAGCGTCGAAGCCGGGAGAGCTTCGTTAGCGAGGCGGCGATGAAGAAACGAAGCGCGTCTTAATGCCACCGCGGCGGCGCATTGCCAGCGGGCCAGCGGGCCGGCGGCGACGGAGGAGCTGGCTAATACGTAGCGGCTAACGCTCCGGCCTCTCTCTTCCGCTTCGTGCTGCTCTCTTTTTGTCAGACACGTCTAAAGCAGACGCACGGTGAAACCAACTCCGTTTATTAGGCCGCTGTACGTAGGTAGGGGAAATATAAAAAAAAATCTGCCATATTGAGAGACCATATAGTTTTATATTGTTGTACCCCTCCTACATGCTTTAAACACATTTAAACTTATCAAATGAATCGACAACTATTTTGATAATCGATGAATTGTTTCCAGACCTTCAAACTCCAGACCAGATCTTCAAATTGTCCAAATCCTCGCAATTTCAGCCTCCCAACAGTGAATATTCATCTGAGTTTGAGTGGCGTCTAGAGCTTCAACTCACGGTTATTCCGTTAATTAAGAATTATTAGAAAAATCGTTTGATCTGTTAATTTGCTATCTTTTTTTCTTTTCCATGAATCAATTGATTGGATTTCCACCCCTTGATTCAAAAACAGGATCTTACTTCAAGTTGATAGTGCAGAAAATGCACAAACATAAATTGATGATGATTCAGTTCCTGGTTTGGTACGTGACATCCGTCAGAAAATGTGTTTTCCAAAGTAAAAGCTCGATGTTTGTCTTATTTTGAAAAGATAATCAGACTGCTTTCTTAAAGGACAACATAAATCAGAGAATATTCGCTGTTGAGAGGCAGCAATTCCAAGGATTTGGACAATTCTACAAACAAGTGGTCTCAAAACGATGAATCGATGATCAAACTAGGAATGATTTGATCCTCGGTTAGTTTCGTATTCATCGATGAATTGGTCGCACGTTGTATGTTCTCGGAACGGAACCTTTGCCACCCGGTTGACGTCATTTCACGCACAGATGTCGGGGCTGCCGCTTCGGTCTGCTCTGTTGTGACTATAAATAGCCCCGCAGCACATTTACATAAAGAGCTTTAATGGCACTTGAAATATTCAACGCTTCCATTTTCACCTGCCATCTTCCTGGGAATTGTGCAGAGACGCTCGACCCGAGCGTCCGCTTTCATGTGCGCGAGCGACAACGTTGTAGTCAACTAGTTTCAAATTAGGCTAATGCAGGACAAACATTTGTGTAACACACAGTAAAGTGAAGTTAGTAAAACTTGACAGAGACGAGATTATAATGTTTGTTTGAAGACATCAAAAGAATTTTGTGACAGCCAGATCTCGACAGGACTTGAAGTGCAAGTCCACTCCCTTCTTTCGTCTTAGCAAGACTCCTGTAATATTTGTTGCATTCAGTGAGCAGTTTTCTTTCCGAAAATATCGTGAGTTACAATAAAATTGTATTTATTGGCGGCACGGTGTCCGACTGGTTAGAGGGTCAGCCTCACAGTTCTGAGGACCGGGGTTCGATTCCCGGCCCCGCCTGTGTGGAGTTTGCATGTTCTCCCCGTGCCTGCGTGGCTTCTCTCCATCCCAAAAACATGCGTGCTAGGTTCATTGACAACTCTAAATTGCCCGTAGGTGGGAATGTGAGTGTGAATGGTTGTTTCTTTCTACGTGCCCTGTGATTGACTGGCGACCAATCCGGGGTGTACCCCGCTTCCCGCCCGAAGATAGCTGGGATAGGCTCCAGCACGCCTGCGACCCGCGTGAGTAGAAGCGGGAAGGTAAATTGATGGGTTAATTTTTAAAATTCTTTTTAGTGTTTCAATTTTTAAGGTTTTTTCAAATGCCTTCATTTCATTGGGGAAAGGTTTTTCAATATTTAAAAAACTAATTGAAGGGGGGGGTTAATTTCTTCAGAAATTTTTTTTTTTCTTCACTTATCGGATGTTTTTTTTTCAGCTGCTTTTTCATGTTTTAATTTTTGGGGAGGTTTTTTTTCTTTTTTTATGAGCGGTGGATTTTTTTCAATATTTAAAAGTATTGGTTTTGGGTTTCAAAAAATAAAATAAAATTAATTGCTAGAATCACAAAACAAATTACAATTCATTTTTAAGAATTATTTTTTTTTTTCCTCACAGATGTTGCATCTCAATGGGTTTATCCCACTTTAATAGATGTTAAATATATATATATATATATATATATATATATCAGTTTTTAAAAATGAGTGGTTTTTTTTTGTGTTTTTGTTTTTAACAAAACAACATTTTTATTCCCCCCCCAGTGTGCTAATTTAAATGAAAATGATCCCAATATGCCGACGAGCATGTCGATGACGTTCATAACGGGAGCGTCACGCTGCCTCGCAAATTGTTGAACTTGCTGACTGACACGCGCATCGGCCAATCGGCGGCGGCGGTGGGCGTGTCTGGGTGGGGGGGGGGAATTCGTCGGTGGGGTTAGTTTGCTAAATGACTGCAGCACGAGCATCACACGCGGCCGCGGCGTCCCTCCCTCCCGCTGCCTTTTCGCGTTCCCTCCCGCGACGCGACTTCTTCTCTTTCTCCTTCCCGGCGCGTCTGCACCGGCGGCGGCAGCAGAAGCGGCGGAAAGAGCGGCAGATGCGGCGCGCATGGGAGGAGCGTCCGCCGGCGATGGCTGAGGAGCGCGTGCGCCCCTGAGGAGGAGGAGCAGCAGCAGCAGCATCCTCATCGTTGTCGTGGGGGTCCACTACTCTCCCACTTGGATTAAAACACTTGGCGAGAACCCCTGCCCGCGCCCCCCGCGCGTCCCGTGCCCCCTCATCTGAAGGAATATGCCTCGTTTTGCCGCCAGCTGTGAGGATCTGTAAGCAGGAGGAGACCCCTCATCTTCCTCCTCCTCCTCCTCTTCCTCCCTTCCCACTCTGGAGCCCCATCCCGGACGCCCCCCCCTAGCCCCCCCAACCCAAACCTGTTTTTTCCCCAAGAGGACACAGGTGTGATCGCATGGAGGTCTGACGCCCCCAAACTCACCTTGGAGGTCCTCCACCCCGCACCTGCGCCCTCCCTCTTCCTTTGAAGGGCAAAGGGAAGTGTGACCCCCGCTTAAACCCCCCCCCCCACCCACCCATCTCCCTTTGACCCCCGCCTCCCAAGAAAATGAGACTCTCCAAAATGTGCCGCCTGAACGCACTGAGCATCTACTTGTGGGAGACGCTCGTCTTCTTCAGGTAAGAAAAAACAACTGAAAACACAAACTCAATGGAAGCGGGAATGTTTCTCACTTTGGGGGGGGCAGCGATCGGGCGCAGAAATGCAGCCGAGCGCCCGCTCGAGGGACCGATCGAGCGGGGATGGACGCGGTCCGTTCGACCAATGGGATGCCTCGTTGGCGCAGCGTGGTGGATTTTATGCGGGCAGCCTGTTATGAAAGCACTTCGCAGGTCTGCCTCGCAGTGTCGAGGTTCCGGGTTAGAATCCGGCAAGCGGTAGGTCGAGTTTTTACACCCGGATTTCAAAAACCGAACGGAGCAGATTTCGAATGGCCGTCGACACGTGGCCTCTGATTGGCTGCGGCGCTGGATGAAAAAGAACAACAATTCAAAGGAATTCAACAAACTCAAATTCTCTGCCTAGTCTTAGTCCTGGTCCAAATCTTGGCCCTATTTGAGCTTCTGTTTGTAGTCCAGGTCCCAGTCTTAGTCCCCGTTGTTGTCTTAGTCCCGGTCTTAATAGTGGTCCTCGTCGTGGTCCTGTTTTTGTTTTTGAGGTCACGTGCGACGGCGTCAGGTCTTCTCCCGCCCGGAGACGACTTCCCTCGTCACGCCGCGCCATTGGTCGCTTCGTCATCGCCGTCCGTCCAATCGCTTTCCTCGTGTGCCGCCGGCTGCCGCGCCGTTCAGCATTTGGAAAAATTGAAAACAACCCAAAAAATGGACATTTTAGCCATCCGGACAACTACAAAAAAAAATGAACCCACCGCAAATATTTTGAACTCCTGTAAGAATTCCAATTATGGTTTGAGGAAAAAAATGACCCCCCCCAGTTGTTTTCAAACATGACAATTCCCCCTTCCCAGAAAAGGAAAACATTGAAACAAAATAATAATCATACATGTAAATGATTGTTGCTTCTGTCGTTGAAAATGCATCTACGCTGCTGTGCACAGCTTCCACTAACAGCATGACAAGTTCGACTTTTCTGAGCCCTCGAGAATGGATTTTTCAAAAGCAGCCATAATGCATAAGGTCATTTCATTGGGACGTTTGACGTGAGGTGTGTGCTTCGGAGTGGCAAATGTTTTGCAGAGGTCTTCTTGCCCCACCTGGATGACGCACAGTACATGAGAAATCAATTTGAGAGAGCTGGACAGAGTGTGGCATTACTGGCTCATTTTATGTTGATTGTTTCACTTTTAAGTGAATGGATTATTCATATTTGTCTTTACATTAGGGCCCGACTAATTAATCTGCCAGCCGATTTAATCGGCCGATATTGATTTTTCTATTATTTCTGTGGACTTTGATGCAAGTTAATGCTGAAGAATTCAACGTGACAAAAAAAGAAAAACCTTCTAAAGCTTTGTTTTGTTTACATCAGGAGAAATCAAGCAAATCCTGCAAGGAAGAACACGGAAACATAAGCAAAAGTTGTTTTGAATCATCTAATTGTCACTTGCTGTTCTTTGATTTTGAATTTTTTGTTTATTTTATTGACACTGGGGATGGGGGGAGGGGGTGGGGGTGGGGGGTGCAAACCTTTGTGCTCAAGGGCCACGTTTCATTTCTGGAAGGACCTGGTGCAGCTGAAACTCGGTGAACGGCATCGGCGTTTTAGCCTATTTTGGAGGGTGCTGAAGCGGCCCTAAAATGACTTGAGGGATCCATTTTTGTCCTTTTGTTTTTCAGTTGTATGTTAGAAAAGTGTCAAACCTTACAGAACTTGAAGAGCAAAGATACAGTACATACGGCGCGTCCCCGCATGACCTCCAAAATGGTTCGCTCCACGCAGCCCCTCCCACCTCTGGCTCTGAGCCAAACGCCGCCTTCCAGCGACATGGCCGTAGTACCCGGCCGGCTTCAACCGGGATACAACGTGGCACGTTTTGTAACTTCAACCACTCGGTACCTTGCTTTTCTTTGTGTCAAATGTCTCTTTCCCGTGTTGAAACAGCCATGCGTCCAGTTCTATTTTCCAAAAGTTCTTGTTGATTTCAAATTCAAGGCTTTGGTAGTAAAGGCAATTCTTATTGACAGAGCAACTGAAATACACTTCTTTCATAACGGGAAAGACAAAAGTGCACAATGGTAAAGATAAACCGCTTCATAAAAATGGTGCAAGGTTTGTTGCCCTTCAAACTCTGCGGATATAAATGCATAAATGATTCCAACTCCTCATGAAAGCCATTACACTTATACAATCGTAATAATGGGAAAGACATGCAATAGTTCCCACACTTTCACAAATTCATACATACTGATTCATATCTCATTTTGCTGTCTGCTATTGTGTCAATGCAAAACGGCTGCCTCATCCCAGATCCCTCTGGTGTATTGCAGGAGCATCCGACAATGACATTTCCAAAATGGCTGACAGGAAGCTGACAGGCTGAAACAAAACTTTTTGGGAAAAAAAAAAAAGAAACCTTCAAACAAGTATTTCAAGTACAAATTGTAAAAACGTCTGAAAAAAGCTATGATTACTTGCAGTAGTTTACACTAAACTGGCCTCATTACATTTATGACTGGCCCTCTTATAACTAGCTAAACTAGCTAACGCTAACGTACATGGCATTGAGCTGGTGTTCATCTGTAAAGGTGTCACTTCCAAAAACCTTCTGAAAATCTTGCCGGTGTTCCTGTGAGCTCAACAAATACGGGGGGGGCTGTCGGTGGAGCATTAAAGGCGCATTCATCAGGTCCGCCATCGAGGTTCTAATCAATGTTTAGTGATAGGAGGGCGGGTGCGGGCTGATGGTATCAATTAAACGGCATCAGAGCCCGAGCAGCTGAGGTGGCGATATCCCGACGGCGCTCCATTAACTAAACGGCGCGCTCGGAATGCCAACGTCCTCTGCGGCACCGAGGCGCCGGGGCGGGGGTGACGTCAGGTAGCGCCAGTGCGCCAACACTCCGTAGAATGAAATTGTTCACAGGATGCGTGGGGAATAACAAGAAGAACAACAACTAGAGAATGCCATTTGTGGAGAAATCGGGAGCCAATACTGACGAGACAACACTGAATGGAAATGCTGCGATGAATTGTCGAAGACTTGAACTTGGAGTGATTTGAATAGCTCGAGATGTGGAAGGAGGAAGAAAATAAACTGGGTAAAAATTAGGGTCCGGCTGGTTTAATCGGCCGATATTAGCGTTTTCAAGTCAGCAAAAAACGGCAAATATTTATTTGTTCACACAACATGAGACAAATATAACAACATTCATTCTTCCGTACCACTTATCCTCACGCGGGTGGCAGCCTATCCCAGCTGACTCTGGGCGAGAGGCGGGGTACACCCCGATCTGGTCGCCAGCCAATCGCAGTGCACCTAGAAACAAACAACCGTTCGCACTCGCAGTCACACCTACGGGCAATTTAAAGTTTCCAATGAACCTGCCGCGCGTGTTTTTGGGATGTGGGAGGAAACCGGAGTACCCGGAGAAAAGCCACGCAGGCTCGGTGAGAACATGCAAACTGCACACAGGCGAGGCCGCATTTGAACCCGCAACCTCACAACTGTGAGGCAGATGTGCTAACCAGTCGACAACTTTGAAAGAGAGAAAATATTTTGCTGCTTTTTGGTGGAAGGAGGAGCTGTCGAAAACAAATATGGGTCATTTTCGTATCATTTGATCAACAACAGTAAAGACATGGCCCGCTGAATTTCAATCAATTCATTGTATTAATATGAGCATTTGAATTCTCGGCTGTTGTTATCTATCAAAAGGTCCGAATTGAAATATAAATAGAGCAAAGTAATATTTTTCAAACTGTTAATGCCGAAATCTCTTTACTGACATTTTGTGAAGATGCTAAAGACATTTTTGGATATATCCCATTTTTCTCCTTTTGCTTTATTGATTCGCTTTTCCCATGAAAACTAACACAAACGCATCTTAGTGTTGAAAGAGTTGCTTCTTTTTTTTTCTTTTTTTTTGCTTCTTTTCCAAATGTCACTCAAGCCGTCTTTGGCGTTAGCGCCACTAGAGGGAGCCTCGTCATCTTGTTGCAATACACCAGAGGGACCTGGGATGAGGCAGCCGTTTTGCATTCACGCAATAGCAGACAGCAAAATGAGATATGAATGAATATGTATGAACTTGTGAAAGTGTGGGAACTATTGCATGTCTTTCCCATTATTACGATTGTATAAGTGTAATGGCTTTCATGAGGAGTTGGAATCATTTATGCATTTATAGCCGCAGAGTTTGAAGGGCAACACACCTTGCACCATTTTTATGAAGCTGTTTATCTTTACCATTGTGCACTCTTGTCTTTCCCGTTACGCAAGTCTCTTCGCACACTGCACACCACAAGATAATCACTCTTAACACACACCAGGATAATCACTTTTAACACACACCACACCACGAGATAATCATTCTTAACACATCACGAACCTAAGGATAATCACTCTTAACACACTGTACACCACAGGATAATCCGTCTTGTGTGCAGTGTGTTGAGAGAGTCAGAATCATCTTTATCTGGCCAAGTATGTCAAAAACACGCAAGGAATTTGTCTCCGGTCGTTGGAGCCGCTCTCGAACGACAATAGACGGTCATTTGACAGAACATACTTTACTTTTGCGACACAAAAAACCTGAAAACAGTACGGACAGTCACCGAGCAATGAAAGGTTACCAGTAATGCGGAAAGGCTGATACGTGTTCTTGTTTGGGGACAATTGTGCAAATGATGCTGAGTCCTCGAGCAATTTCGAGCAGTTTGAAATGAGTAATAGAGCAATAATCTGGTCCAGTGAAAATTGTGCAAATGGCGCAGAGACATCAAGAAAGGTAAGCAGTTTCAAGTGACTAGTAGTGCGATAATCTGGAACAGTGTCCATTGTGCAAACGAGGCAGATATTTCTCCGGCACGAGCGGCCAGTATCGATCAACAACAGATATGCAAATAGTGCAGCGTGGCGAGCGCACGAATAATGTGTAATTGGCTTGACTGGATGGATTGTGATGTGTTAAGACTGATTATCCTGGTGTGGTGTGTGTTAAGAGTTATTATCCAGTGGTAATCGTGGTTGCGGTTATCCTGTGGTGTAGATATTAGGCATGATTATTCAGGCGTGTGGGGTGTGTTAAGCATGAGTATGAGGTGGTAAGAGTGCTTATTCTGTGGTGTGGGGTGTTCACAATGATTATGCAACGGCGTGGTGTGTTTTAAGTGATTATCTGGCGATGATACAGTGGGTATGTGTTGTGGAAAGTGTTAAGCGTGATTATTCATTTTGTGGCGATGTGCTAACCAGTCGTTCACCGTGCCACCTTGGTTATCTTTGTCTTCGGTCGTCATATGTCAAAAAATGGCTGATTTGAAACGGGCTAATATCGTCCGATTATTCGCTCGGGGTCCTAGTAACCCTGCTGTGGGGAGGTCACGGGGGGTTGTTTGGCGAGATGAGACCAATTAGGAGTGGAGGTCTTCAGAGGAACATAATGAGTTAGACTTAGTGCTAACGATTGCAGTCCGGCTCGAGCGCAGGCCGCCCTCTCGCCACCCACCGCCTGTATGCACGCACGCACGCACGCACACACACACACGCGCGCGCACGCCATTGATCCGGAATAATCAGAGCAAGCGTAACTTTGATCATGAGAGCAAGAGAACAGGAAGCGAAGGCGGCGGCTTTGAGGCTTCGAGGGCTTCGCTTCTCCGACGTGTCTGAGGTTCGCTTCCATTCTAGCCGTGTGTTCAGCATCCATTACGTACCTTTGACCCCCCCCCAAAAAAGAAGAAAGAAACATTGTTTTCCCAAGCCCTTGAGGTTGGTAGTTTTCCAACTAAGTCTTGGAGCAGTTTTTCTGCCGCAGTTTGGACGGCTGGAGCTTCTCATCGATCGGTTGAAGTTGTCAAAGAGTTGGAAGTATATTTGAGGTCATAAATGTGTACTATAGGCTGTCCCACAAGTTTTTTTTTTCTATTTGGTTTCCGGTATCAGATGTGAGGCCAGCAGCATTCGACAGCTTAGACTTTGCTGTTTTTGTAAGCACATCATACTTTTTTTTTTTTTTTTTTTTTTTTTTTTTAAATCATCAATGAATTGGATTTAAAAACACATTTTTCAAAAGTAGGACATCATTTAAAATGTACAGTGCCAAAAATGCACAGACATAAATTGATTTACCTTCTAACACAAATTACAATAACGATGTAAATACAATCCTCAATAAATAAAGCAATTTAATCACTGAAAAACTGCAAACTCTTGCCTCGTAAATGTAACTTTTTTCCGAGTGAAAACATCTTACTGTACTTTAAGACAGTGTTGTTTTTTTTTTGTTTTTTTTTAATGATCTTTACTGGCTATATCAGAATCATCTTTATTTGACAAGTATGTCCAGAAAACACACAAGGGATTTGTCTCCGGTAGTTGGAGCCGCTCTAGTACGACAACAGATTGACAGAGAACACTTAGGAGACAGAAAGACATTGACAAAAGAAAAACAACTGAGCAATAAATGGTTGCGAGTTATCTGGTAATGCCGGTACATTTTCTTTTTTTGACAATTGTTCAAAAAGATGCAGAGTCCTCTCGCACTTAGAGCAGTTCGAAAGACTCATATTGCAATAGTCCGGTGCAATGACCATTGTGCAAAGGGCGCCGAGACTTCCAGCGAGTAGTGCGATTATCCGGGACATTGTTGATTGTGCAAATGTTGCAGATACTCCTCAGTCAGTGTGCAAATGGAGCAGATGCTACTCTGGCATGAGTGGCCAGTATTGGTCAACAACAGATATGCAAATAGTGCAGCGTGGCGAGACAACTACAGTGAGAGCACGAGTAATATATAATTGGTCCCACAGAAATGTGACAACGAACTCCATCCATCCATCCATCCCTCCGTCCATTTTCTGAGCCGCTTCTCCTCACTTGGGTCGCGGGCGTGCTGGAGCCTATCCCAGCTATCTTCGGGCAGGAGGCGGAGGACACCCTGAACTGGTTGCCAGCCAATCGCAGGGCACATACAAACAAACAACCATGCGCACTCACATCCACACCTACGGGTAATTTAGAGTCTCCAATCAATGCATGTTTTTTTTGGAATGTGGGAGGAAACCGGAGTGCCCGGAGAAAACCCACGCAGGCACGGGGAGAACATGCAAACTCCACACAGGCGGGACCGCGGATTGAACCCGGGTCCTCAGAACTGTGAGGCTGACGCTCTAACCAGTCGCCCACCGTGCCGACAACGAACTCAAGTCAACTAATTGTCAGCATGTTGTAATGGAATTGTAGGTTAGGTGTTTAAGAAGTTGATCGCAAGAGGGAAGAAGCTGTTGTCTGCTAGTTCTAGTTTGCATCGATCGGTAGCGCCTACCTGAGGGAAGGAGCCGGTGACCGGGATGCGGAGGGTCCGAGAGGATTTTGCACGCTCTTGTCTTAGTTCTGGCAGCGTGCAAGTCCTCAAGGGTGGGTAGAGGGGTACCGACAATCCTTTCAGCAGTTTTGATTGTCCGTCGCAGTCGGAGTTTGTCCTTTTTTGTAGCAGCACCGAACCAGACTGTGATGGAAGAACACAGGACCGATTCGATGACCGCTGTGTACAACTGCCTCAGCAGCTCCCGTGGCAGGCCGTGCTTCCTCAGAAGCCGCAGGAAGTACATCCTCTGCTGGGCCTTTTTGAGGACGGAGTTGATGTTGGTCGCCCACTTCAGGTCCTGAGAGACTATAATTCCCAGGAACTTGAAGGTCTCGACTGTTGACACAAGGCGGCTGGACAGCGTGAGGGGTAGCTGTAGCGAAGGATGCCTCCTGAAGTCCACGATCATCTCTACAGTCTTGAGCGTGTTAAGCTCCAGGTTGAGGTTCAGGTTCCAGCAGGGGACCTGTGACGCTCTTGAGGTGGTCCGGCACGAGACGTTCAAAGGACTTCATGACCACAGATGTCAAGGCGACAGGTCTGTAGTCATTTAGACCCGAGATTGTAGGTTTCTTGGGGACTGGAATGATGGTGGAGCGTTTGAAACAGGATGGTACTTCGCACAGTTCCAGAGATCTATTGAAGATCTGAGTGAAGACTGGCACGAGCTGGTCCGCGCAGACTTTGAGGCAGGATGGGGACACATGGTCCGGGCCTGCCGCTTTGTTAATCTTTTGTTGTTTGAAGATGCGTCTCGCATCCTGTTCGTGGATGGTTAACGCAGAAGTCGGTGGTGTGGGGTGCTAAAGAGCCCTTTTCAAATCTGCAGTCGAAGGTATTCAAGTCGTTGGCTAGTATTTCCATCCATCCATTTTTTGTACCAGTTTTCCTCGCTGGGTAAAGTTCAAATTTAATTCCTCTCTATGGTGAGCAAAGGGCATTAACTGATTATCGAAATAGTAGCAGGTATGTACGGTATTGTGTTCGCTGATCCTTCGACGAAAGGCACTGTGAGAGGGACAAAAAAGATTTTTTAAATCTGGTGCATCGATAAATAAAGAAAAAAAATTGACAAATACTGTAAATTGATTAAACTGGTCAAGAACAAATGTAGCTGATTTAGGACAATTTTGATGTGCTGAATGGTTTTGCTCAATTTGCACGATGGCCACTTTTTTGTTGACATGTACAGGTATTTTTGCTTTAGAGGTTCAAATAGACACTGGAATTGTGGATGAGGGTTGATCAAAAAATAATGTGAGTACATTGTTAAATAATAATAATACGCTGCGCCTTATGTATGCGTTAAATACAGAAATAGACCCCGTAACTGAGACTGCGCCTTTTAATACGGTGCGCCTTGTGGTCGCGAAACTACAGTAACCGTTGGTTGCGGCCCTAGAAACCTAATAAAGAAATACGTTGGAATCAAAACATTCTTATTTTTGGAGTTTTAGCCACTTAAATCGAGCAAGCCATTTTAAAGACACTAAATATGAAATAATCATTGAAAGTTATCGTATTATATCATTTAACACACGGGCCAGTAGGGGTGAATTTCCCGATACATTTTTGTTGTTTGCGATGCGTTGCGAAGCAAAGAGTGTCGTCGCGGTCGCGCCGGTCCGACCGAGCTAAAGGGTTCGCTCGCTGCGGCCGTCGGGTTCCAGCGAGCGCTGATGTAATTGCCAGTGCCGCCCAATTAGGCCTCCTTCACGCACAACAAGGTCAAGGGTCAGTCCCGTCCTCGCCGGTCGGCGCTCGCTCGCTTCGTGCCGCCTTCCACGTCATCCGTGTCGTCCGTGTTGCCGCCACGCTTCGCTTCATCTCGGGAACGTTGGCGGGAAGCAAAAGTGACAACCAGGAAGAGCGCGAGCGTTTAGGATCCGGTCATCCTCGTTGTCGTCAGCGGGGTGACTGACACCCTGGACTTTTTTTCCCGACCACCCCCGCAATCGCGGAAATCTGCCAAGTAGCGACCACACGCAAACCTCAATTCCAATGAAGTTGGGATGTTGTGTAAAATGGAACTAAAAAGACAATACAATGATTTGCAAATCCTTTTCAACCTATATTAAATTGAATCCACTACAAAAATAATATATTTCATGTTCAAACTGTGGAACGTTATGGTTTGTTGTTGTCGTTGTTGTTTTTTTTTGTGTGCAAATATTCTCTGATTTTCGCGGTTCCAGACTGGTAAAGTTGAGGAATGTTGACAAAAACCAACACCTGTTTGGAACATTCCACAGGTGAAGACGTTAATTGGAAACAGGTGAGTTTCATGATTGGCTATAAACGGAGCATCCCCAAAAGGCTCAGTTGTTTACAAACAAGGATGGGGCGAGGTTCACCACTTTGTCAACAACTGCGTGAGCAGAAAGTCCAACAGTTTAGGAACAACGTTTCTCAATTGCAGAACAAAATACACAGATCTATATACAGAACGCAAGGGGGGTGTCTGCCTCTATTGTCATGAAAATAGAAATCAATAAAGTTTGCTCTCTTGGGGGCCACGAATGCAATCCAAATGGTCCCGATTTGACAGAATTTGTCCTTTGCTTTTGGGTTCTTATTTTCCCATCCTAAATATGGTTAAAATGATTCCAATTCAATCATCTAGGGGAGGCTGAATATCGTATTTGGGCAAATGGTGTGCAAAAGTAAAAAAATAAAAATAAAAAAAAAACATGACAGTTCTCTATAAACACTGAAAAACATTGCATTGAAATGAAAATAATATTTCTTTCCTCCTGGAAATGGTGTAAATCAAAATTCTGCCTGGCAACAGCTGACGAAAGACCTTCCCTTTTGCTTCTTTGCTGGGTTGTGGATTGACAGCAAACCGCAGATTTCAAAGTTGCGGGCGCCGGCTTCACGCCGCTGCCGCTCGCTTCGCTTGCCGTGTTGTTGTGTTTCGGTCATCCACAGAGCGCCAATCGCGCAAGGCGCCCCCCTCGGGCCGGGAGGCGAATCCATTCAGAGGATTGAATTGAGGAGGGGAATATTGCGATTCATCAATATTTCTACTCACCCCAATTATGTAGTATTACGTACGCTTTAAACACATTTCAACTTTTTAAAACATTCTGCAACTTATTAAAAGACTCTTTATGAAGTATTACTTGACGCCTGTTCTCACTGGCACAATTCTCCAAATAAGAGACAAAGTGTGCTTGCTTCTAGCACTTTAGGTGGTCCACTGTAAAACTGACAAAAAAAAACAAAAGATCATCCAACGATTTATTTAAACACCAAAATGTTCAACCGATCAGATGACGTCATCTAACTAACCTCTGCTAGCTTAATGCTAACTTATAATGCGAAACCCAATAGATGGGCTAAAGGAAATTAGCATAATTCTAACCCTTCAAACAACTGCACGGCGCAGCAACACATACTGTACAAACAGAGGAAACAGCAACACTCACAAGCAGATTTTCTCTCTGCTCTGTGGGAACAACCACTATTACTGGCGTTTAGTTGGGGACCTTCTGTGCCTCTTCTTCTTGCTTTTAATTACGCTGCACGTGTTTCACTAGGGCGGCACGCTGGCCGACTGGTTAGCACATCTGCCTCGCAGTTGCGGATTCAAATCCGGCCTCCCCTGTGCGGAGTTTGCATGTTCTCCCCGTGCCTGCGTGGTTTTTCTCCGAGCGCTCCGGTTTCCTCCCGCATCCCAAAAACAATTGATGTATTTCATACATTTCATACACAAGGTAACTCAATGTGCTTTACATCATTAAAAGCATTCCAAAACAAAGAAAACAAAACTGCTCATAAACATTTGAAATAAAGAGAGAGAAAAAAGAAAAGTACAATTAAAACAGTGTACAGTGCAAGAAATATCGTTTAAAAGTGGAATTGCTCGAAAAAAGAAGAGTTTTGAACCTGGACTTCAAAACATTCCCACTTGGGGCTGACGTGACTTCAGCTGGCAACTTCTTCCATTTGTGCGCAGCATAATGGCTAAATCCTTCTTCACCATGTTTGTTTTGAACTCCGTGCTCCGCTATTTGACCCGAGTCTGTCGGTCTGTCATGCAACTTTACAACAGAGAGAGAAATCGGCAAATAATCAGCTGATTTAGCAGATTTTTAAATAATGTTTGTTTGAATGTCATTATCTTTTTTTTTTTATCTTGTAATGTGTTCATGTGAAAAAAATAAATCAACAAAAAAAGGCCAGATTTTTGCTCATTTGAAAATGGCAAATTCAATCGGCCGATTAAATCGAGCGGCTGTGATAGAGCGTCAACGTTTCTTTTTGTTACAACAACTTTAACGTTGAAGGTAAACGAGTTCAATGTAAATTAATTGCTGATGCTTGTTGTGTCCTGGGGGCCAATTAGCATCTTTTAATTATTGCTGTTGGAAGCTCTTGTGTACACACACACGCAGACACACACACACACACACACACGTGTGTTTCGTGTGTTTGTGTTGAACTGTTGGGTTTGTGACACATACATCATTCTGCCCCACAATTTTTTAAAATGTTTTCTGTGCTTCCACTACTACCACATTTTGGAACGATTTGAAAACATTCAAACTTCCAAATATTTACACAATTCAGGACATCAATTAATAAGCCTTTATTAATTTCATACTGAAAACAATTCCCATAAATGCACATTTTCCACAAGAAACACATTCAGTTGAATGAAACATTCAGCAAAAGAAGTAGAAATCTTTTCCCATTCGAACTTCAAATTGTTTAGCTCAATTTAGGATATCATGGAAAGTATTTTTCACATTTCCCTAATTTTCACAACAAAATATTAAAATGAGATAAAAGATATTTTACATATTGACCTCCTTCAGCATTTCATTTTCTGCTTATTCAGCTCATCCTGGAAACTACTTTTCACTAGGCTTTACACGATCAGGATTTTTGGAGTTTAAAAAACCGATCACAAGATGGAGGAATGTGTCTATTTAAACGACCTGTTCATTGACTGTATGTCCTTGTGTACTTAATTGCTCCCAAAAATCTATTTACAATAAATAATGTTTTTATGCCAGTGAGGTATAGTGACAGACAGAACCAATGAATGGTCTTCTATTAGATGGCAGGAAGTCAATACAGTCATGAATGGATCCACTTTTTGTGACATTTTTGTTTGTTGGTGTGCCGTGAGATTTTTCAATTGTCAAATATGTTCCTTGGCTCCATAAAGGTTGGGAATCACTGCTCTAGTCAGATCGTGTATTCTAATCAGTCAGGTCAAACTAACATTTTAACATGACAGAAATAATGGGTGCTAACTGACTGTAATTAAATTACTTCATTTTTAATTCAATTACTTCACCCGCACCGAAACATGAGAGCATGATTCGACAGAACGGCGGCATGTTAATGTCCAACCGTTCGTGGTACCACTAGCTTGCTAGGCTACACAACGTTTTGTTGCCTGCTTGCGAGCCGTATCGTATTCAAAGTACGTGAACGTACCTCAAGCGAGCCTTAAACCAACGTCCTCTCCTGTACTGCGCACCCGTGACCACCAACACATGTTTTTCCCCATTTTGTCCTTAGAATACAAAGTCGGCTCTGTTGTATCCGGTCGCATTTGAGTTGACAAGATGAAGCCCAATGATCGTAAAAAACGGGATGCGGTGGTTTCGGAATACAAGATTTTATTGCAGTAGTCTCAGTCCTGAAAGACAAATTTGTCTTGTAGTCTGATCCGGCTTTACGCGTTGTTTGTCTCAGATGTGTTGTCGGTTCCACACCGCCGACATGTTTTTTATTTATTTTTCATAACTTTTGGCCGTCAGATATTTCCAATACTATGTCAAAAGACACGCGACAAGGCTAAAAATAAACTAGCTTTTGGATTCAAATATACTGCGCACGCGGCGACGCGGAGTAAATGTCTTTTGCGGATCGGATCGGCGAATTATGACATGCCTCAAACTCTGACACTTGTCATACAGGGACCGAACAGCCCTTATCGGGGGTCCGGTACCCCATACCCCGAGAGCACCCTCCGCAGGACACGAGGGACACGGTCGAATGCTTTCTCCGAGTCCACAAAGCACATGTAGACTGGTTGGGCAGGACCCTGCTGCGGGTGAAGAGCTGGTCCACTGTTCCACGGCCAGGTCAAAAACCAAAACGCCCCCCCCTGAATCTGAGATTCAATTTCCAGACGGACCCTCCTCGCCAGAACCCATGAGTGGACCCGACTAGGGAGGCTGAGGAGTGTGATTCCCCCTGTAGTTGGAACATACCCTCCGGTCGACTTGCTTTTAAAGGGAGACCACCGACCCGGTCTGCCAATCCAGAGGCTGTCTGATCGTGAACAATTGTTTGAAATGAGGCTTCAAGCTGTTTAATGCCACTCTTAGCTGAAGTTGACTCTAAAACTAAACATAAAATGAAGAGAATTACATGTTTTCTGTTTAACACAACCAAATAGCTTTGCCTTAGGAAAGTTCGCTTAGCTTGATGCGATTACATAATGAGAAACACCATTGACATGGTAATTTATAGTCGCAGTGTTATAACCCTTCAAGCAATGGATATTTGAACACGAATGGTGATATATGATAATACTCACAGGCATAACTGCATATTCGTTATCCTCTACAAAGAGCCACTAATATTAATGCTCAGGGGTGACGTCTCCTCTGTGTCAATGTACGTCCGTCCGTCTGTCTTATCCTGCCTCCGGGTGGCCAAGGTGCGCACACCAAAAGAAGCAGAACTATTGAACTCCATTGCACTGAAGCACAAAGTGCGACAAAAAGGGCTCACCATAATTTCTCATGTATAATACGTGACATCTTTGTGTCCGGCAGCCTGGCGGCGTCCAAGGAAGCGGCGGCTCGAAAAGCCGCCTCACCGATGCCGCCCTCCGAGTTCCTGGACAAGCTGATGGGCAAAGTGTCGGGTTACGATGCCAGGATCAGACCCAACTTTAAAGGTAGGAGCGGTCACTGAGACGGTTGCTGCATTTCGTGTGAACATCACACTCTCGTCACGCTAGCTCGCGCTAGCTCACGCAAGCTCCTTAAGACGAAGATGTCACTTTGGAAACTTTTGCAAACTGGTCACCCGGAAAGGTTTGTATTTGTGACTTTGGCTGTGTTCGAAACACTCCCTATTCACTAGGTATGCATTTTTAATGGATGTTTTGGTGAGTTACATAATCCACTATATAAAAAAGTAGCACAAAAAGTTAAATACAACTGAACTGGTCATCTCAAAAATCCACTAAAAAGTAGGGAGTAGGGAATGATGACTGTGATCGCAATCATTCACTACAACAGGGTTTTTAGTGGACTTCTTATGGAACTATCTAGGTCAACTCTCTAAAAAAAAAAAAAAAAAACTATGTAGTGAGTAGGGAATAAGTGAACTTTGACGTGAGACTAAACCATTTGACTATAGCAGGGGTGTCGTCGCCATTTTAATTGACGTGAGGCTGTGGTGCTGGTACTTCAAAGAAGAGCCACTAGATGGCACACGGTACCGGATGCTGGACTCACGCTAGCTCCCGTTGTTCCACCTTAAGTCAAGTCCCCCGTATCAAGTTGTTCCACCTTATGCCTAGATCAGACTACAGGATTTTAGCCCTGATATTGGCCTCATTAGCTATCGCAGCCGATTTCCCATACTTCCCATTAAGAACCCCGAGTCAAATGTTCATCTCGTCTATGCTGCGGGCTGCTAAGAAAATGGATGTTCATCATTTGGACACCCTTTATTTAAACCATGCAAACGTTTTTGACCCAGCCCCCTGAAAGAATTGGAATCGACAGTCGTTTGGAACCGGAATCGAAATAAGGAAGCGGGATTGCTCAAATTCAAACGATGCCCAACCCGAGTTGCCACTGTCTGCCCGAGATACGGCAAGATTTTATTGCAGTGAAAGACCAAATTTGTCTTGTAGTCTGATCCGGGCGTTAAGTCAAGTCCCATATCCAGTCGTTCCCCCTTACGTCAACAACGATTACGTTCCCAGATAATGTAGTTCCACCTCAATTCATCACAGCAGATATTTTCATTTCAAGTGCCGTCGAGAGAGCCAACAGTCCGGAACGTGTGCGGTCCACCCTCACTCTGGACTCTACGGTCTGTCGGGAAATCCCAAACGCAATTGTTGTATTAATCATCTCATGTGCTTGTTCTCAACTTTCAGTGTGGAACAAAGGTAAATGAATGATCAAATGTCCGATCTTTAGAAATCTCCTGCCCCCACTCCCCCTCCCCCACCACCTTTCTCCTGCCCCCTTTTGCACCCAGCTCGCAGGATGTTTTTTCCCACGCCTATGATGCTAGCTGGCTACATTGCTTGTAGCCACATGCTATCCTGACTGCTGCTTGTTTTTTTTGTTTTTGTTTGGTTTTTTTTAAACTCTGATGATGATGATGATGATGACAAATGGAGCGACCCCCACCCCCCTCTCCGAATGGACGCCCCCCTTTTAAGACACATGTCACAGGTTTCTCACTTCGGCAACACAAGTCCGAACCGCGAGGAAGAGTCAATTCAACCAGCTCAACCTTTGCTGTTTATTGCCACTCCCATCTGAAGTTTATTGTCAAACTAAACTGTACTTACAGTCCCCTGCAAAATTATTGGAACGGCAAGCTCAAGTCCTTTTTTTTTTTGTTGTATTCTGAAGATATTTGAGTTTCAGATCAAAAGATGAATATGAGACAAAAGTTAAGAATTCAGCTTTTATTTCACGGCATTTACATCTCGATGTGTTCAACAACTTGGGAGAGAGCACCTTTTGTTGGAACCCACCCACTTTTCAAGTGAGCAAAAGCATTGGAACAGACATTATGAAATGAACTTCAAGTGAATAACATTTAATATTTGGTGGCATAACCCTTACTTGCAATAACTGCCTCAAGCCTGCGACCCATTATATTTACCCATTATAATTGCATTTTTTAAAACGACAAAATAATCTTCAATAAGCAGGTATAAACTGCCAATAAGCGTTTTTGGGGTTGAAAATCGGGAAAAATTTGAAAGAAAAGAAAATGTGCTGAATTGCGACGATGTGTGGGGCCACTGTAGATTGACTGATGATGATGATGATGATGATGATTATTATAGCTTACAGCAAAGCAAACCCCCGAATTCACTGACATAACAAACAATGAAAATGAATTTTGTAGAAATGAGGTCGAAATTTGCCCTCTCCCCTTTTGTCCTCGATACATGAGCTAGTTTTGCTAAAACACGCTATACATGAGCTAATTTGTGTCGTGCTACATTTTATTTTTTGAACTTGTGCTTCAATGCTAACACTCACTTGACTCAGTCATATTTTGTTTAAGATTATCCACGTCTAGTGAGCAGTCCTTTTGCGAGAGGGCCCCCTCGTGTCCAAGTGGCGCTCATCATATTATGATGATGTGTACTTCATATTATTATGCACTTCAACATCTGTTTCCCGTGCTAACTTCCTCAGCATTAGCGAGCTAGCGTCCACGTCTGTGCTCGTTTTCCCATAGCGAACGCGTCACACTGAGCGCGTTATGCCGGCGAACCGGGGCCGTTTTGAGCATTTCTGCGTGAGCGTCTTATTAATGACCGTAATGAGCGATGGCATGATGGTGTTTGATGTTTGCCATGCTACCGATACGGAGGATGAGGAGAAGACGATCTGCGCCTGTGCGATCGTTTAAGAGATAATTGTGATGAGGTGACCTGAATGTCCACGCTCTGCCACGCCTGTCATGTCGTCAGCGTAGCGTGTCAGCGCACACTCGTTCCTTCATCGGGCACTAATGTGTGCGTGTTTGTGTGTGTGTGTGTGTGTGTGTGTGTGCGTGCGTGCGTGCGTGCGTACGCGCCAGTTGAAAAAGGGAAACGAGTGCAGCACGGCTCACTCGTCTCTGACACGCGATCTTGAGCTGACGACAACAGCCAATAGACACGCACAAGGTGATGCTGGAGACACATGCAAAAAATAAAATAAACAAACACAATCACAACACACATACATACACGCACACACAAGTGCTCACACAACACACATGCAAACAAGCACAAAAATGCGCACACATCACAAGCACACAACACGTCTCACACACACATACACGCATGCATATACAACACACACAAATATGCTCGCACAGCACATCACACACACAAATTTACACAAATGCACACACATACTGACAAACAACACGTCACACACACACAAGCATACACACACACGCAATACACGCAACAGTGGTGTTCAATTTCTTCACTTAATAATAATGATAATCATGGATTTTATTTATAAAAGCACTTTACACTGAATAAACCGTCTCAAAGTGCTACAGTATGAAGTAGACAAGGAATAGCTACAATATCTAAAAAATTATTTAAAAAAAAAATAGTGCTAAAACGGAGGCGCAACAGGCTAAGTCAGCCTGCATCTCATGTTAGGTGAAAAGAAATTAAGGACAAAGGCTTTTTCCAAAAGGAGGCTTTTTTTAAACGCATCCCCAATCTGTCATATTAAGGAACACAACTGTTGGGACAGAGGACGATCATAATAATATCGACAACACAATGAAGTACAGATGCAAATTCAATAAAAAACGCTCATCACACTGATCATGATGGGGATGCTGGATAACTACTTTTGCTAAATCAAGTGATACATTTTGTTTGCTGCAACATAGTACACATACACTCTTTTATTTTAAAAAAAACATGCTATACTGTACATGAGCTGAAACATACATTGTATCAGCTGCTTTTGTTAGAACATTTTTACTTTCGCTTTTTTTTATTATTTTTTTTTTACTAAATCATCCAATACAGTTTTCTTAAACGATGCGATAGATCAGGGTGTCAAACACACGGCCCGCGGGCCAGAACCAGACCGACAGGGGATCCAATCCTGCCGGTGTGCATGGAGAACACGTTCACTGCTATTTTTCAGAACAAGGAAATGTTGTTGCAAGATTTGTCCACTGTGGGGCGCACTGACGACACACACATGACATTGATGAGCTCGTGAAGGCCAAACGATGCCAAGTTTCGGGACCACGTTCATATAAAATGCCGTGCCACCTTAGCACTACAGTTCTGTGAAAATAAGTACCTCTTGTAGAAATAATTTAAGACATTGACTATTACAAAATTTCCGTCAAAAGGTTCAGTTCAAAAGAGGTTCGTTTGGTGGAACATTTTTTTAAAAATTTTTCCTGCATTGATATAACTTCTATTTTTATGTACACATTTACAAAGGACGCATAATTGAACGGTGCACGCTCACTCATTCATAATACTGTTGAAATCATTTTTGTTCATTTCAGATTGCTCATGATTTGAAACAAAACTTGCAACAAGATAATAATCAATGAATGGGAGTCTTTTCGTAATGTACTTTTGAATTGTTATTGATGGATTTTTAAGCCACAAATATGGTGGTCCGGCGCACTTGAAATCAAATTGGAGTGAATGTGGTCCATGAACTAAAATGAGTTTGACGCTCCCGCTATACACTAGATGAACTACTTTTGTTCGAACATGCCTTACGTGAGCTAAAACATACTACACATGCTGTGTATGTTCGGTGACAGCATGTATAAACAAGTCGCAGTAGCAGCGAGAAGTTATCAAATCCAAGAGTCAGCTAACACGCTAACCAAACGTGTTGTGTTTGAATGAGTCCAGGTGGGCCTCGCTTTATGAGCTGTCAGCACGGACGGCGAATTGCTGCGGTCAGCGCTTGTTTAATGGACGCTTAATGCCGCGGCTGGACACGCGGTAATGAGCTCAGGAGTGGGGCGGGGGGTGTAAGGTTGCGTGCGAATGCCGTGCTGACGAAGAACAAGTTCAGATGCTTTGAGCTTAGCACACACTTTGGGTGTCACGCGGAAACTCCCAAATGTCACTTTGGGACATGGTGCAAAAGGGCAAGAACAGGAAGACGGGAAAGACCGGGAGACGGGATGAATGGAAGACAAGATGACGGAAAGAATAGGAACAGCATGAAGACGGGAATAAAAGGGAAAAAGACAAGGGACAGGAAGGGAGGAAGGATGGAAGAATGAGAAAAAACAAAGACAAGGAGGCGGGAACGGCAAGAACACAGGACGAACGGACTGACCGGAATGACAACGGGAACAAGAAGGCTTGAAAAACAAAACATGGGAAGAAAGAAGAGAAGAGGAAAATAGAAAGGCCAGGAAGAAAAGAAGACCAAGATGGAATTGGAGGAACAGGAAAAAGAGAAATAACAGGAACAAACGGACAGAAGAAGTCAGGCCCAACCGATTAATCGGCAATTTCCAAATCTTTTTTTCAATTTTTTTTTCTTTTACACATTACAACAACAAAGGTCATATTTCAAACATGTAAAAACTGGCAGTTTTTTTGGTTGTTTTGTTTTTGGAGTTTTTTTTTTTTCAAAATTCCCCCCCCCGCCCATTAACACACTACAAAGTAAGACATTCAAACAAAAATCAGCCAATTTATTTTGATTTATTTTTCCACATTAACACACTTCAATGGAAGACAAAGATTATGACATTCAAAAAAATCAACAGAAAACAGCCACTTTTTTGTAGTTTTTTTTGCTGATTTCACCCCCCCCCCCACCCACCCACACGCACACATACATTAACATTGTAACAAAAGGTAAAACAAGACAAAGATAATGACATTCAAACAAACAAAAAAACTTAACAATAATCGGCATTTCCCCCCCCCCCCTGATTTTTGCCAATTTAGTTTTTTCCACAATAACACATTACATCATGAGACAAAGATAATGACATTCATCCATCCATTTTCTGAGCCGCTTCAATGACATTCAAACAAACATTTAAAATAATCGACAAGAATCTGCAAAATATCGGCCGATTTTTCTCTCTGTTGTATAGTTAAACAAATATTAAAGGACAAAGTATTGTAAGACAGTCAAATGTTCTGCCTGTAATTGATATCTTTATTGTTGTAAGTGTTAAGGGACCAAAAAGAAGTTGTTTTAGTCCTTCTATATTTTTCACATTAATCGGCCAATTATAATCGGTTATCGAAATTTCCGGGATCAGCATCAGCCTCGAAATAATCCGGATTGGTTGGGCGCTAAAAAGAAGGACAGGAAAAAGAAGAAGAGTTTGTGTGTGTGCTTGTTGTCTGTGTGGCGTCCACAGTAGAATGTGAAAATTGATGACAAACGTAAATTAGGAGAAAAAGATTCCCCAAGGACGAAAAGCAGCAAGGAGGAATCAACAGCATCCATTCGTGTGTGTGTGTGTGTGTGTGTGTGTGTGTGCGTGCGCGTTTGGCAGTGACTCCGCCGTCAAAACTTTCTAAATTTCACAGCAATGTCAAAATGAGTCACTTTTATTTCAAATCAAATCTTTGGTGGAACGCACTCCATGCGCTAAAACTTTTTTTTTTTTTTTTTTTTTCTTCGAAATGATGTCCTTTTAGCTCTGAATCAAATCCTTTTTTTTTTAAATTGGTCAATCCGACTCACTGTGTTTTTAATTGTCAAAACAAAAATACAATTCAAATATTATTTTAGAAATTAAAGAATGAGAAGAGGACGAAAACAAGGCCAGTTTAACATGTTTAATCCTCTTTTTTTTTTAAATATTTTTTAAAAAATTCAAATGGGTCAATCTGACCCGCTTTACTTTCAATCATTTAAAAAAAAAAAACACAATGAACAAATAAAATATAAGTAAAAGGCAAAAAACAAGGCCAGCAGACGCCTGTGTCTCTAATTAGCCGCGCTCACGTCTCAGCGGCGGCAAAGCGAGGCGTGTTAGCGGCAGGACGTCGGCGGCGGGGATAGCGGAAGCACGCGTTGAATGTCGGCCGGCGTGATGTTGGGACAGCCTGAGGCTAAACTCCGCCTCCAGCTCAGCTTTAATCCCGATTTTAAGCCTCGGCTTAAGCGGGGTTTAGCGCGACACGAGGGCGAGGCCTCGCGCGGAGGTGGAAGTCGACAACGCGCGGGTTACGGAGAACAGCTCGCCCCGAGTCCGTCTTTTATCCCGCTTGACGATGAACCGTGACAGCACGGCTTCCAGCGGCACCGTGCCTAAATTGAAAATGTGTCAGTAGATTTTTAATTCTTCAAATTCCTGTAAATGCTTCCATAGCAGGTAATTTCACCATTGATGAATGACATATGTGCATGACTTATTTTACTTATTTAAAATGTATTTGCTTGATTCCAACATGTACATCGGTTGCAAATAATGAACATGTCAAGCTAACATCTATTATCCTACCACATTTGAACTGTGTGCAAGCGATCTCGATGCTCTTTTTTTCCCCAGTGCAATAATTCCCCTTTTGTGTTTTTTGAGTGGAGTTTTTAGGACATTTGAACGCGTCCACTTGGCGAACGAACCCCTCAGAATTTGGGGCCATTCGAGTTTACCGGTGGACATTTTGAACTGAAACTTGTCAGCCAATTGGAGAAGGACTTCCCCAAGTCGCGGATGAATCCAAAGGGTCGAGGAGATATGTTGAGAAATCATCAATATATTTTCTTTTTTTTCTAACTTCGGTGTTGTTTTTTTTTTTGTTGTTTTTTGTTTTTTTGTTGTTTTTCAACCAGCTATTCTACAAAAATGTTCCCCAAAAAGGCCATTTTTCGCAGACATTAAAAAAAAAAAAAAGGAAAAAAAACTCAATTTCTTTGGAACCCTTCACCTAATTTTCAAAATTGTTGCTGTGTCGCACTCGGCATCAGATTGCCACTTTTGAGAAATTTTGTCACATTCATTCGAGTGATTGGGGAATTGCAAAGTCGCTACATCTGCAATCATTCACTCAGTCCTCACTCTCGAATCCCGACTAATGGATTCTGAGTGGACATTTTAGGAATTAACTCGATCTGCTACGAGTGATTGGCGAGTCGGTGGGGAATGATGAAGGATTGCCAATTAACTGCGTTCGCAATCATTCGCTCATTCCTGGCGACCGAATCGCTACAAAGGGATTTTTAGTGGACATTTTTGGAACTAACTCGATCTGCTATATTAAAAATCCCTTTTATGTGATCAGGCAGTCGGGCGGGAACGATGAATGAATTATTGGGGATTTTGAGTGAACTTTTTTAGGAACTATGTCGGAGGTGGAGGAGTTGAAGCAGCCAACCCAACCACACTCAACATTTTGAACCACTGTCATTTTGGGGAAATCTTGTCACGTTGCTAATAAGTCATTTGAGCGTATTTCTACAGCAAATTTTTAATTTAATGAATGTTTTTTTTTTTTTTACTTTTGTGACATAACATTTTGGTCATCTTAGGTCTCGAAAGCAGAAGAGAAGATTTCAGTGTTGTTGCCAAACAGAAACTACGTGATTGGTTATTTTTGCCGGCCGGCCACGGTTTTGTGCATGAGCAAGTGTTTAGTGTGTTGATGGTTGTCACGGCGACGTTGAGACGGCAGTGCGACATCACTTCCTGTCCGCAACGAGCGCTCTGGGCTAAAATGAAAGGAAGCCATTTTGACATGTAGTCTCGATGCATTATGAGCCCCCCTCCCTCACCCCCACTTGTCCTTGCATCATCACTCGATATGAAGTCTGTAGTGCATTTTCGAAGATACTAGTGCATTGTGCTTGTTTGACTTCCTCTTCCTCATCTCCATGGCCGCTGCACTCTGGTAGTTACTTTTGTTCTTTTAGACTCGTGCATCAACCCCCCCCCCCCCCTCCTTTTGTCCCGCTGCTACTGCCTTCACAGTATGATGCCCCCTCCCCCACCCTTGCTGCCAACATGACCCCCCCCCCCCCCCCCCGACCCTCCTCCCGCCCCCCCTCCCTTGTTGGCAGCGTGCGATGGCGGCCTCCCTCGCTGTCTCTTGCCCCGCCCCCCCATAGTTGCGTTGTTTTCCTCAACCGGGACAAACAACGAGGAGTTGCTCAGCTGTTGTTAGTCTTGAGTAGGAACAAAATCATCAACAAACAGACAATTTGTGTTGTGTTTAATTGTCATCTTTTTTTATTATTAGACCCCAAAGGCTCCAAAACTGAAGCTACTCACAAGAAAGGTACTTTGCTCTTTCTTTTCTCCCCACAAAGGCTTTTTTTCTTCCTCCATGGCAGCGATGCTGTTTGCTTGGGAAATGAACATTTGATGAGATTTGCAGTGTTGGGAAATTCACTTGGTTACAGTTGCAAGTTAACCTGTTGGAAGTGTAATAGTCTTTAGAGAATAGTGTTTCTTTTAATAGTGTTTCTTTCTCAAAGTAATATAACTAATTACATTTGAATGAATGACTTTTCTTGATTTTGAATGAATGCATCAACGGGACCCTTGGATACTTCCTTGAAAAAAAGTGGATTAAAACCACAGACCATTACTTTGGAATTAACCACATATTTGTTCTTTACACAAATAATATGAATAAATATATGCTTGTTGCATTATAGTTGTGAAGCATGTGGAAAACATAGCATGTTGAGCTAATGACCAATTTTCATCATTTCAACAGTATCGCAATAAGTAAATGTTCCATAAAAAAGAGGAAACTGTTCAAAAGTCAATGTTGTTTTCAAAAGTCAAACTATGAGTCGATGAGTAATAATATATTAATAATAATTGAAGTCGTGTTTTTCCTACCTACCGGTCGTTGATGCATAGCGGCATTTTTTTGTCTCTCTCCACATTTTGTGACGTTGTTCCAAAATGGATTCAATGGATTAATTTCTTCAGAACTGAAAAAGTCTCTCAAAGTGAAGCTTTGTGAATACTTAGTGCATCCGGAAAGTATCCCCAATGCGCCACTTTGTCCGCATTTCGCTATTCCAAAATGGAATACAGCGGTACACAAGATGGACTAACGATGGGCTTCTACGTGGAATTCTGTAGCAACGGATATCTGAACACAAACGGTGCAAACGGACAAAAGAACAACACTCACAGGTGTATAATCTTTATGGTCTGTAAGAACAACTCATATCAGTGCAGTTTTCTGAAGCATGAAGAGTCTCTTTGTATAGCCAAATGTGTGTAGTGGCCAAGGTGCAATGTCCATTCAATTGAATCCAAACTGTTGAATTCTTTCCACTTGATTTCATGATGTCATTACAGTGTCAATTTGCAGACTTTGGAAGGGAACCTATTCCCTGTTAATCACAGAAGCCCACTGCTTATTTGTATTTTTTACCCGATTCCCTGCTTGTTCACGGTGGGTGGGATTCATGATCATTTTAATTACAGTCAATTACTCACAGATTTTTTGCTGTATTTATAGACAAGACATCAATCAATAAGTCCATTTTTCACAATATGAATATACTTGAAATGATTCACTGCACCACAGTCCGCTAGCAGTCGCGGCCATGTTTGACAACGAATGAGCTTCCAGTCGCAGGCCGTAGCGAACGAAAGAAAATCCCGTGTAAGTATTGCGCAACAGACGCTTCATTGTTGTCACCGTGTGGAGTATTTTGAGCAGTATTCCGAATGTTGTCCTACTGTTCTTGTCCTGTTCCCCGTTGAGGCCCCAAACGTGATGACGACATGTTTACAACGGCCCCCGGCAAAAACACACCCAGCCTTACCTTCGTGTGACATTTAAATATACACCATGACCGTGACTCAACCTGGATGCGCGTGTGTGCGCGCACGCGAGTGTAATTGTGCGTCTTTGCGCACGTGCGAGTGCGCTTGCGCGCTCAGCTGCCATCATACATCTTCCTTCCTGTCGAGATGATTCAAAGCATCAAGCTAACAGCACAGCATCAATGCACTTCATTAAATGGCGCGGACGCACACGCAGGAGATCAAATGTCCGTCTGCGCAAAACCAAGCTAACAGCACAGCACCGACGCACTTCATTAAATTACGCACACGTACATTGAAACAATTTATACACACGCACACATTTCCCTAAACACACGCACCTGTAGACGTTTTATGATTTACGGAGTCAATCGCACCGCACTTCAGTTGGGTGTAGCACTGCAGCCCCGTGCAACTCTTTCATTGTTGCAGATGTGTAATGATGGACTTTTCTCATCCTGTTTACAATTAGTGCTTTGTCTTTTGTCTTCGTTTCTCTCTTCCCTCGAGAAACTTTGTTCTGTTCGACTGCTTGATTCTGGTTCTCAATAAACATCAATTATAATACGAAGAAACCACAGCGGAAGCTTAAAAACTCCACTGTGACACAGTAAAACTGTTCCGGCCTCAAAAGGATACAGATCGTCCATTCTGCTTCACCTAACAGCCGAACAGGACAAAATAGTTTTGTTTTTTTTATTAAATAAAGAAATAATATATGTATATATATTTTTTTTTACAAACACACACAGGAGATAAAATGTCCATCTGCACAAAACCAAGCTAACGGCACAGCATCAACACACTTCATTCAATTACACGCACACACAGAGACTCATTGACACACAGATTTAAACGCGCACACACAACCGCACATGCACTCACACACGCATGCACACACACACACACACACACAGACCACCTTTTTAATCCAGTGATGACGAAGCGGGTATCGATGGCCGTCCCTCTGCCGACCCGTCAGGTTTGCGCGGGCTCGACCGGCGTGTGTAAAACGCGTTCCACTTAAGTCCCGCAGGGGTCACTAACGCTCTCCAACTCTTGCAGACTGTCAAAACAAATCAAGAAGACAAAAACATTGAAAAACAACCCGAATTGCTGCGAGACACACGGCCGTGGATGGTCACACAATTCCCCTCGGAACGCGGCTTTGACCATCAAAGACGCACTCGGCGCTATCGCGAGATGGTCGGAGTGGGCGCACAGCGACAGGAAGTGAGCCTTGAATGCTTCCAGCAGATTTACGATTCCAATATTGCAGATCTTAAAACTATCACCAATGTAAAGTCGACACTTCATTAAACTGAAAACAACACCGCCGCCATCACTTTGGTCACACACACACACACACACACACACACACACACACATTTAAACACACAAATACTCTTATTAACTGACACGACAAACTTTCTAGTCTTTGGAGTGCCACAAGCATCAGTACCAGGCCCACTCATGTTATTTTTTTGTGCACAGTATGACGGTATCACGTCACTAAAAATCTGGTCGGCCCAGTAGAGCACTGTCTGTGTATTGTCTGTTGGATATTGTTTGTTTACAGGGCATAGTCTTTGGTGTGCCACAAGAGCCAGCCCCCTTTCCACCAAACAGGTGGTAGCAGGAGTTCGTAGTAGCAAAAGGTTCCTGTGGCCCATGTAGTTTGCGTTTCCATCGCACCTATTAGTTCAAGGTAACTTATACAAATGAGAGAAATGCTCATTACTGACACTTGCTTGATCTAAAAAAAATAATAATAATAAGCCGCAGGCCAGGTTAGGAGTTAGGGTTAGCGTTAACCCGGCCAGGCCGCTCCTTAGCAAGACCGAGACTCAGCGGCCCTCCCGCGGACCCCAGCGCCTTGTCGGCGGCCCCTCCACGGCTCGGTATCAGCGGCGGGCTGTCCGGTGAGCACCAAGTTTCTCCGACTTGCTCCTGCTCCGCATGCACTGTAGTATGAAGGCATCACATTTCTAAGCTTCTAGAAAAGACTTCGGTTGAGAATCAATCACAATACGACACTAAACTAAACTGACTGACCGTATGAGGCTCTTTGCTTCGTCTTCTTCTGTCTTTGTGTCTATTGAAAGCATGTATAGAAAAGCTCGCGTGCGTGTGCTGCTGTGTGATAAAGTTTGAGGGAATAAAAAAAAGCTTGACGTTTTTACTGGTAGCTGTCACCTTGAGTCCACAACAACAATAAAAGGTTCCTGCAGCACACAGTGGTCGCGTTTGCGTACTTCAGACATCAGCGTCACAAATGCGACTTCATTAAAAGACTCACTGGAAGAAATAGATTCTTGAGAAGTTCTCTGCACTTTTTTTGATGAGCTGCGACAAAGAGCATCATTCGGTCTTTCGTTCTCGTGAGGGCTCGGCGACCTGATGAAGAAGTTTCGAGAAGCGAGACGGAAAATGTTAGCAGACTTTCGAGTTGAGAAGACGAAGCCTGATGAGTTTTTCTTTTGTTTTTTCTCAGCCTGAGAGCTGTTAGCGTGTGCAGTAAATGCGGGAAATAGCTCAATAACGCTAAACTCTCCCGCTCGCCAATACCATGAATATTTAACGAAGGAGCACAATCCTCATTAAAGTCTCACAAATTCATGTTTTTCCCTTGCTTTAATGAGCTCTTTTTGCTTGTTTACATCCACTGAAACGTCTTCGAACGCGACACTCAGGATCATGAAGATGATTGGGTCTTTGATTAGCGTCACTTCTTTTGTTTGACTTTTGTGGCTCAATTAAAATTAGAGGTCAATTAATGCACAACTACTGGTAATCAGTTATCAAAATTAATTGACAACTACTTTGATAATCATTTAGAGACCTCGTTTAACTTAAAATTGTCCAAATGCTCAGAATTTCAGTCTGTCAACAATAAATATTCCCCGATTTCTGAAGTCCTCAATGAACGCAGACTCAAAATAAGACATATGTAAACATCTGCTTTTTACTTTGGAAAACAATGATCAACATTTTTTCTGATGTTAAGGACGAAACGACAAAGTGAGTCCTCATCACTATATGTCAATTTGAGATAATGGTCCATTTTTTTTTAAAATAAAGGGATGGAAAATAGAACAAATGTTTTTTCGATCCGATTGATGGCTTATCCATGCATCCAACCGTGTTCTGTACCGCTTCTGCTCGCGGGCTTCATATGCTTTTGATTCCAAAATATGCTCTTACAGCTTAGACAGCTCCAACTCATGATCATTAACAAAGTGCAGTGCTTGGGAACATGAGGCAAGTCAATGACCAAGACACTTGATTCAGTCACAGTGCATGTCATACGTGTCGACCAATTTGCAGCCTTTGTTTAACTAATGACTAATAAAACAAAGGAAACGCACTATATTCTTCACTAGCCCTAACTAAAATGCACACGACGACTAACTAGAATATCGAAAACGATCCGAAATCTTTCTAAACGGAGCCGTCTGGGGCAATGACGCGGCGTGACGTATTGCACGTTTTCAGCACATGGTCGGTCAACTCACGTGCACCCGAGCAGCCAGCGGCGCAAGCGCAACGGCCGGGGACGAGGGATCGGCATGCTCCAGCTGGAAATGCAGTCACTGCTTCGAGTTGGGTTGTGCACTATGCGCACGCACGCACGGTTGCCTTCGTGGCCCCCACACGATGGGCAGAGTTGCTGCGGTCCGTCTGTCTGTCTGTCTGGCGATCCATCGATCAGTTAAGTCGTCAAAGAAGTGTACTGAGAATGGTGTGCCGGTTTGCATTTCGGCGGCTATTTGGCATGCCGAGTCTGCGCTAAGTTGCTGATTTAATGTGGCTTCAACTACATTTTTCTTTTTTTTATTGAAGTTATTTGTTCATGTTGACGACGTCATTGTGTAACTTGTGTGGCGTACGTGACCGAGTAATGAGCGAATCTTTTTTTTTTTTTTTTTTGTACCGTGGATAAGTGATATTCCTGCCACTCGACAGCTGCTAAAAGTATCGAAAAAGTTCATTTTTTCCTAACTAAGTTACTTTTGAGCTAAAGTAACTGTGCTACTTTTTCAAGGTAACTGTGGCAACACTGGTTGTTTCGTAACCCGACCTCGGTTCTGTTTATTCTAGCTGGCTTATAATAGGCACAGTGTACACACACAGATTTGGTCTGTGTAGGTTCCATCTGAATTCTATAGATATTTATGTTTTGTAGGTTTGTGTGTTCTGTCTGGATTATACACATTGTAGGTTATGTCGGTATATAGGATCTATCTGGGTTCTGTAGGTCTTTAGTTCCTTTGGTTTGTGTCTAGCTGGGTTATGTTTCTTCTATACATTTTCTATGGATTCTTTAGCACTAGATGTTCCATCTGGATTCCGTAGATCTTTAGCTTCTATCAGGATTCAGCAGGTCTTTACATTCTGTAGGTTTATACTGTAGGTCTACCGTGGTTATGTTTGTTGTGTCTGGTTTCTTCTATCTATCTATCTATTCTATCTGGGTTATATAGGTCGAGTGTATAGTTTTTATAAGGGTTTTATCATTCTAGCTGGGTTCTATAGCACTGTAGGTAATATCAGGATTCTATAGACCTGTAGGTTCTGCAGGTTTATAGGTTCCGTCTGGGTTCTTCAGCACTATAGGTTCAATCTGGAGTCTGTACGTCTTTACTTTCGGGTGGTTTATAGCTCATTTTGAGTTATGTTTGTTCTATCTGGTTCCTATGGGTTCTGTCTGGGTTCTTTAGCACTTCTATAGATCTTTACGTTCCGTCGCTTTATATCTATTAGGTCTCTTTCGGTTATAGCCGAGTCATATAGGTCTATAGATTCAATTTGGATTCTGTAGGGCTTTAGGTTGGGAAGGTTTATAGGTTCTTCCTGGGTTCTATAGGTGCCATCTTGTTTTTCTAGCTCTAGAGGTTCCACAGGTCCACATTGGTATGTGCTGGTCATCTTGTCGTCGTTATTAGTTTTGCTCGAGTTCCTTACGACAAAGACACTTTTGTTTCACCATCTTTTCCAGCTCGCTCACGGTCCAATCACAGCTCTGCATACGCCGACCAATCGCCATACACGTGCACTCTAAACGGACTACCGTTGTGCTGCTCTCACATACACACACACACAAAGCGCCTGCGGGGATGCGCACACGCTGACAGGGAGAGTGATTGGCAATCAAAGTAATCCAGACTCCTTCCTTCGGCCCGCCTGTGGAATTAGACGGCGTCTTGCAGCAGGATATTAAAGCGCCCGACCGACCCGCTGTGTGCGCGTGCTTGTGTGTTTGCCCAAAGCCCGCCGTGACCTGAAGGCAAATAAATCCCGTAAATAATAAAAGTCCAACAAACAAGCCTGGAGTCAACATGGCGGCGCAGGGCCCCGCCGCTTGTTTGCCGCCATGTTTGTATAGGCTCAGAATGCACTCGTCGATATTTACTGCCGTTTACACACACACACACACGCACACGCACGCATGCAGTAATCACATTTTAATGGACTCGTGTTCTCAGTTGATGTTTCTACTTGGGATGTAACGGGTTTCCTGGTTAAAAGAAATCACAGTCAGTATTAAATGATATTTCATAAGTGATTATCGATTTGCGCTGTTTGGGACTGTGGTCGAACGTTCGCCAAATGGAAGAGTCCAAGATGAAGAACGATGTATTTTTCCACAGCAAAACATTTTGTAAGATAAATCAAGTGACAGCCATCGCAATATCTTTGCACCTCCAACTACAAACCCCAATTCCAATGACGTTAAGATGCGTGTTTTGCCGATGTGGGAGGAAAGCGGAGACCCCGGAGAAAAGCCACGCAGGCACGGGGAAAACATGCAAACTCCACACAGGCGGGGCCGGGATTTGAATCCCGGTCCTCAGAACTGTGAGGCAGACGCTCTAACCAGTCGCCCACCGTGCCGCCGAAAACGTCACCATTCTGAAATATTTATCAGTGAACTTGTTTTATACAGAGTGGAAACATCACGTCCACTCTGGCGCGCGCGCGTGCACACACACACACACACACACACACACACACACACAGGCACACACAGAGTGCAGTGATGTTTATGTAGGACGAAGTTTGACTTTGAAACGAATTTCTGGACGCTGGGGTCCTCACGGGTCATCTGACATGGATTTTTCATCTATGTTAATATTTCATCAAGATGGCGGCTGATGGCGGCGCCGCCTGAAGGACGATAAAACACTTCGATTGACCTCTGTGTGCGTGTGTGCGCGCCCACGCATCACAGCGGACTCAACGTCGATGTTCCCGCTTGGGATGCAACGGGTTTACCGGTTAAAATAAATGACTTTGTTAATATTAGATGGCGTTCAATTTGTGATTAGCCTTTGTACCGTTTTTAGCATCTGGGACTTGAGTCGAACATTGTTCGATAAATGGAAGAGGCCAAGCAGAAGTCCAATGTGTCACTGTGCTACGTCACCGACAGAATCTTTCCACAACGAAAAATGACGAAATATAAAACGAGTGATGACGATGTCGATATTTTTGCACCTACCAAGAAGATTAGTTTTGGGGTTTGTGTCTACCTGGGCTGCACTGTACTGTTCAAATGTGATTCTCGTTGGTACCGTTTTCAGTATGTAGGAGTTCAGCCAAATGTCGTTAGCCTAACGTAAGTCCGATGTGTTACGTACAAAAGTACGTAATGTAATTTTCCACAACGAAACATGACGAAAGACAAATTAAATGACTGCAATGCCGATATTTATGTGCCTACAAACAAGACTCTTTGCATATTTCTTGTTTCGGTGGTATTTATTAAAAGCATTGTGTTTATTAATATTCTTCCAAGCAATGAACGGCCACGTTAAGGACCCCAAAATGCCCAGAAACTCGGGCCCGACCGATATGGATTCCTTGAGGCCGATGATTCCGAGAACCGATTAATCGGCCGATTGATTTAAAAAATAGAAAATAAGGTCCCTTAAGGCTTACAACAATAAAGATATCAATTACAGACAGAACATTCGACTGTTTTATAATACTTTGTCCTTGAGTATTTGTTCAACCTTACAACAGAGAGTCTCCTTTTTTTTTAATGTCATTATCTTTGTATTTATGTTGTAACGTGTTAATGTGTAAGGCGATTTTTGCCGATTTGAAAAGGGCTCATATCGGCCGATGAAATTCGCTGGCCGATGAGTCGGTCGGGCCCTACTAAAAACGATATATTTTTAAGTGCGTGTATCCTGATGCAAATGTCTGCATTTTGGGGTTCCCCAACATGACCGACGGAAATGCACTCAGGACTCCTCGCGGAAAGCTGGGAAAAAAGGAGCCCGGCACCAGTTTGACCGGTAAACGTGAAATTGTCGATCGTAACAGGACGCACGAAAACGGGACGAGGATCCGTGCGTGAAGTTGAATAGGAAAGGAGCCGTTTTTGGAAAAGCACAGCGCTGGTACTTTGATGGTACTTCGGGGGATTCTCTGGTTTAAAGTATGTTCCTCATTTCAGTTTATCGTTTTTTATTTCAATGCAAATAAATGTATATGGTGTATCGGACTGCCAGTTTTTCCTCTCAAAATTCAACTGGGTGTTTTTTTTTTTAAATGTCCGTATAAAATTGCAACAATGACATTGATACGCGTGTCGTTTTTGATTCCCAAAATGTCGAATTGTGAAATGTTCCCGTGGTTTGACGTGTGGCGTGCTCTCCTGCTCCTCAGGTCCTCCCGTCAACGTCACCTGCAACATCTTCATCAACAGTTTTGGCTCCATCGCTGAGACCACCATGGTAAGTCGCTTTGTTTGATGGAATAAGACTTAAGAAAATGTTGAAGTCAACTTCTGCTCTGCATGGACATGCTCAACTCAGCAGCATCAAACTTGTTCTCACCGCATCGTAGTTGGGGTTGCCCTCAGCGGCCGCTATAATGTTCTCAGTTCGGAACGGACCTTCGTTTGAAGTTAGCCATTCGGTTCACGAAGGAACAAAATGCAAAACAAAGCGCTTGTGTTTTGTGTTTGTGAACAGGGACAGACCGATTGAATTGCATTTCAAAGGAAACGGCAACAGCTTCAGTCTTTTCTTTTTAGGAAAGTAAAACATCGATAGTTTGTCTTCTTTTCTTGGAAAATACAAGCATCCCTCACTATATCGCAGTTCACATTTAGTGGGTTCAGTGCAGTGCAGATTTTTTTGATTGTACTTATATCACAGAGTAGTCGCTATATCGCAGTCAGGACGAAAGAGTGCGTAAAAGACATCATGTCCAAAGTTTGGGATCATTTCAATAAAAGAAGCTAAATATGCAACGTGCCTATTGGAAAGTCAAACTGTCTTAAGTTACTCAACTGCACATCTGTGGTAAAGTAAAATTCGTGAGCTAATTGAATATAGCCTACCACTGCTAGTTACAATGAATTGGAATTCATAACAGGTGGTTTGGATAGCGGGAGGATGGAAACAGCCGCTGATGCTCTCTCGATCGCTTTATATAAACGAAAGGGTATCAAAAGACAGTAAACGGAAGCACATCCTCAGCAAACATGCCGGTAGGCTCAACAGATGCCGGCACTGAACACCAGAGTGGCTTAGGTTCAGCCAACCAATTTGACGTTATCCATCGTTGGCATTCATGTGTCAGTCGGCGTCAGGTGTTTGTGTTGGACTCATAAAAGGTTTCAAATCTCCTGCCTTAGTTCATATATTCTGTGGGTAACCCCAATTGTTAAGCAACCCATCATATTACAATATTACACCTGCATTTATTTTCCATCCATCCATCTTCAACACCGCTTATCCTGGTTAGGGTCGTGGGACGCTGGAGCCTATCCCAGCTGACTTCGGGCGAAAGGCGGACTACACCCTGAACTGGTCGCCAGTCAGTCGCGGTGCATTTATTTTGTCATTTTCATTTTTAATGCTATTTTTCAATAGTCAATTTCAGGACAAATTGCGGTAAGCCGTGACGGCCTGCATAAAATGACGTGGAGGTCCGGAGGTGGCCCCCGAGCCGCGAGTGTTACATAAGAAACAATCGAAATTGTTTTTCATATACAAATCAGGTAAGAAATGGCTCCTGTGTGTTTAATAAATCCAATTTTGAATGGAACTTTATTGAAAGGATAGAAGTTTTTTACCTTATTCTCCTGTTCAGTATGTTTTTATTGAGATGCGCGTGTAAAACCAAAATCACTTGCACACGATGCTACGGCAGCCGAACAAGCCAATAAATGGCGTCGGTACCGCTGGGCTTCTCTCCCTGTGGTTGTCCCGCCGGATGGGCCCGACCAGCAGGAGCCATGTCTCTTAATCCCTCACTCAGCACTTTTTTTCACTCGTCACATCCGGGCGCACGCACATACTCAGGGTTTTCCCGGGGGGGCCGGTGAGGGGTCTGGAGAATGCGGGTGTCGGACCGGGTTTCAGTACGTCAGTGCCGTTTCCCGGCTGGGCGTCGGCATCGGGCCCCCGCGACCTCCTCAGTGCTCCGTCCGCCGGGCCGCACTCGAGCGAACTCCTGGGCCCGACCCCGCCTCTCCGTTGGGTGGGGCGGGGTCCTCGGCCCCCGCGGTGCAGGCACGGCGATTGCAGGGCACTTCTGTCAGTCACTGTGCCTGCGAAACGGTGTCCGCGGGCACACACCCCTGGGACTTTTCCACTGGGTGAGGGGCCACTCACTCATTGCGACAAATAATTAAGAACGATGCGAATTTCTTGGGTATCCCCTCACTTGCAATCTGGTCCTCCAGATATTTCTCATTTACATAGCCACTCCCACCGCACTTCAGTTGGACAGCCGGGTTCACGACCCCTGTCCTGCACGCTTCCCCTCCTGTCCTCTCTTGTCCTGTCCTTCCCTCACAGGGTGTAGCACTACTGACCCATACAACACCCGAATCCAATGTGTCATTGTTCGAGGTATATAATGATTTACTTTCCTCATCTTGTTTACAGCTAGTGTCATCTTTTGTTGTCTTCTTTTCCAATATTATTTAGTTACCATTTCATTCTCTCTCCTTGATTGTTTCTGTCACACCCCTTTAAAAACCTTGTTCTGTTCGACTCAGTGGCTGTAATTATCAATAAATATCCATCAGAAACCACAGTGGAAGCGTCCTTTTCATGCTTACTTGGGGCATTAGTCAACTCATTTGCAAATTCCTGGTTTGATTTCTTATCATGAGTTATTTTTGTCGTTATAAATGATGATGCACAATGAGCTCCAATATATTGTGCATCTCGGGAACAACATGTTAAATATTGATAAATCACAGGATTGCGCATCAAACGGGCGTACTCACCTTTTGAGCACAAATCTGCGTGTAGGCACGATTAGCGAATCAGGCCCAATGTCTGCCGCCGATCGCCGCGATAACGCGCCGTCTTCTTCCGCACAGAGAAACGGCGACACCGGTTGCGCAACATTTCAAGGGAACGAGACGAGCTGCTTTGATTGGCCGTCGACGAAAGTGGCTGGAAACGCTGTCGATACACTTTGACCGTTGACCGTGTTCCGTATGCTTTTTGTGTGCGCGTGTAAATGTGCTTGCGTGTGTGTGTGTGTGTTTTCCCGAGAGAGACAAGTGAGCAGTGACTCGTCTGTAATCCGTGCCAGCAGATTAGAAAGAAAAACAACAAAGTACGTAAATAATCGGATTTATCATCTTTTCTCCAAAAGCTAAATCCGTTTAGAAGATCCCGTGACAACAAGTGTGTGCGTGTGTGTGTGTGTGTGTGTGTGTGTGTGTGTGTGTGTGTGTGTGCGTGCGCTTTCTCTCCTTTGCTTGATTTGAATGTAAGACAACGTGGACCTTTTCTTTAAGAGTTCTTATTAGCACATCAAAGAAAATGAATCATCCTTCCATCCATTTTTCTTCCCGCTTCCCCTCCTGACGGGTCGCGGGCGTGCCGGAGCCTATCCCAGCTATCTTCGGGCGAGAGGCGGGGTACACCCTGAACTGGTCGCCAGCCAATCGCAGGGCACATACAGTCGGTACGGAAAGTATTCAGACCCCCTTAAATGTTTCACTCTGTTATATTGCAGCCATTTGCTAAAATCATTGAAGTTGATTTTTTTCCTCATGAATGTACACACAGCACCTCGTATTGACAGAAAAAAATGGAATTGTTGACATTTTTGCAGATTTATTAACAAAACAAAAACTGAAATATCACACAGCCAGAAGTATTCAGACCCTTGGCCGTGACAGTCACATATTTAACTCGGGCGCTTCCATTTCTTATGATCATCTTTGAGATGGTTCTACACTTTCATTGAGTCCAGCTGTGTGCGATGATACTGATTGGACTTGATTAGGAAAGCCACACACCTGCCTGTCTGAGACCTTACAGCTAACGTTTGGGACGACCGGAGCCCTTCCTCGAGCCGGCCGTCCGGCCAAACCGAGCAATCGGGGGAGCAGAGCCTCGGTGAGAGAGGTCAAGAAGAATTCAAAGATCACTGTGGCTGAGCTCCAGAGATGCAGTCGGGAGATGGAAGAAAGTTCTAGAAAGCCAACCATCACTGCAGTCCTCTACCAGTCGGGGCTTTATGGCAGAGTGGCCCGACGGAAGCCTCTCCTCGGTGCAAGACACATGAAAGCCCGCATGGAGTTTGCTCAAAAACACCTGAAGGACTCAAGGATGGTGAGAAATAAGATTCTCTGGTCTGATGAGACCAAGATACAACTTTTTGGCCTTCATTCTAAGCGCTATGTGTGGAGAAAACCAGGCACTGCTCATCACCTGTCCAATACAGTCCCAACAGTGAAGCACGATGGTGGCGGCATCATGCTGTGGGGGTGTTTTGCAGCTGCAGGGAAAGGACAATTGTTTGCAATCGAAGGAAAGATGAACGCGGCCAAGTACGGGGACGTCCTGGACCAAAACCTTCTCCGGAGTGCTCAGGAAATCAGACGGGGCCGAAGGTTCACCTTCCGACAAGACAATGGCCCTAAGCGCACAGCTAAAATAACGAAGGAGTGGATTCAGAACAACTCCGTGACTGTTCTTGAATGGCCCAGCCAGAGCCCAGACTTAAACCCAATTGAGCACGTCTGGAGAGACCTGAAAATGGCCGCCCACCAACGTTCACCATCCAACCTGACAGAACGGGAGAGGAACGGCAGAGGATCCCCAAATCCAGGTGTGAAAAACATGATTCCCCAAAACCCTCATGGCTGGCCACTAACTTTGAGCGTGTGTGGTGCATTCCTACTGTATAATATGACTTTCAGTATTTGAATTGAATTACCAAACTAAATTGATCTTGTGACACTGTTCCGATTTTTTTAACTGTACCTTTATAAAAGAATTGATTTGGTCCCTTAACGCTCACAACAATAAAGATCTGAATGACAGCCACAACATTTCACTGTTTTACAAAACTTTTGTGACAGTAGAGTTGAAAATCGATTTTTGTCGATTTATTTTATTTTAAATGTTTGTTTAAATGTCATTATCTTTCTAATGTTGTGATGTGTTGATGTAAAAAAAAAAAAATTATAATGTATCGTCCAATTCTTCTCGATTTGAAAAGGGCGAATATCGGCCGATTATATCGGCCGGCTAATTAATCGCTCGGGCCCAGTAATTACTGTGCGTACATTAGTATTTGTGTGTTGGATGTGTGCCTTTAAGGGGTGTGACATCAGGGTCAGCCGGCGAGTCTTCCTGTGAGCGTCTGGCCTACAGCAGCCCCTTGCGAGTGTTCTCATTTTGTATTTGTGTCTGACTGTTTGTTCCGAGTCACTGATGGTGTAGCGCGACGCTCGCCTGACTTCGGTGCGGGCAGCGTGGGTTCAGTTCCCACTCGGTGACGGTGTGAATGTGAATGTGAGTGCGAATGGTTGTCCGTGTCTATATGTGCCCCCGCGACGGACTGGCGACCAGTTCAGGGTGTAGTCCGCCTTCCGCCCGAAGTCAGCTGGGATAGGCTCCGGCGCCCCGCGACCCTAGCCGCGGTAAGCGGTGTTGAGTATGGATGGATGGATGTTTTTGCCGTTCGATAAACGGCGACTGTGGCTCCGCTTGCCCGCATGCCAGGGCATCACAGCACCCGAATTGCCACATTGTTTTTTTTTCTGAAGCCGGCTCGTGTCGATCGGCGTACGATTTGTGAAAAGTAGCCCGTGTGTGTTGTGCTGTGGACAGGACTACAGAGTGAACATCTTCTTGAGGCAGCAGTGGAACGACCCACGTCTGGCCTACAGCGAGTACCCGGACGACTCTCTGGACCTGGACCCGTCCATGTTGGACTCCATCTGGAAGCCCGACTTGTTCTTCGCTAACGAGAAGGGGGCCAACTTCCACGAGGTCACCACCGATAACAAACTTCTGCGCATCTCCAAGAACGGAAACGTGCTCTACAGCATACGGTGACTTCCACGCTACACTTAGCATTAGTAGCAATATTAGTTGTAGCATTATCTAAGTATTTGTTGTTATTAGTGGGCGGAAACCCCAAAAATGGGCTTGGTTGCGCCCCTGGAAAAGTTTGAATATTCAGCCCTCGAAGGTAGTTTAACTTTTCTATATGAAATTTGATAGACATGTCTATCTTGACTAGACCCGCAAAAAAATCTGAAGAAGCCATGCCTGAAAACACACAGGAAGTCAGCCGTTTTGCCTTGAAAATAATAATAAAAATAACGGCTGCGCTCATGAGTTGTGAGCAAATTCAGCCCTCGAAACCACTTTTAAGGGTTCAAGGAGGTTCATTATCATAGCAACTCATAATTTTAAACACGATATGGCACAACATTGGTTACCCGAGGTCCCAGATTAGCCCAATAAGTCTCAACAAGAAATAAGATATAATGAGGCAGGATGAAAAAAAATCGCATTTACTAAGCAACGTGAAATTTGGTAGGCTTGTTTATCACGAGTAGACCCACAAAAAAGAAGACGCCGTACCTTAAAATACACAGCAAGTCTGCCATTTTCATAAGAAGTGGACATTTTAGCCATTTCCAGGATGTCTAAAAGATTTTGCCCAATATGTTGCAAATTCAGCCCCTGAAAGCCAGTTTGACTTTGAAATAGGAAATCCGGTGGGCATGTTTATTATAAGCGGACCCACAAAAAAAAGTCTCGAGAAAAGATTTGGTATTTTTAGGGCGCATTTACAAGCATACCTGCCTCTGGAATTTCTTTAGAAAATTCAGCACCCAAAGCCAGTTTGACCGAGTTATCGGAAATTTGGTAGGCATGTCTATCATGAGTAGATCCATAAAAAAAAGTCTCAAGAAGCCGTGCCTGAAAAGAAACAGGAAGGCTGCCGTTTTGTTTTTCAATGGACACTTTGGCAAAGCTGGACGCCATCTGGGTTTAAAGCTGCCATTTTGGCCATTTCCAAGTGTGCTTCAAAGACAAACTTCTTTTTTTTCCGGTTACCAAATTGGAACGTCGTATGGACAATCCTCAACGATGAAGAAGCTGCGCTATGTGCAGCTTTTCACGTCACCGCTCACTGCAAAAGAGTCCCTTTATCAGAGAAACTGAAGTGTTGTCTTGTTTTTATGACTTTGCGGTAGTTTCTCTTGAATCTTCCTCGCAGGAAGGCAGCTCGCACATGTTAACGATCTTTGAGGGAAGACTTTTGAGACCCTTCGCTGCGGTTTGAGGCCGTGCTTTATGGCTTCCTCTGGACGGCGTGGCGGTGACCTTGACGCCGTTCCTCCAGAACTCGTATTGATGCGTCAGAGCGGGACTGGCCGTTTTTCTTTTGGTGGCGTCTCGCCGACATCCAATTCAAGTTATCGCCGCCACGTCCTCCTCGTGCTCCCTTTTATTGGCTGGCCTCGCCTGGCTGGTAATCTACGGAGCTTCTTAGTGCGGCGTCCATCATCGTGTCCACCGGCAGGAGGAGAAGGAGCGACGAGAACCCTCCGCGCCGCTTCCAAACTGGATGAAATCTTGCTTGGCTTCTTCTTTACTGCACTGGTTCTCAAACTCGGGGTGGAGGGGGGGGGGAGGTCCCGAGAGCTGTTGTTTGTAGGTCCCTAAAATTGTTTGCTGTCATTTATTGTGGTATCATTAAAAAAAACAAAAACAAAAAAAAGGGCATACCAGCATATTAGGACTGGCACGCCAATTCAAAAAATAATAACGTAATAATTACTAGGGCCCGACCGATATGGATTTTTTTGAGGCCGTTTCCGATATTTGACAGAATAACATTTTTAAAGTAATCGGCCGAATAATTAAAATAATTTTATCATAAATAAAAGAACTTATTTTTTGGTCTCTTCACCGTTACAACGGTTATGAATTTCAGAATGATGACTTTACAATACTTTGTCCTTTACTATTTGTCATTGGCAAGAATCGGCCGATGTTTTGCCCATTTGATTTTAGCGTTTATTTGAATGTCATTATCTTTGTCTTATGTTGTGTTCATTTGTTAAATAAATAAATAAATTTACAATAATCGACCGGTATTCGCTGATTTGAAAAGGGGGAATTTCGGCCGATGAATCGGTTGGGTCCTACTAATTAGTCCTCCCTACCTTTAGCTTTGGGCCAATCCAAAGCTTTGCTATGATTGTGGCGTATCATCACATAAATATCGCATGCCCAAATGGAATGTTCTTGAAGAATAAAAGTCTTCTTTTAAAGGAATAAAGACTTTTTTTGAGCCGAGGTTCTCGAACCTTACGGGTATCACTTACTGGGAAGAAGAAGGTTTTCCAAGGGGCGCCCTCGTCATCCCAACGCAAATTAAACTACGACCGCATGTCAACGAAAGAAGAAGTTTTCAAGAACAAAAGGTGTATTTTTTTTGGGGGGGGGAGAGAAAGTCAACTTTTCCAGAATAAAGGGTGTAGTATGACAAGAATGTCATTTTTGAAATTCACTTGTTCAAATATTGTTCTTTCCTTGTTAAACTTTGACTTTAATGTAATCAAATCTTGTAAGATTATGATTTTTTTTTCTCCCCACAAAATATGTTTGTTGTTTTTAAAGTGACCTTTTTCTTTAAAAAAAATAAATAAATAAAAATGACTATACTCGCACCAATACTTGGGAAAAGAAACTTTGTCATCCTAATATTACGACTTTATCTTGGAAAAAGGATTACTTTATTTTGTAAGATTATAACTTTTCATCCTGACAAAATACGTCTTTGTTCTGGGAAACATTGACATTTTTTTTCCTTGTAAAAGTGACATTAATCTTACATATTACAATGTTTTCACTAAGAATTTGTCAATGTAATATCTTGGAAAAATATGGCTTTGTTTTTGTAAGATTAGGACATTTTTTACCCCAACAAAATGTCTATTTGTTCTTGTGAAATTAACCTTTTTTTTCTTGAGAAAACACTTTATTCTCACAATATGACTTGGGATGGTAAATTTAATGAGGAAAATACAACTTTATCCTCGTAAGATTACGACTTTTTCTCATCCTGACAAAATATGCATTTATTCTTTTAATGATAACAACCTTTTTTTTTTTTCTTCTGCTTTCGTCGTCGAGCTTGGAGCAGCGGCACGTTTTTATGACTCGCATTTTATGATCCTCGTTTTATTGCCTCCACCGGGGAAAAGAAATGACGCGTTACGGGAGGGCCAGTCCGCACACGCGCCGCACTGCACCGCTCGCTGTCCTGCCGAGCAGTCCGCCCTTTGTCTGTACGCGCCACGTGATGTTGACCGGTCGTTGTTTGTCGCCGGCCGATAATAGCGCGCTTGTTGAAAGTCGTTGTCGTTTTGCCGTTTGCACGAACCTCGTGGTTCGTTTCCTTCCCCCCCATCTCCATCACGACTTGATGCCATGGAGAAAGTCTTGACAAAAAATTGTACAGTATACTGTCGTAAAAATCGCCTTTTTTCAGAACGATACGCAGTGTCAACGAGACTAGAGCACAAGGAGCGCTCGCTCCAGTCAACAACAGCCGTAGATGTCAATGGCGCCGTAGATTCGCGAGATGCCTACGTATCGAAACGTCGCCGCACCCAACATGGCCGCCACATCTGTTATTGAGATCTCGTCTTCATAGTGTATCTCTTGGACAAGCGCTCAACCAGGAAATATGCGTCCCAGTTTCTGGTCACAGATTGCGCCACAGCGCCAGGAATTTTGGAACAAAGTGACTTTGGAAACGGCTGTTTGAGTGAAATTGACACTCTTGAGACATATTTTATGTCCATTACATCCGATATCTGTTAAATCGAGGTCCGTTGAATCAAGGTTCCACCGTTTCGACAAGCGTGTACTCCCACCGATGTACAATTTGTTGGTCTTCACTGAAGCTAACATGCTAACCCTCAAGCCTTGGCACAACATGCTAACTCCACTCAGGAAGGCCCTAACCCACTTTCGAACCTGGAACCTCGTAACTGTGAGGCAGATGTGTAAACCACTCACGCGATGTGCTGCACGTGCTTATTTTTATCATTTGTATTCTGTCCAATTTAAAATAGTGACGAATGGAGGAGTTCTCCATGCAAGTGTAATTCTATTATTTTAACAACTTTATCAACACAGTTGTGATGTTTACACAGCTGATCAAGATCAACATAATCCTTTTAGCAGGAACTGATACCGTGTGTGTGTGTGTGTGTGTGTGTGTGTGTGTGTGTGTGTGTGTCTAACAGAATAACACTGATTCTGGCCTGTCCCATGGATCTGAAGAACTTCCCGATGGATGTGCAGACGTGCATCATGCAGTTGGAGAGCTGTGAGTACACACACACACAGATATATTCCTATATAGTAAGTGTGTACGTGCACACACATTCATAGTATACATACACACACACACACACACACACAAGGTACACGTGCACACACTTTTATAGTATACATATACACACACATTAGGTACATGTTCACACACACAGTATATGTACATTCACACACACAAACGCATACATTTATAGTACAGTATACGCACATTCATGGTACATGCACACATAGTATCTGCATACACACTCACATATAGTACACACACATTTGTAGTGTCCACACACACACACACATTGATAGTACGCAGTATACCTTACAAGTATACGCGCGCACACACACACACACAGAGTGATGCGATCTACGTACGGCAGACGTGAGGCGACCGCGGAGCGGACGGGCCGCCGGCTCGCTCTCGGCCCGTGATGTCGCTCGGTAACCATAGCGACCACATCCTTTGTCCTGCTTCCACCTTTCTTCGCATTTTCATCGCACCTTTCGCAATATGTCCACGTCATAGGTTAAAGGAAGCGGCAGGGAGATGCTAGCGACACCACGCTAACCAGCTCCAAGTCACCAAACATGACGAATACGCCCAAGTGATGCTCAGCTGACGCGTGTGAGTGTGTGTGTGTGTGTGTGTGTGTGTGTCCAGTTGGCTACACGATGAACGACCTGATCTTCGAGTGGGACGAGAAAGGCGCCGTGCAGGTGGCGGATGGCCTGACGCTGCCTCAGTTCATCCTGAAGGAGGAGAAAGACCTCAGATACTGCACCAAACACTACAACACTGGTGAGGCAGCAAAACGCCGCTACCGCGATCAACATTCAGCACAGTCGCTACTGCCACGACAATCCACCTGCCGCACCGTCAACGCTACCGCTATTGCACATCAGTTTACCTTCATATTGCCACAGCGACCACGACTGGACAACAAACCACCTACAACGCACTCACTTCTACCACTACTGGACAACACTTTACCCTGAACACAGTCACCGATAGGCAGGTACCCACCAACCACACAGTCACTGCTACCACGACATGGCGACAATCTACCTTCAGCCCAGTCACTATGACCACTACTAGACTGCAATCTACCTTCAACAGAGTCACTCCTGTCACGTCCTCACGCTCGCTCCTCCACTTTCGTCCTTCTCATGCTGGCATGCTCTTCAGCCCCCTTCCCTCCTCCTCGAGATTCCTCCTTGCTCCTCGTCAGTGCTCCTCCTTGTGGAGGAGATGCTTCTCCATCCCATGTTTGCATTAAGAAGTATACGCTTCCTCCATTTCCTTTAGTTCTTATCGTCCTCTGTGTGTGTGTGTGCAATGTTTGTGTGAGCGCGCATGTGTCTATGTTTTGCTGGCTGGTTTCCGATGGGAGATACGGCAGTAGTGAAGGTGTGTCATGTTTGTGTGTGGGGGGGGGGGGTCTAGGATTTATTAGCTGCAGTGTGACTGCGAGAGATCGGCAATTCCGCCCAGCAACACAAACAAAGAGCGGGCGACGTAAAGCCTCTTGAAATACTAATTAACTTGCTGCCTGCTGCATTGCACAACTCGGCACCGCACGAACAACAACAAGCAGAACAACGAAAAGGAGAACGACTGCGAGCGCTCGCTGGACTTCACGAGGCTTCGTTGGCAACTTGCGCTACATTTTCCTGGCTACAGCTTTGCAATATTGTTAGAACTCCCTTACCACTTTTTTACAATTTCCTTGCAACTTGGTTACAGGCAGGATGCGATATGGATTTTGTTGATACCAATTCTGATATTTGGCAGAAATAAATTCAGATAATGATTAAATTGAAAAAAATATATATATTGAATAATAAAACTTCCTTTTTGGTGCCTTAACTCTTATAGCAATAAAGACAACAGTATTTTGTCCTTAAGCATTTGTCCCTTTACAACAGAGAGACAAATTGGCAAAAATCTGCATGATTTTTGTTTATTTGCATGTCATTATCTTTGTCTTACGTTATAATGTGTTTTTAAAAAAAAAAAAGGGTCAAAAATTACAGATTTGTAAAGCGCGAGTATCGGCCAGTTGAATCTGTCAGGCCCTACTGTTGACAAATGGAAGCTGTGGAAGGGGGGGGGCAAGGAAGGAAGGAAGTTAAAAAGGAAGGATGGAGCAAATAGGGCAGCACGGTGTTGACTGGATAGAGCGTCCGCCTCACAGTTCTGAGGATCGGGGTTCAATCCCCGGCCCCGCCTGTGTGGAGTTTGCATGTTCTCCCCGTGACTGTGTGGCTTTTTTATCCGTGCACTCCGGTTTCCTCCCACATCCCAAAAACATGCATGGTAGGATCATTGAAGACTCTAAATTGCCCGTAGGTGTGAATGTGAGTGCAAATGGTTGTTTGTTTGTATGTGCCCTGCGATTGGCCGGCAACCGCTTCAGGGCGTACCCCGCCTCCTGCCCGATGATAGCTGGGATAGGCTCCGGTGCGCCCGCGACCCGCGTGAGGAGAAGCGGCTCAGAAGATGGATGGATGGATGGATGGATGGAGCCGATGGAGAAAAGAAGAAAAAAAAGCAGGTCTGAGAAAGGAAGCAAGAAATGGAAAAGATGCCCTGAAAAAAGCCCGCCGAGAGGGAAGGAAGCAGAAGAAGAGGTTTCAGCCAAGGGAGGGTGGATGTAAAGATGGAAGAATTAAAAAAAGAATAATCAAAAAATAGGGATGGAAACGATTCCAGGATAAAAACTGTAAATGCAGTAATGCAGAACAATTGTTCACATACAAAAATATAACCTGTAATATGTATATATTTTTTTATTTTATTTTTTTTAATGCAGTGGTTGGAATTAATAGAATGAAATGGAATTTTTTATTTATTTATTTATTTATATTTTTTTTAAATGGACAATGTGCACATACTTTAACCAATATCAAAAGACAAGAAAAACTGCTTGCACCAGATTTAGCCCAATTTCTATCTAAAGTAGTCCAGAACATAAAATCTAACAAAAAACAAATTGGGATACACGACAACTAACACAGACTTGTAAAATATACAATCAAAATGCATCCTAGCTAAAATGATCAAAACATACGATAGTGACAATGTTTTAAAAGTTGACAGTGTGAGAAAAACATCAACACTCGTACGTAATCAATTTCAAATTCCAACCGTGCTTATTAAATACAAAAATATAAGCACACAACTATCAAAAAGACACTTATTTACAGAACATACAATTGTTCACATATTGTCATTTGCTTTGATTTTCCAGAGAAAATATAAAATATATAGTTCATTCTTGCCCATACGCAGCGTTATATTCTATACTACTGTATATAGACTGGCAAGTGTGTGTGTTACGGTCTACTGGACTGTATTGATGAAAGCGAACACACACAGATGAATCATTCCAGTCTTGTGTGGGGATGGAAAATATGGACGTAGCTTAAAAGCTCTCAAGTGTATCGCGCACATAAATCTCCTCTTCCTCATCTTCGTCTTCCTCTCGCGGCGTATGAAGGTTGTCGCCGATATCGATTGCGCCGATTAAATGGCCGGCCGGCCGGGCATCTGCCGCGTTTGTTGCCGTTGCTGCCACACGGCGGCGCCGGTGAGTGCAGATGGCGTGTCGGGAATTCCTCCCTACTCGGGTTGGGCGTCGTTTGAATTGGAGCGATTCCGGTTCTCCGTTTCTATTCCGATTCTTTCAGGGGGCTGGGTCAAAAACGTTTCTATGGTTCGAATAAAGGCTGTCCAAGTTATGAACATCCATTGTCTTAGCAGCTTGCGGCATCAACGAAAATGAACATTTGACTCGGCGTTGTTTATAAGCAGTGTCGCTGTCAACCCTTTGAACTAAAAGGCCAAACGTCGTCGTCCTTTTTGGAACGTGTAGTGAGTAAAGGTTTACCCCTATATCGTGCCTTCGATGACTCAACTATGGCTGGCCGGCGACCAGTTCCGGCTGTACGTAGCCCGCCTCTCGCCCGAGGTCAGCCGGGATAGGCTCCAGCACGCCCGCAACCCTCGTGAGGGCAAGTGCTATGGGAAACGGATGGGTGGATGTCAGACATTAGGGCTGTGACAAAAATTCGACTGAACTCTGCTAAGTAGAATATGTAGATGTCGGTCGACGCAAACATGTCTGTCTCGAGGCAACACAAAAATGTCCCTCAAAGCATATTCGCGCCGCCCGGAACCATTTGGCCGCTGCCCGTGTTGACCGTGCAGACATTACTTTCAGAGGGAAACACTGTTGGAAAACGTCACTAAAAACAAAAACAACAGCGTCTGTAAGTGATTTTTAAGACACTATTATAATTGCAATGTACATATAACATGCATGAGTGAGCTGAATTGGAGTCAGCGTTTTTTTTACCTCAAATCATAATCGCTAATCGCGAATGCTAACCATTTAGCAAGGGCTAAGGGAGGGATTGCTGTTTGCGTGGCTCGAATGTTTTCCGGTGTGGCGTCAGCCATGTTTTTCCCTTCGGCGGCCATTTGACTTCCCGTCTCTTCGCTTTCCTTCCTGCATGTTGATGTTCCCAAAGATGACAATCTGCGTTCTACACCGTCAACTCCTTGCTCCTCATCTCCTCCTCCCGCTTCAGCTGGCGCACACGCCTCCATCTCATCACTCCTCCATCCTCCTCCCTCTTCACTTGTTCATCTGCTCAGTGACTCCTTGCAGCTCCTCACCCGTCCTTGCCCTCCGCCCCTCACCCGCTTGCTCGTGTCTCCTCACCGCCACGTTTACTCGATGTTCTCGGCGACCACGGCAGCCGCGTTTCAGGCCGCCGTTGAGTCCTCACGATCCGATCAATCGTCATTTTCATCTGATTGGTATTGGATGAAAAAGATTTTTTCAATGTTTCTTTTTTTTTTTTTTAAATGTCTTAATTTTTGAAGGGCATAAAGCGACGAAATAATCCTGAGGAAAAAAGGAAGATAACTTGTACAATTCAGACATGCACGCAAAATCGAGCGAGCGGAGAGCGAAGCAAATGCGGCGGCGACATCCCTGCCGTCGACAACACGAGGCGGTCGCGAGGCGGCCGTTGCAGAACGGGGGGCGAGCGCGTTTGAGAGTTGACGGCAAAAAGAAGAACGCTACTCGTTCAAAGCGCCGACGGGGTTTGAGCGGAGTTTGGCATCTTGTGTGAGCCGTTGTTGAGCCTGCGAGCCTGCGAGAATCCGTTCTTGCTTGCTGTGTCAGTCAATCAATCGACCTTCCAACTCGCGCCGCAGACTTCGGAAGAGCTGATCCGGCGACGCCCCCTGGGGTTACAAATTCAGATGGGTGTTGTTTATTCATGGGGTTTGCTCAGGAAAAAAACCAAAACAAGGGTTTCTTCTGTATCGTCATTTTTAGAGGATCTCTCCAAAATAAAATACTAAACGTAATATGCACGTACGGTACAGAGCACGACAAAACTTCACGAGTTACTCTCACTCCATTGTGACGTTTTTGTCGTGCTCCAAATCGGTTTTGGCGTTATAAGCACATTTTGTTGTTTTCTTTTTTTTTCTTCTCATTAGAAGTGCAGCAAAACAGACTCGACGCATATTTGGAGATTAACGTCAACCTTTCGCGACTTTTATCGAGTGGAGGCCCAAATTTGACACGAGGAAAGTGGATGCACTCTTTGTGTGCCTTCTGCCATCTGGTGGAAGAAGATTTCATTCTTCTGCTTGTCACTAGCATGAATAGATGGAGAAAGATGCATTATTTGTCAATCAATCCGAATTTTCAGACCAAGTCACTCATCGACTGCCAGCTGTTTGGACCGATCATTGTGTACTGTGACAATACGTGCACCAAATGTACCAAAAGAGACGGTCGGCTCTCTTCTTTCACCAGAAACAAAACCAAAAAAAAAAAGACTATTTGTGTCCGTTTTCTGTCGTAATCAGCAGCAGAAGATGCGTTGCTTTTGCCGAAAGCGCAGAAAACGAGCTTTTGGCGAAAAGAAACACGTCCAGCAGAAGAGTGACTTGAGACTAAAATATCGGTTGCTTTTGTGACACCTCAAACTATAACACCCGAAACAACAAGGCTGAGAAAGGGCAAAATGGATTTATTCCCAGATGTGCAACAACGAAGTAGAACGTCAGCGGCTTTTTATTTTTTTCACGCTGTCAGAACTGCGTCGAAAGCTGCGCTGATCTCAAATCCGAAGCGATGCGGCTCCCGCGGGGGCTCTGTTAGCCATCGCAGCGCTTTACGAAGCTCAAACTCTCGTCGCCCGCCCGTTTCAAATGTACAACATTTGATGAATCTAAACGCTCGGCTTCCGTTCGACTCGTGGAAACGTCCACGGCGGTCGGTGAGTTCGAACCCAAACGGGATCGTGTTCCTTCGGCGCGAATGATGCTGGAATCGCAGCTGCGGACGTTGCTTATTCCCGTGTTGTCGTCTCGTCGGCGTTCAGGCAAGTTCACGTGCATCGAGGCCCGCTTCCACCTGGAGCGTCAGATGGGCTACTACCTGATCCAGATGTACATCCCGTCCCTGCTCATCGTCATCCTGTCCTGGGTGTCCTTCTGGATCAACATGGACGCCGCCCCCGCCCGGGTGGGCCTGGGCATCACCACCGTGCTCACCATGACCACGCAGAGCTCGGGATCCCGAGCCTCCCTGCCCAAGGTCAGCCGCCGTCCGACCTGCCCGCCGTCCCCCTATCCGCGGGAGATGCACAGGAGCGCGCCGTACAGTCAACCCGCGCATACGCACGTTTCTGCAATTGATTTTGTTTTCACGTTTTTTTCTTTTTTGTTTTGCTTTTTTCTTATATTGTGGGGGGGACGAACCAAGCCAGAAACCACTTAGTGTCCGTCTAGCCGCGCTTATTCAAGAATGTTTGGGGTTAACAAAAAGAAACCCCAAAATCCAAAATATTCTTTCATTCAATGCAATTATGGCGGCCGTCAATTATTTTCACTATTCAGATTTTCAGTGGACATTTTAGGAACTAACTCGGCCTGCGACATAAAAATCCCTTTGTCGTGATTCCGACGATTCCGCGTTCGGTCATTCCTTACTCCAGAATCACGAGAAACGGATTTTTCGAAAACATCGGAGTCTGTCAAAAAAATACGTCTACAAATGAATGAATCCAAACACAGCCACTGTTCACTTGCGCGGTCAAACATAAGAACAAAAAAAGAGGAGAAGTGGAAAAAATATTTTGCTACGGAGGATTTTCAGATTAAAGAAAGAAAAAAACAGTCCTAACTTGCGTGACCCAGTATACGGTTGTATAATTATGTCCAGGGAAGCTGTAATCCCCCAACACACACACACACACACACACACACACACGTGCGCTTTGTGGACATTAGGTGCTTCATGCGCTCTAAAAATTGAACAAGTGAACCGTGATTCCGCTGCAGTTCAGCTGTCACAATAATGATCGCACAGCACAGCTGAGCTTATGCGCGCGCGTGCGCACACACACACACACACACACACACACACGCACACACTGCTGCACATTCAGTGGCTGCACGTCAGGATGGAGGGAAGATTAGCAAAGGATGGAAGTGCACAGGAAACGAACACAACGCACTTAGCGCAGCGCAGTTAGCTTCCTGAACACGAACATGACATGACTTCTCTGTGCTCAGCAGAGAATGGAAATCGTTACTTTTCTTTGTACGCCGAATCAATCGACATTTTGGGGACTTTTTCTCCTCAAGAACTCAAAGATTGGCTCAGTAGCGGCCGTCGGAATGTTTCGATAATTCAGCCCCCGAAGTGGGTTTGACGTACTGTAGCTACACCGTGGCAAATTGTGGAGGCAGGTCCGTCCCGATTAGCCCCACCGGCAAAAAAAGCTCAAGGAGCCGCGCCTGAAAAGACACAGAAAGTCGGCCATTTTGGTTTTCGGCGTCATTTCCAAGCACGAAATTCCAGGGGCAAAGGAACCTCGCGAAGTTCTTTTGAAAGTTCACTTCCCGAAGCCCAGTTGAACTTTTCTACGTGAAATTTGGAGTTGACTCACAAAAATCCTGCTCAAAAAGACTTTTTGATTGACAGTGCAAATCCCCTGGAATTAATTTTTGGGAACACGAACAGAAGAGTCTGTCCTGGGAGGCCCGGTAGATGAGTGGGGAGCGCATCCGCCTCGCAGTTCCGAGAACCCGAGTTCAAATCGGGCCTCGCCTGCGTGCCGGTTGCGTGTTCTCCCCGTGCCTGTGTGGCTTTTCTCCCCGTACTTCGGTATCCACCCGCATTCCAACAACATGCACGCCGGGATAATGAAATACTCTGACTTGCCCGTAGGCGGGAATGTGAGTGCGAACGGTTGTTTGTCGAAATGTTCCCTGCGATTGGCCGGCGACCAGTTCGGGCTCCGGCACGCCCTGGAGGAGAAGCGGTACGGATGTGTATCGTGAGTAGAGCCACAAGAAGGTCCCGAGAAGCCGCGCCTGACGCAGGAAGTCTGCTATTTTGCTTGGAAACTCGCCGCTTGCTAAAAAGCGTGTATACGAAGCGTTGTGAGCTGAGGGGGGCGCTAACACAAGGACGAAGGCGCCATTTGCAGACAAGCAACGAAGCGATGAGCGTCGACGTGTGTGCGCGCCGGAGATGCGTTGAAAAGTCGCCACTCACGCTTCCCTCGGCCGTCGGCGGCCGTCCTTCCTCGCAGGTGTCCTACGTGAAGGCCATCGACATCTGGATGGCCGTGTGTCTGCTGTTCGTCTTTTCGGCGCTGCTGGAGTACGCCGCTGTCAACTTCATCGCTCGCCAGCACAAAGAACTCCTTCGCTTCCGCCGGCGGCGGCGACACATGAAGGTCACTTCCTCATTTTGCTACACACGGAAATTCAGATTTTTGGCCACCTGAAAGTTGTCAAATCTGAGAAAAGGTGTCATGTAACCAGCAAACAATGATCACATAAATGCGTAAAACTGACAAAGAGGTCTGTTTTGGGCAGTCTTCAAATCTAGCAAACCAACAAAAAATGCTTTAAATTGAATTTCAGAAGACAAGCATTGACAAAAATGGATTGATTTTTTATTTTTATGATTATTCATTTTTTCCACCTGAAAGTCCCAAAATCCAGAGGTGGGAACAAGTCAAGTCACGAGTCTTAAGTCTTTGCCCTCAAGTCCTACACTTTGAGTTTCGAGTTGTTTGGGCTCATTTTAGCCCAAAAAATAAAAAACATTCAATACATTTGAATATATAGACATCATAATTTTTTCATTCACATGCATATATTGTGTACTGCATATATTTAATAGCGTTTAAAACCACATTTATTGATCAAAACAAAATTGATAAACAAGTGCATTGAACCTTTCTAAGAAAAGTAAGCGGCTGATAAAAATGTTTGCACTTTCAAAGCCGATCATTTAACGGGCAAGAATTTGCATCCGGTCGTCCCGCAATTAGGAAGGAATTCGTCTGCTGACAGTTCTTTCGGAGTCATCGAGTAGGAGGATAAAATATACTTTTGCTTGGGGGGGGTTCACCTGAAAGTCCCAAAATCTAACAAACTGGCTCATGTCACCGAGGGAACCAACCAAAATAAATTCACTCAAATACTTTCGATTGAGTTTCAGAAGACAAACGTTGACAGAAAGTCTGTTTTTGTTGGCCTGAAAGAACTGACATCTGACAAATTGTGTCATGTAACAGAAGCGGCCAACAAAAAAATATTCACGAAAATGCTTTCAATTGAGTTTCAGAAGACAAACATTGACAAAAGGTTGTCGGACTGAAAAGTCTGAAATGCGACAAATGTGGCGCAAGGCAGTAACGCGGCGTCCCGCATGTCAAAAAGAAAGCAGACAGCAGCTCACACGCAAACATTCCGAATTGGGTTTCGAAGTTACACAAAAAGCTTTTTTTTCTTTTTTGTTCTTTTTTCCTGAAAGCCTTCAAATCGTACGAATAAGGCAGTAACGCGGTGCGCTATGATGTCATACAGAGAAAAGCAAACGCAAAATGTCTGCTTCTGCTTTGTTTGTTCACGCAAATGTTTGAAGTGGACTTTTTATGGGGAGAGATGTCTCCAAATTAATATTTGCCCGATTTTCAAATGCACAAATATGTCCGCGATTTGCGCGTTTTTGTTTCATGTTGTGTGTGCATTTCTCATGACTCATCATTTGTAAATCTTGAACTTTGCGTGTGGATTGTCGAAGGTGCGTTTGCGTTTCTTTTGGAGACGAACATAACGCGGATTAGCTTGGCACGCGTGGGAAGGTCCTCCCTCCCTCCCTCCCTCCCTCCGTCCGCTGCGTCGCTGTCTCCGGTGATGACCCGACTGACGGGAATCCGACACGTCTCCGGTCCGACCCGACCGAAATCCCCGGGAAGCCCGCCGCGGCCGAACCGGGTGGCCGACCGGCGGCCGCGGCGTTCGGAAGAAATCCCCTTCCTCGTCTGTCGGCAAGATAGGAGTCATTTTTTCCATCCGCTTTGTGTTCTCTTCCTCTTCCTCTTGTTCTCACTGTTTATTCCACTTCCTGTCATCTTCTCGAGCTTTCCATCCAGAACTGTTGAACTGTTGTTCTGTTCTTCATTTCTCGCACTTGCAGTTTCCCCTTTGTTCCACTTCCTGTTTTCTTCCTCTTCTTGTCTTTCAAGGATCTTCCTCTTCTTCTGCTCCTCTTTGACTTCCACTTCCTTTTACTCTGTTTTTTTTTTTGACAGTTCTCTACTGTCTCTTCATCCACTTCCTGTTCTCATTCTTTTCAATCCTCTTGGTTTTATTCTTTCTCGTTCTCTTTGAGTCTACCTCCTGTTGTCTCTTTTTACATCCACTACCTTTTCTTCCACTTCCTGTCATCCTCTCACGCTTTCCATCTGCTTCCCGTTGTTCCCTTCTTCCTTTCTTGCACTTCCTCTCGTTGTGTCAGTCAACTTCCTGTTCTTCTGTTCCTCTTTTCTTTCCACTTCCTGGTAACGTTAACTGGGAAGTTGGTTAAGATGCCACCATGGCTCCTCCTCCTTGTCATCTCTGCTCATGCCATCTTCCTTTTCATCTTCCTCTTCCTCCAGCTCCTCATTCTTCTCTTGCTCCTCATTGTGTCTTGTGCCTCTTGTCTCCCATTTATCCTGGCAACAAGAACGGCCAACGTTTGTCATAGTTAGCTCAAGGGCGCGCGGAGGTTATCAGGTGCGCGTGTGTGTGTGCGTGTGAGATAAAAAAAAAAAATGTAATACATGATGTTGCCTGAAGTCAAGGACAGAATTGGGGCACAGAGGCTAAAAATGGAGCTTGTTACCTGATGCGCACACACACACACGGTGAGCGTGCGCAGATGTTGAATATTGTTTGTTGTAGTTTAAATGTAAGTGATGTAAAAAGAAGGGGGGGTGGTGGCGGGGGCTGATTCAGGAGATGTTTGTATTGGTCCACTGATTATGGCCAAAAAGTTCAACCTCGGTTTCATCAGACCTTAATGCATTTTCTCACATGTGGTTTGAAAATGAACAAGGGCCTTAGTCAAGGTGAAGGGAATTATGAACAATTCCCAATAGCAGTCAGGGTTTGCACAAAGCCTTCAGGCTTCTGCTAGAAGGGAAAACGTCACGAAACGCCTACTCGAACATCTGAACTTTATTTGAGGTTCATCAGAGCATGCTCTTGAAATGGTGGCAGGTGTGTGCTGAGTCCCATTTAACATGATTTTGAGTGTAATTGGTTCATTCTGAGCACAGGTGCATCCCCAGTTATGAGACGGTGTGCACACTTGTGCAACCACATTATCTCACTTGTCTATTTTAACAACCCCAATTCCAATGAAGTTAGGACGTTGTGTTAAACATAAAATCAAATCAAATCATGTTCAACCTATATTTAATGGAATACACTACAATGACAAGAAAGTTAATGTTCAAACTGTTAAACTTGATTGTTTTGAGCAAATAATCATGAACTTAGAATTTGATGGCTGCAACACGGTCCAAAAAAGCTGAGACAGGTGGTGACAAAAAAGATGGAGAAAGTTGAGGAATGCTCATCAAACACGTGTTTGGAACATCCCACAGGTGAACCGGCTCGTTGGGAACAGGTGGGTGCCGTGATTGGCTAGAAAAGGAGCTTCCCTGAATTGCTCAGTCATTCACCAGCAAAGATGGGGCGAGGGTCACCGCTTTGTGAACAAGTGCGGGAGAAAATAGTCCAACAGTCCTCAACGTTCAATTGCAAGGAATTTCATCATCTGCGGTCCATAATATCATCAAAAGGTTCAGAGAATCTGGAGAAATCACCGCACGTTAGGGGCGAGGCCGAAAACCGACATTGAATGGCCGTGACCTTCGATCCCTCGGGCGGCACTGCATCAAAAACCGACATCGATGTGTAAAGGATATCAGCGCACGGGCTCAGGAACACTTCAGAAAACCAATGTCAGTAAATACGGTTGGGCGCACCATCCGGAAGTGCAACTTGAAACTCTACTATGCAAAGCAAAAGCCATTTATCAACAACACCCAGAAACGCCGCCGGCTTCTCTGGGCCAAAGCTCATCTAAGATGGACCGACGCAAAGTAGAAAAGTGTTCTGTGATCCGACGAGTCCGCCTTTCAAATTGTTTTGGGAAATGGTGGACGTCGTGTCCTCCGGGCCAAAGAGGAAAAGAACCATCCGGACTGTTATGGACGCAAAGTTCAAAAGCCGGCATCTGTGACGGTATGGGGATGTGTTCGTGCCAATGGCATGGGGAACTTACACATCCTTGAAGGCACCATTCATGCTGAAAGGTACATACAGGTTTTGGAGAAACATGCTGCCATCCAAGCAACGTCTTCTTCATGGACGCCCCTGCTTATTTCAGCAAGACAATGCCAAACCACATTCTGCATGTGTTACAACAGCGTGGCTTGGTAGCAAAAGAGTGCGGGTACTAGACTGGCCTGCCTGCGGTCCAGACCTGTCTCCCATTGAAAATGCGTGGCGCATTATGAAGCGTAAAATACGACAACGGAGACCCCGGCCGGACTGTTGAACGGCTGAAGCTGTACATCGAGCGAGGATGGGAAAGAATTCCACCTACAAAGCTTCAACAATTCGTGTCCTCAGTTCCCAAACGTTTATTGAATGTTGTTCAAAGAAAAGGTGATGGAACACAGTGGTAAACATGACCCTGTCCCAGGTTTTTGGAACGTGTTCCAGCCATAATATTCTAAGTTCATGATTATTTGCTAAAAACAAAGTTTATCAGTTTGAACATGAAATATCTTGTCATTGTAGTGCATTCAATTCAATATAGGTCGAACATGATCTGCAAATTTATGTTTAACACAACATCCCAACTTCATTGGAATTGGGGTTGTACATCCCTTTCTAAAGGTTTGGGGGTTCAATTGAGTTGTACAGGTTACATCAGAATCATCTTTATTTGCCAAGTATCTCCAAAACACACGAGGAATTTGTCTCCGGTCGTCGGAGCCGCTGTAGTACGACGGACGGTCAATTTACAGAACACTTTGGAGACATAAAGACGTTGACAAAAAACAATTGTGCAAAACGATGCAGAGTCCTCGAGCACTTAGAGCAGTTCGAAGGACTCATATTGCAATCGTGCGGTGCAATGACCATTGTGCAAAGGGCGCCGAGACTTCAAGGAGCGGATGCGGTTTCAAGTGACGAGTAGTGCGATCATCTGGGACAATGTCGGTTGTGCAAATGTTACAGATACTCCTCAATCAGTGTGCAAATGGAGCAGATGCTACTCTGGCATGAGCGGCCAGTATATGCAAATAGTGCAGCGTGGCGAGACAACTGCAGTGAGTGCACGAGTCATACATCATTGGCCCCACACAAATGTGACAACCAACTCAAGTCAAAAAATTGCCAGCTTGTTGTAATGGAATTATAGGTTAGGTGTTTAAGAAGTTGATCGCAAGAGGGAAGAAGCTGTCGGAATGTCTACTAGTTCTAGTTTGCGTCGATCGGTAGCGCCTACCTGAGGGAAGGTGCCGGAAGAGCCGGTGACCGGGGTGCGGACGGTCCGAGAGGATTTCGCACGCCCTTGTCTTAGTTCTGGCGGCGTGCGAGTCCTCAATGGCGGGTAGGGGGGTACCGACAATCCTTTCGGCAGTTTTGGTTGTCCGTCGCAGTCGCAGTTTGTCCTTTTTCGTAGCGGCGCCGAACCAGACTGTGATGGAAGAACACAGGACCGATTCGATGACCGCTGTGTAGAACCGTCTCGGCGGCTCCGGTGGCAGGCCGTGCTTCCTCAGAAGCCGCAGGAAGTACATCCTCTGCTGGGCCTTTTTGAGGACGGAGTTGATGTCGGTCGCCCACTTCAGGTCCTGAGAGATTGTAATTCACAGACTCTCAAGTCATATGTTTAGAATGCGTCTGATATTGTGGCATCTTGGAAACCTTGTTGGTCATCAACAAGCAAATTTGGCATTTTTTTTTTTCTCGCCTTTTGGAGAGAAGCTTGCATATTATTTTTGGACCACATCCCATGAGACTCATCCAGCTTTATGACAAGCACTCTGTTGGCGGTTTGTTGGGCTTTGAAATAATCTTAACGAGTCTGGAGAGCACCGAGTTCAAAAGACATATTAAGAAATGACTGTATCAATTTATTTGATTTGAAGATTTTTCTACAATTCTACCGGTAGTCCGTCCAGTCCCGGTGCTTTGCTGTTATTCATGTCATTAACAGTTTCTGTCGTTGATCGTGATTGGACTTTCGAGTATTCATTTATTTTCCTCTGAAAGAGTTTGAAATGGTATTTTATCTCGAACTTATTTTTTTATTTCGTCCTTTGGATGACAATCTGATTGCTATCACAATTCATAAAATGTTGTAAATCTTTTGTCAAATTGTCCTCGATAGTTTATGTACCAAGCGTTGCTCTCTCAGCCTGTTGTTTTTTTATTTATTCTTCATGCCAAAAATGTAGCTGCTTTTTCTATTCTTGCTTCTTTCGTCCACAATATATTTTTGGACACTTTATGGGTTGTCAGTTTATCGTATTTAGTGCTCATGATAGTTCATTTGCATAGATGTTCAGGATGATGACTATAAAGGTCCTTGCATTCCTTTTCCAGGGTCTTAATTTGTTGTTGTAATGACAGTTTAGTTCATGTGCCTTTCTAAGCGCTTCTCTCTCCTCCAATATAAGCTTGAAAACCTTCCCGGCGTTTACCGGCTGCAGTAGAAATGTTTGCAGTCGCCATCGTTTTGGGGACCGTTGGACTTTAGCTAATTGTATTGTTATTTTGTATTTCTTGTCGCACGCGTGACGTGCGTTCGCAGGAGGACGACGGCGGCGACGGTCGTTTCAGCTTCCCGGGTTCGGGCTACGGCGTGGGCCCCGCGTGCCTGCAGAAGGACGGCATGGCGGCCATCAAGGGCAACAACAACAACGCGCCGGCGGCGGGCGGGCCGCCCGAGAAGAGCATCGAGGAAATGAAAAAACTCTTCATCGGCCGCGCCAAACGAATCGACACGGTGTCGCGCGTGGCCTTCCCCCTCGTCTTCCTCATCTTCAACATTTTCTACTGGATCATCTACAAAATCATTCGCAGCGAAGACATACACAAACAATAAAACACAACGACCGCAAGGACACGATATACTCAAACGACTGTCCTCCTCTTCTTTATCTTGATCCCCCTCTCCTCCTCCTTTTCTGTGTCCTCCTCTTCATCACCTATCTTCATCCTTTTTCTTCTCTTCGTCTTTTCTCCTCCCCTTCATCCTCTCCTCTTCCCCATCTTATCCGCCTCCTCGTCCTCTTCCTCCTTTTTAGCCCAACCATCCTTTTACTCACTCATCTTCTCGTCCTGCTCACCTTCCTCCTCTTGTCTCCGCTCTCCTTGAACATTTTCGTCTTCCTCATCTACTCTTCTTCCTCTTTGCAGGATGGTACACAACAAAGCCAAACACATTCACAATCAACTCCTCCTCTTCCACCAGACAGGAAGTGAACAGGAACATGACAAATGAACCTAAAAGAAAAAAGGGGGAAAAAATCTATTGAGGAGAAGAGGCCACGCCCACCCGGCCATGTGGGCGGGGGGCCGGGCCGTATCGCATTACAAACTCAAGCTCCGCCCTCTGACGGGACGCTACCGGAATATTTACGAACATTTTGCTTCGACGTTAATGCTAGCACGCTAACCTCATCACATGACCCCGCCCCTCCAGCAGCGGCCACACACACACACTCAGCAGTCTGTGCTTTCGGTCATTAATGAATAATTGTTCAACAGATATATATATATATATATTTTTTTTTTTTTTTTTTTTTTTTTTTATTGCAGTAATTTTATTTTTTTATATTGATATATCTGGTTTTTGTCATTATTTTCTTGTCATTTTGTTTAATTTATTCATTATTATGAAGTGACTGGTTATTTCTATTTTGTATTACTTTTTTATTGTATTTTTGCATTTGTTTCTTTATAATGATCTTTTTTATTTTATATTTTTATTTTATTCTTTTTATTTGGTATGATTGGATATTTATTTTTTTAATTGTTATATATATTCCTAATTTAAAGTAATATAAATATAAATAATCTTTTTATTTCTTTGCGGTATATTTTTTGTTATAATTGTTCATTATTTTATCAGGAATGATGATTTCTATTATATAATTTTTGTTATTCGTTTTCTATTTATTTTTCATCACAATTTTTTCTTTTAATTTTAATTATTGTATTGTAACTTGTCATTATTTATTTAGTTTTTTTATTGATTTTTTTTTTTTTTTATTCTAAGGACTGATTTCTTTTTGACGGCCATGCCAAACAAGCGAGCGTTTGACTTTGCCGTGATTTCGTGCTTCCTGAACTTCGGCTTCTCTATGCAAAGCGCTCCCTTCGTATGCAAATGATGTCGCCATCGCCCACCAATCATCTGCCGATTGTGTCGATCATCATCCGTCATGTGACACCAAGCCAGAACTCAAATTGTCGCTTTTGTCTCATTTGGACAAATGAGATTTTAAACGACAGAACTCGATGACAAACTGTCGAAGTTGTCACATGTTTAGCTTTTCTTTTCTTTTCTGCCAGATGTTGTCTCCATCACACTCCGAACCAGCAGGGGGCAGCAGCAACGTGCAAAAATATTGTCAACTTCAATATTTGTGTTTGATTTTCCAAGGTCAAAGACATTTAAAAATAGCGTACTAATGCTATTTAGCTAACAGCTAGCTAAAATGCAAATCAAAGCCAATTAAATTAGCTTCTGCGCTAGCCTCATCAGCAGCTGCTATTTTCAGCCTAAAAATCATTCTGTAGTTTTTTGTGTGTCACATTTTTGAGAATCATTTCATTTAGTGAACGCGATCGCACAAGCCACTAGCAGCCAAGTTTTTAGGTTGTTGTTTTTTTAACGTCCTGCAAAACATTTCATTGTTGACTCACTCGCAAGTTGACATCGCATCGCAGCCAACAAAACGCGCGCGCTAAATATCGCTAAAAGACTTGACGTGGGACATAAACAAAAGCTAAGTTGCAAATAGAAGCTCTTTTTGTGACGCACAAAAGCGCCCTTTAGTGCTTCTCTCGACATTTACCAACACAGCAAACTTTTAGGTTGTCAACTTAAAACATTTGCTTTTCAATGAATTTTTTGCACACTGAAAATGAAGCTGAAATTGTTTTATTTTGTTTTAACTTTTTCAGCGTCACATTCCTGCTGCTTGTTTCCAGTAACAGCACATCCGTCGCCATCTGGTTGTCACAGAGTCATCTGTTTGTAACAAAAAAATGTTTTTATTACAGTTTGTGCCATAGCCGCTGCTGCTAACTAGCTAGCTGGCTAACTAGCAAGCTGCCTAACAGTTTGAGGGCTCGCGCGTGAAGGAAAATAAAATACAAAACGAGGACTGACATGGAAACGGGGGTGGGCAAAGTTTTGATTTTGAAAACCGACACAAGGGCCAAGTCCAAAAATAATGTAACTACATAAGGTCATTTTCATTTGTATGGATATTTATAATTATTGAATTAGAAATGTCAATTATAATTAAATTGAGTTTTTTCCTTTTTTTTACAACTGATTTAATTGATTATTTCCATTTTTTATAATGATATATATATATATTTATACACATGTATATATATTGATTAATAATTTAAGTGTATTAGAAATAATACATCATATAAAGTAACTTAAGTCGTAGTTTAAAATATGCATCTCCTTGTTTATTGTCAAATGATTTATTTTGATATTTTTCATTGGATTATTTACAATAAAATAGTTCAATGAATGAGATTCAGGAATAAAACTAACAAATTGAATTCAAATTATTATTTTTTTTTCTACTTACAATAAATCAAATGTATAGATGCATTAAAAATATATTTATGAAAATATTTTGTATTTCCTTATTTACCATCAATGATTTATTGAGATGAGTGACTCAAAATGGTGTGTATATTTTGCCCACCCCTGACCTTTGACCCGCAAACATTTTTGTGCTTCCAATGGCGTGAGGTCATGTGACTTTCTCACGTCACAGTTATGAGGCGTTATTAATTATGACTTGGGAAGTTTGGGTGGGACTTGTATATTTTGGGGGTTGTCTTTTCAAGTAGCATGTTTGATTTGTTGCATTTGACGGACGGCCGAGACGATTGACTCCGGATTCTTGCCGATTCTTTTTGCACATGTCGGAATGGCCTTACTCTTCTCTTCTCTTCTCTTCTCTTCTCTTCTCTCCCTTCCTTCGTTTCGCTTTTTGAGCTTCTGCGGTGGGCGGCACGAAGCGCAGCGGCCCTCTCGCTTCTGCCAGCCGGCGCAAGCAGGATGGAGGGGGAAAAAAAAAAATCTATATTAAAAGTCCAGTAAAAAAGTGACTCCAATCACTTTTATTTTCTGGAATCTGAATATTTTGCATGAGTATGAAGAAAAAGAAGAAGAGATTGGCAGATGTTTTGCTTGCACACAACAACAACAAAAAACTGTGAAACAATTTGAAGAAAAAAAAAAAAGAATGTAGCGTTCCTGCTGTATCTGTACATATATACATATATTCTATTTATTGAAATATGTCCTACTAATTATTCTATTATTGACCTTTTATCGACATAATTTTGAACAATGTTGGCGAACGCTTCCTCGAAGATCTGTCATGTTCAAAAAAAAAAATTAAAAACTGAAAATAAATCACGCTGCTGTCTGATTTCTTGATGAGCATGCGGCAAACATCTCGATTTGTTTCGTTTCGCGGTGATGCGCGATAATACGCGGCGATACTTTGATATTTAATGATACGCGAGAACACGGCAAAACACATTGATACGAGGCGAGGATACATAATGCGCACGGATATGAAATGATACGTGACGATGATACGTGGTGATGAGATGTTACAAATCCAGAGAATCACATCGTCTGATTTTTTTGGGGGGAGAATTGATGAACAAATTATGGTGGAAAGTACGCATTTGGCCAAGAACAAAAGGGCTGTCGTTGCCAGCCCTTTGCTGGCAACGACAGCGGTGACAGGTTTTCACGCACTGTTGCCGGTATTTTGGCATTTTGGCCCGTCCCTCCATCGCTGCTCTCCTCTCGAGCAGTGATGTTTTGGGGCTGTCGCCGGGCAACACAGGCTTTCAACGCTTTTCTTTGGGGTTGAGATCTGGAGCCCGGCTCGGCCACTCCGGGACCTTGAAACGCTTCGCACGAAGCCGCTCCTTCGGCGCGTTTGGGATCATCGTCATGCCGCCAGACCCAGCCACGTTTCATCTTCAGTGCCCTCGCTGATGGAAGGAGGCGTTCACTCCAAATCTCACCATACACGGACGGTGGCCCCGTTCGTCCCGGTCCCTTTGCAGAAAAACTGCCCCAAAGCATGATGTAGCTACGGTCTACAATTTTGTTTCTGGTGTCCTTTGGTCTCGGCCGTAGCGGAGTTCGGAGTGTGACCGGTGGAGGTTGTGGACGGGTGTCTTTTATACGGATAACGAGTTCCAACAGGTGCCGAGTGGAGGACAGAGGAGCCTCTTCAAGAAGACGTTGCAGGTCTGCGAGAGCCAGAAATCTTGCTTATTTGTAGAAAACATTTTCCACCGTAATCCGCTCATACATTCTTCCAAAATCAGACCATGTGATTTTCTGGATTTTTTTCCTCCTTTTGTCTCTCATAGGTGAGGTAGACCTATGATGAAAATGAAAGGCCTCCCTCATCTTTTTAAGTGGGACAACTCGCACCATTGGTGGCTGACTAAATACTTGTTTGCCCCACTGTGCGTAATATCTGATGTGTGTAGTCACGTGTCAATAGCTCCTTAATTTAGTTTGCCCTCAGTGATGACGTCGCACCGGAAAGCTGATTTCACTTTAGTGACGTCATGCTCCGTTCTCCAAGTCCAGGAGTGACGCAACGTTAGTGCCTGTTCAAACCTTAGCTCAAATACCCCTTGTGTGATGATCAAAGTCACGTGAAGTAAACGGACGTGACCGTAAAGACACCGTTTTGGCCAATCACATGACAGGACAAGTTGAGCGAAAGACTGCATTTTGTTTGCGGTGCGTCGCTACCCCCTGCCGGCAGGTTCCAGTACTGCTGCCTTTGTTTTCATGGCGCCGAATTTTGGGGCTGTGTCGGGATTCGAACCTTGGCCGCCGCACAGCAGAGCTGCCAACCTATAGAACAGTTCTACTTTTCGATATGTTCAACGTTTTGTCAAGAACTTCATCGCAGAACAGTTGTTGCAGTATATTATGTCATAAAACAAAAATCAGTTGCATAGTTTCAATTGCACAAAGTAATCTTTCATCCTAATCCTTAGTAAAATATGGCTTCAATATTTGTCATTTTAATGTTTTGATTGCACCAACCTTGTGATGGCGGATGCAGTTGTAGCCTGAATCGAGCTATCTGAACATTCGACATGCCATCGTCAAAAATATCTGGAATTAATTCGCCTTTACCGATTGTTTTCAACCCATCCATCCATTTTGTGAGCCGCTTCTCCTCACTGGGGTCGCGGGCGCGCCGGAGCCTATCCCAGCTGTCATCGGGCAGGAGAGGGGGTACGTCCTGAACCGGTTGCCGGCCAATCGCAGGGCACATACAGACAGACAACCATTCGCACTCACAGTCACACCTACGGGCAATTTAGAGTCTCCAATTTATGCATGTTTTTTGGGGATGTGGGAGGCAACCGGAGTGCCCGGAGAAAAGCCCACGCAGGCACGGGGAGAACGTGCAAACTCCACACAGGCGGGGCCGGGGATTGAACCCCGGTCCCCGGAACTGTGAGGCTGACACTCTAACCGGTCTTGTCACCGTGCCGCATGTTTTCAACCCTGGTGAGAAAAAAAAACAAAAGAAAAGAAAGTTACATCAGATTAATCCGATCTCATAGGTCCAAATTAAAACGCAGCACTCTAATTTACAAACAAGCAAATAACATTGCTGATAGATTGAATTGGATAGTTTGCGCGTGGGCAATCGTGGAGGTTTGTATTTCGGGTGATGCGCTCGAACAGATGTCTCCTGTTGCATTCTATTCATGGGACGTATTTGCTGCGACCGGTTCGGGGCGCACCCGCCCGCCGCCCCGAGTCGGCTCGGAGAAGCGCTTCAGAAAACGGAGACATCTGCTGCTGAAATTTGGAAAGTTCATTACAAATACTTATTCATAATAACAATCCGTGGCGTCGCTAGATCGATTTTAGGGGGGGCTTCCGCTTCCGAGCCACCGGCATTTACTTCGATCCGATCATCAATCTTCCGGCTTCCCTCGACTTCATCGTGTAGGATTGCGAGCCGATCCGAGTCCACTCGTCACGGGAAGTCCAGTCCAGGTTTTTGCATTTTGCTCCCGCAGCCTTGCAGTGAGCCAATCACAACTGGACTTCTGTCTAAATCGCTACCTCAGGAAGCGTGAGTGACGGTAAAATCGCCGGCAATCGTGCAAGTGCTTTGGTTTGGAGTCGTGCTTGGAGCAGATGCGGCCCCTCACGCCGAGAAGTCCTGGAAGAGACGTGCCAACTGGGCTATTTTGCGTCAAGGATTTTCTTGTATTGCAGCCACTGCGAGAGATTTTGATTTTGCCGTTTTCTTTGTTTGACTCTGTCAAGTCCGCCGTTTCACTGGATCCGGTTCACTCGAGCGTACAGTATTGTAGATGACCTTTCGTGGGACTTTTTGGGGTTCATTGCAAATGGCAGGTTAACCGAAGACTAAATGATCCGGGGGTGTGAACGAGTGCGAAGCAACAACAATCGGTGTCAGCGTCCTGGAATAGTTCTGGAATAAAATACGGACACCTGATATTGTGAGTTACCCGTTTTGTCGTGCCGCCAAAAAAAATGGCCTTTTCACTCATGTCCGTACTCCCAAATCACTCAAATAAATTTTAAGGATTTTAAGTGGCCATTGTAGGAACTAACTAGATCTGCTATATTAAAAATCCCTATCTAGCGAATAAGTGAAGGATTCCGAACATTCTCTCATTCCCTACTTCCCTACTTTTAGTGGACATTTTAGGGACTGATTAGATCTCCTGTATCAAAATCCCTTTGTCGTGATTCGAGAGTAGGGAATGAGTGCAGGAACTGCATTCGGAATCATTGAGTCCTTCCCTACTCCCGGGTCACATTATATCGGGATTTTTATAAAGCAAATCTAGTTCGTTCCTAAAATGTCCCGAATCACTACAAAGGGATTGTCAGTGGACATTTTCGGAACTATCTCAGACCATTAAATGTGTGGAAACACGGTGTGTTGCTGACATCGTGAAGAAGAAGAGAGCTTGGCCGTGCAGTTTTTTAAAAGAGCAAATGACTTTAATTTAGTTGCGTGCTGGGCGGGCCCAGCGGGAAGCGTCGCCGAGCTTGCTAAAAAGACGCCGAGTGCCTCCAGCACTGGCGCGGCGTTCCTTTAAGGAACAGAACAGGCGGGAGATTCAAGTACACCAGTCCACTTCCCACTTCCAGTCCGCTTGGGGGAAGAAAGGAGAGAGAGGAGAGAAAGAGAAAGAGAAAGAGAGAAAGAGAAAGAGAGAGAGAGAGAAGAAAAAAAAAAAAAAACACTGAGACAAGACGCGTCCGGGAGTCAAGATGGCGGTGGGGGCAGGACAGTGACGCGACCAAAAGTTGCTTACTAAACTAAATCCAAAGACATGAAGGACGCTTCGAGGTCAATTTGGTCAAGTCCAATTGTCAGAATGTGGTCGCCTCCACCTCACGGGCGCTGCGCCGAGTAGCGCCCCTCGCCGGGTGCCGCGCCGCGCCCGGAACCGAAGCTGGGCTTCTGGGCGGCTCCCCCGCGGGACACGCCGGGAGGGCCCCTGGGACCGCCGCCGACGCGCTCCCGGGGACCTCCGGGTCCTCCCGGCCCGCGAGGCCGCACGTCCCGCCGCTCGCCTTCCCGGGCCAAGCGCGTCTTCTTCTCCTCGACGTTCAGACGCACCTCGCCGCGGAGCTTGATGGGCTGAAGACAACGGTCACAACATCAACTCACTTCCTGAGGAACCTTATGCACAATCAAACGCCGATCAAATCTTTTGATTGCTCAAAAGTCCATTTCCCCTTTGAATTGTTTTTTATGCCGATTCCAAAATGGCAGTCAGTTTTTTTCTCTCCACAGTTTACCCTCCGGATAAGCAAACTTCCACTGATTAGCTGTAGTAAGACTTGCCAGCCGATTACGATTGGACTCATCTCCAGCTACGTGGCAACTTGTTTGTGCAGTCACAACTGAGAGTGCGGTGAGACGTGTGTGTAGCTCCCGATAGGTCAGTACTATCGATATCTGCAAACAGAAAGCTAGCATAGTAGGAAATAAGAGGATTTGTGCCATATCCCTTGTAAAACAATCATGTCAAACAGTCATGCCTGTTTCTTTCATATTTCATTGTATGTCAATATTTGAAAAGTTTTATAAAACAAGCACGTACCTGTTAAGTACGGTATTTTTCATATTTTTTAAGGAAACTATAATTCAAAAACTTGATGTGATACAGATAAACTGAGATCAGTTTTGGATTCCGCACCCAAAATGTAGTTAAACAGCTGTCAGACCTAACGCAATAAAAATTATCTTTCGTGTTTCATCAAAATAAGACATTTTGTAAACATCTGCTTTTACGTTGGAAAACAAATTTTCTGACGAATGTTCAGGACAAAACCACAAACTGAATCAGGTTTTCGCCCCCCCCCCCCCTCCAATCCCCTCATTGTCTGACGCTGCAAACGCGAACCAATTCCAAATGGCTGTGCCTCATTTGTAAACCAGCACCTCGCCCGCCGTTCACGGCTGTTACAGCATAAGCAGCAGCCACGGGGGGGACGGACTAAAGAGAGAAGAAAGAGAAGGTCCTGACCCAAAAACCTAATAAAGCCTTTATACTTCTTATTGGGCCAGCCCTACTCGACGGAAGGCCAAACTCACTCGACTGTTGAGGATCTTCTGGACCGGCTCGGAGTTGTCAAACACCACGAAGCCGAAGTTGGGAAGTTTTCCTCCGCTGTTGATCCGCAGCTCCAGAACCGTCCCGTACTCTGTGGACCGCCAGGCACGGCGCGTGACATTAGCAACATGCGATGTCATCTACAGGTACAACTATGAATCGGCAACTCATCGATTTTTTTTTTAATTGATTGTTGATAGATGTTAAAATTGTCCGAATCCTCGGCACGGTGGACGACTGGTTAGAGCGTCAGCCTCACAGTTCTGAGGAGCGGGGTTCAATCCCCGGCCCCGCCCGTGTGGAGTTTTCATGTTCTCCCCGTGCCTGTGTGGGTTTTCTCCCACATCCCAAAAACATGCATGAATTGGAGATCTAAATTGCCCGTGGGTGCGAATGGTTGTTTGTTTGTATGTGCCCTGCGATTGGCTGGCAACCAGTTGAGGGTGTACCCCGCCTCCTGCCCGATGATAGCTGGGATGGACTCCAGCACGCCCGCGACCCGCGTGAGGAGAAGCGGCTCGGAAAATGGATGGATGGGATGGAAATTTTTGTTTTTTAAAAAAATCCAATTCATTGGAAAAAATAAAATAATCGACAGATGAATCTATCTACTAAAATTGTTGCACCCTTAATGTCGTCATTGACGCCGTACTTGCCTGCATGCATGTTATTCTGTAGCCCCCAAATGTTTTTTAAGCGAGTCTCCCCTGTTAAATCCTGGTTCATTGTTTGCAGCCCCAATATCGCAGATTTATAAGCGATTTGTATTTTTGTGGATTTTTACAGTACGCAGCAAAGACCTAATTTCGAGTTGCGTGCCTTTAGTGTAGTACCAGGTGTTGCTACAACATGCCAGGCAGCACTGAGGTATACTGGAATACATGCAACGTAAGAAGAAGGGGCAGAGAAGGTCCCCAGCTTAATGCAGCAGAGAGAATATATCCCTTGAGTATTGTATAATCTCTTTGTATGTGTTGCTGCTCCATGTATGTTAATGTAGCAGTTGTCTGAAGGTTTGGAAGTATGTAATATCCATGCTCATTTCTGTTAGTCCGCCTATGGAGTTCTGCTTGAAGCAACCGAGGAACTGCGTCTTGTTCTCGTTTCCTCAGTGATATCGCACAACAGTCTCCAAATTCACAACAGGTGTTTGCGGCATGGACATTTCCGAGGACGTCCACTTGCCTGCCTTTCGGTGACTCTTCCAGTCTTTCTGTTGCAACCGGCTCAGTGGCCGCTTCCTAAAATGTGAGCGGCATGATGAAGACGACTGTTTCAATACTGATTTAAATTCAACCGGGACAACTAGTGGTCCATTCATGGAACAAACACCTGTTGTGAATTTTTCTGTTGGTTCGGCTCCTTGTTAGGAAACTGCAAGTTGTGCAAAAAAAAGTAGCTAACCATTCAACAGTTGGACATGTGCGTCCAAAGGTTCACACAAGGTCAAATTGAGTTGACCCGTGAACGTTGAAAGTATATTTTAGGTTCCGCCTAAAAGTCAAACATCCCAGACATTTTTGGAGTGGTGTACGACAGGTGACGATGGAAAGGAAAGGCATGTACGTGGTCACATGACTCACGCTCAAAGAACTCCTTGAGCTCGCTCTTGTCCACGTCGTGCGGTACGTTGCCGACAAACAGCTGATGGGCGTCGGGGTAACGCACCGTCCGTCGGACTTCCACCTCGCCCTGCTCGCCCTCGTGAACTGGAAACAAAACAACAAAATCGGCACACTGCCGTCCGCTCGGGAGGACGTCACTTTCTGTTTCGAGCGTACCGGGGCGTCCTCTGTACACTGGGGGGGGGGCGCCCGGTCGCTGCTCTCGGGGTCGGGGGTCCCGCTGCGGAGGTCTCTGCGACGCCGACTGAGACTCAGACTTGACGTCGACGCGCGCCTGCCAACAAAAAAAAATAAAATGCACATCATTGAGTCCGTATACGTTAAGGGTGTAGGGACGCGTCAACGAATCAAGTCCAAAGAGAAATTCTCGTCTGGAGAGAAGGTGCTCGCCCCAAACGAAGGTTGCGGTCCAGAGATGGTTCTGGTCACAAAAGAAGGTACTAGTCCCCAGAAGGTTGTCATTCAAAGGTTTGTATCAAAATTTGGACAACTTCATATTTTTCAGCAATCGATACGATTGGTCAGTCCCTACGCAGGTGTGTTATTTTTTATATGTTGAGGCTGAAATTCTGAGGATTTTGGACAATTTGAAGGTCTCTAAACCATCAATCAATTATAAAAATAGTTGCCAATTAATTTGTTAATCGATGAATTGTCGATGACTCGCTTAACTGCGACACCTCTATGCCTTTTTTGAATGTTTGTTTTTACATCTACCCATGTAGCACTGTTACTGTAATGATGTATCTTGAAATATTCCTCTATTAAATATTGAATCTGTCTATAATAAGCAGATCCTGAACTGTAGAAGTGATGAGCGTTATCTGAATAAAGAGCACTAGCTAACTAATTGTTTTTAATGAATCTCTTTGATAGCCTGTCATTTACCTTCTGTAATGAAAATGATGTGTCAGTTAGGGTTACGGTTATCAGTGCATCCGGCTGCTTTCCCAGTCCTTCAAATTTTGGGAAACCTCGATCGTTGGAGAAAAGTTAGCGAAGCGACCAACAATAATCCGGCTACAGTGGAACCTCAGTTGACGAACATCATTCTCAGAGAAATATTGCTTGGGTTCACGACTCCACTTCAGTTGGCGAAGTCTCGGCCTCCACGTGGAACGCTCGGTCATGAACGTCGTTCGCACCGTGTGACGCGCTTCACATACAGTTGCGCACCATTCGGTTTTGTGCTGTAAATGAGCGCTCAGTTTGGCTCCCGAGAAAGTGCAGTACAAGTAAGAACAGTCAACACTCTGCTTGACAAGAGTTTCGTTCCTACGACCGCGGAAAAGCAGCTGCGCCAATCTGAGTACCGCAGAACGGCCGATCGGAACCCTTGCCCAGAACAGACAGACGGCCTCCTTCAAGCTCATGAACCGAAGTTCCACTGTGGGGCAATTCAGTTTTAGTTGTACCCCACTTGAACAGATCAAGCCCTGTGCCGAGCAGCAGCGGAATCACATCTCCACATTCGGGACTATTGTCTTAATATCGCCATTACGTTCAATTAAAAGGTAAAAGTGATGTTTAATGTTCATTTATTCAATTCATTAGTCATTTAAATTTATACCCCACTGCTTTTTGTATGTTAAATTATCGTATTTTCTTTGTTATTTTTTGTCAATATTTTTGTGTGTCTGAAACGGATAACAGCGCCCCCCCACTATTCGGGATAGGGACTAAGCCCGAACGTGAATAGTGAAAATCCACTATAACTGGATTCACATTATTTTCTATGGCTAACACTGCTTTTGTTTCATGCAATGCAGGCAAAGTACACGAGCCTCGTCAATTGCGAAGGTTAGAACACGCCGAGGGCCGCGAACAAACACACAGCGAGCAGATGATGGCCCCCGGACCGTAGTAGTTAGTAGTTTGCCCATTTAAGGTGTGACCTACCGGTGCCGCGGGGGGGGCTTTGACGACGTGTGGCGAGATTCCTGACACGGGGATGGCCCCGCTGGGCGGGAGGTTCTTACTGGTCACAGACGCCCACGAGAACGGCTGCGAACAACATGTCGTGTCACGTTAGCATCGTGTTAGCATGGCGTCGGCATGGAGAAGGCAGCCGCTGCTGACCCTGTTCTCTTCCGGTGCAGCGGTTGCAATTTCAGCAGGTTCTGTGGCGGCGTTCTTGTCTGGCTGCTCATTGACCGAGTGTGTGTGCGCGTCACTTTGCGTCTCTGGCGTAGCGGCGGCCTTCACCTCCACCGCGGCGACAACCTCCGCTTCCTTCTCCACTTCGGGTTCTGGCTCCGGACTGGCCGTAGCTCCCGCTTCGTCCTCGTCAGCGGGGTGGGATGATTCAGGACTGAAGGCACAACAAAGTGTGACTGTGTCCTGCTTTGTGTATTACAGGCTGCGTTGGGGATCACTCCCTCACCTCTATATAGTGAGTTCGTCATTTTGTTGTGCTGACAAATGATTCCAAATGCACTCCCGAATCGCTACGAAGGGATGTTAGGGAAGTTCATAATGATGAGAGAATGACTGACTGATCCCCAACAGTCAGCTGTAGTGTTACTTAAGTCATTTTGTGTGTGCTTACATGGATGCAGGTTGGTAAAAAGCAGGTACGGACTCGTCGGCCATGACGCCCGGAGAGGCAACTCGCTCCTCCAGCTCCTCCACCTCGTCATCTGACTCTGAACACACACACACACACAGACACACACGCGTCACGCACGCTTAGCCTTTTTTCCCCCCCCATTGTTATTACATGTTATGATGACAATAAAATGTGTAACCTTCGGGTGGTTCCGAGTCCGAATCAGCAAAGACTTCATCCTGGTAGCGAAAGACGTCGTTGTGGACGTAAAACTTGTTGGTCACTGTACCCTGGATGACGATGAGGACAACAATATTAGAATCTTTTTACACACCACGCAAACACTCACGAGCGGTCGAGCACGTCTGCCTCACATTTCTGGGGACCGGGCTACAAATCCCGCCCCCGCCTGTGTGGAGTTTGCATGTTCTCCCCGTGCCACCGTGGCTTTTCTCCGGGCACTCCGGTTTCCTCCCACATCCCAAAAACATGCACACTAGGTTCATTTGAAGACTAAATTGCCCATAGGTGTGAATGTGAGGGCGAATGGCTGTTTGTTTCTATGTGCCCTGCGATTGGGTGGCGACCGGTTCAGGGTGTACCCCGCCTCCCGCCTGAAGATAGCTGGCATAGGCTACGGCACGCCCCCGACCCGCGCGAGGATAAAGCGGCACGGAAAATGGATGCCTGAATGTTTGAAGTGCTAAAAACATGCAAAGACATAACTACGTAGTGCTGAATTGTTGATATAGTTTAAGCATCTTTTTCACCATTTGAATGCTCCTGATTTTGTGAGCGGGGCAAAGACACAGGGGCGTATACTTTCTAGCGCAAGTTCTCTCCGCCTATATATATATATATATATATATATATATATATATATACACACACACACACACAAAGTGTCGTTTCATTTGGCTGCTCAGTTGATTGTTAGCTGCGCTTAGCGTCCATAACAAGCCCCTTTTACCACTCCAGCGTGCAGTTAGCAAGCTAACGATGGCTACACCCCGAAGATGCGTCTTCGCCGGATGCCTCAATTTACAGAACAGCTTGATGCCGTTTTTTTTTTTTTTTTTAAAGTTAAGAAATACAAAGCAATGGATTGACTTTTTAAAGAAACACGCAGATGGCGCGCTAAACATCACCGCGACTGCAGTGCACATTTTACGCCAGATAGTTTTGTAAACTTTCAGCAGAGACAACGCGGCTTGGTGGGTAACTTGATACTAATGAACGGGGCAGCGCCGACCGTAAAACTACCCGGGCTTCCTCCGCTGTCGTCAGGTGCAGTGTTCGGCTGTGACATTTGATTCTCGTCCACAATAACTAAGTTGAGCGTCTTAACATGATTTTACATCGTATAAGCTATCACCCCGTCAGTATGTCTGATTCCTCTTGGCGCATCCATTCGGCACGCCCACAGTGTCTTGAGAGTTGAGAGGGGGCCCTTATTGTTCAAGTTTTGAAACATGATTTTTATATACTTGGTGATTTTCTTTTTTTCCCCCCTCCAATTTATTCAAATTTGGCTGGCTTGTTAACATTACTCTTCTCTGTGGTGTGTCGAATTTACATGCCATTTTTTGGGCCTGCTTAATGCAACTTTAAGTGGTGAAGCGCCAACATTGTGAGTTGGTTGAATTGTGAAGTTGTTAAATGGTGAAGTGGTGAAAGGGGACAGTGGATGAATGGAGTGACATGGTAATTGTGAAATTATGAGGTGGTGAAATTTTGAAATTGTACAATCATGAAGTGGTTAAAAGGCAATTTTGTAAAAGGTTAAAATGGTGAAGTGGTGAAACTATCAAGTGGCGTGAAGTGGTGACACTGAAAGGATTAAGTGTGGGAACAGTTAAACGAGCAAGTTGTGAAATTGTTAAATGGCGAGGTGGTGAAAAGGTGAACTTGTTCAAAAATAGTGAAAGAGGTGAAACAATCAAATGGGAAAGTGGAGTGGCGACACTAAAATGGTGAACTGGTCAAATAGTGGTGGGGCAGTGGGCTCCGTCTTTGCCTACGTCCGGGGCGAGCACGAAGGTCTGCATGAACTTCCTCATGGGCTGCATGTTGTTGGAGAGCTCGCCCATGACCTGCACCACCACGCCCTCGTTCAGGGTGGCGTGCGCGTCCACGTGGCGGATCTTCGTGTGGCAGTCGCGGAAGCTCAGTGCCATCACACGCTTGTGGATGTCCTACAACACACAGACGGAGCACACACACAGACGCCGTCAATGTTGTTGCATGTGTGGCCTCTCGTAGGGCGCCATCTAGCGGCAGCAAACGTGAAGAAAAAAAAAAAAAAAAACACTCACTTATGTTTTATTGATTTGGATTTGTTTTATTGGATTTTATGTAAATTGTGCTCTTAAATTTTATTTTTGGTATTTTGTTTATTTAATGTCAATTGTTTTATAATTGTCATACTATTAAAAATAAAATACATCTTTGCCAGATGCCTCAATTTACAGAACAGTTCGGTGACATTTTTTTAAGTTCCCCAAAAAAGTGGAAATAAAAAAGCGACGGATTGACTTTTTAAAGACACACGCTGATGGCGAGCTGAACATCAACACCCCCAGCCGACTCTGCACTGCGCATTTTACACCGGATAGTTTTGGAAACGCTCACCAGAAAACATGGCTCGGTGGGTAGATCGATGCTCGTGAACCGGGCAGTCCCGACCGTCTAACTACCCGGGCTTCCTCCTACCGTGCCGGTGTCGTCGGGTGCCGTGTTCGGCTGTGACATTATGTCGCTGACAACGAAGGTAAGTTGACGTGTGTGCTTACTTTTATGATTCTAGTCCACAATAACCATTTAGTTTTGAAGTTGAGCCTCCTAACGTGATTTTGCATCGTATAAGCTGTCACCCCCTCAGTATGTTTGATTCCTTTTGACGCGTCCATTCGAAACGCCCACAGCGCCTGAGAGTTGAGAGGTGGCCCCTAGTTTTGAAACCTGATTTTACATAGTGGTTTTTATTTTATTTTTTCAATTCATTCAAATGTGGCAGGCTTGTTAACATTACTCTTCTCTAGGGTGTGTCGAATTTACATGCCATTTTTTGGGCCTGCTTAGTGCCACTTTAATGTATTTTACTCTAATTGTGTAGCAAGTGTTGTGCAACAAGGATTGTGTAGCAATTGTTATGTGGGAGTTACTGGGTAACAAGGATTGTGAAGGAAGGCATAGCAAATCATGTGTAGTAAGTGTTACATAGCAATTGTTGTTTCGGAAGTGTTGTGTAACAAGCATAATGTGAAAAGTGTCATGTAGCAATTGTTGTGGAGGAAGTATTAGGTAACAAGGATTGTGAGGGAAATGTTGCAAAGCGACCGTGTGGCACATGTTGTGTAGCAAGTGTTGTGCAACAAGGCATAGCAAATCATGTGTAGTAAGTGTGACATTGCAATTGTTGTAACAAGCATGATGTGAAACGTGTCATGAAGCAATTGTTGTACGGCGGGTGAGTGGTAAACATTGTGGAACAATCGTGTCTGGATTGTTGCCCAGCAGGTGACTGACATTACCGGTGACTGGCTCGGGGCCACCACACAATTGACAATTGTGTAGTGTCGCAATTGTTACGTAATAAGCATTGCATAGAAAATGTTGCATAGCAATTGCTGTGTGGCGATTTTGGAGTAGGAAATGTGTAACAATAGTGTAGGGATTGTAGTGTAGCAATCGTGTAGAAAGTGTTACTTAGCAATGTGTCTGTGTTGTGTCGGGATTGTTGCGTCGCAAGCGTTGTGAGGCAATTGTTGTGTAACAAAAGTGTGTCTTAACTTTGTTCAAATGAATGACCAGTCGCCTCAGTGCAACACTTGGAATAAGATTATATTGTGCAAAGGAGGCTTTCCCGATGTGTAGCGTCCGACGCGCTCCGAGCCTCACCCTACACCGCGTGGAGCGAAGTCAAGTCAACTCTCAGTCAACTGGGTGAGTGAAACAATAAAAGTGAAAACAGTTCATAACTTTTAACAATTTATATTGATTATATTATATATAATATTGATTCAAATATTTAACTTTTAGATGAAACATTGATGAATGACTGAAGTCAATTGGGTTAGTTCCACACACATTGCCTTTTAGTTCATAGGCTTGATATTGCTACTGGTTGTAAAGAACCTCGAGTCAAATGCGCATTTCAGTCGATGCTGCGGGCTGCTAAGAAAATGGATGTTCATAATTTGGACACCCTTCATTTAAACCATGCAAACTTTTTGGACCTAGCCCCCTAAAAGAATCTGAATTGAGAATCGTTTGGAACCAGAATCGAAATAATTCAAATTCAAACAATTGCCAACCCTAACAGTGATTGTTGCGTAGCAAATGTTGTATCCCAAAGATTGAGTAGAAAGTGTTACCTAGCAATTGTAGTGTAAAAGTATTGTTTAGCGGTAGTGTTACAATGGCTGCATAGAGTGTGTTGTGGAGCAATGGTTTGTGTTTAAAACACAGTAATAATGCTATTTTCTTGTGTCGCAATTGTGCCGTAACATTGTTGTGCGGCAATTGCGTGACCCACCGACTGTCCGTATACGGCCTCCAGGGGCTTGCCGCTCGTGTCCAGCCCCCCGTGGACGTAAGATGAGTTCTTCCCGTAGAACCTAAACACAAAAGGCAAAAGGCGTACGAACGCTGGCGGGCAGGCGAGCATGCACGACGCGGGCGTACCTGTGCAGGTAGTCGGGGGCCTTGTTGAGCAGCGTGTAGTACTGTCGGACAAACTCTCGCCCGACCAGCTGGGCACTTGGCTTCTCCATCACCATTTCTTCTTCTTCCGTACTCGCTGGATGACACAAACACCTCGTTCGCAAGAGATTGTGATATCGTGGACCTCGATAGTTCCCGAAAATGTCCACGGAAAATCCCTTTACTGCGTTTGGAATCATTCCCGACTCCCTAAACACGACTTTGTCCTCGAGTGACCACCCTAGATGCATTGTGGGATACATTGAGGGCTTTATAAAGGCGATAACCTCTCCTCCCTGCGCATAGGGTGGAATAGAGTGATTTCCAACCACACAACCGTATGCGTAGATTTGTCAAACTTTTTGGTGGGGCCCGGAAGCTCGTCGACGACCGGTTAGCACGTGCCAAGTGTCGAGTTCAGAGTCAAATTTTTACGACGTTAGCCTGTTAGCTTGGGGAGCTAGTTAACGAAAAGAGCCGAACGAGCTTCAGTTGTAGTTCGCAGAAGCCACCGGCGTAACAGCTCATTTCAAAAATCTAATTTTAAAAAAATGAAAGCGGGAAGAAAAAGGACGAGAAAGGCACGCAGCGGCTTGGACCGAAAATGAAACCGCGCAGCATGGCGAAGAAGAAGCAGAAGGATGCGGGCTAATTCCCGGACTAAATTAACGACGAGAAGCCCGACCATCCATCATAAAGGCGTTTATCATAGGGAAAGTCTCACCGCTACACATAATGCCGTCATTTACTGAAAATGTGACGCCTTTTTTTTGCGAACGGAGCGCTCCTCATTCCAGGACATAGACGGCGCCCTGCTCATCGACCCAATTAGCAAAACCGATGCGCCGGGAGAAGCAAAATGGAAACTTTGAGCAGTAACGCGCGACACAATCCAGGATGTTACTCACCTGGTGTCGAATGTCTCAGATTTGGTTGCTTTTCTACTGAAAGTGGTCTTGGAATGAGTGAAACGGTGAAACACAAGCACTTTGACAACGTGCTCGCTTGCCGGTTTCAGCTGCGCAGCGCTGCAACGAGACCGACGGTGCCGCCCCCGTCGCCGCACTTTCAACCAATCGCATCCGCGTTCGGCTGCTCTCGGCCAATCACGCAGAGTTCTCGCCGTGACTATCATTATCAACCAATCGCGACAAGCTGTGCCTTCGTCGAAGCTGACAGCGCAGCCAATCGTAAAATGTTTCGCGAGAGCTCACGTAGATATGAACACGTCAAGGCTGCTCTGCTGCTGGTTGGCCGCTTGGGGGCGAACTAAACGTAACTCGGGAGGATTGAAGAATGTACAGTACGTACCCTACTGTACAGTACTGAACTCGGAAATATATTTCTATCGTCAAACGGATGTTTTTATTTACAGTATTGGTTTTCTTTTTCCCCCTCACCACTTCATAGAGCTGCTGTTGGACGTGTACACAAGTCTCTTTTTTACCGTCATTTTTGGCACGACGGACATATAATCTCCGTAAAGTACAACTAACTAAGTAGCAACCATATAACACTGATTTGTGCAAATTACATATAGTTGACGGAAGCTGCACTCGTAGCATAGTATATCGTAGTATTACTGTATATGCGCATTGACCCAGCTCTCCTTTCTTCTGCTTTGCCTTCTGGAATTATGACAGACTGTTCAATTTGGGGCTCGTCCTGTTCATTTTGGGGCAATTCCTGTAAAATGATGGATACTTCTGGACCACTTCCTGTTGATTTTGGCTCACTTTGGAGTCACTTCCTGTTCATTTTGGGGCACTTCCTGTTCATTTTGGTGTACCTCAAGGTCACTTCCTGTTCATTTTGGGGCACTTCTGGGTCACTTCCTGTTCATTTTGGGGCAATTCCTGTAAAATGATGGATACTTCTGGACCACTTCCTGTTGATTTTGGCTCACTTTGGAGTCACTTCCTGTTCATTTTGGGGCACTTCCTGTTCATTTTGGTGTACCTCAAGGTCACTTCCTGTTCATTTTGGGGCACTTCTGGGTCACTTCCTGTTCATTTTGGGGCAATTCCTGTAAAATGATGGATACTTCTGGACCACTTCCTGTTGATTTTGGCTCACTTTGGAGTCACTTCCTGTTCATTTTGGTGTACCTCAAGGTCACTTCCTGTTCATTTTGGGGCACTTCCTGTACAATTTGGGAGCCCGCTGGACCACTTCGCGTTCACTTTGGGGCACTGGGGTGGTGGGGAAAAAAGAACAATTTAAAAAAAAAAAAGGAAGTTTATGATAAGTATGCAGGGTAGTGACATGGGCCTGCTTGTGAAGTGCAACAAGTCATTTTGTGCATTTTTTTCCCACCAAAATCGGCTCACTGGAAATGTTCTTATTATACGATGTTTGTCGTGCACGTCGACTCGTGCGGTTCACTCCGCTTTGTCGAAGGAGCCCCGGTGCGTCTCCCCCGTCCCGCTACTTATCCGAGCCGCCGTTCGTGTAGTGTTGGCGACACTACAGTGGCATTAAATAATAATAACAACGCATTACACTCATATAGCACTTTTTCAAAGAGCTCAATGTGCTTTACAATTGCACACATTATTCATTCACTCCATAGTCACACCAGGTGGTGGTAAGATGCTTGTGTAGCCACGGCTGCCCTGCAGGGGGAAGTCTGACGGAAGCCTGGCTGCCATTCTGCACCTACGACCCCTCCGACCTCCACCGACCATACGCCGCATTCATCCGTAGGCAATGTGGGTTAAGTGTCTTGTACAGAAAGATGCGCGCTTTTCCAAATCATGTCCAGTCCACAATGAAACTACTTGAGTTAAATAGTCAGAATACATCAAATCGAAGGGGAGCGCCGAGTGGCCTGGCCTGCACCCACGGGGCCCGGCCGGGCACAGCCCGAAAGGGTAACGTGGGTCCCCCTTCCCGTGGGCTCGCCACCTGTGGGAGTATTTGGGTGGGCCTCACTTGTTTTCATCCTCGAGACGCAGGGTTTCTTCAGTTCTTATTGCGTCAACACCGCACGAATTGATGGCTTGCAGGTCTTAGGTCAGTCTGCTCTTTCTCCCTCTGACCTCAAATTCTGCATCACTGAGCAAATGATGCAGAAATGTACAAAAGTCTGGAATTCTAAAGTCTCCCGTGTTTGTCTGTCAGATTGCAGTGGACAGGACGAACAGTTATCTCCGGTCTTCCCCGCGGCCTCCTTCCTTCTTAACTCCCTCCCGCTTCTGATTGGTTTCATCTCGGACCGTTTTGGTACTTCCGTGCTGCGGCTCTTGGGAATGTGAGCACATTCGGTTCCCATTGTGCGCAACACAAACAAAGTATTGCCCAAATGAGTCAATGTTCATTTCAACCTGTTACCAGGTGGACACAAACCGAAGAAATCTAACATGATCGCAATACACCGATCCAATGTTTTTTTGCCATTAGTCATTTTTTGAAGCTGTACTTGTAAATCTGCCCAATTATGAATTCTCCCATTTCTGGGAAACGATGGCATGACGATGACGCATGAAATATCTTTTCATGACACCAGATGTCTTTACACCACGGGAACCTCGATGCCGCCATTCTCGACTGCGAGTCATTTGGTCTGCTTTTGTAGATTTATTTTCCAAACAAAAATAAGGAATAGAAAGACAGAATATCGGGCATCCACAAGTACAAAAAAAGTCCCGCGAACACGCGATAAAATCCTTCTATATAATCCGCCGCAAATTGAACAAAACATACCTGATAAAATAAACAACAGCAGAACCTCTGTGTGAATTGCACGGCCGTCCGTCCACTCGAGCTCCTCCACAAAGAAAATGCAGATGACGACATCGACAACCCCGAAGTCAGTTCGGCTCGTCACAGAGTCAAGCCGACCATCTTCAACTGTTCAAAATACTATTTGGAAATTCAACTCCCCTGACATGTACCCATTATGTGACAGGAAAAGACATAACAATAACACTGAGTGACGTGGGATGCATGTAATAAACAAAGAGAAACATTACGATGGTTCAGGATTACCAACCGAACGAAATATGGTCACCCGCCTCGCCCGCAGGAGGATTGTACAAAAGGGCAGCAAACATTTGCAGTGGGACCACAGACGAAGAAATGACAGAGGAGCAGCACCCAGCTACATACACAGTTTACACTTGATTGGGAGCCATTTTCTTGTCAGGCAGTAACAGGTTTTGTGGAATTATATATAAACTTCATTCAACACACAGCTTGACCCGGTCACACGTAGACACGGCACGCGCGCACACAGTTGCCTTCATGGATTGCGTTGGCATGTCAAGTCTGAACTAATTCCATGTGGCTTCAACTTCACTCATATTGAAGTTATCGCTTGACGTCGATGACATGATTCTGGAACTTGTGTGGCGTACGTTACCAAGTCACGCTAACGCTTTGTTTGTACGGCCACTTGGCAGCTGCTACGAGTAACTAGAAAGTGACTTTTTGACTTACTTTTGAAATCAAGTCATCCGTAAAGTAACCACCGTAAGTTACTTTTTCAAGGTAACTGTGGCAACAGTGAAGCGCTTTTATATCTTTAGGTTTTTAAAAATAGTTTCTGTGACAGTGGGCTCTTGGAAAAGTAATTTCGGCCCTCTGCATGTTCCACATACATTGAGGACTGAATATCAAACGCTAGCATACAGAAGCTAGCTTGAGAGTAGTGTAGCGTCCCTCTCTGGCGCGCGAGGTCGGGAAATTTGACTAGATAGAGTCGGACTCTCCTCCACGCACGGCTTGGACTCCGGTACCAGACTTCTCGAGAGGGCTTGGACTCTCCTTCCTCCTAGTCAGGCGGTGCGCTGGTGCCTTTCTCAGCTGACTTCGGGCGAGAGGCGGGGTACACTCTAAACCGGTCGGCAGTCAATCACAGGAGACGCAAACATCTTCAATTAAATCCACACGGGCAGGAGGAGAACGCGCAAACTCCACATAGGAAGGCCGCAGCCCGGATTTCAACCCGCAACGGCGAGACGGCTATAATAGCCGGCCGTCCACCGTGCCGCTATATCGCGTCATATCTTCGTCACAGCACCACACTTTTTACCATCCTGTATATCGCGTGTGTCATATCATGTGTAAATGTGTTGGTGTGACAAATTCCCTGAATGCTGAAGCCATCTCATGGTGTATCAAAATACGACACAGAAAATAGCTCCAACGAGCTTAACGTACAGGGGAGTTGAGACTAGCTAATTGGGTTGAAAGTGTCTGAAAAGGGATAACTTGAGTAAAACTGATCACGCTTTCGAGAAGTTTAGCTAAATGTACACAGATGTCTATAGCCCAAACCATTTCCATGTATAACAAGTCAATAACTCCAGTCATTTAACTGCAAATTAATACGTGTACATAAAATAGCTCAAACTGGCAAAATTGTGAGGGAGTTTCAATGAGCTCAATGCATTTAAAGTAGCTGAAAGTATCGAATATAGTTCAAGTCGATCGAGCTAGCTAGCTGGAGTTTTACAGAAGTTGAACTAATGCTTTTTTTTTTTTTTTGCTCTAAGGAGACCAAACCATTGAAATATATATACAAAGTCATCGAAGCGCATATGGAATCGAAGTACGTAAGTAGTATGTATATAAAGCAACTTAAACCTGCATGTAGTTTAGACTAGCGAACTGTTTAACAAAGGTGTTGACACACAAGCGTTCATCATCAAATGAATATGATGCATGAAACCGAAATGTACAAGCTTAAGTGTCTATTTTCTGGTCAACTAGAGTATTATTAGACCGAGTGTGAGGATTATTTAACACTAATGAATTGTTGGGACATTTTGTTGAGATTTGTGGATTCAAGAGTGACCGGGCGATTTGTTTTCCTTTTCAGGATCTGAAGTGTGTTGTTGGTGTTTTCCTTCTTCAGCCAAGTCGGGATGGGGTGAGCGGGCGCGCACGGTGACTGGGTGCGGCCCGCGCTTGCTAACGTTAGCATTCCGACGCCAGGTGATGAGTTGAGGCACGCGCGCTGTTTGAACATTTCAGCTCAAAACATCTGGTTCACCTTGATGTAGTACAGTAGACCACAATCGAAGTCAATTATTCCCGTTCACTATTCACACTACCGTGACACTTGTAAAAGTCATACAAATAGGTCATTTATCTTTCATTTTAACGTTAGTCTTCATAATTGACCGTATTATTCATCGAATAAGTAGTTTTTGTTCAAAGACAAATGTGTCCAAATTGATGAGCACGCAAATGCTAACAGCAGGTCTCGTAAATGGGAGCTAAGGTCAGGTGGACGTGTCTAATATGTGAAGCCTATTGTGCCACAGTTTTGGGTTAAATGAAGACTAACGTGTCTTGTATGGAAGCTAATGTCAGTGTGGGACTCGTGTAATATCTGCACGCAAGGTTTGCATTTTGTTAGACACATGATGAAGATGAGGAGGTCCAAAGTGTCTGCTGAGTTTCTGATGAAGATGCGAAAGTCATGTACACAGTATATTTCGTTTATTTCAAAATGATTATGCTTTTCCAATTACACGTGCCATTTGGTTAAACGAAGATTCAAGTGTCCAGATTAATTGGTGTAAAATGCTAATGCTAGCCCGCGACCCTAGTGAGGAGAAGCGGCTCAGAAAGTGGATGGATGGATGGATGCTAATGCTAACAGCAGGTCTCGTCAGGTCTCTTCATGGAAGCTAATGTGTCACTAATATCTGGAGACTGTTGTGCGAAAGAATTTAAATAAATAGAGACTAACGATTCTTCTATGGAAGCTAATGTCTGTGCGGGATGTGTGTAATAGCTGGCGAAAATGCTATGATGCAGAAAAATGAGGTCCAACGATGAGGTTCTGATGAAAATATGGAAAGCATGACATGTTATATGTAGCTTATCTCAGACTAATTCTTACGTATAGCCAATTTTTTTTTTCTATTTGGATGAGTCCAAATTAATTGACACAATGATAATGCGAACAGCAAAACGTTTCCTGTGGAAGCGAACGTGATTATGGGATGTGTCTAATATCTTGAGAAAACGCTCAGATGAAGATGAGGATGTCCAAAGTGTGTGATGAAGATGCGAAAGGCATGCAAACGTTTGATTGATTTTATTTTATTTCTTCAAGGAAGCTTTGCTGCTGTTGTCAGTAGAAACACTTTTGAGAGAAAAACATTTGCCCAAGTTAAACAAGCCCATCTTCTTTGAGCATCGTCACTGTGGAAACAAGGCTGGAACGAGCGTCACCATGGAAACCAGGTGAGCGCAAGCGAGTAGTAGCAGTAGTAGAGCACAACAACTAAACAAAGTAGGCGGTCGAAAAGCAAGCGCAGGGAACATTTATTTCCAAACTTTATTTTTGGACTTATACACTTCAGTCTGATTGATGTCGAATGGAAGCCTTTAAACATAAATTTAAATATCATTTAACAAAACAAAACAAAACAAAACAAAAAAACATTTACATCCGAAGTCTTTTGTTTGATGTTAGTTTGTGCACATTTCTCTTTTGGAATCTTATCTTTGTTTAATTAGTGGTATAGGCAGCAAAGTTTGTTACTTAAAAATCAAAATCAAAAAGCAATTAGCACCAAAACTGATTTTCGTATTTTTTTTCCTTAAAGTTAGCGATGAGCACCAAAGAAGCGACCGGTCGCGTGGCGCCTCCGCTGGCGGGCGGAGCTTAGATGAGGAGCTCGTTGTCCACATCCTCTGGAAAGACACAAAACATGAGCACGTCAATATCAGTGAGGGGAAATAATTACTTGCAAGGAACTCATCTTGTTTTAAAGCCATATTTAACTCAAATACAAACGGCAGTTGTTGCTGTCCTGTCGGTGTCGGTTGCGCTTTCAAAGTGTTGCCAGCGACACTCAAAACAAATCAAGAATAAACTCCTTCCATCCATTTTGAACACCGCTTATCCTGGTTAGGGTCTATCCCAGCTGACCTCGGGCGAAAGGCGGACTACACCCCGAACTGGTCGCCAGTCAGTTGCAGGGCACATCAAGAATAAAGTATTGCTGCTAATACTAACAACAAACTTTATTTCTCCTAATACCAAACAAGCCGTTAAAGTTTTTTTTTCTTCAACATGAACTTGCATCAACTTCAAACTGACTGAAATAATATCATATTTTGGGGGGTAAAAATAATTGCCGACTCTTATAAAAATGTGCCTTTTATCCAATTTTCAATTTTCTCCCCCTGACAAAATGCAAATGACAATGACGTTATTCCATTTTTGTTTGGGTTTTTTTCCCCTACTGCGATTTGCTTCATTTCTCCTGACACCAAGCGAGCTTTGAAACTAAGTCTGCATCAAACGATTATTTTAATAATCGATTCATCTATCCAATTTTTGGATGATTCGGATTTGAAAGAATAATAATTTTCCTCAGTTTATTCAAAAACAGGACATGACCTCAAATTAACAGTGGCGATTATGCACAAACATAAAATGATGTTGATTGTTGTTTTCCAAAGTAAAAGCAGATGTTTGCAAATGTCTTATTTTGATTCAACACAAAGATAATCAGTCTGCAAACACGGAGAACTATCAATCAAATCGATTATCAAATAGTCGTCGGTTCATTTGATTTGAAGTAGTTTTTTTTCCAGCACATTAATGTGCATCAACTTCCTGAAATAATAGAAATATATATTTCTTGCTCTACAGATCATGTGAAAATCAGTGCTTCCTTTGTAAATAGGATCCTTAATCAAGTAACATTTAAAAAGTTCAATAATTGAACCTTATTTGTAGCTTGGAAGCACATACCTCAGGTCAAAACGTCCCGATGTGCTTTGAACTAAGGAAGCCACTGAAAAAAAAACGGTTTTAACCAATCGATAGAATTGGTTCACCGCCCTGTTCGACGACTTGTAATTACTCATCACGTTACGAAGATCAAGATATGTTTTTCAATTCCAATTCCCCTTTAAGTCAATTAGTTGTCAGCACAGTGACCCCAACATATTCGTCCTTCGGCATTCGCACATTTTCTTTCCCGGAAACGATGCTCCATTATTCACTGAGAAATTGACGTAGTCGCTCTTTTTGTGTGCAAGCCGTCGTTAAAAAAAGAAAACAAAAAAGAATAACTTCGTGATAGAGTTGTCCCGATCCGATCACATGATCGGAAATCAGGGCCAATCACATAAGCAGATCAGTATCGGGTGAAAAAAATTAATAAATCTGATTTTGTTTTGTTTTCTTGATTTGGAAAGGTCAACAAGCGGCAAAATAATCCTGAGGCACAAATATACAGTGGACCGGGGCGGACCACGAATAGCGAAAATCATTATAATTGCATTGAAAAATGTTTCTTTGAAATTTGTTTAATTTTTCAATTTTGGGGGGTTTTTAAACCCCCAAACAGTCTTGAATAAGCGGGGATAAACCACCACTAAACCTTTTCTGGGTTTGCCCCCACAAAAGAATTTTTAAAAACAAATTGGAAAAATAATCTTTCAAAAATCAGTGGTTAGGTGAATCCATGAGTGCAGCAACAAATTAGTTTTATATACCTTTTTTATCCGAATAAATCAAATTGAAGACACATTTGAGACAATTTGATGTGCGCTCTTTTCAATGCATTGTCGAGCTATCGGGTTCAGTACTCGGTATCGGCTGCGACGCAAAATCAAGCAACTTGGAGCTAGCTTCATTTAGACAAAAGTTGTGCCTTGGCACCCTCGTGTGGCACCTGGCGTGTCCATTTCTGGCGCATTTTCGCTGTTCAGTCCGGGTCCCTATCACTGTGACATACGTTTCCCACTTGCTTAGCGTCGAAACGAACGAAGCGATTCCTCGGCCAATGCCGGCGCGCGCGCAGGCGGGAAGTTGTCGGCGCCGTCGGCTACTCACGCTCCTTGATGCCGAAGCAGGCGGCCCACTCCTCCAGGGCGATGTACTTGTCGCCGTCGCCGTCGCATTCCTCGAAGAAGCGCGTGGTGCAGTGCTCCATGGGAATGAGGGGTGCGCGCAGGGGGGCCAGCTCGCTGTGCGTCAGGTAGCTGTCAATCAAACGAGCACAACGGAGTCAACCTCCGCTGTACCGCCATTCATCGGTCACGCCACGCGAAAACGCGGATCTCTGTTTTGGGTTTTTCTTTAATGGGTTTTGACAGTCTGCAGGCAAGTACGGATTTCGAGTTGCACGGCTTTCGCGTAATACCACGCGTGGGCCTATCACAAGCTGAGATAGGCCCAAAGATACTGACGCAAATCGAGATTTTTCCGGCCTCGGCGTAGGTCCGTCTCATGCAGCGCTTCTCAAACGAGCTTCCCTGGGAGCCGGCGAGCTATTGCTCTCCAACTCGGGGGTCCGTCGTATCGTTTCAAATATATATGTCAACCGTAACCGTGACGACGCAAGTGACGGGGTGTCTGCGTACCCGTCGGCGGGGTGCTGGTCCAGCTGTCTGAACTGCCAGTGCACGGGGAAGATGTACATGTTGTAGTTCTTGACAAAGTCGTGAGCCAGCAGGTCCAGGGTGTGTTCGCCCTCCTTCAGCCGCTTCTCGTTCTCGTAGATCTTCTTCACCTGCCACGACGGAAGCCGCGCGAAAACAAACAAGCGTTATCGCACTGGATCTTTCAAGGAACATTTGGATATTTCATGGCACAATTCTTGATGTCCATCACTAGAAACGTCCTCCTTTTGGCGTTCTACTTTTTGTATCGTCTGTGGATGAGGAGCACGAACCTTGGAAAATTGGCAATTTTCATGTATTTTATGGAATTTGGATTTCACGGACAACGGCAGCGATGCTTTGTTTTGTTGTTTGCCACTTACGGGACTGGGATGGAACAGTTAGGAAGGGGCAGCTGTTTGAACGAACAAATTGCAGTGTTCCCGGGCGTATTTGCCATTTTGCATTCGCAAATTCACCTATTTGCTATTTTGGGGGTAAAAGCAATTATTTTGGCATCACCTTGTGGCATCTTGGTTCCAAGGAAATAGGTTGAAGTGACTCGATAAGCTTCATTTAGACAAAGTACTACTACTTTGCCCCATCTTCTGGTATCTCGGTGTCAAAGGACGATGTTGAAGTGAGTTGAGGAGTCTCGTTTCGACAGAAATGGTGACTTTTCTTGTAGCATTGATAGCTAATTAACAATCGTTTTTTCTGGGGGGTCAATTACGCACAGATTTGTACTATTTGGGGGTTGAGTCCCTATCCCTTGCCAATGGGGTGGGGCGGCACTGCATTGGTTTGAATGAATGAATTAGAAGTAGACAAATGTCATGAGTGTCTTTTATATGAAATGAGTTTCCCCAAACCGATTCGTCCGGCCTCGGCGGAGGTCCGCGCTCCACTTTTGAGACTATTCTGTCATTCGAGCGTGGAAACCAAAGCCTGCGAAGTCATGACGTGGTGTCAAACCGCGCCGCCGCTTTCTGCGTGATAAATGCCAGATTTCGTGTCCCGCGCGTGTGAAAAGCGCCTGTGACGAAGACTCACCCTGAGCTTTTGTTTCTCGGTCAGCAGGTTGTTGTCCTCGTCGCGCTCGTACAGAGTCACCAGGACGTTTTTCAGCCAGTCCCTCATACGCAGAGGAAACTGGTTCAGCTCGTTGTCCAGGCAGGCCTCGATGTCTGCGCAGTCAGAAACGCAAATCAAGCGGCGTTGAATCGGCCCTCGCGCCCGCTTTTTCATGGTAATTACTCAATGGCGTGGCATAGGCAAAGAAAACGTGGTCATTTAGCGTCACCCGTCCGTCAAGAATATTTGCCTCCGGTTAAGGCTCATCTGGGTGAATTGAACCTCACGATTCGATTCCTAAGGTTATGATTCAGTTCAATATTGATTGAAATGCTTTAATGTCGATCCAGTAAGAAGCAGAAATACAACAAATAGAGTACCTTTGACAGTCTAATCGTTCTTCGATCATAGTTTGCCTACCGAGCGAACGGGTCTGCGGATGATGCAGTCAACGTGGGACCGCACTTCATCCTAGAGCATCGACAGCGCAGGGACCTACGCCAGGATCCTGTTCGTGGACTTCAGCTCAGCGTTCAACACCATCATCCCTGAACTCCTTCCCTCCAACTCGGCGTCTCGCCTGCCATCTGCCGGTGGATTTTCAGCTTCCTGACGGGCGGGACGCAGCGGGCGAGGCTGGGCGAGACCACCTCATCCATACGCAGCATCAGCACTGGGGCGCCCTAAGGTCGTGTCCTCTCTACGCTGCTCTTCTCTCGCTGCACGAACGACTGCACCTCGACGCACCCGGCTGTCAAACCCCTGAAGTTCGCAGATGACGCCGCTGTCATCGGCCTCATCAAGGACGGTGACGAGTCTGCATGTCGACAGGAAGCGGAGCGGCGGTGCGGCCCGACAAGCAGACATTCCGACAGCTTCTTCCCTCTTGCCGTCAACTTCTTAAACAGCTAACCTACAATTGCATTGCAACATGCCGGCAATTCTTTTTGTCTGAGTTTGCTGTCACCTTTCTGTGGGGCCAATTATATACATGACTCGTGCACTCGCTGTCGTCGTCTCGCCACGCTGCACTAGTTGCATAGCTGTTGTTGACCGATACCGGCCACTCGTGCCAGAGTAGCATCTGCTCCATTTGCACACCGATTGAGGAGTATCTGCAACATTTGCACAATCGACAATGTCCCGGATTATCGCACTACTCGCTGGAAGTCTCGGCGCCCTTTGCACAATGCTCATTGCGCCGGACGATTGCAATATGAGTCTTTTGAACTGCTCTAAGGGTTAGAGGACGCTGCATCTTTTTGCACAATTGTCAAAAACAAGACAAAAACATTTGTACGGGCATTACCAGATAACTAGCAACCCTTTATTGCTCGCTGACTGTTTTTGTCAATGTCTCGCTGTCTCCAAAGCGTTCTCCGTCAATCGACCGTCTGTCGTCGTACTCGAGCGGCTCCGACGACCGGAGACAAATTCCTTGTGTGTTTTTGGACATACTTGGCAAATAAAGATGATTCTGATTCTAATAACGTCTTTATGATCGTGAGAGGCCAACATTGCAATCACGTTTCAAATTCGATGAATCCCCCAGCCCTAATTGTGAGTCCTTGGGACTTTTTTTTTTTTTTTTTTTCTTGGGCATCCCTTTTTTTTCTTGGGCATCCCTTTTTTTTTTTTTTTTTTTTTTTTTCTTGGGCATCCTGCCGCCCGATTTCTCTTGATTGCTAAAAGTGGTGTCAGGGGCACATTTTTAAAAAACTTTCTGAGAAACCGCAAAATGATGATCGAAGTTTGACGCCATGCTGTGCCATCTTAGACGGCGTAGGAAACAGGGTGTGGCAATTTATCGTCTAGGGTACCCGCTTCCGATTGGACGTCATCGCAAGTATGAGATCGTCAAAGTAAGGAGCCCTGGAATTGGCCCAACATGGCAGCTCGAAACCAAAACGTGTGACTTGCTGTTCACTTGAGGCTATTTCGTGCGTCTGATTATGGTAGACGTCCGCCCAATTTCACGGTAATTGCTGAAACCGGCGTCGGGGGCAAATTTTGTTCTCGGCATTTTCACCAGGATGCACGAGTATCGGGCGTGGTGTAAGCAGCGTGAAAGGTAAAGAGCTGTCTGTGTGTGTGGAAAACCCCGCAAACAAACAAGCGGCGGTATACACTCGTTCGCGGGAATCTGTGATTGGCCAATCATACAAGAAAGTGAAAACAGCGCCTGGGTTCTCGGGCCGAGATGGTGCTGATGGGCGCAGCTGTCGCGGCTAACGTCGACTTGCGAGCAGGCTGGCGGCTCATTCATCTGACTGGTGGGAAGCGTCTCCGTGTCGATGCCCCTCAATCTGTTCTCCGCTTGAGCCCTGCACTCCCTCCGCCAGCTGACTTTGAGCGTTTCCACAAAGGAAAACATAAACGTGTTTGGGCGTGTCGCAGCCGCTCGCGCGCGGAAGTATCGACCCGCCGCACGGTACGCGACAGTGCAAGTTGAACGTTTTCAAATTTCAGCGTTTCCCATACTGCCAACTGTTTGAGAACATTTTGCCGGATACTTCAAGACACAAACAAGATTGTGTTCTGTGACAGCATAAACATTGTTCGGTTTGCTGTTATACTAGATTGGCTCCAACTAGCGGAGACAAATTCCTTGTCTAATAATCATTTATTTACAGGTTTCAAACTGTGAATCGTGCCCCGAGCCACGCTGACTGAGCGCGCGGCTCCAGTTGAACCTTTTTACAAGCCGCTCGCATTCACTCCATCAGTTGCGTCGTCTTTTTTCACCGTCGCGACGCACACTTTCGACTGCCTGCTGCCACACGCGCACACAGACACACTGTTCACACCATACCCGTGCGGTAACACGGCGCCAACGCGCTGCGGGCCAACTTCCAAATAAAAGCCCAGCAAGGCATTGACGTCCACGTAGGCTTTTATTTTGAAGAACAATCGTCGCGGCGGCTGGCTTTGATTTCGGTCTCTGACCGCCGATTATAAAGCCGTCTAATGCCGTTGCCGGCCGCATGAACACAACGCCATCCCCAAAACGGCTTCAATCGCTAATTCAAGACGCCAAGCGTGACTTAGGGTAAGCCATTTTTTCCCCCTCATGTTTTAGAAAAATATACTAATATTAGAAAAAACATTCCAAAATACAGAAATATTTAAAGAATTTATTAGACAAAAATACACGTTGGGGAGAAAATAGGAAACAAATGTAAGCCCAAATAGAATGTATTTTCTAATACTTTCTATTTTGGAATATTGGAAAGAGGAAATTATCGGGGGGGTTTAACGTTAGAAAAAGTTAAACGATATTAGACAAAAATACACAAACATTATAAAAAATACAGAACTATTGAATAAATAGAAAAATATTGAGGGACATATCGAAGAAAATGTTCGGAAAAATAAAAAATATTAAACCAAAAATCCACAAATATTGGGGAAAAGAATTGAAAAAATGGAAATTTTGTTTTTCCAATAATTACACAATTATTGGAAAAATAGGAAGTTTAGTAAAATGATCAGGAAAAAAATGTTTTATAAAAATGAAGAATATTCGAAGAAAATACGAGACTATTGAAAAAATAGAAACATTAGAGGAATACGAAGAATGCTAAAAAAAAAAAAAGGTCAAATATGAGATCCAAAATACACATTGTTCAAAACGGTTTGATTGTGTAGTATATTTCAATAGCACCACAATCCGAGTTCCTTTGCAAGGGCCAAATGTTTGGAGATCTGTATTCAAGACAACCATCTTTTCTTTGAAGTTCTACGTCAAAGGACTTCCTTCAACCGGTTGTGCGTTTATTCGAGTTTTCATTCTCCGCCCAGACAGGAACATGTCTTGGGTGCACAACAGGCGTCCCGGTCAGCAAAGAGGATTGGTTTGCATCTTATAAGGCGGGTGCAATTCCAAATATGGTCATGAGGAACGGCCATCTTCCACGCCCAGAGAATTCAACCTTGATAAACTGAGATCCAGGGGTTTTCGGGGGCTTTTTCGTTGTTCTGGCAATGTAAGCGGCTGTTATGACACGAAGGCTTCGAATGAGCCCAAACGCCAAGTGTCTCGAAGTCTTCATTCATCCCACGCCCGACGGAAACCCCCGGGTGACCACCACCGCCTCGGAACCACAGGCGAAAAAATCCACCTCCATACAGTGGCGGTTGCCGGTGTTAGCGGCTGGCGCTATTGCAGTTCCCCGACACGGCACCCCCTTGAGATTGACGCATCGCGTGTTTATTTAATATTATTCCACAAACGCAGCGTTCATCAGAGTAGCGTGTTTAGCCGAGTGCTGGCGCATACAACCTATACTTGCAAAAACGAAATACAATTGGGTTTAGTTCCCCTTTCAATGAAGTGAAATGATCCTAAACAACACACATGCCAAATGGATATTTCCTTGGAAGTTTTGTCGAATGCAGCCTTAGCTTCGTTGAGCTCGGCTTAGTTGAGGTCGGCGTGGCAAGAGGATCAATATTTGGCGGCTTTACCTTTGCAGGGTCCGATGTAGTCCAGGTGCAGCTTGTGACCTTTCTTGGTTCCCTCCAAAGCGCACTTGGTGGCGAAGAAGTGGCAGGAAGTGTCGTAGGTCTTGTTGTCGGTGCCGCAAACCTGAACACAACAACACGACGGTGACTGTGTGGTTTTTTTGTTTTTTGGTTTTTTTATTGTTTGTTCGTGTCGTTTTGGTTTCTTCTCAAGTGGAACACTGGAACTTTATTTCGACGGCGGGACCTCAAGGCCTGAAAAATAGCCCGCTAGCGTGGGTAGCGCTTTTGAGCGATGCAGGATTGTCCCAGAATTTTTTGGGGTCAATTTTGACCCATTGTGTTTTCTTTTCTTTTCTCTTTCGGAGGGGAACCAGCCCCGAAAATGCTTCGTGGGGATCGATGTGAGTTCCTGGAAGCAGTGGCGCGCCAACGCGCGTTGCCACCCGGGGCACGGAACGCATCGGAGATGCCCCCGGAAAAGCAATCGTCGGCGTGTGCGCGCGTGTGTGTTTGCGGGGCGTGAAAAAGAAAAGCCGCGCGCGGAACGGTCGGCCGGCGGTGACAAACTGACGTGCTCGAACTGTCCCTCGGCGGGGCTGCAGGTGGAGGGGTCCTGACACACGCACATGGGGGTGTTGCTCTCGTCCACCTCGCACACTTTGCCCTTCTTGCACTGGTGCTGCAGGCACGGGTCTGAAGTCACAAAAAACACATTCGCCGTCATCGTTCGTAGCCTCGTCGTCAGCAGTCTTTACAAACCTTTCCAAAACACGAAAGGAAATATTTGAAACAAAGTGCGCAAAATGTCGGAAATATGAGAAACTGCGCAAATATTGTCCAGAATTTCATCTCATAAAGAAAGATAAATATTAGACGGGAAAAAGACATACATATTCGGGAAATCTTGAAACGTTCAAAGGAATTTAAAAAATGCACAAATATAGGAAATGTAGAAAACTCTTTTCTTATTAAAAAAAGTGAAAAATATGGCAAAAAGTACACCAATATGAGACAAAATGGACAACTTGAAGGAAAATGAAGAATGTTCGAAGAAAATATAGAGGATACAATTTGTTTTTAAAAAGGCAAAATATACATGTACAAACGAGAAAATGAAAACAGAATTAAAAAAATAAATAATTTCGACAAATACTGGAAGATATTGTGGAAAAAGGGTTTTTTAAAAATTGAAGAATGTTAAATTAAATAAAACACAAATATTGGAAAAACAGATAAGTATGAGAAATAACTTTTGGAAAGAATATAAAAATATGAATCCAAAATACACAAAGAGTAAAATGTAAGGGGGGTGGGGATATCTGAAAAAGAAAGCAATTCAATTACATCGTAAACCCAGGACTGCTTCTATATTTCTTCACACTTTATGTTTGAAATGAGGAAAGGTTTATATTTACAATTGTTATTTTGGTGAAAAGATCACACGTGTGTGTTGTTGCGGTTGGGTTTGTGTTTCTCGCGGAGGCCTGCCACAGCGGGCACTTTACACAGCGGGCACTTTACGATGACTGCCTAATTCTCCTCATTTTCCAGCCCGGACGAGCGCGTAACAAGTGAGACGTTGCGGTGGCGGCGCTGTGCCACGAGAAGACAAAACCAGGAATTTGCGTGCGAGGCCGCGCGCTCACTCTCGGCGACGTCGTCTTCCAGCTCGATGGCCTCGTCAAACTCTCCGACCTCCACCTGCACCGGGTTGGCTCCCACCTCCGCCTCCTGGAAGGCAGGCAAAGTTCAAAGTTCAGCGTTCGGACGGGAATTTTTGAGTCATTCCGGACTTCCAAATCACCATGTTAGGGATTTTGATATAGCAGGCCGAGTTAGTTCCTAAGATCCACCCACCCATCCATCCATTTTCTACACGGCTTCTCCTCACGCGGGTCACGGGCATGCCGGTGCATATCCCAGCTAACTGCGGGCGAGAGGCGGGGTACACCCTGAACTTGTCGCCAGCCGATCGCAGGCCGCGTATAAACAAACGAGCATTGGCACTCGCGTTCACACTTACGGGCAATTTAGTCTTCAGTCAACCTACCACGCATGTTTTGGGAATGTAGGAGGAAACCGGAGTGCCCGGAGCAAAGCCACGCGGGCACGGGGAGAAGATGCGAACGCCACTCAGGCGAGGACGGATTTGAACCCGGGTCCTCAGAACTGTGAGGCGGATGTGCTAACCGGTCGTTTCGCTGTTCCGCGCCAATTTCGAGTCTTCGATTAAAATGTCCATTAGAAATAACCTTTGCAGTGGTAACGGAGTACGGGATGAGTCAATGATTCCGAACGCTTTATTCGTGACCACGGAGGCTTTGAGGTCCGGCTGAAGCGCGTTCCGGAAGGTTCCGCCCCGAAGGAACCGGGCCTCGAGCGGCGGGACCGAAACGGCTGACGGTAACGAGCAGCTGCGTCCGCATGCGGTGAAGCCAGGAAGACGTCAGCTTGCATTAGGCTATTTTTTTCCAGCTGTGGTGTTTGCGGTCCCTGTGGAGCCAGGGAGGAGCCACCGCTCACACACTAAAGTTCCTTTTTTTTTTTTTTTTTTTTCCTTCAACAACAAATCGCTTCCAGAACATTCCGTCTTGGTTTAAGGCCTGGTGAACGTGGGAAGGTTCCTGCTGTTTTTTTCACATAAAAGGTTTCCGAACGATTTGATAATGATGGCTTTGCAGAAGATTGGGAATGAAAGTAAACAGGATGACGTCATCAGGAACAGCTGGAGAATCAAAGTTCCTGCTTGTCTTCTTGCCTGTTTTCAACATCAACATCTGGGATGTTCCTCAAAGGTGGAATAAGGGCAACCGGACTTGGTTTTTGAAGACATTTCACCTTTGAGTCAAAAGATTTCTCCAGTTCAAAATCTTTGATGCAAAGTCGCTCACGATTTCTCGATTCCACTTTTGCGGGTTGCCGTGACCCGGATGACTACACAGACACCGTCGTCGATGTTTTTGTCGGTCCACCGGCGGATCAGATGATCTTTAGATCCCAGGAGATTCTAGATGCTTCCATGTGGTCTTCATATTGTTCCATGTATGCTGCTTCCTGGTTTCTATCTTCTGCCATTTTCAACTCAACTCTTCCCACCTGATCGTGTTTGTTCACATAGACCAAAACAAGCATCGTTGTGCGAGTATCACAGGTCCATCTCGTCTTCTCACCATCAAGAATGTTTTTGATCAGACCAGATGATCTTTGAATTACAGTCGATTCTAGATTCTCTTCTTCAAACACCTTTGGACTCAACTGCAAGAGGTTGCTGAGACGGACTGGGGATGAAGCATGCAACCTTCTTGTTTACGGACGTCTACTGTACCAACCACTAAATCCCGTTTAACTTCACACGGGACAAAAACAAGCAGTAACATTTGGATTTGGTTTTCTTCTTCCGCCGTGGAGGTTTTCTTTAGGTCTAAGCTGACAAACTGCAAACACTGCGGAGGAACATTTCTGGCGTATGACTGCTTGTGACTCACCTCAACAACCGAATCCTCCACCACCAGCTCCTCGTCTGCCACCAGCTCCTCGTCCATCGGCTGCTCCTCAGTCTGACAAACACACGTAAAAACTGTGTCAATTAAACAGAAAGTGAACGTGTAAGAAACATGGCCAGAAAGAACTTGTCCACAACTTCGAACGAGCACTAGACTGACGATTTAAAGACCCCCTTAAAGACTGAGTTTTAAAATATTTCTAACCAAACATTTGAGCTTTTTGTGGAAGCTGAGAACTTTACAGTGATTGATCGTCAGAGAGAGAACTTACAGGAGCGGCCGTGGCGTGTCCGGCCAGGCAAACCAGGAAGAGGAACCACATCCTCATCTTCAGTGTCTGCGGACACAAAAACAAAACGAGGAGACATTTCATTTGCATTTCCTCAGAAGGTCCCCCGAAGAACACCGACCGATGAATGTACGGGATTGGGACCGGAGACGGAAATGAGGTAAAAAGATACAATCTGGCACAAAGAATTTCTACACTTAAATTGAACGTTTTCTCTACGTGGTCCCTGACAAAGAAAAAGTAAAGTTTGGAGAATGCGTGCCCTTTGAAAACATCTCCGCTGGACGTCGAAGGCTCTTTCTGCTCAAGACGAAAACGCTTCAGACGTCAGCGTGATTGCACGCTTGTTTTCCAGATGTCTAACAAGCGAGCGTTGCGTCCGGTCCGTCAGCGGGCGGCTGTGTGAGCTTCCTTTGTTGCGGGATTCCGTCTGCCTCCAGCTCTCGTAAAATGAGGAATTCCATAAAAGCGCTGTTTGTTTGGGTTGACCCCCGCTTGGCGTTTCTATCGTGCAGACATCAGGAACGTATGAGCAACGCACGCCGACTCACGAGTGCCGCCGTCAAAGCGTCTTCTGGCCTCCTTTCAACATCGACATCCGGAATGTTCTCGTCCTCGCTCCGCCGGCTGATCTGATCGACTTCTTTGAATTGCTGCCTCAGCGGCTCGACAGTGTTCTCAATCTCTGGGAGATTGTCCATCTTTCTTTGTGGTTTGCTGCATGAAAGAGTTCGTTGAGGCGCACAGAACGCAAAAAACACTCACGTTGTCATTTTCCTTGATTCACTGTGGACACAACAGGACAGAAAAGAACTTCCTGTCCTGATTGAGGATTATTCCGTCATGTAGTCCGTGTCAACTCTATGTGCTTCCCAGCTATGTAGTACAGAGCAGTCGTCGTCGTAGTAGACGAGTCATGTTATTTTCTGTCTTGTAATTTGATGTCGCCGTAAAGCACTTTGAATTGCCTCGTGTACAAACTGTGCTCGACAAATACGAACTGTAGTGGCAGCAGTAACAGGAACAATAGTTGTAGTAGAAAAAGAAGAAGAAGAAGAAGAAGAAGAAGAGCAGCTAGCTGCTCGTGGTAAACTAGCAAACCAGCTGAAGTGGTTTGAATGGAGGGAAATACCATGAATGCATTTGTTTTTTTTTCGAATGCCGCCGGAGAGAGCCTCGGGATTTTGTCGCCATACGCAATACACCGTTTGTGAAGAGGCAGCCATTTTGCATTCACACATTAGCAGACAGCAAAAGAAATGCTGTTATTTCTCAGATATGAATGAATATGTATGAATTTGTCAACGTCTCGCATGTCTTTACCGTTATTACGACTTGATTAAAGACAAGCGTGTAATGGCTTGAATGAGTAGTTTAGTGATCATTTGCAGAGTTTGAAGGACAGCGCATGGAAATTGCGCAACACACAACATTTGTATCAAATTGTTCTTTACCGCGACGCACGTTTGTTTCTACCGTTATGCGAGGACTTTATTTCAGTGGGCCACCACCATTTGCTCTGGCAAGAAGGATTGCTGTCACTAAGAAAGTCTCCAATTTGAAAATACCGAACTTTAAGCGTGGCTCGTTCTGCACGGGCGAGAAAACCAAGGTGCCATCAGAAAAGCTGTCTTCCTGGTATTGATCAAATTATTTGAGAATGACCCAAATGTAGATTCAAAACCTCTTTTAGCGTACAGCAATCGTCATAGAAACAAGTACATTTCATACTGATTCAGCTGACATTGTATTCTTTATCTCTTAATCGCATCCATAGATCATCTGGGATTGGATTATACGGTTTATATATCCGTGTGTGTGTGTGTGTGTGTGTGTGTGTGTGTATTAGCGTACGTCTGCCATAACACAATTGCTGCTAATTGGCTTTATTTGCCAAGTCTCCAATTTTCCAACAAAACAAAAGGAACTTCTGTGTTCCCACAAAGATGAAAGCGTACAATTGTCCAAAATGCATTCAGTTGATGATGATGACGATGACGATGGCGATGGCCAGCGAGCATGTTCGTTTGTTCACTGGTGGAAAGTTCCAGAGCGGGAACCGTCAGCACAAGGCAGCATCTCTTCTAAAAATAGCAAGAAGGCAACATTGAGAATGACAAAACAAAATCCCCAAATCTCATCTGAGTGTTTGACTTGGAGGAACACCGCCATCCTCGTTGGGCACGAGGAGGACGAGGAGGTCGAGGAGGTGACGCAAGAGCCAAACAAAGTGTTTTATTTGGAAAAGTCCCAGTCCCGCTCATAAAGTCGCTCTTTGCTGCGCAAAGCTCTGTGATTTGCTGCCGGACTCGCACGCGCACACGGGGTGAGCGGTGCGCTTTCAAGGATTTCGAGATGGACGCGAATACGGTCTTCTCCTCGCCGGTAAACATCCTGACGTGCGGACGCACGAAACAGGAAGTTCACCAAATGCCGTTCCCATCTGGAATGCCGGTTACTACCGCGACTGGTCTATAAATCACAAAATGGTTTAGGTCCCGAATAGCATCTCGTGAAAGTGCTCAAATCTGTGAAAGACCACAGAAATGAGCAAAGATGTTGCAGTCATTCTGAACCTGGCAAGCAACTTCTGCTTTGACACAAACAATCCGAACAACCACTATTCGTGAACTTCAGCTGGCGACCTTCTCTGCCTCTTCTTCTTTCTCTGAATTATGCTGCAAGTCTTTCACTCGAGCTCAGCACTGCCCTGCATGTTTTTGCACAATGTGGCAGTACACTAAAGTTGCGCAACATGAATTTGGGACTTGTATGTGTACTGTAAAATCCCATGAAAACACTTGCAACTGTACTGTTGTATTTCGCTGCATTCCAGCTATGTGAACCACTACGCTATCAGTGTTGCTAGCGCCGCCGCTAGCACACAGTCGCCTCTTACTCAGTCTACTGTGCGAACCGCTACGCGAGCGGTGTTGTTAGCGCAAGTGAATTTCCAATGTCATCTTCCCAACTGGTTAGCGTCGATGTTCCTTCAAGAACATTTGAGACCTTCCAAGTGGGTGTGGAGACAAAAGCGCCACAGTCCAGAAAGAAAGGAAAAAAGAGAGAATGAGAGATGAGCTCAGTCAAGTGGAAAAGTAACCTGAGATCTTTTTGGGGGTTTTTTTTTCCCCCCGTCTCGGCTTTTGTTCGTCTTTTCCGTGATTTTCCACGGAGGCGCTCGCCCATCCGCAACTTCTTTTAACGTGGATTTTCATCCAGTTTGACGGCGATATGAATAATATACACGAACACGTTTACACTGCCGACCAGTTCCGTCTTTTACCCCAAGTCAGCTGTAGCGCTTCAGAAAATGGATGGAGGAATTTCTTAACATTAACTAGCATGGTTTGTTTGTTTCTTTCTTGCAGCCAACATTTTCCCCAAAACAAAATGTTCCTCCTGCGACCAGCGCGGGGGGTGGGGTGGTGGTGGGAGGGAGGGGGGGGGGGGGGGGGCTGTCGCCCTCCCAGAATGCACCTGCTTGCGTCGCACACAAACTTCTATCAGTAGAGATGAGGAGGCCCCGCCCACCTGGGAGCACACCTGCCACCCCCCCAAAAAAATACAAAATGTACGCTTTCATGCACTCGAAACGCTCGACCGGACAAAAGAGACGGCGACGAAGAAACTCTTGAAGTCGACGAAAATCCCAAGTTTGTGTGAAAAAGGGCTTCTTCGTTTTCATTTGGGAGCACTTGAGATGCACACTTGCACAACAGACGTTGATTCTGGCAAATATTCTACGTGTGCCAACTTTATACTCCATTTTTATTCGACTTTTTTTACTCCTTCGAGTACTGTACTTAGGTTTGTTTGTACAAGAAAAAGTAGAGAAGACTGACGTGAGGTCAACGGAAAACCTCAATAAAAAAATGTGAGCGTCAATGAAGAACGTTTTTTGGGGAGAGAATTCTAGTTTGACAGCAAATTGACGTCAAACTGCAAAACCAATCTACCGACTGCTGTGAAAAAAGTCAACTGAAGTGAACCGAACTAACCTAATGTCTGTCAGCGAGGGAGCGGTTGCCATGACAACCTGCATTCCTTCACATAGGAGCGAGGTTGTCTCCGTTTTCAAGTCTTTTCTGGACATTCCAAGTCAGATGTGTGACCCTGGACTGCGGACCCAACCCAACCCAACCCTTACCCTCCCCCACACACACCCCCAACCCCCAACCCCCCCGCTGCCAATGTGGCAAACAGTCTTCATCCTGTAGAATCTTTGTTGTTGCTCAGCTGCTTTGCTGCAGACGTCCAAACTTTAAATCCTTTTTTCTTGGGTCAATTTGCTTGTTGATAACAAACATGGCGAGAACTTCACCAATGTGACTTTGACGTTTCGCGTCGCGAAGAAAGTAGTTGAGCGCTGACGACGGCTGTCAATCGACAAAACGACAAAAACAAAAAGGGGGTGCAAGTAGTTTTTCTTACCTACGGAGCAGAGAAGCAGCAGCAAAGTCGGCACGGAGAAGATCTTTGAGGACTCGGGAAACCCTTCCCACTGTAGACTCGTACTGCGGTGGGACGCCCCTCCCCCTCCCCCTCCCCTCCCCCTCCCCCTCTTCTCACCCCGCCCGGCGGGAGAGGCCGAACTGCCGCCGCAAATTGAGCTGCACTTGTTGACACTGAAAGCCAAAGCGGTCCTGAAAGAACACCAGAGTAGCGGTCCCGCATCTCCGCCCCGAGTCTCGACAGCGATTCCGACCGCAGATAATTGATGTCCGTTACAATTGCGTTGAAAAGTCTTTCTTTTTTTCCCCAAAACCTGCGGTCCCTCTTCTGGCCAATCCCAATTCCAAGCTGCTCCCACCTGAAATCGAACAAATTGAAAAAAAAAGATAGAAATGGAAAAAATAGAAATATATTTGGGGAAAAAATGGAAAAGAAATCCGCGGCTCGGTGAATCCGCGGGTGCCGAACGGTGAGTGTGCCGGCCTCCGCCGTAGTACGAGAAGAACGTCAACATAACGTACGCGTGTGCGTCTCACATTTACGTCATCCGGCGTAAAAACCGTTTTGCAGGCCACGTACAGTACCGGCCTCTCAAGGTTCCTTCTTGACTTTTTCCTTGCCCGGTCGGGGGTCTCGTTCAGGGAAGGTCGTCCATCTTTGAGACTCTTTTGTGATTCAGGGCGATACGAATCGACATGACTTATCGACAAATAGCGGACAAGCGGCGGTGACGTCCGTTCCGAGATATTGTCGCTTCAGAGTTCAGTTTTGCGTCTGCGGTGCGCTCCCAAATTTTCCACCATTAATGAATGAACGAATTCATGAATTGGGCACCTGCTGCCAACAGCACGCGCAATCTTTTCGAGCACAGGCCTTCAACTTGCGGCCCGGGGGCCACGTTCAGCCCGCCGCATCGTTTGACGTGGCCCGCGACAGCAGATCACGTGCGTCAAAAGGGCTCGCCCATGTGACCGCGGACCAACGCGGCGCCTGAGCTCCCCGCGGGATGTTACCGACGTCGCCGGCAAACGACGACGCGTCTCGTGGCTCCGATTTGCGTGGGCCTCGTCAGACAGAAGCGATCGAGCGCGCGGGCCGTCCGATCTCTCGGAGCCCCGACGACGGGAACGGCTGCATGTGGGGGCGGGGTGCAACGTGGCGTTTTCCGTCCTGCTTGGGAGCTTCCAGAAAGGCTGAGAAGGGGGAAGGGGGGGGGGGGGGGGGAGACAGGAAGGGAGGGGCTCACTCTCCTCTTCTTTTCTGCCAGACTGTCTCCCTCCTTTATTTACCTCCTCACCCCCTCCTCCCTTCTTCTCCTTCTTCTTCCCGCCTGGCGCGCGGACGTGGCATCCGCGCGGGTTGCCGCGTGACCGGGCAGCCAGAAGTCACGTGTCGTCGGGAAGCACGACAAGGCAAAAGGTGACGAGAAGAGAAGCTGGGATTGGATTTCATACGCGATAGCTGAAAATCCACGATATATCTTCAAAGGAAACAAAGTTTTGAAATACTTTGACTCCTCCCACACGTTAAACCCGTTTCAACGTATTAAAAGCCCACAAAACTTATTGTCTGTTCTCACTCTCTTGCTGCTGTCAACAAACGTGAGATTTGCGTATGACGTCACGTGACATTTGACATCGACTGCGAAACTGACACCCCAACAATGAAACATGACCTATTTGCACACCAAAACCATATACAGCGATTACGAAAGTCTGCTGGCTTCAAGCTGGCCGATAATGCAAAATCTATCAGATCATTTTACTCCTGAAACGATGTGAGTCCCAGGATACATATGTCTAGAAACAACGAGTTCCAGGCCGGGATCAATGAGTCTCCGCAACTTATCATGACGCGGCACAGATACCGTCGTTGCTTGTTGCTTGTTGCTTCGTGCTCCTGCTAGAGTGCTTTTTTTTTTTTTTTCATTCTCCATTGCTCTCTCTCTCTCTCAAAATATGAGGTTGAGTTTTTTCATTTTCCTTTTTTAGGACGATATATTTTCCCCCAAACTATCACGGCAAACGAGAGGATCGCAGATGTTTTTTATGCTACTGATATACAGTAGTGATATTAGTAATAACAATAAGGCAAGGACATCCTTTTTAAGAACAATTGACTTTGAAATACTTTGAAACGTCCGAAGTGCCCCGCCCGCCCGCCGCTGTGTTGCAGTCATTCTAACCATCCCAACAACCGCTACTTTAACACAAACGGAGCCTGCGACAATACTCGCAGGTAGGATTTATGTTCAACAAATCTATTTTTGAGATTTAAGTTGTAATTTTACAAGACAAATAGTGGCACTTTATTTTTACAAGGGGAAGTGAAGGAATGATTTCAAAGGAGAACTTTGTTTATTAATTTGTTGCATGATTCCTTATTTACTGTATTGTCCAATCTTCTTCTTAATTTACAACTGTCATGTAGTTTGGTACTTAGTTCGTGAGTTGTTTCCTTTTAACACATTCACTGCCATTGACGGCTTTAGAAGTCAAATATCCGTGTTAACTGGGAAGGCTGGCAGTGAATGAGTTAATGTAGGTGTGACTTAAATCAATGGTTTGTACTATTGGTTGCGACAGTCCACTGGCATTGGGGCCAAGTGGGGCAGTGACCCACCAGATCCACTAGATGGAGCTGTAGTGGAAAAAAAGCATGTTGTGCGTATGTAAAGTGTTGCATCGCTTTCTTCAGGTTGAACGTGGCGAATAAGGTCGTACAGGGAACGCAACAACAACAAAGTGAATGTCTTGGTTTCAAAAGATTTTTACAGTGTGGTCAAATGTTTTGCATGGTTTATGAACACGTTGGAACGTGTTGCAACAAGCTGACAAGATCAGAAAATGTTGGGAGATGCAGATGAGATCTTCCAGACACCACCGCCATATTGAGATCAGATTAGCAGCGTTGGTAGACGAAACCACGTCAGCAGGTCTCAACCTAATGAGTGCTACCGCGACGACGGCCGCCTCCGACGGAAAGACATGCTCTCACTCGTCTGTACACGCACACGATCTTCATCAAGGAGACAAACAAACTGATGATCATCTGAGGGAACTCTGAAGTTCCAAAGTTTTGTTTCTTCGGTGACGTTGACGTCTGCTGTGATCGCTGACCTGCCTTCTTCAACTCCAGCCAAGCGCTCTGCCGCCCCCTGCTGTCTGTTCTCGTCATGCTCAGGGAGGAGTCGCAGCGCCAATAGCTTTACGCCAATCTTCTCAGGATGATTTCCTGATCATTTCTTGATGATGTCCTGTTAAATTTCTGAGATGACCTCTTGATGACCTCGTGAGATTTGCTTTGTAGTGGACACTAGTAGCAGTGACTAGTGGACATTTTCTAGTGCTCCATGTGAGCGTGACAAATGTCAGAGGAAAGACGAAAGGTTCTTGTTAGCTTGTGGTGATCTCCTCCCTACAGTGAACTTCTTGCTCTTCACCAGAGAGGGACAAATGTCAGAAGGAACAGACAAAGTTCTCGGTAGAAATTTGGACCTTCGGAAGTTCTTTTGTTCTCCAGGAGAGCGAAACACGTCAGAAGGAACAGCAAAAGGTTCTTAGTAGCTTCTGAGGATACCTGTCGGCGAATCGATCGGATGCCGACAAATCAATGAGGACCACGAAGGGTGGAAATGAAGGGTGGGGGCGGTTGACCGAGAAGTTAGTTCGTTAGCTTTACCGCCATCAATAAACATTTGGAATCAACTGAGAGCATGCTGCAAGGAAACAAAATCGGATCAAGAGGCAGCTTAGGAGTACAACGCAGTATCGGCGTACACACAGTACGATCCTTGGAGTTACATCACAGATGTTGTTTCCATACCAAAGAAAGAAAGGCGGTCCTAAAACTGAACCCTGCGTAAGCCCCTTTTCTAAAGTGATTCGGTCAGAGACAATGATGCTTTGCTGATCTTCTGCAATGAGCTCCTTTGTGGACACCCGTGGCTAGTGGACAGGCCCTCCACGAGGGGCCACATTTTGCGTGAGGGGACAAATAAAAGGTAAGTCTGACCCGGGATGCAGGTTCGATAATTTGCTGTACCTGAGGACCCAGTGTGGAGTTCCGCTCCCACTAAGTTGGACGTACACAAGTCAGAACCTGTTCAATCACAAACCTTCACTAACACAAAAGTAAAGTCATAATTACACAGTATTTGTAAAAAAAAAAAAACATTACAAAAGGAATATAAAACAATGAAATTAAAAACATGAAGTTGTATATAGGATCCCCGGTAATGTTTTACTACCTGTCTGCGACCCACCTATAATAAATCTCTGACCCGCATTTGGGTCCCGACCCACCAGTTGAGAATCCCTGGAGTAGTGTAATAGTAGCAGTTGTCATTTTTATTAGATTTAAATTCCTTTACATGAAATATTTCTATCTAAATATACTATTTATATTTATATTCTATTATTTATATATTCATCTCAATGTAATCATTTGCATTTTAATCTTGATTACATGAATAAACATAGATGATGGATGGATTACTTTTCTGGATCGCATACATGAATAAGCGGGTCAATGCTGAAATTTGTCACCGAGCGAGACTCGGAGGCGGGATCGGCGGAGTCGATAGTACGAGAACGAGGGTCGGCCATCGACGATCGAGAACCGATTGGAACCGGGACGAACGTTCAAATTGAAACGTTTCACTTCCCAGTTTCGATGCCTCGTCCTCCGGCCCCGAATAAGAAGCGGCGAAAACCAACGAAGAAGAAGAACGCGCACGAACAAAAGTGTGTCCTAACTTTGTTCAAATGAACGAGCGGCCGCCTCAGCGCAGCGCTCGGAATACGATTATCTTGCGCAAAGGAGGCTTTCCCGATGCGTAGCGTCCGCCGCGCGGAGCGAAGTCAAGTCAACCCTCAGTCAACTGGGTGAGTGAAACAATTCATTACGTCCATGCCCACATCGAGACAGCCAACAAGGTCAACGGTTGCTTGCACTTTTGCACTGATGGTTTTTAGTGTTTATTTTAGTCTTCGAACCAACGTAAGCGCCGATGACAGAAATTAAAAAAAAAAAAAAAAAAAAAAAGCTTAACATTTCGCTAAAACTTCACCGTCGCAACTTTACATCACAATGAATCGGGACAAAATTCACATAAACGTCGTCTCACGGTATCACAAACGCTAACATTGCGCCTCATCGGTGGGTAGGGGAAGGAATCAGGAAAACAAATAAACAATAATAATAATCACCGATGCCGTGCGAAGTTGCTTTTCGTGCCAAAATCCTGCGTTCCGGTGCATAGCCTTCAAAATAAAAGGCTACAATTATTAAATTATTAAAAGGCTACATTAATGAATGAATATTAAGTCAATTGGGTTCGTTGCCTTTGATTTCATAGGTTCGACAGCGATACTGGTTATAAAGAACCCCGAGTCACATGTTCAATTTAGTCTATGCTGCGGGCTGCTAAGAAAATGGATGTTCAGAATTTGGGCACCCTTTAAATCAGGAAGACTTTGTTGATCCAGCCCCCTAAAAGAATCGGAATCAGAATCAGAATCAGAATCGAGAATCATTTGGAACTGGAATCGAAATAAGCAACCGGAACCGTTCAAATTCAAATGACGCCAAACGAATTATAACCTTACCTTTTCCTCGCCCCTTGTCTCGCTTTCATTAGTAATATAGCAAAAGTGTTGTGGAATAATCATATCCACTACAACAATATATTTTTAAGGTGGCAATAACAAACAGAAGCAAGACAAAAAAGGTTGTTGGTAAGGACTACTGATTAATTTATTGACATGATGTTCGGAGCTTTATTGGCTCTTTTTGTATAAAAGTAGAAATGTGAAGACATGTAACACAAGTAGCAAAATTGTACGTACAATTCAAGTTTGTATTAAACGTAAAGTCTTTGACGTGACGCTCGGCGCTCGTCAGTACGCTTTGGACCTGCAGGAAGAAAACACGAAGGAACATGTTAGCACCTGCACCTTTATGGTGGGGGGGGCGTTCCGGATAAAGGGGCGTGTTCAGCTCACCTGGCGAAGGCCGACAGGGCCAGCACGCTGAGCAGGAACTGGAGGCCGTAGAAGCAGAGCAGAACCAAGCCCAGCAGGAACTCCAGACGCAGCACGAAACTTTGCAGCAGCAGGAAGTAGGCGCACAGCGTGATGCACGGCAGGAGCAGGAACAGAGACACCGCCGTGGTCACCGCGTGCTCGCACAGGTTGCCCTTCCAACCTGAAGCGCACACACGCGTGCGCGGTCATCACCTGCTCGATCAACTCCATCGAGAGCAAGAAGTTTGTCTTTGAAGGACACCCGGGAATGGCCGCCTCAAACCAAAACGGCACACTTCCGCTGTATTTTGAGACTTTTTGGGGGGTCTCGTCATGATAGGTAGGTCTACCAAATTTCATGTTGCTAAGTCAAACTGGCCTCAGGGGCTGAACTTTCAAAAGAAATTTCAGGGGCAAAGATGCCTGGAAATGACCCCTAGAATGGTCGCTTCCAACCAAAATGGCACACTGCCGCTCTATTTTCAGGCATGACTTCTTGTGACGTTTTTGCGGGTCTACTCGTGATCGACGTGTCTACCACGACAAGTTTCATGGTGCCAAGTCAAACTGGCATCAGGGGCTGATTTTATTTCTTTATTTTTAAATCCCAGTTGGTGCTAATGTGTGCCAACTTGCTCAGGGCCAAATGAAAAAATCCCAAGTGCAGCGTCAGCGCCCACCGTAGAAGATCCGGAGAATCTCCAGACCGAGGAAGAGAACCAACAACGCCACGTCCAGAATCAGATTGCTAGACGGGTAGGGCAGCAAAAGGCCTGCAGAGAACAGAACCTTGTTGACGCCGACGGTGGTCGCAATGAACGTTTGCGGGCGGACGACCTTTATAGATGAACATGAGGACGCTTGCCAGGAAGAAGGCGGCAAAGTACCAGCAGTTGAGGTACAGGATCACCTGCAGGGGAGTCGACGACAGCTGAGGGTGCGTGTCAAGGTCTCACACACACACACACACACACACAAGGTCAAGCACACAGACGCAAGGTCAAGGACACGCACAAGTGAAATTACATGACGCGAAGGATACGATTGGCTGGCTGCCTGGAGAGAAATGATGACGTCACAGTTAATACGACAGCATGAATAGCATATGAATGCTAACTGGTGTTACAGGAATACGCAATGGCGCTCGTGCTATTGATGGTTTTCTTATTTTTAAAGCCAACAAAGTAACCTTGTCTTTATTGCGGTAGTGGGAAGTAACAAGAGTGCAAATATATTTTCCAGGTTTCTGTACTTGAGCAGGCTCATTTGCATTTGAACTTTCTGATCCTTCCTTTGTCAATATAGGCTCGTGACTTTTTTCAACCTATCCCGATTACGAAATGAGGTATAAAAAAAAGACAAGAACTAGATTGAGATTGAGATTCGGGTGTCTTGTAAGGACACGGAGGAACAGAAACGGGGAGCGTTAATTCTTTGGACAAGCGAGATCCTCTCCATTCATGACCATATTTGAGATTTACTGTCAGCTCCAAGTTGATTCATTGACGGCAGCCTCCAATCATCCGTTTCTGGGATTCATAAATTCAGCTTCCAATCTCACGGTCACAGTGTATACTTTCAATTGATCTGATTATATATGTGTATAGATTTTTGGGGGGAATAATTATTAGCTGGTTCACAACATCAGCACAGCTGTGGCAACACATTTGGTTAGCATCAAAGTGTGTTCATTGTTTATATAATTTTAGGTTGGTTTTTTTCCCCCATTATGCCAACTCTTAAAAATGGGTATTGTACATGATTGACGGTAAAAAAAAAATCCTTTTTACTTCTGTACTTTTTTACATTTGCTTAAGTAAAGGGGTTGTATCAGAACTTCTACTCGTATCAGTCTTCTTCTACTTATTGAGTGCCGAGTGTGAGCCCTTTTGCCACCTTTGTTCACTGTGGTTTATCGAGCCCATTCATCAATTACCTGCACAGAAACGGACGTCAAAAGAACCGAAGTTTTAACATTTGGTACTAATTGGTGCTTTGTAAAGTTTACGATGGATTAATCCAAATATTCTACAGTTTAAAGTAGTCTTACGTGTTCTTTAAATGAAAACGTGTTCAAGCACATCGCGTGACAAACAGTAGCACTTCGCATTACAAATATGAGGACGTTCATGACACGAAAGCCTAAAGAAAAAATAGAATTGCCGACTTTCATGATGATGATTGCGGGCGGCATATTAACGTGATCGCTTCAGAGACCGAGCTACTTACCAGGCGCCATTTCTAGTTACCATGGGAACAGCGTGGCGGAAGTGACACGTCTTCGCTTGTCGACTAAACCGCCGGTGTTTTTTTCTGCTGCCCTCGACTGGATGAAAGGCGAATGACTGGGCGCTTTTAAATTACAAATATTTTACCATCATGATTTTGTATTTTTTTTAACCTGAGCGTTCCTCTCGTTCATTATAACAACAACAAAAAAAAGATAATTATCTAGGGCGCTGATTGGCTGGTTGATGTCTTTGGTTGACGTGGCATTGGCGCTTGTGCGCATGCGTAGTAGCGCCCTCTCCCGTCAGGAAGATGGCGGCCGTCGGGATGTGCTGGGCTCTGTTGACGTTTTTGCTTCTCAACGTTTTTTACGGCGTCGTGTCCGCCTTGTACTTCCACATCGGAGAGACGGAGAAGAAGTGTTTCATCGAAGAAATCCCGGATGAGACGATGATCATCGGTGAGCGCCTCGGCGGCAGGCCTCGCTAATGCTAGTGCTAGTGCTAATGCTAAGTGCTAGCTCACCAACTTCAATCATTGAAATAAATTGGCGTTTTCGCAGAAGTTGCTGCCTGACATTTCACAGAGGTGGACTAAAAAGTGGACATTTTCGTCCAACTCTGTAATTTTACATAATACTTGAGCTGTAAGATCATTTGAATATGCAAATTATTTTTGTCATGTTTACTTTGACAATTATTTGCTGTCGATAGTTCTTTACAAAGTACAAATTACATTTTACAAATTTGCAAAGTACAAATTAAGAAAGATGGTAATTGCGTGATGGCACTTTATTTCAGGTTTTATGTTTGAATGGGGAAGTCATTTTAGTAGAGATGAAACATTAATCGACTAATTGGCAACAACTCGTTTATCAAATTAATTGTCCACTATTTTGTTTCGATTGTTGATAGAGACCTTGTTTAACTTAAAAAAAATAATAAAAACACTTTTTAAACCGATTCATTGATTCATCAAAAATAAGTAATTGACAGAGGAATGGGTTTTTATTGGCAATCAATTCACCTTGTTTGTTTGCAGGCAACTATCGGACTCAACTGTACGACAAACACAAAGAAGAATACCTCCCGGCCACTCAGGGGCTGGGCATGTTTGTGGAGGTCAAAGACCCCGATGAGAAGGTTGCTTATTCTGCTTGAAATAGGAATCTTGTAGTTGCGTTTTTATCCGCTGCAGACTTCTCACATCCGGACTTGTTTTGTTTGTTTGGTTTTGTTTTGCAGGTGATCCTGTCTCGACAGTACGGCTCGGAGGGGAGGTTCACGTTCACGTCTCACACGCCCGGAGAACATCAGATCTGCCTGCATTCCAACTCGTCCAAGTTCTCCCTGTTTGCCGGAGGCATGCTGGTGAGGACGCGCCGCCGCGCGACGCGAGCAGACGTCTGCCGCCATTTGCTTTGACCGCCCTTTGCCGCTTGCCCGCAGAGGGTCCACCTGGACATCCAGGTGGGCGAGCACGCCAACAACTACGCCGAGATCGCCGCTAAAGACAAACTGTCGGAGCTGCAGCTGCGAGTCAGGCAGCTGGTGGAGCAGGTGGACCAAATCCAGAAGGAGCAGAACTACCAGAGGGTCAGTGGACAGACAAATCAGGTTTAGGCACGCGGAGAATAAGGCACAGTTTCCAGAGGCGTGTGTTTTACGTTATCAAAATCTCACGGCACAAAATTCATTCTCAACAAGGCAGCTAGTGAACAATTCATCAAAAAAGAGGCTTCAAGCTGTTTAATGGCACTCCCAGCCGAAGTTTTCTCTAAATTGCTGTCAATATTATGTGCAATTCAAGCCTCTGGCATTTGTTTACACTGCATCCAAATCTTTGCTGCATTTGCACCTTTACAAACATTCACAACTGCAAATAAGTATCTTTTCTATCTTGTTATTGTATCTTATTTCTTCTTCTGTTTAGCTTTCATAAATCTTGTGAGTTATTGGGTTAATCAGGGACCTCGGCTATCAAATGTAATGCCATATTATGCTTAAATGTGTCAACGTTGGTATGACAGTTAAACTCCTTGAATCCTTGAAAAATATGCAGCAAACAGAATACTACACTTTATGAATATAAAACAAACTATGTTGCTTTAAGAATGGCCCGCTAGCTTAATGATTATTTTAGACACGCACGATGATGGGGGGGGGGGGGTCAAATGTAACAAAAATTGTAGTCATGGAAATTTCCAAATGCAACTGTAATTTACGTAGACATTTTCTCCCAGTAACGTAATGGATTGCAATTCCATAAATTTCGTCGTGAAATGACGTCATCTGGTCGGTAAGACTGATGGCAGTCGTCTTGACGTGCGCCCCCTGCTGTCCGCATGTCTTCCTGCAGTACCGGGAGGAGCGCTTCCGCCAGACCAGCGAGAGCACCAACCAGCGCGTCCTGTGGTGGTCCATCGTGCAGACGCTGATCCTGGTGGCCATCGGCATCTGGCAGATGAGACATCTCAAGAGCTTCTTCGAGGCCAAGAAGCTCGTCTAAATGCGCGTCTGCGCCGCCGAGTCTCCGACCAGATGCGATGCAGAGCTGAGATGCGGCGCACGCGAGATACTCGAGACCTTGGCCAATATTCGGATTTCTATTTGGACTGAAAGCTTTGGCCGACCCCGTGAAGTGCGAAGCGGGCCGACGGCGTGGCGTGTTGGTGGATTTTTGTATTTTCGAGCCAGCGGCCGCTCGCCGACTTGAATGTGTGCGACGCCGTCACGCGTGATCGCTACACGCGCGTGGGAACTCGTGTCAAGCAGTTTCATTTTATCGGTTGGAATCCTCCCCAAAATCTAAGAGTTTGTAAAGTTTTAGCAGCTGAAGAGTGAAAAGAAGGAGTTACTGCGTCCAGTGTGAATGTTGATTTGTTTTGCCTGTTTTGACATGTTCTACGTTTCATCGATGCCGGAAGGAGGAGGTCAAAGTTGAATTCATCAGTAGTGTGACACTGGCAATTTTCTTTCAGGATGTTTGTGTCAATATTTGATTTTAGAAAATACTGAAAAGGGCTTTGTTTTTGTTTGAAGGTTTGCTAATATTTTTTCAATACAACGCTCACATTTAAGGTTTCGCCAACTTTGCTCAATTTGACCGTGTTCTTTATACTTCCATCTAAGAGAAAACATGTTAACACTTTTGTTTTCACTGACATGCGATTGGATTTGTCAAGGTAAAGATTGAAATGATGTTGAAATAAAAGTTGCAATAATTTGACCTGATTCTGTCCGTTTTGTCGGTCTTCACGCTGCAAGAATGCCAACGTTACCCAACGGATTTATCTTATTTCTAGTGAAAAGGTCTTCCTGTACTTATTTTAAAATGTTTGACTTTTCTAAAATTTCAGCAAGACAGACAAGATAAAAGAGTTACTTTTAAGAAGTCAATTTATACAAGTTGCATTGGCAGAGTTTTCACTTAAAACAAGACGTTTTGTCTCTAGAATAAATGAAAGAAATCTGCCAATGGAACGAGTATGAACCTTATCGTTGATAAGATTCTTAAAATAAGATCTTGTATCATTACAGTCCCGTGGGCACCAGGTTGATCCCAGTTGATCCCAAGGACCACAAGTAGCCTCAACTGCGGTGGCACGTTGTGATTTCCTAGGAATGTTCAAGATGTGATCATTTGAAAATGTATACGTTTGCAGGCGGACATAGAAATCAGATCAATATCGATGCAAAACCTATCCTTATGAAGTCATTGTTGATCACCATTAACCTTGGGTGGTCGGAAAGTCGTCAAATGTTTGGAAAGCGCTGAAATGTTCGTGATATGAAATAAATCCTTTTGGTTGTGTCCGTGCTTTGTTTCCGCTCGAGCGTCAAGTCAAGTTCAACGCGATCACGTTCATCTCTTGTTCGGTTTGTTTCCTTCTTGCGTAGAAAAAAGGAAGAGGAACACGTTGACGATTTGTGTGTGTGTGTGTGATTGCGCGAATATCTATTGTAACCACTAAATGTTACAATAGAAACGAAATCAATCCCTTTCGTTGTTTGGAACCTCTATCACTTGTGTGCTCTGTTTCCGCTTGAGCGTCAAGGTGAACCCAATCACGTCCTTCAGATGTCTTTTTCTTCTGACGTGACGTTAAAAATGACGGTTTATTAGTGCGCGCGCAAATATTGTTCGTGATACGAAGTAAATCCGTCTACTTGTGTGTTTTGAAAATGGGTCGCTGGTGGAACCTTTTCACTTGTGCGCTTTGTTTCCGCTCGAGTGTCAAGTCAAGTTGAACACAATCATGTTCGGCTCAGGTTTTTTTTTTTCCTCCTCGCGTGAAAATAAAATGAAGAAAATTGTACTTGTCCTTATTTAGGCTGGCGTTCTGTCCGCTTTAAGGGCGCTCGTCGCCGTCACGGAGGCTAACGTTAGCTTGTTAGCATAGCTCGGCGCAGGTATGCTAATGATAATGCTACATGCTACGTGCTACGTGTCCAGCCGTCGAGGAGAAAACGAGGACGCCGCGGCCGACGCGAGCGAGGCTTGCCCGGGAAGGAAGAAAAGTTGGAACGAAGTCCGATTAAGTGTGACACGTCGTCAGCATGCCGGACACTGCGGGCGTTAGCGCTGTTCTTTCGAAAAACTTGTCAACTTTTTAAGAAGCATGATGATGTTTTCATCGAGGAGGAAACCTGTGCTGTACTTTAAGGAGGAGAGAAGGTACTTGCACTCTGTCAAACCTCTTCATTTCGACCAACGCATGTATTGTACCGCGACTCTTCGAAATTCATGCAATGGAGGAGTGTGATTCTCTCAGTTTATCATTTCAATTGCCATCTAACATGCGTTCAAATGCGTTTTTCTTTCTCTCAAAAAAAGCACCTGAGGTGCGCGCGCATTGACTCCACTAAAGTGGCTTCCTGTTGCCCGAAAGTGCCAACACGACAAATACGATTTGACAGAGGAGCTTTGTTCCGAGACTTGCTGGAATGTTGAAATGGAGGCTCATTGGACACGTCATTAGGCACACCTTGAGGTGATGGACGGACGGACGGATGGATGTGAACTTGACTGAGTGCACGTTGTGACTTGTAGACACGTTGTCAGCTAGCAGTAACGTCTCACTTTTCTTTGGAGTGACTTTTAGTGCGCTTCACTTCACTTTACAATCATTTGGGCTTCATGCTGGCAATTTCTGTCCGACTTTTTTATTTTTTTTTTTTATTTTTTTTTACAATTTCAGCTATGTTGCAATACAATGACATTTCCCACAGGTTTGGCCGCGAGCTTTGACAGCAGTTTAAACGCTACATGCGTGCTCGGAGGCTCCGTTCAAACAGTTGGTGTTTTTGTTTGTTCCTTCTTCTTTTACAGAGTTGTGATCTGCTCAGAGTTTGGATAAAGATGTTCTACTTGGTGTAGCGTACTTGAGTTTGGAGAGCGTTGGAGATAGTTTGGACAGTAGAGAAAGCGAGCGGGCGTCAAGGTCACCTCTCGGATGTCCTACTTTTTTTATTACCGTTTGTTTCTTGCCTACTTTCCTACTCTCACCGTCGTCTGCCCGCTGAGACCCGTGCCGTTTTCCCAAACACAATACAACTTCCATATCATGTGATGCTACCAGTGTGGCAACATTTCATGTGCACCGAATACGTTCCAGAGTCATTTATTATACACTTTATGTTGAGAAATGATTTGTTTTGTAATACAAAGTCATTGACAAGAGCCAAAACAGATGCCAAAATGTAACCCATCACACATGATATGCTGTGATTATACACTTGGCCAGCAGGTGGTTTGGTGTGCCCGCCAAGCGTCCAGGAATGAAGCGTTCAGGCCTCTTTAAGGCCTCTTTATACTCCCGCCTCGCACGCCCGACAACGCCCGCATTGCGTCACGTGACCGACGCATTGGCCCGCGCGTCGCTGGAGGCGCACACGGCACAAATTGTTGCTGCGCGTAGAATGGCGCGGAGATCATCTCTCGCGATTGGTCCGTTTTAGTCACATGCCGCGATGACGTAACCGGCGTGTCCCTCGGTTCGACATACCGTCTACGCCGCCGCCTTCTCGATCGATTTTGCGGCATCATCCGGGGCCTCGTGTACGAAGATTCCCTACTACAACACGGCGTACGCTCCAATCCAGAAAACGTCGTACGCACAAAAATATCCAGATGTCTGAAACTCTGCGTACTCATGAATCCAAGCACGTTTCCTTCGTACATTCCAATCAATGTTCTATGTGCGGTATTTGTAATCAATCTTTGGAATTCAAATAGACGCACATCAGCATATCACAAACTTTGACTACTTTTTGATGACTCCATTTATTATTTGAATACACAGGAGAGGACACGCGTTTGGTAAATTATGTCAATTTCAACACATTTTAATCGTGTGCAACCGATGTACGTGTTCAAATGAAGTCAATTCAAAGGAGTTTTTTTTCAGTGCATGTGCTGGAAGTCACGAAGCGATCGTGAGGGCAAAAGGCGGCATCAATGATCGCCTCGATCAATTCGTAGCTGTCCTCACAAATAGCAGTGGTTCATTAAATACGCTGGTTGAATTCTCAGTCCTGGCCTCAATTGCATTGTTGAAATCAAATGTTGCCGGGCATGAACTGTTCATCGGTGCTAATTATTCATGTGTCTCTGGTGTGCAGATTTCTGAGAACAGTTTCCCAGCATCCCCTGTAAGTGTCGCCAAAGCGCCAAAAGCTGCGGAAACGTGCGTACGCCAGCCACGCGGTTGGCGTGAGGCACCGCACATTTCCACGCTCATGTCACTCTCGATGCATCGGAACTTTGCCGTGGAAAAAAAGCGGACGCCACGTTTTTGTGTGTACGCAGCTTTTGTACATGAGGCCCCCGGTCATCTCGGTCCGTTTGTTCGAGCGGACGCTGCTCCACGGTCGCCGTTGTTGTTGCTTTGTTCCTTGTTACTGAAAGGAAAGTAGAAATGGCCCAAAAAATGTCAATCGGACGATTAATCTGTTATCGGGATTTTATTCTGCCCAATATCGGCATCGGCCTCAAAAAAGAGACAAAAGGCACATTGTAATAATCTAATAATAATATCAAATGTTTTGGAAATACATTTGCATGAATGCTGAGGACACCACGAGCAGTAACAATGCAGCGTTGGCGTTTTGTGGCTCCAGGTCCGCGTGGGGCCGCTGTTCCGTGTACAAGCTGTTCGGGCTCTGCGTGCTGCTGCTGACGTCGTCGCTGCTGTGGCTGCAGCTCGGCTGTTCGTCCGACACGCGGCGCCGCGGCGCCGGCCTCCCCCGGCGGCCGGACCCCCCGCCCCCGCCCCCGCCGTGCCGCCCCGAGAGCCGCCCGCCGGACGAGGCGTCGTGGGGTCCCCACAAGCTGGCGCTGGTGGTGCCCTTCCGGGAGCGCTTCGACGAGCTGCTGGTCTTCGTGCCCTTCATGCACGACTTCCTCAACAAGAAGAAGATCGAGCACCAGATCCTCGTCGTCAACCAGGTGGACCACTTCAGGTGAGACGCGCCCCGGGGCGTTCGAAAAGTTTCAGTCGGCCAGACGATTCATCCGTCGGGCCCGAGAACAAATCCCGTTAATTCCACGGGCTCAAGTTGGCTAGCTTAGTGCTAACATACAATGCGGAAAGCCATAGATGGGCTAACGGATGTTAGCGTAGATGCAAAAACCTTCGAACAACTGCACAGAGCAGCAACCCATACAAACGGAGCTTAGAAAACTACTCGGGAGGCGTTGATCGTCGTGACGATAACCGCAGCTTCTCTGCGCCTTCTTCTTGCTCTTAAGAGGAAGTAGAGCTCAGTGCTGCCTGGCATGTTGCGGCACAAGGTGGTACTAAACTGACGACGCGCCCGTCCGTCCGTCACAATCAGGTCGTGCCTGTATGCTGTTGAAAAAAACAAAACACCTCATCGTTTGAAAACGGGCGCTATTGCGGCGGCGCCGACGCTGACCTTAGCGTTTGCGTGGCTCGCGCCAGGTTCAACCGAGCGTCCCTGATCAACGTGGGCTACCTGGAGAGCGCCAACGACACGGACTACCTGGCCATGCACGACGTGGACCTGCTGCCCCTCAACGAGGCGCTGGACTACGGCTTCCCGGCCGACGGACCCTTCCACGTGGCCTCCCCGGACCTGCACCCCCTTTACCACTACAAGACCTACGTGGGCGGGATCCTGCTGCTCACCAAGAAACACTACCGCATGGTAACAACAACAACACGAGGGGCGCCTAAAAGACACGCAAGGTGTATGGCACGTGCGACACTTGTAGTGCATGTGTAATAAAGCACGTCACACATGAAAGGCGTTCTGCATGTCGCGCACCTTTCATGAGTGCAGTGTGTCGTGCGTGTGCGGTACACGTGTAGCTCGTGGAAGGCACCTGCTCAGTGCGTGCGTCCTAAACATGTAATGCATGTTGTGCAGTGCGGCGTATGTAATAGGGCCTGCCCGATGAATCGGCCAATATTAGTCCTTTTTGTTTTTTTGACGTGACAAAGATAATGACCTTCAATCAAACATTTTCAAACATCAGCAACAATCGGCACAAGATCAGCCATTTTTTTATTTGATTTAATTACAAGAAGCCAATGACTCCAAAACAAAAAAATTGGCAAAAGACACAAACACGTTACAACGTAAGACAATGATGATTATGACATTCAAACAAAGTTTTCGGTAAGTGTCAGCGTGTATATAGAGATATATATATATATATGTTTTAAAATTATTATTATTAATTGGGCCGCAACGCTAGTGAGGATAAGCAGTAGAGAAAATGGACGGATGGCCGAATAATCGCTTATTGGAATTGTATTGTGCCAAATATCGGAATCTGCCTCAAAGGCTCGGTCTCGGTCGAACTTGTTTCGCCTCCGACGAGTGCGGCAAGTACTTGTGACGTTGTTTTTGCGCAGTGTAACGGGATGTCCAATCGTTTCTGGGGCTGGGGCCGCGAGGACGACGAGTTTTACCGCCGTCTGAGGAAGGCCGACTTACAGGTGAGCGCGCGTCTCTTCGCGATAAAAGGCGGACTCGGCTTTTGGAAGTAAAAGCGGCGCCGCTGATTCGCAGCTGTTCCGGCCCAGCGGGATCGGCACGGGATACGGGACGTTCCGGCACGTGCACGACCCCGCCTGGCGCAAGCGCGACCAGAAGCGCGTGGCGGCCCAGAAGCAGGTTGGCCTCTCACCTTCGCTTTTGACAAGGTCAAAAGGTCCTAAGCGGGACTTTTGCTTGATGTTTTTTTAAAAAAACATTTTTTAACTCACATTCTGTTGTTAAACTATTTTTAAAAACTTTTTAGCTCTTTATTCCTAAATTTGGTTCATTCAAAGTCTTTATTCCATTTGAATATGTTTATTCATCTCATTCAATAATTGATCAATTGATATATTGTAAATAATAAATGAGGAAAATAATATAACGACTCTAAAAACATTTAATGTTTGGTAAATTCATTCCACTGAAATTTTTTATAAATTACACAAAAAATGAGCTCTAATTATGTTATGATTAATAACATTTTCTTTGTGTTGTGGTCATTTTATTCTTTATTGGTTAATTAAAATGTAATAATTCCATTAGGGTTTTTCTTCTTCATTTATCTAACTAGATATTTGGTTCATTTAATTATTGTAAATAATAAAATGAAATGGTAAAATGTCACCAAATTTTTCAAATTGGATTAAATATTGGTAGATTTATTGTAATTCAATGAAATATAAATAAGAAATTGTAATTGAGCTCTCTGACAAAAATGAGCTTGAATTATTTTTTAATATTCATTGTTGTGTTAATAGTCACTTTTTCTTTATTTTTTAATTTAATGGTATTTTTTTCCATTCATTTTTTAATTCATTTATCGACTTAAATATTTGTTTAATTGATTTATTGTCAATAATGAAATAAAATGGTAGAATAAAGACTGAACATTTTTTAAATTTGATTAACTAATTGGTCAAATCATTGTCATTCAATGAAATAAATATACTGTATATCCATAAGTATTTTATTATTAAATTGATACCATTTTATTTGTTGCATAATATATACTCAGTTTCCTTAATATTGCTTAATTAACATGTATTTAGTCCATTGGTTTTATTTTTGTATTCATTAATCCCGTTAAATGGTTGTTTTATGCGTTGTAATAATGAAATGAAAAATCTTGAAATAATGTTACAGAATTGTGTTAATGTTCTTAAATAATGGGTTAAGTCATTGTAATTAAGGAGCAGTTCAAAGTGGATCCTGAAGGGGGCCTCAGCAACCTGCGCTACCATGTGGAGTCCCGCCAGGAGCTGACTGTAGGGGGCGCTCCGTGCGTCGTCATCAACACCAGGCTGGAGTGCGACGCGGACAAGACGCCCTGGTGCCTCCTGGCGTAGGACGCGCCCGCCGCGCCCTTTCTTGGGGAAAGCCGACGCGGGCACACTTTGCCTGTGTTGGGCCTCACTCCGTGCCCGCTTTTTTGAGGCGCGGGGGTTTTCAGCTCCAATTTAGGAAAAGGTCCAGATGGAGAACATTTTGGGGAAGCAAAAGAGCCGGAAGATCATCAAATGTCCATTTATATTTAAGTAGCCTAGTCGTCGTCTCGACACGTGCTCAAATGTATTTAATACGATTCCAAAACATTTTGACGTTTGCTTTTGTCAAGTACCACAAAACTCAACAAATATGTCTGACTGCTGAGCTCGACAGTTGCGCTCATAAGTTTACAAACCCCCGGCAGAAGTTGTTTTTTTTAATATGACTGAACAAGGATTATTTTGTCGACTATGGTTTTGACTTTCTGAAAAGCCTTAGTTTATTTGAACCACATTTAAAAAAAAAATAAAATAAAATACAAATCAATGTTTTACCTGATAATTCAGGTTTTCTTTAAGTCAATAAAAAGCCAGAAGAAGAAGAAGACGTCCCTGTGCGCTGAGCAAAGACTATTTGATTCATCGGTTCGACGACGGATTCGCGAATCATTCGTTCGGCTTCCCGACTCCCGAATCCCTCCGAAGGGATTTTGAGTCAACTTTCGAGCAACGATCAAGGTCCGCCCTAAATCAACGCGTACGCTCAAATCGACTGTATAGCGATGACCGATTCCCACCGACACGGGCCCGAATTGAGTGTGAGAGCGGCAGGTGGCGCTGTTGCATCCGCTGCCCCAGAACGTGCGCGGGCGGGCGGGCGGGGAAGCAGCGCCCCCAGCTGGCAGACATTCTCGCCTTCGCGCTGCTACCAATTCTCAACGTGGAAACCGACGGGCCGAGGGAGGCCCGGGAGCCACGTTTTTACTTTGAGTTTCTTCGTCTTTGTCACCAGAAATGCTTTTCAAAATTGATTTATTGTAAATAGAAAATGAACAATTTAAGTGCAGAGCAGATAGTTAACATGTTTGAAATGAATTGTAATGAAAAATCAGATTTTTAAAACGATTTCTTTTTTGCATGAAGGTTGTATTTTTTCCCCTGCAAAATCGGTGCATCGAAATGTGTTCATTTTGTATTCATTTATCTCATTGATTTATTGTAAATCATGAAATTAGAAATGGTAACAGCGGCAAATTTACATTTTGGATTTTTGGGTGAAATGTAATCAAATCCATTTTAAATCGTAAAATAAAACAGCAAGAATTTATTGATTGCATTAATTTTGTTTTCCTAAAATTGGTTAATCCAAATGCTTTTATTCATTTTGGTATTCATTTGATCTCACGAACTATTCATTTGTGTTGAGTGATTCAATTTAAAAAGTGACCGTTTAAAGAAATATTCATGAAATATAATTCAATGAAGGAAAAAGTACACCATTTATTCCAAAATTCGCGTGAATTCTTTTATTGAAACAAACGATTGTATGTTTTGCATTTAGTTTATTTTCCACCTAACATTTATTTTATTTAGTTTCATTGAGAATTGGCGTCACGGTGGAAGACCGGTTAGCACATCTGCCTCCCACTTCTAAGGTTGCGGGTTCCAATCCGGCCCGGCGTGTGTGGCGCTCGCGTGTCCTCGGGGTACTGCGCGTTCCTCCCACGTGGTTGTTTGTTTGGATGTGCCCTGCGATTGGCTGGCGACCGGTTGAGGGTGTGGCCGCAGATAGCTGGGATGGGCCCGCGTGAGGAGAAGTGCGACAGAAATTGAAAATTACTTTTATAGATTGATTTATCTCATTATGAAATTGGATGATTGATGTATAGGAAATAATGACACATGTAAATAAAGTAAAGAATTGTGCATAATCATGTCTTTGTTAAGTTATTAAAAGGACAAGCCGAAAGGAAAAGAAGATGTATTTATTACATTGGTTAGTTCATTAGAATTGATGATACTTGTGCCTATTCATTTTTATGTTGTTATTAAAATGGACTATTTGAACAATAGCTGATGTAGGAATGAGCTGTCCTATTTAAAAAGTCAAACGGGGCCCCTTAGCACAAAAGTCTGCACACCCCTCGCCTGCGCTAACGCGTAGCCTGGCTAGCGAGCAGCCAGCAGTCTTTTTTTCTCGTGACTCAGTCTTGACAGAAAGTTGTGTCGAGTGGACAAAAGGCAGCACAATTATTCAAATGTTTCATTTGGGTTATTTTGGTTGCCCTCGACTCCTTCCCTATTCCTGAACCAGTTCGGGGGAAAAAAAAGATTGACAAAATCCAGGATACCCAAACCCCAAAAATCTTTGTCACCTTTGTAAAATCCCCCCAATTGCGCCATTTTCATGCAAAACAACGTCATTCAGCAACTATGCTACCGGTCGGTCTTCCTCTTCCCCAAAATGGCCAAACGGAAGATGGAAAACGGTTCGCCTCCAAGGCAGGTGGGAGGCACGTCGTCCGCGTTCGTCGTGGCCGGAACAAAGCATAGAACATCACCCGATGCAGGTTTTTGTTCGTGCTCTTTATCCACTCCTGGGCACGGACGGTTAATAGTTTGAGGTTGGGATTTGTATTCTTTCTTATTGATTGTTGTTGGCCTTTGAAAAAAGATTTACATCGAAAAGAAAGGCAGTTGGAGAGACAGAAGAATTCCCGTCATCTATTTCAATACAAAACGACAAACAAATACCGCTGATGTCTTTCACCGCAAATTTGATGTTTTGTGTTTAGAATATGAACGTTTTTTGTCACGTGATAAACTTTAACGCTACTTTTCTGCAGAGTTTCAAAACAGAGAATAGTCATTTATTGAATATGTATTGAAATCAAAAGCTATTTCAATCCAAAAATAGACATTTTTAAAAGAATTGAAAAAAAAAAGGGGCAAAAAACACATACAGGCGCAACACGAAAAAGGACACCCAAGCCAAATATATTGTTTTTTTCCCCCTCTTTGTTGTAAAGTTAAATACAGGACAAAGATTTGTAAAAGAGTCCACATGTTCTGCCTGTCATTCGGATCACTGTTGTTGTAAGTGTTCCAAAAAGATTTGATTCATTACATCATTCAAATGAATCGGTCGATTCATCAGTTATCGGAATAACATTTTATTCTGCCAAATATCGGAATCAGCCTCAAACAAATCTATATCGGTCGGGAACCCGTTCTCCATAGGGTTGAGGTCAGGGAGCTTGGGGGCCACATGGCAGTCTCGGGTTAAAAACCTTTTTCAAAAACTACAAAATCAGTTGTGCGACGCCTCGCCGTCAAAATCGGCGATATCCTGTGTGCAACTTGACAGAAAGGAAACAATTCTTCAGATCAAAGGCAAAACGTGCAGATGTCGATTTGTCACTACCAGTGGGAGCGGAGGCTAAAACAACAAAGGCCCGCTAGCTTGTGCGAAACGCCACCGACGGGCCAATAAAAAGTAGCGTAGCTCAAGTTCAAATCGGAAGGACGCGATCATTCGGTACATTTGAAGCGTTGTCCTTTTTCCCCTACAAAACACTGTGACGATTGGGAGGTTTGCTGGGAAACATTCAAACGTTGCTCTTCGCGGTCGACGACTTGAAAATGACGGCGACTGTCATTTGCGTGGACTAATTAGGAGAACGAGAGAGAAAAATCATTTGCATAATTATTTGGAACGCCACGCAGCGGCTGTCGCCGCACTTGGCGGCGTCTCCCGGCAAGCGCGTGACCAAATCGCCGGACTTCGCCTAGCGACTCCGCATCTTCGTATCCGTACGACGCTTACTTATCTCTATCTACATATACTGTATATCTCTGTCCGTTGCATTTATGGACACCGCTCTAGTTCGACCGTATAGCCACCTATCAGTGCCGTCGTCGTTCTATTTTGCATCACACTACACACTCGATACTTCATCTATGTATACTAGTTGTGTCTAGATTACATCAACAGTATCTACAAAAACAAAAAAACAACCTGTACATCTAGCTATACCACATCTATGCGTAGTATTCCTATACTACATGCAACTGCGTTACACATCTACAGTATCGAGTCTGTCGAGTTACTGTTACCTATCTACATTGCACACGTCTATACTGTTCTACTATCGAGCTGCACTACTCCCGCAGTACAATAGATAACGTCTTCATGAACGCACTCTATTGAGTACATCTGTGTACACGACACAGCTCTATACCGCATGCATCTTGAGTCCATTTATATATATATATATATATATATATATTACATCTAGAGTACCGTATACAGTACAAAAACCAGCCTCCACAACATGTATGTGCAGTGCATCTACAGTGTTTATATGACAAGATCGACTAGACATCTTTATTTCATCTATCTTCATTACAGCTCCAGGATCTATGCTTGTGATCTATGCTGCGCTAAACTTATCCAGAGAGCGTTTATCGACACGACACGTTTCGATACTTCCGGATTGCGCTCATCTAAACGATATAGCTCGACATTGCCAATATCTTATGTATGCTACAGTACCTCCACCACATCTGTGTAGACTAGATCTACGTCTTGTAGATTTTGTAGGGGCGTGAGTAAGACGGCCGCGGGGCTCCTCAAAGTCCAAGCGCGTAATTGTGTCGAATTCCCGTAAAAAGCAAAAACCTTTGAGCCCCGAGGCCCGAAGTGTCAATCGACGCGCAACTTCCACGAAGCGCAACCGCAAATTACCAAACGGCGAGGGGGGACAAATTGATAGCTATTAGCGAAAGACACGCAGGCGCACGCAAGTTACCACCTGCACTACAACTATGACAAGAATGTCACGAGCTCAAAACTCACACCAGACATGACCAGTCGACTCGGGAGAACACGGGGCCGCTGTCAGACATGACGAGTCGACTCGGACGAGCATTCCTTTTCTTAACCCGAGACTGCCACGTGGCCCCCAAGCTCCCTGACCTCAACCCTGTCGAGAACGAGTTCCCGACCGGTATAGATTTTTCGAGGCTGATTCCGATATTTGGCAGAATCAAATTCCGATAACTGATGAATCGACCAATTCATTCGAATGGTGTAATGAATCAAATCTATTTGGAACACTTACAACAACAGTGATATGAACGACAGGCAGAACATTTTGACACTTTTACAAAACTTTGTCCTTTATTTAACTTTACAACAACGAGAACAAAAAAATATTTGGGCTTAGTGTCCTTTTTCGTGGTGTGTGCGTGTGTGTTTGCTGTTATGGTGTTTTGGATTGAAATAGCTTTTGATTTCAATAAAGACAACCTCCTAACGCTGCAAATTCAAGAAATGACTATTCTCTGTTTTCGTAACCTACGAAACGATTTGAAAATCTCGTCTGTAATCATTTGGAAAAGTACATTGAAAAAAAAAAATACTTTGATCATCGGGAAGTTTGTTCAAAAGCATTTGAATTATAACTAATGACTTGAAAATGATGCAGACTGTCATTTGCATTGACTGTTTAGAATATCTGAGGAAAATAGCATTTACGTATTCATTTGGAAAGCGATGTATTTGTCACTCCCACTTGAAATTCACTTTCAAACCGACACGCAAAACAAAAGAGCGTTAAACTTGATTTCAACACCAAAATGTTCAAGCACAGCATAAAATAGCCAGTCTAAATGCTAACATAAAATGTGAAACGCCATAGACAGGCAAACGGAAATGAGCATAGCGTTACAGTCAAACAACTGCTACATGAACTCACATTGAGCAGCAAGTCATAGAAACGGAGCGTACGACGATCGTCACAGGCATACGTTCTCTGCGGTCGATTTGGGAAACTTTAGAATTATAATCTTTACGACTGAGGACTTGAAAATGACCCGGATCGTCATTTGCATCGGCTGTTCAGAAAAATCGGAGACAAATATCACTTGCTCATCATTTCATCATTTGGAACGCAGTGTAGAACATTTGAGGTGCTTTGCGATTGGCTCTCTGGAGCTTTTGGGGCGTGTCCGAGGGGGGGGTCCTTCAGGCACCGCACCGCACCGCCCCCCGACAACCCTCAACCCCGCGGCGGAATGCTTTGCGTCCGTCCATCTGTCTGTCGTCACTTTGGCGAGCCGTGAAGTTCATCGTCAGCTGGCAGCGAGTTTGTTCTCAAAGGTAACACGAGAAGAAAAATCAGCCGCCAGACGAGTGTCGCTTGAAAAACAACACGCGCGCACAAAAACACCATACGCAATTTCTGTATCGTATTTTGCTTCTATAGAAGCGTCGTCTGTCCCCCAGATTCCGCCTCCGTCTGCTCCATACATTTCCTTTCTTTTTTCATTTCTTCCTTCCTTTCCAAATGTTGTCTGACATCAACAACGCTTATGTAACTTAATGACAACATTTCCACTCATTTACTGTAGGAGGCGCTGCGTGGATCATTTGCTATCTCAAATGATCCACGCAGATAGTAGACAAACACACTCAGAAATTTCATACAGCAGGTTCGTCACACGGGCGAGCACGTCTGCCTCGCGTTTCTCAGGTTGCGAGTTCAAATCCCGGCCCCGCCTCCGGCGTGGTTAGGGTTAAGAGAAGACTCTAAATTGCTCGTAGGTGTGAATGTGAGCGAGAATGGCTGTTTGATGATGAATGAATGAATGAATGAAAGTTAGTCACACTAATAAAAGTTGCTCATAATGTTACTCATGCAATCGGCATGCTAATTACGAGAATGCTAGGACGAGCCCTTTTCGGTCGCGCTAATAAACATGCTACTGACGACAATGTGGCACGGAGCACTACAACTAACGATTATTTTTGGAAAATATTTTTTACCCTCATCCCTTCATTCAAAAGCAAGCCATTGTGTCAAATTAACAGTGGCGAAAATGCACAATCATAAATTGATTAGAACTCAGTTACTGGTTTGCTCCCTTAACTTTTGTCCGGAAATCGGCAAAAATGTTCATCATTGTTTTCCGAAGTAAAAGCGGATGTTTGCAAATGTCTTATTTGGAAGGAGCAGACAGATCATCCATCTGCTTTCACAGAAACCGGAGAAGATTTCATGTTGAAAGCGTAAAATTCCAAAGATTCGGGCAATTCAACAAGGTCTCGAAAAGATCGTTGCCGATCATTTTGGTAACCGATTAGTTGTCGATGAATTCTTGCACCTCTAGTAGCGTGCTAGTAATGCTCGTCAACGATAAACATATAAACATTATCCGTCCGTCCATTTGGTGAGCCGCGTCTCCGCACACGGGCCGCGGGCGTGCCGGAGTCCGTCCCAGCTATCGCCGGGCGGGAGGCGGGGTACGCCCTGAAGCGGTCGCCGGCCCATCGCAGGGCACGTACAAACAAACAAACAACCATTCGCACTCACATTCACACCTACGGGCAATTTAGAGTTGTCGATGAATGCATGTTTTTGGGATGCGGGAGGAAACCGGAGCGCCCGGAGAAAAGCCACGCAGGCGCGGGGAGAACACGCACACTCCACACAGGCGGGGCCGGGGATTTGAACCCCGGTCCTCAGAACTGCGAGGCAGATGCGCCGGTTTCAAACATTCTAAACATGTTCATTGTTAGGAGGGCCCGATCAATTTCTTGAGGCCGATTCCGATATTTGAAATGCAGGTGACCGATTAATCGGCTGATTAATAAAAAAAAAAAAAAAAATGAATAAATCGCTTATTTTTCGGTCCTGTGTGCTTACAATAATAAAGATAGGAATTATAAGCAGGTTTTAAATACTTTGTCCTTCAGTATTTGTTAAACTTCACATCGGAGATGTTTTTTGCCTCTTTTTTTCTGTCAAGTAAAAAAAGGGCCAAAAATCAGCTGATTCTTACCTATTTGAAAAGGGTTTCTATTGGCCAATTCATCGATTGGGCCCTATTAATGATCATAATACATAACGCTAGACGTGCTTATCATGATATTCCATTGTTCAATCTGCTAACTAAGAGCCGAATCAACAAATAGTGTTTGTGACGCTGATAAACATCCATCGTGTTAGGCTCGCTGGTAAACATGCTCCTAAACATCGCACATCATTTAAGATGCGTTCATCAATATGCTCCTAACCGCAATCTGTCACGTTAGCCACAAATCATAATGCTAGGAAGCATTATCCAAATAAGAAAATTACAAACATTCAAATGAGAAAAATGAGGAAAGAAATGGTGTGCTCATAGTTTGACTTTGAGTTTGTATTTGGAAGTTGTTCAAGTTTGCGGAAGAAGAAAATCTTGTTGGTGTTTTGTCATGATGGCAAAGTTGACACCTTGGCCTTGGGGAGATCGGCTCGCTTCTTCTTCTTCTTCTTCTTCTTCTTCTTCTTCTTCTTTTTTGCGCGCCGACCCGATGATGTTCATGATGATGTCGGCGTGTCGTGTCCTGCCGCTAAAACGCAATTTGCGCCATTTCCATCTTCTTCCATCTGCTCCCGTGTTTCCATGATTCGGTACATTTGCAGCTTCTCGGACAAGTCTGAACACAACAACAACAACAACAACAACAACAACAAGGTCGTCATCTTTTGAGAGCACAGTGAAGATGAAGTTCATTTGGTACAACCTCGAGACGCAAATCCAAAATAAACCATTGTTTACATCGGCGGACGCTCCTGAAGGCGACGCGGCGCGGCACCTGAAGGCAGCACGGCACTAGTATGGCTCCCGGAAGCAACACGACACCAATGTAACAACACCCGAAGGCGACGCAATGCCAACGTGACAACACGGCACAGCCGCGGTGCCCGAAAGCAACGTGACCCAACAAGTCACCTGAAGGAAACACAACGCTGACACGAATCCGGAAGGCAACACTGCGCCAAGCGAGTGTCCGGTCAACCGAATCGACTTGGAACGTGAAGGCGACACGTCAAAAACATGGTACCTGAAAGCAACGCAATCTGCCACCTGAAGGGCAACTCTAACTCGGCCCCTGCAAGCAACACTGCAAAAACATTGCAACCAAAAGCAACACGACTGAAACCTTGCACCCGAAGGCAACACGGCGCCAAGCCGGCGGCGGGCGAGGAAAGGAACGTGAGGGACGGGGGGCGTTTAGGCTCTAATCGTCCCGACTGGGGAACAGCGGAGGACCCTCCCGCGCCTCCCGGGGGCCGCAAAAGGGGAGGGGGCTACAGGAAGGGCCTGGGGGGGGGGGGGGGGGGGACACACCAACAGGGGCTGTCGCTCACTCACGCACACACCTCTCCATCTGTGAGAACATCAAAGCGTTTGGATCGGCGGTGTGCCGAGTGACGGACCACGCCCCCTCCTGCGATGACATCGCCGCGCACACCTGCTCAGGTACATTTTTGGGGGGTCACGTTCTCTTTCGGGGTGGAGGGTGGGCTGCGACTTCCTGTTGCTGCTTCTTGCTCCTGATTGGTTGCCGCGTTAAAGGGGGCCGCATCAGATAAGAACGCACACACCATTACGTGCGCGTGCGCGTGTCCATTCAGCGTGTTGTTGAACGTTTTGAATTCTAGTACAAAGAGATCTGGAATAGATGGCTCTCGAAATCAAATGTATTTTGTTCCTATACATTCGAGCTAGTATAGCTAGATTACGCTAGTGTACGTGGGTCTGGGATCAATAGCTTCATGTAGTACTAGTACAGATGGAGCCGCAGAGTGCAGACCATAAGACAACACGCACCGGCCGGCACCGGCATATTCTCCATCCTCTGCAAGGAGCGACTAATAGTGACGCGCCGATGAGCCGAACGAACGGTGTTTAGCTTCTACTGCCCCCAGGTGGCCAAGGAGAGCGCACCAGAATGAGTAGCGCAATGTGCATTAAAGAAGGAAAGGTGACAAAAACTTGAATTCTATTTAATTATGTTAGGACTGTATGTTTTTATAATGTTATGGTGTGCTATTTCTTCTCATTAGAAAACACATTACGCTGTTTTTGTTTTTGTACAGATGGAACAGATTAACGGCATTTCCATTCATTTCAATGGAGAAAGAGGATTTGAGCGGAAACGCTATTTATATCATAATTTGATTCCAATTTTACGTCAACATTCTGAAAGATGAAATGCAAATGTAGTGTACTTAAAAGTTCGATTGACTTGAACCGTAATTGACTTAGTTGAAGATTGAATTCAGTAATTCTGTCACGCACCACCAGAGGGAGCTTGCATACCACTCGTGGTGCTCGTACCACACTTTTGAGAACTGCTGGAAGAGATGACTAAATCTTAGCTCATTTTACAGAAGTATAAAATAAGTAGCTATGGTATGGACACACGTAGTACAGGTAGATGTAGTATCGATATACTTTGGATGCGCAGCAGAAGGACAAATCAGAAAAGGATTGATCGGGATAGAGATATGCGGAAAAGTATATCGATTGTAATAGATTGAAAGTGTAGCCGGAATAGCGCCGCACGGCGGTCACGTGACGGTCACCATGCCGACGTCCAATTGGTCTTTCATTCATTTCCGTGTCGCCGTGCAAATTTAGCTCAGATGTGTGCGTGTGCGTCGCCGCCTTCCAAGCTGTTTCTTTGCTCACACACAAAAATCCAATCGTCACTTCTCCTTTTCAACCTTCTGTTCTCCTCCTCCTCTCATTTCCTTTCCTCCTTGCACACCTTCCTCCTCCTCCTCCTCCTCCTCCTCACCCCCCAGCAAGTGTTGAAGTGTTTTAATTGTGCTGAGCTGGAATCAATTAAATACGGAATTAGCAGGCACTGTTGAAACTACTTACACACATGCACCGTTCCAAAGACACTCATTAGCATTAGCACTAGCATTACGCGACACTGCATAGCTTATACTTATACTTGCGCTTAATAATCACAATTAGCCACAAGCTCACTGACTTGCTTTCATGATAATAACATATAATTACACACACTGACTAAGTGTCCTAATGACTCACTTCCACTCGTGTGTGTGCGTGCGTGCGTGCGTGTTGCTTATGCGTCAAGTGACTTTTGCTGGTCGGACGCCGAGTCCACATTTTCTCGCGGGCAACAGGCTAACATTAGCTCGCAGGCTCACAACCATTTAGCATCAAGTGTCGTGATTTGATCGATCGATTGATTTGAACCAGATGCACGGCCGGCGTTGTGAAGATATGACTTTGGAAACTCACTTGCTGAAGATGAACTTGTTGAAAAGGGAATAGTCATGGAACTATTTCACTGACTTTCTCAAAGAGAATATAACTCATTACATTTGACAACATTTGATGACTTTGCTTCATTTGGAACGAATGCGTCAACAGGACCCTCGGATGTTTCCTCTCAAAAAGTCGATTCAAACCTCAGATCATTATTTTGGAATTAACCAACTCACTATTTGCTCTTTACACAAATAATAATCTGATCACAAAACCTGATGAAATGTAAATAGATCATTAAAAAAATTTTTTTGTTGCATATTTGTGTACAGCATGTGGAAAACGTGATAGCATATTAACCTCATGACAAATGCGCACAATTTCAACAATATCACAAGAAGGGAATGTTCCTTAATAAGTTCCAAATGATCAAGATGAAACTGTTCAAAATTCAACGTTCCTTTGTCTTCCAAAGTGTAAATATGCGTCGAACGGTTCCAAAATCTCAGACGAACTCATAGATTTCCCCACAAGGTGGTACTTGGGGGCCATGTTTGTTTGAGATGAAGGCAGAATGGCACGTGACCGGAGAGAGCCAATCGCAGAAGTCAGCTTTGAAAGGACGTCGTGAGACGAAAACAGATATTTTTCCGACGTAATCGATATTGTAATCGAGCAGCTGTAATTTCATTTTCCCACTGATGTAAACGACGACAGGTACGTACATTTTGTCATGAAATGTCATAATCGCGTTACGTGTTAGAAGGTTACGTTAGAAGGAACCGCCTCGTGACCCGATCGGTCTCGTTGCGCGCATTCCGTTGCGTGCGCCGCCGCACCTCAAACTCACCGTAAACCTGAAACCGAAGGCGCAAGACAAAACTGCAAACTTGAGCAAGAATCACGGAAGTTGATGCAAATGAGCGTTGCTTTCGCGGGCCCAGAAAACGATGTGACGGGCCAGATCTGGCCCCCCGGGCCTCGAGTTTGACGGCCGCGCGTCACTTCACGAAGACGCCGATCGCGGCGCGACGGCCGCGTCGGTCACGCGACGCCACGACCGTGAGCGTCGGCGTTTGGCGAGATGAGCGGCCGCCGGAAAAAGATTGCGCGCCGGCGGCGAGAGGAGAACCGAGAAGACAATCGTGTTCTCCCCTGCGGCGACCCGGCCGCTAGGGGGCGTTCTGGTTTGGCGGGCAGGAGGAAACTCGACGCGGGGACCGGAAGTCCTTCCTTCCCTCGCATCGTTGTCGCCGCTTCCTGCGCGACGCCTTCACTCGGGCCGGACGTTTGTCTCCTTTGCCTTTGCCTCTGCCTCGTCCTTCTTGTCAGCACGCCACCCGCCTCGCTTTCTCGTGGAAAATCACCCGGACGGCCTCGGGGACGACGCGCCCAACACACGCACACACACACAAACACACACAATGAGACAGGAAGTTCAAGAGCGTGACGGTCCAAACGTGTCAACTGTTGCCACAGGAAGTGAAGTCACGTCAACATTTCACACGCACACACTCGGCGTGAGGTTCTGTGTGTGCGTGTGTGTGTTAGACATGAGTGTGTTGTGTGTTATTGTGTGTACACGTGTTATTGTAGCCTGTGTGTGTTAATTACCTGTGTATGTTTTGGTCTTTGCATGTTTTTTGTGTGCATATATGTCGTCGTCGTGTAGTAATTGTCTCTGTATGTTATTGTGAGTCTGTGTCGTGTGTGTTATCGTGTGTATAGTGGTGTCATGTGTGTGTGTCATTGTTTGTTGTATGTAATGTAATGTGTATGTTGTTGTGTTAAAGCATGTAGTTATTGTATGTTATTGTGAGTGTGTGTCATTGCGTGTTTGTTATCTTGAGTGCGTGTTTGTGTTATGGTGTGTGTGTGTGTGTTTGCGTGTTCCAGTGTGTTATTGCATGCATGTGTTGGGAAGTGGCTGCCGTGGGTTGGCGCCAAGTCGCCTTGTTTGGCGTTGACGCCTCAGATGTTCTCGGGGGCGGGGGGGGGGGGGGGGCTCATGAGGGGCCTTATGGGGGTGATAATGAAGCTAACACCTTTGTCACTGCAGATTGTCACACACACACACACACACACATACACACAATGCAGGTGCAGAGTATTAGTATTAGGAATATGAGCATGTTTGCATTGCTACATGCTAACAGTGCACTCAAACTACACTGAAAACAATAACACACTCACACAACACGAATAATTAATCACCCTAACAGCACACTAACAACACAACACAAAGTAAAAAACACGAACAACACATTCCACTAACAATACAAACACACACATTAAATGCTAACAACTCACTAATGCTACACTAACATAATACAAACACACTATGAATACACAAATACGATAAAAACACTAACACTAACAAAGTAGTTGTGCTGTACAGTCATAAAAATAATTAATGATAACATACATGACATGGTGAACAAACATTTTTTCAAATGTGTTTTTCATATCTTTTGGTGAATCAACATTACACACACACACACACATCAAAACACCAATCATAACACACACGACTTATTAACCTGACCTAAACACACTAACAATAGCACACACACACACACACACTAACAGTACACCAAAACTACACTACACACTAGAAACAAAAACACACTCACAACACGCTAACACAACAGTACACATTGTAAAATACCCAAAATAGCATCGAGTGTAGAAGTACACTAAATTGCTGGTGAGGTTGTGTGCATGCATGCATGCGTGTGTGTGTGTGTGTGTGTGTCCACTTGTGTGTGCATGTTAGCATAGCATAGCAAATAAAATAAAGAAATATATAGGCACTGTAACAAATACACACAGTAACAAATATATACATGCAATGGAAAATATACACACACCGTTACAAATACACAAAACACACACTTTATTAATACTGTACACAAACGCATACATAGGTACACACAAAATAAAAATAACAAAGTATCAAGCACACACACATAATTACAAATACACGAGTTCAACTAGCAAGAGTAAATACACACACACAATCAAAATTGCACACATGCACACACAACACAAAGCTGTGGTGCTGTGTGGGCATTGTATGCGTGTGTGCTGGTGTTGTGTGCGTGCGTGCGCGCGTGTGCGTTGGTGTTGCGTTGGCACGGTCGCGTTGGCCATCTGCGTCCGGTGCTGACATTGGCGCTAATCGCGGCGACTAATGGCGCCTCATTAGGCGCTGGCCATGATGGCGCCATCAGATGTGGCACTTGTTCACAGCTAAACGGCTAAATGGCCAAAGGGCTAAATAGCTAAGTGGCGAAAAGGCTCAACGGCTAAACGGCTGACTAGCTGAGCGACTAAACGTCTTCTCAGCTAAATAGCTAAATGGCCGAAGCATAGATATGAATAGTCAGCTACGACTCACCTCTATTGAGCCGCGTGCCTACGGTGACGGTCGCTACGAGAGGCAAAGTCGTCAGCGCATTCTGACGACGTACGGTGGCGTACAATTACGCCAATGGAACTGGCAAGAACCTTTCAGCGGGTACACTTTGGCATTGACAAAAAAGTAAACCTCCAAAAAATTGGTTGATACGTCTTTTTCAATTTCCATGTCCGTGCGTTGCCTTTGATAGGAACATTGCCCCTACCGACACGGCTGCCGTGTTGGCGCATCAGATAGCTGGGCTGCTATAGCGTGCCGCCGTATCTAGTCTTCTCTTCGTATCTGCGGCCGAAACGATTAAATGGCTAAAAAGCTAAACAACTAAATGGCTACAGACGCTAAATGGCCAAAGAAGGGCTAAAAAGCTAAGCGGCCGTTACCTTTCCTGCTTCGGTCACCCGAGGAGAAGTTTCCCCCGGGGTCGAAGCCGTCCTCTTCGGGGTTAACTCCGTCCGGCGGTTCCGGTGGCCGAGTGAGAGGCAGGCGGGAATAAACACCACAGGCACCCGTATGCTGCGCCGGTAGCGCTTTACTAGCTTTACTGCACTCGGTGTTGTTGGGGACTAACGGCTTCTTTATACACGCGCTGACGTCGCTGCGGCGATCCGGCGCGCAGTTTGCCTTGATGCTGGAGCGCAACCCGCGCGCGCTGTTTTGAAAGCGGGCTGCGGTTCTCCTCCAAGTCGGGGGTGTCGCTACGGCCGCTGTTGGCTAGGACGCCACGGGGTGGAGTTTCTTCGGTATGTTTGGGCCATTTCCGCTTTTTACTCTCCGGGACAAGGAACAAAGCAACAACAATGGCGACCGTGGAACCCGCTAGAGCAAATGGATGCGTTTAACCATGTTGCAAAATGGATGGAGAAGGCGGCGGCGTAGGTGTTTTTTTTTTTAAAGATGGCGGTATTGAGGAACCAAGCGGAAAGCCGAGTACGTCGTCACAGCGTGCGACTAAAAACGGTCCGAATCACGCGAGATGATCTCCGTGGCGTTCTGCGCGCGCCGACAATTTGCACAAACGCGTCGGTCACGTGATGCAAAAAGTATGAAGAGGCCTGAACCCGTGACATGAGTTCCACGAGATGATGTCATTTCATTACACAATGTTTGTAATCTGTGACACGACTGCGCGAAAATGTGCTTTGGAAATGTCCGTGATTGCAATTTTAGTTACATTTGAAAAAGCTGCAAAAGCTCCGATTTTCTTTCACGTCACTTCCTCCTTCGAAAGCCGACGCTCGCGAGTGGCTCTCTCTGGTCACGTGTCATTGTCAAACATGACCTATTTTTCCAAATATGAACTTGAAGCGCCACCTTGTGGTGCAATCTATTAGTTTGCCTGGACTGGTAGTTACACTTTTGGACACATCAAAGTACATGGGACATTTGAGTTTTGGGACTTTCTTATGGAACACTCACGCGCGCATTTGTCATTAGGTCAACATGGTATCACGCTTTCCACACGCCGGACACATTTTGCACGATATATTTACTGTACGTCTTATCGTGTTTTGCTATCAGTTTATTCTTGGCGTAAGGAACAAAAATGCGGTTAAGTCCAAAATAATGATCGATGGTTTGGATCCACTTTTTTCTGAGGGTCCTGTCTCTGCATTCTTTCAAAATGAAGAAAAGTCAGCAAATGTCAAAAGTTGTATTACTTTGAGAAAGTCAAAGATTAACTTTTCCACAGGATAACTTGGAATTGGAACCAACTTCCATGACAACGTTAGTCTCAGTCAACGCGCGCATTCTAGAAGCATCGCACGCACGCACGCACGCACGCACACGCACTCACGTGCGCACGCACGCTAAGCTCGCGATCACGTTGACTTCCGGCAAAACGTGGAGAAAAGGCTAAATTGCTAAATGCTAAATAGCTAAACTCCCTCAAACTGAACCCGAATTGTCCTTCCTAAGAAGCAGAGCCTCCTTCTTAAGGGAACCACAAGTTTCCTTAAACAGAATCTGGACGTCGAAGTAGCACGATGAGGCGTGAGCAGCTCGCGTCATCCCTCCGTCTGTCCGCGGCCGCCGCGCTGGTGCGGCAGCTGGAGGTTCAAAGTTCAAGCGGGTTCCGCGCGGAGCCTCTCGTCCACACAATGACGGGCGGGAGGCGGTCCGGCGGGAGGCGGTCCAGGTGGCCGTCTGCGGCGCGGCGCGGCGCGGTGCCGTCGGTGTGGATGAAAAAAAAAACAAAAGCTCCTTTTTACGGAGCTGACCGCAAACGCGTCACACGCACGCACATCCAATGGTACATCAAAACGCCTAAATGGCTAAACAGCTAAAAGTTTCAAAATCCAAACAGGTAAATGGCTTAAAGGCCAAATGGCCAAAGGGATCAGAATCAGAATCAGAATCAGAATCAGAATCAGAATCATCTTTATTTGCCAAGTATGTCCAAAAACACACAAGGAATTTGTCTCCGCAAACCCCGCTATCTTTTGAGTCCGTCGAGGTGGCAGTGGCTTTTTATTATGATTTTTGTTGTTGTTGTTGTTGTTGTTTTTGCACGGTGACCTTTTGGTCAAGCGACGGCCGGGCCTTCTCCGCCAGCCCGAATGGCGCTCGGCTACGTCGACGAGCTCCGTTGCGACGGGACCCGAGCGCGCGTTCCTGCCGAGAACTTCATGTCAGCTTTTGTCTTGTTGTCGTTGTTTCGGGGTTCCCGAGTCTGCTAATAATAGTTACTTAGTGTGTGTGAGTGTGTGTCGCGTGTTGTTGCCAGCGCAGTTGTAAAGTTGTAATGCGAAGCATATGCGGGCCAGTCTGTTGCGTTATTTATTGCGAACGTGCGCGACCGTTTCACGCGTCATCTTTCAGCGCCGCATGACTCTAATTAACGCATCATTAAAAGCATAATTCGCATCATTATCCTTTCGCGCCAGGCGACGAGGCGGCGGGAAAAAAAAGAAGAAGAAAATGTGTCTGTGAAGAAGCCAAATTGGAAAGCACGGCAAAACAAATCCGCCAACCGTCCTCTTTACTGGATCATTAGAGCGTATCAATATCCAAAATCATCTTTTGGAACAATTACAAGATACCCTGTTCAAAATTGAAACTATTGCAGTGAAAGTCGTGCAACTGATTTCATTACTTTTCTTCATTTCGAATGGATGCTTCAACAGCACTCGTCGACGTTTGCCCTAAAGAAAAAAAAAAGGGCATGAAAACCGTCCATTTCCATTTTCAACAGCGCTCCGGTCGCCCTTCCCGGCTGACTTCGGACGAAAGGCGGACTACGCCCCGAACTGGTCGCCGGTCGGTCGCGGGGCACATATAGACGCGGACGACCGCTCGCACTCACATTCACTGAGTGGGAACTGAACCCACGCTGCCCGCACCGAAGTCAGGCGAGTGGACCGCTGCGCCTTAAAACCACGGAATGAACCCCATATTTGTTCTTTCCACATGAACTCATCACAAAACACGACGAAATGTAAATACATCATAAAAAAATGCGTTTGCTGCATTTTACGACCCCGATTCCAATGAAGTTGGGACGTTGTGTTAAACATCAATAAAAACAGAATACAATGATTTGCACATCATGTTCGACCTATATTGAATTGAATCCACTTACAAAGACAAGATATTTCATCTTCAAACTGATCAACTTGATTGTTTTGAGCAAATCATCATTCAGTTTGAATATTATGGCTGCAACAGGTTCCCAAAAAGCTGGGACCGGGTCATGTTTAGCACTGTGTTCCATCACCTTTTCTTTGAACAACATTCAATAAACGTTTGGGAACTGAGGACACGAATTGTTGAAGCTTTGCAGGTGGACTTCTTTCCCATCCTCGCTCGATGTTACAGCTTCAGCCGTTCAACAGTCCGGGGTCTCCGTTGTCCTATTTTAGGCTTCATAATGCGCCTCGCATTTTCAATGGGAGACGAGTCCGGACCGCAGGCGGGCCAGTCTAGTACCCGCACTCTTTTACGACGAAGACACGCTGTTGCAACGCGTGCAGAATGTGGTTTGGCATCGTCTCGCTGAAATAAGCAGGGGCGTCCGTGAAAAAGACGTCGCTTGGATGGCAGCGTATGCTTCTCCAAAACCCGTATATACCTTTCAGCATGAATGGTGCCTTCACAGATGTGTAAGTTACCCATGCCATTGGCACTAACACAACATCACAGATGCTGACTTTTGAACTTTGTGTCCATAACGGTCCGGGTGGTCCTTTTCCTCTTCAGCCCGGAGGACACGACGTCCACCATTTCCAAAAACAATTTGAAATGTGGACTCGTCGGACCGCAGAAAACTTTTCCACTTTGCGTCAATCCATCTTCGATGAGCTCGGGCCCAGAGAAGCCGGCGGCGTTTCTGGGCGTTGTTGGTAAATGGCTTTTGCTTTGCATAGTAGAGTTTCAAGTTGCACTTCCGGATGGAGCGCCCAACCGTATTTACTGACATTGCTTTTCTGAAGTGTTCCCGAGCCCGTGCGCTGATATCCTTTACACGTCGCTGTCGGCTTTTGATGCGGCGCCGCCCGAGGGATCGAAGGTCACGGGCATTCGATGTCGGTTTTCGGCCTCGCCGCTTACAGGCGGCGATTTCTCCGTAAACCGCTGGATCTTGATACAAGGTACAAGGTACTTTTATTGTCAATTCGTCAGTATGCGTAACACATACAGAGGCTTGAAATTACGGCACTCAATGGCCCGAGGTGCTACAAAAGACACAAATAATGACATCAATATTAAAGCTAAATAAACTGTAGTACATATGCAGTATAAAAAGTATTAATTGACTGTGCAAATATCATAGTCGAGGTCAGAGAACAAATAAGACATTTATAAATGAGATGACAAAACCCCATTGCTGTTGAAGTGGCTCGCGCAACCCTGGGTCTGGTGTGTGCGCGTGTGCGCGCGCGCGTGCATCTACATGTTTCGTCAGAGTTCAGAGTTCAGGTGGGCAGAGGACACAAGAGGCAAAGCGGGCAAAGAGTTCAGTTTCCCGACAGCCCGATGAATAAAAGTGTCTTTGAGTCGGCGAGTCCTGCCCCGCAGACTCCGCGGTCTCCCGCCTGATGGCGCCGTAAATAAGAGCGAGAAGATGGGGCGGAGAAGGTCCCTTATTGAGCTCCGGGAATAACGGCCGCTCCCACGTGCCGCAGCCGACCCACGCCTGCGAGTGTTGTCGTTTGCCGCTCGGTTCGTGCGTTAACGTGGCACCTTCGAGCTTCCCGGCAGCCTGGCCGTAACATTTCACATTTGATGGATGGATGACGCTAGCAGACGTTTAAAAGATGCTTCGCTTGAACAATCTGCTGTTGAAATACATCGGGTTTAATTCTCCCACCTGTGTGGAGTTTGCATGTTCTCCCCGTGCCTGCGTGGCTTTTTTGGTTTCTTTTTCGTTCTCTTTGGTTTTGTTCCGTGATAAACTTCGGCCGGGAGCGATCGGTAGACTGCGGTCCAAACGATATATATTTGTCTGCGATTTTGCTAAATCGACGATGCAAGAAACGGTCAGCATCATTTGTCGGTCATCGCTCGTTAGATTGAGATTTTTTTTTTTAGATTTGTCATCAAACCTCTTCACGATGAATCGCTGGGAAAAAGAAACGATGGCGCACAACAGCGTTTCAGCGCGTTCAATAGGTTGTAAAAATGAAACAAAGACATTTGTGGATGACGTGAACTGATGAATACGACAATAATAATCATGATAATAATAATCGTCATTTGACTCAACGCCAGCAGAACCATCGAGTGCGGAGCATAAGACGGCGGCGTGTTACGACTAAAAGCGTGCGTTAAAGGTTTCGTTCACGCTGCCGTCGCCGGTGACGACGGCCAGCAAAATGGCGCATTTGAGTCACGTGGGTTATCATCACAACGGAATGCCAGGCGGCCATCTTGGCGCGGCGGCGTGACATTGAGGGAAATCGCTCGGCTCGTTCGCCTAAGGGGCTGAACGCAAGCAGCACGTCGTTTTGTTTTGAATTTGAGCGAGGCCCTCGGGTGCGCCGACGACATTCCTCGACTTGTACTCGTGTCAAAATATCAACAGAAACATTCTCATCCGAATCAAATGACATCAACGAAATGAACGTCGACGACGTCGACATCGACCGCGTACTGCGCGTCCGTCCGTCACGTAAACAAAGTTGATGACATTAGACCTTCGCAATGTTGACATCGATGCCGTCACTAACGACGTTAACGTCGCCGACGTCGAAGATTAACGACGTCGACGGCAGCGACGGCGTCAAGAACGATGTCGGCGACATTAACGCGAGCGAACGACGTCAAAGGCGTGAACAATAGCACTTAAATGTACGACGTGAAGACGCCATTCATCGCCTTCGTCACTGACAAACAAGATGAACGACTTTTCAAATATCAACAACGAGAACAACGACGACACTATAAAGGACGTCGACAACATCGACGAGAAAGTTGGCTAAAAACCTCGACGACGTCAGGAACGATGTCGGCGACATTAACGCAACGGATGGCATTAACGAGACGAACGACGATATCGACGACATCGCCGCACCGGTGGCGCCGACATCGAAGACGCCGCGAATATCGGCGGGACGTCCGTTCGTAACGGGCGAACGGCGGCGCAGGCGCACGCGTGCCGTCGATGCGTGACGAGCGCCTCGTTTGAATGCAAATCGTGCGAGTGACGTGTTAATTTACCGAACGAGCTTCAGAAGGTCTTATTATTATTCTTAACTCATTCGCGTCACGCATCTCTCTCTCGATATACGTGCATATTGTACACCCTATATATATATATATATATATATATATATATATATATATACACACATACTACAGATGCAGTATGTTGTATAAGTGACCGATGCTGCGTTATGTCTTATTTCTTCCTCCGTGTTGAATCGTGTGACTTTAGTGTAATTAGCATGTCATTACAATGTCATTATGAGGTGCTTAAGTCATTTTACACCTTTTAATCTTCTCTGGCACAAAAACCTGCTGACATTTTGGGAGCCGGTCTGTCGTTGGTCGCCGTGACGACAGGAAGCGATCCCGCCGCGTCCCGCCGTCGGAGTCGATTCGATCGGATTTGGGGAGGCGGGGCGTCCGGGGGCCACGCCCCCCCCCCCCCGTACGTTGGCCGATCGTAGCGTCAGTTGTGCGTTTTGTTCCAAATGTGGATAAGTGTGATCCGGGTACAATATATGTAGTCAGTACATACTTACGACAAGTATTTAGTTGGCTGACGCGGACGTACTTTGAGTTGCGTGTACTTGACTCGTGGGCGGGACGACGCCAGCTGTCCGTCAAGCACACAAAGAAAATTGGCGCGTCGTTGAGATGTTCAAAAAAAAGAAAATGACGAGAAACGTTTGACTTGAACTGCTCTGCCATCTGTCGGCGTCTTTCTTTGTTTCCGTGGCAACGCCGTCAAACATTTGATTCTATTTTTAAAAAGGATTCTCCCCAAAAAGTCAACATACGTGCGTGTGCGGAGTTGTGAGATCGTGTCTTTGTGTGTGCGCACAAGTTGGTGTGTATGCGTGCGTTGTTGATCGACTTATTTATAACACAGGAAGTAGAAATGTTTCTCTGGCCCCGCCCCTTTTCCAGAAGAAGACCACTTCAAAGAATTTTTATTGTAATCATTATTATTGTGGTTATCAATCCTATTAGTGCACGACAACATCATCGCATGAAGAGGAAGAAGAGAGGAAGATGAAGAGCTACGTGAGAGGAGGATGAGGTCAACGTGCAAGAAGAAGAACACGAGAACGACTGCGACGCTCTTAAACGTCGCCCGTTGTCGTTGGTGGGCAACCGAGGCGCACGTGCTGACCACTAGTCCGACGCGAGACCAAAAAAATAAACAAAAAAAACATCAGCACAACTTCCTGATGGGTCGGTTTTTTTCGGACATGAATTTGTTCTTGTTCTTCATCGTCGTCATCACAATCAAGCCTTGTTTTGGTTGTTTCTGAACGCTTTTGCTTCAATATTGATGGAAGTGCCACAGGGTGAGTGTGTGTGAGAGCCGGTGTGTGACTATGTGTGTGTGTGTGTGTGTTGCGTGCGATGCTTAGAAGCTAACGTTAACTCGTGTTCAAGAGTGTGTTTTGTTGTCGTTTTTTTTGGCACATTTGAAAGTCAAGAACGTTCCGTCTCCCTCATTTAGGTCCAAGTCGACAAACAAAGACGAACGGCGTCCACGTAGGGCGGGCGTTTCCATCGGTTAGCGTCCGCCGCCGCGCGGGCTCAGTCGTCGCCGGTGACGTCGACGTGTTCGGCGTCGGCGTTCCGCTGCGTGGCGGCTCGCCATCTGCTCACGTGCTGGCTGGCTTTGGAGCGCTTGTGTTGCGCCTCGGGGGATTCCTCCTCCAACTTCTGCCGTTTGTGTTTGGTTCTGCGGTTCTGGAACCACACCTTCACCTACACACACACACACACACAGGTCAGGACACGCTAAGATGGACGCACGCTAACAGAGGCGCGCGCAGACGTCCGTCCGCCTTCGTGAGAGCGCTTCCTCGGACCGGATGCCGTGCGGCGCCAATCGTCGTCCTTTACGGGCGGCGCAAGAACCTCGGGCAACTCAGCGACTTGCAACCTCGAGCGAAGCGACCGCGCCTCGGTCCCGAGAACGCGTGAAAGCTCGCACCGACGAACCCTCCCGCCCTCGAACGCGCTCGACCTCGCACCTCAGAACCGATGCCGTCGTACGCCCTTGAAGCGACCTCACGTAGCGGAAGCCGCCGCCCGGGACGAGACGACATCTTCCAACGCTCCGCCCTCCCGACCCTATAGCGCCTTCAACCCGAGGACCGAGCGACGCCTCGCACCCTACAACCGAGCTTACGTACCGGGACCGGGCCCGCTTCGCACCTTACAACTTACAACGGCTGACATCTGACGCTCTAGAAGCGAATTCACACAGCAGTAGCCGCGGGGCCCGACGCCGCAGAAGTATCGTTCCGCCCGAGAGCCTCCGCAGCTTTCACCGGAGAACCTTCGGCACCGTGCGCGCTTCGAGCAAACCGGCCCCTTAAAACCTTCGACAAACCCTCCAGCTCGGATTCCCGACCGGCGCGCCGTGGGAAATGATCACATTGGACCGGATCGATTTCTTTCCGAGAAATCGCGGATCTTCGTTCGACGAACGGACAAACGAACGCTCTCGTCTTCGACGGCAGGAAGCACACGCAGTCGTTCGTTCGGCGGCGTTGCGAAGCCCGCGCCTCGGAAATCGCCGCTCTCGAGCCGAACTCGTCCGACGACGCGCAACGGACACCGCCTCGCGCCCTCGAACCGACCTTTGACCCCTCCCGGCGCGGCCGTTCGCTCACCTGCGTCTCGGTGAGGCGGAGCGCCGACGCCAGCTGTTTCCTCTCCGCTCCCACGACGTAGCGGTTTTGGTCGAAAGCTCGCTCCAGACGCAGAAGCTGCGATGGAGAAAATGCCGTGCGGATCCGTTTGGGTTTGCGGGAGAAAGCGCCGTGCGGCAGAAGATTCCCCGCGCCGCCGTCGTCACCTGAACGCAGTGCGAAGGAAGTCATTAACGGGAAGTCGAGCTCACAGCGGGGCCTAGCGCGTTAGCAACGCCGAGCCATTTTCCCCGCTTTCTTCTTCGTCTTCTTTTTTCATTTTACAGTTGGAGTCAGTCAGGTGGAAGTGGAATAGAGGTCAACTACAAAAAGATCTGATTTGTTTGCCACCTACGGGTGGCGGTTAAACGTCCGCCGATGGCGTGCGTGTGGCGTGAAATGTTTGATACGGTTTACATAAAAACAAAGGCCGAGATCGTCGGTCCGCCGCCGTCACGCCGCACGCAAAAACGTCGGTCGAATCGCCGGCGGTCGGGACAAAGACGACAACAGTGACGGCGAGCGCCGGCGGCCGCCGTGTCGCATTCGCATGCAAACCACGCGCCGATGATCGACGGCAAACGGAATCCGCGAGCACAACGCGGAGATGTTTATAAAGCGCGCCCGCATAGTTCCCAAAATGGCCACCGAAAATACTTCGGTCGTGATTCGGGAGTCGGGAGCGAGTGAACGATTGACTCGCCGCCGAGGGTTTCCGAAATGCTCACTCAAATTTGAACTGCATTGAAAAAAATAACATAAAAAAGAATCAAACATTTTGATCCCACAATGGTGGGCGACCACTTCAGGGGTGAACCGTCAGCAAGTGTTTTGGGGGATTGCCCCCCCCTCCAAAAAAAAAAGAAAAAAAAATGGAAACTTACATTTTTTTTTTTTAGATTTGAAAAAAATGGGGAAAGTTTTGTGTTTTGGTTTTAAATGAAAAAATAATCTGCAAATAGGTGAATCACGGTTGCAGACGCGCGAGTAGGCGCGGGTCCACCGTAGTCGCGCTTGTAGCGGTCGGGCGCAAATGTCTTTGTTGTACGTGCCGCGGGCCGGCGGGCGGCAAACGGCCCCCACGCTGTAGTTTGGTGCAGCCTGTTTCACCGTGACCTCAAAAGGGGCAAAAGGTCAAGCGGCTTTCAACGACGATTTTTTGAACAGGTAAAGGGATTGAAAAATAGGCGTGGCCTAAGTTCCGACACGGTTCGACCGTCATTTTCCGAAATCACCCGAGACGACCGGAGCAAACCTTTTCCGCCGACTTGTGAGAAAATATTTCCCACTAAGCCATCGACGGACATTTGCGTCCGAGGTCGTCCCTTTACAACTTTGTCGAATTACAAACTCAAGGCCCGCGGGCCAGATCCGGCCCGCCGCCTGATTTTACGTGGCCCGCGAAGGGAAATCGTGTGTGTCAACTTCCAAATCTGTCACCGGGATTTCAAATTGTCATATTTCGTAAATCACATTTAGATATTGCAAGCATTTTTGTCTTACCAAATATGAACAAGATTCCCCTTGATTTCTGATACCAAAAGCAGTTTATGAATTTCGGGTGTAATAATACGATGAGGTGATTAAATATATATGAGGTGATTTATCGTCTTCCTTTCGGCTGACGCTTCGCAAATTCAAACCGCTGCGATTGAGAATGAGGTTCAAATCCTCATTTTCCTCAATGGCCCAAGGTTAAAGGTCGCCCAAGAGTTGCTTTACGAACTTTTGCCACCCGGAAGGACATCGTCGCTTGACGTCGCGGTGGAAAAGTCTAGAAAACCACACCAGCGCATATGCGGGACAGGACGCGACGAAGGCGGGGGAGGGGCTGCGGATGGCACCGAAGAAGAAGACGACGACGGCGACGACGAAGCTAAGCTGCCCCCGCCCGGGAAACAAGTCAGGCGAACACGTCACAAACACGCCTGACGACGCTCATTTGCATATTACGCCGCGGCTAACATGCTAACCCGACTTGGGACAGACTCAACTACTTCCTGTTTCACACATCATATGTTTGTTTTGATCTTTCGTCTAAAAATGAATCCATCAATCAAGCTCAAATAAAGAAGAATCTTCGAATTCGTTCGTAGAAGTTGGGAATGTTAACACGAGACAACCGAAGAAGGAACTCGTCAATAAATGTCAACGATGTGTTCAAAAAAAAAAGCTAACTGGTCCACACACACACACACACACACACGCACAAGAAGACGCGTGGGCGCGCACACGCAGCATCGAGCGAGTGTCGCGCGCACGTCGCCCGCAGGCCCTCGGTGAAAATCATCTTCTCGTCTTTCATATTTGCAATCGGGGATCCTCTGCCCTCGTCGATGACGTCACTCCAAGTGTTCAAATTCAAACGAAATCCTGACGAAAAGAAATCGAGGGAGTTTAAAAAAGGAGTTGACGAAAGAAAACCTTCGACAAAAAATTTTTCCAAATGTTCAAATAGCATTTGACCTTCAAATGGGTTTTGTTTGTTTTCAATCTGATTTGTTCCAGTTACGAGAGGAAAAATTCACCTTTCATTTTTGAAATGACCACCAAACGTTTTCCTATTTCACTTCTTTCCAGAGGAATATGATTGATTATTATTTCAAGACTTGAAAATGCGCTCGTAAATATGAAAAGATCGCAATCGTGACAAACAAAGTCTTTGGGGTGAATATTTGTGTTGGACTCTCAAAATCATTGGAATTTTGACATTTTGTCATTGGACGTTTAATGCTAACAATGAACGCGATAACACGTGCGTGATGAAAATTAACATTTGCTCACGTCATCATCTTTCGAATCATTCCTACTTGCATCTCGTATTTCTTGACATACCCCATTGAGAAACGATGCAAGTGTGATTTAAAGGTTTTATTTTGAGGTTTGTCATTTGTCTTTTTTATTTTATTTTGATGATCCGATTCAGGATTTCATTTGTATTTTCCGAATTGATTTTTCTCTTCTTTTCCAAATCTGTCATCATAATAGTCATGATCATCGACGAAACGAAAATGAGAACAACGACAACGAGTTAGTGGTTCATTTCTGAATGATTGTTGTTCTTGACAGTCCAAATCCAGAATTGTGAATCGATTTTTTTTTTTTTAATGCTTCGTTGAAGAATGACTTGTTCTGTGGGGGGGTTCTAAACAAATCGTTTGATCTATTTTGTTTCATTCTAAAGAGAACAATTGGAATTTGGAATTGTTGTTCTTTTTTGTTTTGTTAGAACTTTTGATGACACCCAATAAAATATGATTTGATGATCCTGTCCGACTTTGGCCGCAAATCAATTCCGATCCTGTTTTGGGAGGACAATCGTGAAAGTCGGGATTGGTTTCGTTTTTTTAGTTCTTGTTACCTGCGTGCGCGTGCACGTATCGCCGGTGGTCGTGCAGGATCCAGGCGGGGGGGTACAGCAGGCTCAGTCCGGGATGGGGGCGGCCGAACAAGTGCAGGCCGGGGTCCCGCGTCAGCGGGGTCGCTGCGGCGGGCGGCGCGAAGCGGAGCGCGGTGGGCCGGATGGGCTCGTCGAAGGCGCTCCGGCTCCGGCTCCGGACGGGCCGCTGCTGCTGCTGCTGCTGCTGCTGCTGCTTCCCGACCAGAGCCTCGATGGAGAAACACCTCTTGACGCCCCCCGCGAGGAGCTTCGGCTGCGACATAGCGAACCGGCCGCCCGGCGGGACCGAAGGACGCCCGAAGCCGAAGCTCACGCCGAAACCATCCCGAGTTGCCGCTTCGGATCCTCGCAAAAAGTCACGAGCGACTTCGGCTGGCCGACTCAAAAAGAAAAGAGAAAAAACACGAACGAACGAACGAACGAACGAACAAACAAAAAACACAGCGTGCGTGCGGGCGTGCGTGCGTGCGAGACGCACCTGGACAAGATTCGGCGGAGGTGCGCCGCGCATGCGCAAAACACGCCAGGATGACGAAGACGACGGAGGAGGAGGAAGAAAAAAAAACTCAACACAACCAAAGTCGAGCTTTCGTCACGTGCACGAAAATCCAAGAATCACAATAGAAGTGAGCTCAATCAAATATTCCAATCAAGTCACTTTGCATGTTTCAATCTTTCAGGTACTGTCAACTATTCCGACGTCGAAACAATCCAACTGCATCAAAGTACTGAAAAAACACACGCACACAAAACTATTTGTAGATGAAATATATTTACGCCGTCATTGGAATTTGGAACGAAAACGCTCCGAGAAATGAGACGTCATCACTTTCCAAAGCGCAACCTCGTCATGTGATCACGAGCGAGCGCTTCTTCTTATCCATTCTTATATTCTTATCTTTCGGATAGAAACGACACAAAAAGATACTCGGACTTTTATTTGACTCGCTACTTCGGCTTTTCTTTTTCACACAAAGCCCGCCGCCCCCCGCCCCCCGCCGCCGCGGGCCCCCCCGTAGACGCTCCGCCATTTGCGCCCCAGGCGAAGAAGCGCCAAGACCCGGCCACGCCCCCTCGTGAGCGACAACTACAACCGGAAGTGGCCTTTTCCTTCTTTTCTTCCTCGAGTGTACTTGCTGTGCAAAAGGGGAGGGGCATCCATTTGAGCCAAACGCGGGTTCAGGTGGGCGTGGACCCCGAAAATTTCTGCTGCGCGTGGAAAAGAAGATTCATCATTTCTGTTAGTCATGAACACGCACGCGAAATCGGTTCTTTGCATTTCCCCATCGCAGTCAACACGCACACGCGGTGTCGGTGCCTTGCTCAAGGACACCGCAGCCGTGAGTCCGGGGGATGTCGGCGGGTGGTCCGCTCGGGGTCTTCAACTTCGTCCCCCCAGGGAGGCAGGCGACGATCTTAACCAATGGGCCGCGGCCACCCGAACCTCGTGACGACGATCCTCTGCTGCCCCCCAGTGGCCCAAAAAAATAATAATGAAGACTTTTCTGCTAGATTAGAACGTTTTTGGGAGGGTATACTCTCCCCCCCAAAAATATTACATTTAAAAACTCTTTTTTAAACTAAATGAATCTCTAGGAAATAAGTAGAAAATGTAATTCGCTGAAAATAATATCTTTTGGGAAAAAAAACAAAACTTTTTGGAACCCTTTATTTCTAGAAATGATCTTTTTTTTTTTAAAAGTCACTTTTGTCAGGTATAGAGATTAGTTCTGAAAAATATTTTAAATTCCATACATTTACACATTTCTTGAAAATATGCAACGAGAAAATATAGCAAAAAAACCCCACAAAAACCAGTTTGAACATTTTATTATGCCGTCAAAAACATGCGCAGAAACTCACAACACTTGAAAAAGATTTACAGAACGTGAAGAAAAAGTTGACACGCATGTGGAAAAAGTGCGAGTGCGTGACTACCATTTTCATTTTCACCATAACAACAAGAACAAACTTTTGACAAACAAAACCTGAAAACAAATTCACAGAAAATGTTCATACAGTAGAATCAAACAAGTGGCTTCAAATGACGCTACATGCTACAGTGCTAACATAAGTGATCAAATGGAACATTTATTTTAAAAGCGCGGAAACACTTAACATGACACACATCCTTAGGTGGACCAAGCTACATGCTGACTAACGTCACAAGTCAACATGTAACGTTTCGACATGAGGACGTGCTCACCACTTGTATATTTAAAAAAAAGAATAAAAAAAAAACATAATTCCTAATTATATAACCATTAACAAAAATAAATGCTACATCCTAACATGCTAGCACATCCCAAGCTGAGTGACATCACAGTCACATGACTCAGCACGAGGCACTCCTGAAATCTTGAAAAAGTTTCAAAATTCCTGAAAAAAAAAAAATCCAGTCTGTTGCATTTGTGAAATAAAAGTTTGTAGCGTCATCCAGAATTATTATTATATTTTTTAAATGGACTTCCTGTTGGCGGCGTGGCCAATGTAAAGGCGACGTCCTCGGGGGCCAATCAAGACGGCGCGATGGCGGCCACGTCGAGGGCGGGGCACGCGTCGCCGTGTCGGAGTTTGAAGAGGAGCTCCTCTTTCTCTCGCATCAACACCTGGTTGAACAAACGCTGATGCTCCAACGACGCACGCACGTCTTCGTGCTCGCGGCACACGTGTCTTAACCACAACAACAACAACAACAACAACATTTAGGGCGCAGTGCTGCCGCTGGTAAAAAGGCCAGCTCCTTTTTCTGTTTGCGCAGCTGCGGCACCCCATGAATTTGATACTTTTTTGTCTTCTTTGTTTTTATTTTCAAGAGTTGAGAGCTTCCGTTCACATTTTCACGATTGTGCAAATGTTGCATACTACTCAGTGGATTGTGCAAATGGTGCAGATGCTACTCAGGCACATGAGTGGCCAGATTATTGGTCAACAACAGACATGAAAATAGCGCAGCGTGGCGAGACTACCACAGTGAGTGCACGAGTAATATATAATAGATAATTGGCCCCACAAAATGTGACAACAAACTCAAAGACAAAAAAATCGGCAGCATGTTGCAGTGATGATTGTGTTTTTGTGGTGTCGCGTTTGTGTGCATCGCGCACTCACCGCAGGACGCTTTGATTTTTGTCCACACGAACTCGCAAGTCCTCGTTTTGCTGCAACGTTTGCGCCAACTGTTCGTCCACGCGTGACTTTTCCTCCGCCTGAAACGCAACAAGCGCGTTAACAACTACATGACTTGCTGCTGCTACTAGAACTGACCATGAACAAGTACAACAGGGGTCATGATGCATAATATGGGACAGTCGGTCGACATGTATTTCTACAAATGTGATCTGTCATATGCGTAAACATGAACGAGTACTCGCACTCTTTTGCTAGCAAGCCACGCTGGCGTTGTCTTGCTGAAATAAGCAGGGAAAAAGACGTCGCTTGGATGGCAGCATATGTTGCTCCACAAGCCGTATGTACCTTTCAGCACGAACGGTGCCTTCACAGAAGCCCGAGTTACCCACGCCATCCCGATTGCGCTACGTCAGACTACCGCAAATAAAATCTCCTATTCCGATACCACCGCATCCCGTTTTTTACGGTCATCATCTTGTCAACTCAAATGCGACCGGATACACTCGTTACCGTGGCGACGGCAACAAGAGTGGATCGCGGCGACTTTGTATTCCAGGGACAAAAATGGGGGAAAACGTGTGTCGGTGGTCAGACAGGAGAGGACGTTCGTTTAAGGCTCGCTCGAGGTATGTTCGCGTACTTTGAATACGATGGGCAATCAAATGTTATGTAGCCTAGCAAGCTAGTGCCAGCGCTGACGGTTGTACTGCCGTTCTGTCGAATCAGTAAGTTAGCGCACATTCTTTCTGTCATGTCGTAATGTCGGGTTGACCCGACCGATTAGAATCCACGACCTGACTAGAGCAGCGATTTCCAACCTTTATGGAGCCAAGGAACATATTTGACAATCTCACGGCACACCAACAAACAAACAAAAATGGATATGTATGATATGACAGTATTTCCTTCCTGCCATCTAATAGAAGACCATTCACACACTCACCTATTTCTAATTACCCTGCGCCCCTGTGGAATGTTCCAAACCGGTGTTTTTGAGCGTTCATGCCTTTTTTGCGCCTGTCCCAACTTTTTGGAAACGCGTTGCAGGCGTCACATTCAAAATGAGAGAATATTTGTAAAAAACAAAGGAAAACAATCACATTCCATATTTTGTCTTTGTAGTGTATTCAATTGAATCGAGGCTGAAAAGGATTTGCAAATCACGGCATCGTGTTTTCCACACGGTCCCGACTTGATCGGAATCGGCGTTGGCATTTCAACATCGGCAACTGACCAGTTGTTCCGAACGTTGCAACTTCTTGCTTTGCTCACGGAGGCGTTCGCTCTTCATCTCGATGACGAACAGCAACGACTCCTGCTCCGACTCCCAGAACGCACCTGGGCTGCCGTGCGCCTGACAACGAGCACGCGTGCGCAAAAACGCCTTTTATGATAGATTTAGGATATGGGGGAAGCGGCTGGTGGTTGCCATGGAGACGTGCACAAATGTACACTCACCTGAATGTTTCTGAGGAGATCTTTCTTGAAGGTGGACTCTTGGACACGCCTCTTTAGCTCGTTGTACGGCTCAAGCTCCGCCTTCAACTCGCTCAACTCCCCCTGCACACACAAAAAGTGACATGCGCGCACACACGCGGGCTGAAGAGTGTGCGTCCACCAGTGCACGGGTGTGTGTGTTTGTGTCACAGGGTTGCCGTGGTTACCTTCAACAGGTTCTCACCGATCTGAAATTTCTCCGTCAGCTGAAGTTTGACCTCCTCGCGAACTCGCTCGACATCTGCGGAAGACGACGCGCCGATTACACACGCGCGCACAACCGCATACATGTACATACACAACACGTATATTATATACTTGTACACATAACGCCTAAATACGTAATCCCTAATATTTCTATCCCATTGCTGATAGAAAACGTTCCGTCCCGCAGCTCTAGTTACTCGCCCATCCATTGTGTTCCGCTTATCCGAGGTCGGGTCGCGGGGGCAGCGGCCTCAGCAGGGACGCCCGGACTTCCCTCTCCCCAGCCACTTCATCCGGCTCTTCCGGGGGGGATCCCGAGGCGTTCCCGGGACGTAGTGTCCGGGAGACGTCCGAATCAGATGCCCCGGCCGCCTCGTTTGACTCCTCTCGATGCGGAGGAGCAGCGGCTCGACTCCGAGCCCCTCCCGGATGACCGAACTCCTCGCCCCATCTCTAAGGGAGAGCCCGGACACCCGGCGGAGGACACTCATTTCGGCCGCTCGTATCCGGGATCTCGTTCTTTGGGTCGCGACCATAGGTGAGGGGAGGAACGTAGATCGACCGGTAAATCGAGAGCCAATGGTTGTTTGTTTTCTATGTGCGCCCTGCGATTGGATGGCGACCGGTTCAGGGCGTACCCCGCCTCCCTCCCGAAGTTAGCTGGGATAGGTTCCGGCAGCCCGCGACCCTAGTGAGGATAAGCGGGAAAGAAAATGGATGGATGGATGGATGGATGGATGGATGGCTTTGTTTTTTGTTGTGGGTTAAAGTGTTTGAAAGATTTGATGGTATGCTCAATTGCCACAATTTACTGCCAGCGGGCCAGACTTCCAACAAGCTTGCATTCAAAAAATAAATGTGGGTCAGCAAAGCATTGCGGGCGCATTAAGAACCCAACGCTGGCAACAATAATCTTACGACGTACGCCGACTAAATTAGAAGAACGAGACGAGGCGAAAACAACGGTCCCATCAAAGGCAATATCGAACATAAAGCATTTCTCAACCTATTTTCATGACGTTTACTTTTTCCGACATCAACATCAAAGCATGTGCAATTATATATCCGCGTTGTTTCGCTTTCGATCCGTTCACAAACATGGAAAGCGCCCACACTTCGCCCCCACTAGCTTAGCGTGGCCGTCGGCGCGCGGCTAAAAGGGGCGCGTCGTATGTACGATGGCTACGGTTTCTGGTTTGCCGCCGCCGAAGTTTTCACTCCGTTTATGTCGTTTTGTCACTGACCTTCAAAGTTTTTTAAAGGAACAAGCTCCTTTTTTAAATGTAAGCAGTACAAAGTAGACATTTGTCTGGAAAAAGTCAAAACTCCCCGCAAGCTAAACTCAAAACCGTCTGACCTGATCTGATCCCTCGCGACAGCTTTGTTGAACTTCTGAGAAGCTCGAACGCAATGCTTGACTTTGTCTCGCTTTGGAAATGACTTGCCACACGTTTTGTTGATTCTTTCATTTGATTTATTGCATCAATGTTGTCGTGTTATGTACTGTCGAATTTCAGCTGCCTCGTGGCCGGGTCACTTTTGAAAAAGACATTTTATAACTCAATAAGCTTTTACCTGGTTAAATAAAAGTTCAAAAAGGATTCCAAAGCGAGAAAGGAACACTCGAGTCGCACCTCCGCTCGGATTTGCGGGCAGCACAAACGCACACGTGGCGTATTTATCGTACTGTAGATACCTCGCAGGTGTCGCTGTAAAGTTTCTTGTCGTCGATGATGATGAACCGCGTTGAGCTGCGCGCTCGTCTCCGTCTTGACCTTCACAAGGGGCCCAAGGTCAAAAACCACACGCTAACATTAGCCCGCGCGGCACGTAAAGCCGACTCCACCTTGTCGAGTATAGCGAGCACCAGCGCGCACGCTTCCTCGTCGGCGTGCGCCTTGAGAAGCTCCGCCCTCTCCGCGCCGCCGTTGGCCGACGACACTTCGTCGAGGGTCCTCAGCTGCCGCTCGAAGCGCTCCAGACGCTTCTCCTCCGCCGCCGCGTTCGTGTCGGCGACGCCGCCGCGCTCAGCCCGCGCACGCTTGGCTGAGGGACAGGAAGCGACACGTCGACTGCGCCAAAGATGACATCGCGTCCTCCGGGACATAAACTTCGGGGGGTGCGGGCAGGGCTTGACGTCCACTTTTTTTGCCGAACAGCCACTGTGGCTCGCGGTTTCCCAGAGTTACTGGCCACTCAGCATTTAGCTGTGGATAATCGGGGTTAGGCGCCGGCCGGCTGACTCAAAATTGACCCAATCAAATGACATCTGTTCACCGGCGGCTTCACGAACGGACCAACCGGCAACCGCTAGCGAAAGCAATTGAATACATAAACGTATCCAAAATCCAAGCTGCCGAAGCGGCTAGTGAGAATGGCGCCGTTAATCGCCAGTGCTGAAATTCAGCCGCATTTGCCGAGTCGGCAGGTGTGAATTAAGGTCAAGCCCTGGCAACCGTGCGTGGGACATTTACGCGCGTGCGCGCGCACACTCACCTCCATTCGGTCGGCTGTTGTCTTTCTTACTTTTCTTCTGCAACAACAAACCAACATGTTAGCGCTGCGACGAAAAGCTCGCTGAGCTCCATTTGTGTGACGTCGTCGCAGCCAGTTCAGCTGAAATCAAACGTATTATTTTATGGCCTGCGGCGGTCCTGCCAACGTTTTCTTTTTTTTGCTCTAGCGGGCCGGATCTGGCCCCCCGGGGCCTCGAGTTTGACACCGGCGGTGTACGTGTTTTCGGATTTGTTGTGTGTACGTCTACGTCACGCGGTTTGTTTGTTTTCCTCTACCGTCTGCCGCCAGGTCGGAACTGCAAAAGGCAATCTGTCCTCAATCGCCTCGCCTGGGAAAACTCACGTGCAATCCATACAAATGCAAATTTCATTCCTGCTACGAAACCGACATCACGAGTAGAATCATTTTCAAAAAGTTCTGCGTAAGATCCGGGATCCGACACGACGCCAACTTCGAGGCGAGAGGCCGAAGTATTTTGCACCGGACGGTCGCCCGGCAACAAACGGACGAGCCATCTTTTTGTTTCAAGCGCTCATCTCGTAAGGGTTGCGTTTGCGCACGTTTTGACCAGAGACGACGCCATTTTCTTTTCAATGACAACGTGACAAGGACAAAAAAAGCAGAGACGCGTGGCGACATTTGAAGTCGACGGGATGCGAGCTCATCTTGTCAATTGTTGACTTTCAATGTCATCGCGATGACTTTCCATTTCCCGTCGCGTCGACGTTAAACGGCAGCGTGACAACTTGCATCGTGTCGCAGCTTTTTTCTTTTTTGAACCTCTCTCACGAGGCGATCCTCATACGCCGCCGTAATTTGAACATGATGGACGGAGAGGGGGAAAAAAAGATGATTTCTGCGGAAGTTGATGCAAACGAGCTCGTTTTGTTTCGGTGAAATTGGAGCTGGGCGATACGATCTTCAAATCAAACCCTCAACTCCCCCGTTAATCAAAACTTGGAGAAAAAAAATGTTCCTTCACTGTAGTTGACTTGACTTCAAAAACAAATGCGCAAACTTGTTGCTTCAAAACGTGCGGCTTAAATCATGCTAATCAAGTTTCTTTTTTCAGGTATTGCAGTCAACTTATTTTTGACAGCGTTAAACACAACGCTAAATAAATGTTAATAAAGCATTTTATATGTTCAACAATTTAACATCAATACATTTACGGTCGTCAGGTTACGCACGCCGCGCCGCGAAGGTGAAAAGTCGATTTTCAAGGGCAAAATATTTTGTCTTTTTTCTCCCAAAGAACTTTTTATCAATTCAATCGATTAATCGCCAGCCATACTCGAATTCCAAGAATTGAAAACAAACAAAAAGCAAACGCAAATAAGATGACAATGACAAATAATATCTTGTTCATTTGCTTTTTCTACCAGGAACTCCCATCAGACAATTTATTTGAAGGCCCACCGCGCTAGCAGCTAGCACATTAGCATTATGCTCATTGCGCGCAAGTTGAGCCGGTCGGCGCCGCCGAACCAATTAAAGCGACCGAAGCAATCGAAGAGATGAGCGCCTTTGCGAAAAGATCGACGTACGCGGTTTTGGAGCCCAGAGGGGAAGCCAGCCAAAGCGTCAAAGTCGTCAACCGTTGGTGAGTTAACGCGTTAACGAGTTAGCGTCTGATGTTTTAAACGAGACGTTGGGCATTTCAAAAGCTTCCAACCGCGGCGGCGTCGCAACGTGACCTTCTTTTTCGACCAGTTCGTTGATGAAAATGATCGTTCGTCGCAGCCCTGAAGATGTCCGCTCTCGTTGGTCGCTCTCGCTTTTGAACGTCACTGATTGGACGAGCGATGACGACGACCCTTCGCATTCGAAAGCTCTTCCAAACCGATTCCGTTCGGTCTGGTTTTTCATGTTATTTGACGGATAGCTTTTTGTCACGTCCAAAGCAGCCCTGCTATGACGTCATCAAGGTTGAAAATGACTTCGGAAATGTCGGCGAATCTTAAAAGGTGGCGTGATCTCGCCTCAATTTTGTTGGACTTCGTCGAGATTCAGGTTAAATCGAAGCGCAAAAGTCAACAAAAAGTGGCGATGATGTCATCGTTGTACTTGGGACGAATTTGCCTGTTGCAGAATGTTGGAGACAGACGCGCACTCATTAAGACTCAAACGTTGGCGTCACGTCGCTTCCTCCTCGCGTGGTGAGCGTTGCTGACAAAACGTTTCGACTTGGGTGTTTCGTGGCCGCCCCGAGGGCCGGCGGCCTGGGACCGGGGGACCTCCGTCCTCCGTCCTCCGTCCTCGGCGCGGGTGCTCACCTTGCTGTGGCCGCAGCCCATGCCTGCCTCGTCGCTCCAAGGCGTCTTTTTCGGCCGGCTCCCTCTTTCGTCGCCGTCGCCGCCGCCGCGTGACCGCTGGAAACTTTTCAAAGTTCCTGAACGCACCGCACCGCTCCGCCCGCCCGGATTTACACGCCGATGCGTTGACGGACGCCACGGGAGGAGAGCTTCGGCTTTCTCTCGGCTCGTTGACTTCCAACATTGGAAACATTCTGTCAAAAGAAAAAAAAAAACATAACAGAACAAACGTTTCATTCCAAGAGGGAAACATCTTAACTTTTGTGTGTTTACTACACTTTATCGCCGTTTTAAGGGCACAAACGTCGAACATTGAAATGAACCGAACGTGATTGTGTTCCGAGTTGAACTTGAATTTAATTTTTAAAGTGTAAAATGTGAAGAGTGACTACACTTGAAGTCTGAAGTATTTGTCATTTGGCTCAAATCAGAGCATAGCGTGAAAAAGGGAACGTTGGAAGATGAGAAAGTTATTCATTCTTCGCCTCATTGAACGCATCGGCGGTCGAGCCCGGCACATGCGCAGTAGCGAGACTTTTGTCCGCGCTTCAAAATTACCGTAATAACCCCAACATACGAAACCACCCCCCCAAAAATGCGTTTGTAATGAGACCGCAACGAACACATACACACTCACGAAGGACACGCAAATGAGGCCGTTCGACGCCAAACTGACTTTAAAGCGGACATTTGCACGCTTTCTTCACAAATGAAAACAAACAAATCGGCATAATGTCATTTTGCAAAACAAGCAAGTGGCCAAGACACACACAACATTTTTTGTGGCGCGTGAACTCATGGCCAAACCCAACGCGTCACAAGTCCAACGTTGAAACAAGAAAGCGCTGCAAGTCATTGAAGTGCCATTCATGTGTTCTAGCCCCCGAATAAAGCCCGACATTCTCCATCCCTCCATTTCCAACAGCGCTTATCCCGCTTAGGGCCGCGGGGCGCCGGAGGCCATCCCAGCTGACTCGGGGCGAAAGGCGGACGACGCTCCGAACCGGTCGCCGGTCAGTCGCGGGGCACGTATAGACACGGACGGACAAGCGTTCGCGCCGTCAGCGAGCGGGAACCGAACCTGCGCTGCCCGCACCGAAGTCGGCCGAGGATACCGCGACGCCATCGGTGACCGAAACACAATATATTTACTTCATGAAAACAACAGTTTCGGATATCAGATGTCAAGAAATAAACTGTTCTTGCAAAGTTGAATGACTGTACTTTATTTGTGTGTTGGATGTGTGCCTTTAAGGGGCGTGGCGGCGCGAGTTGCGGCCGACAGCGGCTCCTTGTTGTCGTTTTGCATTTGCACGTTTGACTGTCGGTGCGGCGACCCGGGCGCTCCTTGCCCACGTGCCGGGGAGTCGCACGTCGCTTTCATTCTTTGCTTTTTCGTCCCTCGAGCGGCGGTGCACATCAACTACAAATTTGGCTCGCCGCACAAAATAAAAAAATGGCTCAGAGCTTAAAAAAAAAAAGACAGTATGTGAGCGTGCGTCTGACAAAACCCATGGCCCCCCCCCAGTAAAAGTGCTCTAGAACCGCCACTGATGCGAACACTGCAATAAGATGACTGAAGAGCGCCCCCAGAGGCTGCAGTGAGTTGTTACAGCCGTTTTGAAGAAGGAAAGTGCACGCACACAAAAAACGTGACGCTGATTGAGTCGATGTGAAAGAAGGAAAGCAAGCAAGCAAGCAAGCAGCTGTTGTCGCTGCGCGGAACATTTTGCTCTCGCTTCTCGGGGTGACAACTGCGGGCACGCGCACGCCGGAAATAGACGCGCGACAAATTCCACACGAGTTGGCGTGCGCGTGACAGCTCATCACGGACTCCACATATCGATCAGCACAAAGACAACGTCAACTAAGTCATCTTTGTTGGACTCGTTGATGATTTGGTCGCAGCTGACATCAAAAAAGGAAAAAGTTGGATTTCATGCTCACAAAGCAAAGTTTGTTTGGTGTCAGGTCAGATGACGCCGACGTCATCAAACACTTGGGACATTCACGCAATGAGTTGTTTCCCCGCAAGGGCTGCCGGAGCGCAGCGCCGCCTGCCGGTCACGCGAAGCCCATCACAACTCGACGAGTGCCGCTACTGTTTCGTGTGCGTGCGTCAAAGAAGAAGCTCATGCTAACGTTGCGAGAAACTTGCTGACAGATTTGAAATATTGATATAATTGTGAAGTTTTTTTTGAATTTGCAGACATACAGTAAGTACTCCTGTCGGATGTGCAAGGTGTCTGAAAGCAGAACACAACACTTGTCATGCTCATCATGAACACACAAAAAAGATCATCTATCAATTAAAAAGCTATTATATAAAAGCACTTGCAATAGTATTTCTACTCCCATGCATCTGTATTTTTACAAATTTGATTATAATGAACTTACTTATTTCAAAATGTTAAATGTATATGTACATTTGGTTATTTGGCTCATATTTATGGATAATACACCGATTATTGAACAAAATAAATGTATTTGAAAAATGACATTTTATTGAAACAATCTATGGAACGAATGGCCGAATTAACGCAACAAATATTCCCAGACTTTTATGTAAATCGGTGCTGCTCAAAGTGTGCTACTCGCGCCACTAGTGGTATGCGGACTCCCTCTAGTGGTAGATGAAAGAATCACTGCCCAAGTACAGTTCAGTTGTATTTAACTTTTAAATGTATTACATTTCATCGTAAGAACTGTTTGTAAGCGGTTACAACTTGGATTTATATTTGATAAGAAATACAACAAAGTTGTTTTTTTTCTATATTTAAGTGTTCAAACTGTGCAAAATGTTACAATAGCTTACATCAGTATTATAATGAGAAATGTATGAAAATCATCGTCGTAATAAAAACAAAGTCGGTGAAAGTCGAGCAGATTGTATGCTTTATTTGTCGTCGGGGTGACGTTCAGAAGGTCCGCACGGCCGCGAAGATCGAGTCGAGCGGGTCGGCGCGGGCGTAAAGTTGACAAAGGGACGACAGGACGCCGACGCACGAGAAGCCCACGAGGAGCCAGAGGAGGCCTGCGCTCACGTACAGAGGTCGCAAACTGACACGCACGCAAACACAACAACAACAACAACAACATCACAAGGATCATCGTCACGTGATCACGTCGTAAGCGCTCTTGCCGAGACCACGTGGGAAATTCACTCGCTCACAATTTAATGACCGTAAGTCAAGTTACCCTGTGGGAAATGTCGTCGTCGAGGAACGACTTCAATGACCTTCTCAAAGGAATAGAAGTCATCACATTTGATTGCATTTTGAGGACTTGGCTTCATTTCGAACGAATGCATCAACAGGACATATTTGTTCCTCACGCAAATCATCAACGTATGACAAAACATGATGAATTGGAAATACATCGTAAACATGTGGAGGAAAACAGGAAGCCGCGTTGACCTCGTGACAAATGTGCATCATTTAGACAATATTGCAATAAGTTGAACGTTCTCTAAAAAAAAAAAAAAAGCCTCAAAATGAAACAATTCCAAAGTGTAACAACTATGAGTCAAACTTTTCCAAACTAAGAGATTGCACCACAAGGTGGCGCTTTGAGGTCGTGTTTGGAAAAATAGCTCATAGTTGAGACTGGGGCAGAACGGCACATGACCAGAGATAGCCAATTACGAGCGTCGACTTCAGTTGATACGAAAAAACGAAAATCTCAAGACGCGTTTGATCCACAAACGTCCTTTCTGTGACTCCTCCAGTCGCTCGGCTGCAACCCGCTTCCTTGTCAATGTTACTTGTAACTGTTGTGAATTTAAGTTTTCAAAACTAAGAGACCTTTCTAAATTCACGATGGTAATATTAGTATGTACGTAATTTGTTGAGGAAGTTCATATTGACTTGGGTTACGGCACCCTCTGCTGTTTTATTTGCGCATTGCATTGAGCGGCGCAGCGAGATTATGTCATCGGACGCTCGTTAGTTAGTTTCGAAGAAAGGGACGCGTGTTGTCGTCATGGGGGGCGCGCGCGGGGCACCCCCGAGTTACTGTGCCCCCCGTTAGCGCGCCCTGCAGTGTAGCTTTTTCGTGCCAAATTATACATCTCATCCAATCAAAACGTAAATGGATTTATTTCAGCTTCGAACTGAGAGGACGACAAAGGAGAATACAAAAATACTCAAATGCAAAATTGCAGACAAGTTCTAACATTGGCTGAAGAAGATTTTGGAGCAAAGAAATAATTTAGCGAGCTCATTCTTAACACAAACAATCATACTAGGGGGGAAAAGTCTCAATTATTGCATGAGTCTCCATTAAAGTTCATTCTTCGTTTGTACAATGCAAGATTGACTTGTTTTTTGAATTGTTTGTTTCCTTGATTCTAATTGTTGTTTGCCGTCGCAGTATTCTTGATTGAACATAACTTCATATCTTTTAAAAAGGGTACATTAAGGTTCACTTCAGTGTTTTCTTTCATCAGCACGCAAGTGTGTATGTTGATGAGGTGGGGGTGGGTTGGGGGGGCATTCAAGCTAGGACCGCCACTGGTTTTTCAAAGGTTCGCACAAGGTAACATGTACCCCCCCCCCCCCCCCCCAAAAAAAACAGACAAACGGACAAAGGTTCGTGTGCATTTTAGGATCGCAAACCTCTTGTGAGTTGTGTTCATGTTTGAGAAAACGAGTATCATTGAGACGATGACGTCACGTGTGCAGACTGACCGTTGCTGTGGCGACATCGCGTAACCTCGGAAGTAACGCGCGCGCGCGTACAGGTACGCCACGCCGCACACGCAAGACACACCTGGGTGACACACGCGCACACACTTTAGTATTGACGTCGAGACAACCGCTCGAGGGCGGCGGTGACGTCACCTTGGCTGAAGAAGACGCCAGACGTCCACAAGATGGCGATGAAGAGCGGAAAATATTCGGAGCAATTCACTCTGAAATTGAATCACAATTAGAAAAGAAGAAACTGCGATGATTATTATTTTTTTATGATGATTATCTCCACAACTTACTGAGCCCTGAAGACCCTCTCAAAGTGGGGGGGACCACTGGTAGACGGGGGGGGCACGCCAAACTTCCTGCGGGCGCTGATCACCTGCAGGGAGAAGTAGGCTACACGCACACAATCAAACAATTATACACCCACGGCAACCCTGGCGCGCAACTGCCAAACACGTTTTCAAACGAACACACGTACACGCAACATCAACGACACGAATCACACGCACGCAATTTCGACAAAACTAACCCGATTCCACTCACGCAACGCAATTCCACGTACACGGGACACAACTGCCAAACACGCTCAAGTCAACACAACCGACGCACACGCATCCCCCCCGGATGACGGCGCGTGGGCGACCTTGCTGCAGGACGGCGGCAACGGTGACGGCGGCGAGGCCGACGACCTGACGGCGATCCATGGCGTCCGCTCGCGTGTGCGGTCCCGGCGGCGACGCGCGGGGACCCTCGGGCGGGCCGGTGGCCAATGATTGCCAGCGCATGCAAATGACGGGACGGCGGCTGATCTTTTCACGCACGCACGCACGCAGGCACGAAGTGGTTGTGGAGTATTTTATATTTACAGTACATAATCTTCTTGTTTTACACAAACATATCAAAAGTAGAAAATACTTACAAAAATGTTCTGCCAGATATAAAAATAACATCTATGTCCAGATCGTCACGTTACATAGAAAAAATAGATTTGCAAACATTTACAGACGGCCGGCTAACGGCGACGTCGGCACGCCGGTCCCGGCGACCAATCGACGCGGGAGCGTCCGGGGGAGTGGGCGTCGGCCGCGGGGATGGCCGATACCAGTCCGAGTACTCGCCGATACCCAACAGCGCCATTTCTTCTGATACATCCAATTTCGATTTTCCCTCTTTCTGCCAACGGGTCAAACCGCAGCAGAGTCGCGGCAACCGCTGGTCAGGAGGACGTAGGCCCGGTACACACAAAAAGACAATCGGCCGGTTTTAGCGCCGATTTTGCCCCTTCCCGAGCCATCGTACGCCCTACGAGATGACCCTCGGGCCCGAGGCGCGTCGAGGGTGGATCTGTCCTGATTTTAGGGCTCCAAACGGGTCGGCGGCGACAATCTGAAATATTCAACGTGTTCGATATTTACGAACAAAAATCTTCACGCGTGCGGAAAGCCGACGTCTCCCCGAGTCACGACGCCGAGAATTGCGACGTGGGAAGGACCTGACCGACGAACGAGGGGGCAGGGCCCGACCGATGAATCGGCCCACGTTAACCCTGTTCGCCTTGCCGACTTTTCTTTTGAACACATTACAGCATAAGACAAAGATAACGACATTCAACCAAACATCCCCCCTCGGGGAAAAATCGGCGAAAAAAGGGCAAACCCCTGATTTCTTTCTGTGTTGTCAAGAAATATTGCAAAGCAGTCAAATGTTCTGCCTGTAATTCAGATCTTTATTGTTGTAAGCATTAAGGGATCAAAAAAGAGGTTCTTTTATTCATTTTATGTTTCTTAAATTAATCGGCCGATTCATCAGTTTCCTGCCAAATACTGTAATCTGCCTGAAAAAAACCCATATCTGTCGCGCCCTACAAGGAAACAATCGGGGTGGGGGGAGGGACACACACCCTGCACACATCAGTGCAAAATATCCGGAAGGGCCTGTACCACGATGTTTTTTTTTTTCGTTCGATCACACTCGATTTCTGTCTTGGAGGGCTAGATTGGAGATCGATGGTTCGATGGTGGAACATCTTAGTGTGTGTGGTGTTCGGTGTGTGGTGAGATTATCGGAGCGCACTGTAGCAGGCCAGCTAACCGATGCGTCTACGTGGCGGCCATGTTGATGGGGGCGACGTTGACTTGCTCATTTCTCAACCAATTTTCATGAGGTTTACTTTTTTGTCAACACCAAAGCACGCATCCTCAATTTCGAATTTCTCATTGCCGTGCACAACCGTGTGCAGCACAATGTACCGCCATCCTCGGTTGTCTTGCCGTCCACGCACATGGAAAGTGCCCCTCCTAGCTTAACGTTGCCGTAGGGACGTGTCCTACCTACCTATTCTTATCTGTGGGCCAAAACTGAGTAGAGACTTGGCAAATCCTTGTGTGTGTAACAGGCCTTACTCCACGTCAATTTTTTTTGCCTTTAAGTATCGGCGGCTGATATCAGATACATTAAAATAAGGGCGGTATCGGCCGGTATCGATTCCTGGCGTCGCTACTCGCCCGTCCCTGGGCAGAAGATGAAGGGGGCGTGGCAACGTGTTACATGTGACACGCATCACGTGACATGTAACGTGCAACCACCGAGCGGCGGCGGGCGGCGCATCTACTGGTGCGAGGCGAGCAGCTCGTCCAGGTCGGCCATCCATTCGTGCGTGCTCTGCCCCTTGAGCAGCGACTCTACCAGGTCGCTCTCGGCCGCGAAGCTTCCCGCCGCCGCGTTGTAGCCGAAGGAGAGCTGCTGCTGATTGGCCGTCCTGCTGACCTGGTAACCTTGGTTACAGGCCAAGCTCGGCCGCCCGCCGCTCGCCGCGGCCCCGAACGCCGCCAGGTCGGGAAGGACGTTCTGATTGGTCGGGTGGTTCTGAGTCGCTTGTTGATGTTGAGTCTGGGGCGGGCCCAGGCTTTGCGGGTTGGACGGCGCCCGCTGCTGGGCGCTCTGCATCATGCCCGCCATGGGCCGCCCTGCGGGGTTGGCGTTAAAAGCGGCGGCGGAGCCGGCGGTCATTTTGGGGATGCGAGGCTGCTGCTGCTGCTGCATGTGGAAAGCGTTGGGGGCGTTGGCGAAGGCGTTGGGGGCCAGGCCCTGCTGCTGCCACACGGCGTTCGGGCTGGCCTGCATGTTGGCGGGCATGCGGGCGGCCGCCATCTGCTGCTGCTTCAACAAGGCTGCGTTGGGTTGTTTGTTGAGGTGCTGCTGCTGCTGCTGCTGCTGGGCCAGCAGCGCGTGCCTGTACATGGGTTGGCGCTGTTGGGGCGCGTGCCCGCCACCCGGGTGAAGGTTCATGTTGTTGTACAGCACCTGCTGCACGTCCCCGCCGCAGGACGTCAGCCCCAGGTCCGCCTGGCTCGCCGTCGGGGGCGGAGGCACGCCGCCGGCCGCCATTTTGATTCCCATCATGCCTTGCGGCTGGGGGAACATGCGCTGGCCGGCGGGGGCGGGGCCTCCCATGGAAGACACGCTGGCCAGCGACGGACCTGAGGGCGCAAGGGCAAAAAGGTGTTAGCCACAACGTAGACAAGAACATTCGCAATCAAATGAGCAACATTCAAGTCTTCCTTGCATTTCGTTAGCCTATTAGCTTAATTGTCCAAGCCACTTACTAACACAGCAGAAAAGAAAATTACCAATGTGCTTGCTCAACATTGTATTGGTTTTGTGTATTTTCTCAAGGTCATGTTCATCCGGGTAACTGGACTCTTTGTCCATTTTGTTTTTTTCTTCACTGTTTTCCTAAAACATTCAAAAACATTCCATTATGCTTTTAGGCTAACGCTATATACAAATGTTGGCATGGTAGTCAAATCATGAAACAAGAACATAATTCAGAAAAGGAGAAGCGACGTTGACGTCAATGATGAAACGGCCGAGTTGTATGCAAATGAGGCAGCTACCTCGTTATACAAAAATAACCCCGAGCGAGCCTTACAACTGTGCCAACCACTCGTCCGCCGTGTTTATTCCAGAGAAACGGTATTCGAGGTTTTCGTGCACATTCGATAGAGCCCCAAAATGCCGCAAGATTGCGCCAAAGTCCTGAGAGTAAGAGTAAGTTGTACTCGTAAGATTACGTAGAGTGGAACCTTGATAGAACGGACAAATGGGGGCGGAGGCCAGTGGAGCCGGTTGTTTGATTGAACATTGAAGCTTTTTTTTTAGGCCATATGCACCCATATTACTGTACAGTACAAAATTCTTGTTTTGTAGGTTTTTGTCATGGCCTAAAACGTTATTGTAAATAAATATCGAAAAAAGCTTGAAAAGGTTTGAAAATTGCACATTTTATCCACACTTACCACGCCGGTGTGCTTGGTCGTGGTGACATTGTTGACGTACAGTACTCATCGTAGGCGAGTCGCTTTTATGAGCCGCGAGGAATTAGTGCGCTTCCTGGTTCCAAATCCGTTGCCAAAACAAAATCGAAAAATAGCATGCTCCGGACGGACTCCAGAGACTTGTGTTTTGTATTCCTCAGAATTAACACCGCCGCCATGCCGCGCTCTCTCCCTCTCTGCACAGCGCTCTACGCACAATAGACAATAGGTAGAACCATTACACCGTGGCCGCCACGTCAATGGCTGTCAAATAAATCAGTTCCGTTGTGCAAATTCGAGGTCACGGTAATGGTGGAAAAGGTTACAAAATGATTTCTTTTGGTCTAAATTCTTTACATTAAAAAACTGGCATTTGAACAGGGGTGTGTAGACTTTTTATGTGTCCTGCAGCTTTGTTCCTGTTTTTCTCATCTCTGCCTGGTGATCCTATTGTGCTGTTTAACAAGTGGGGGGGGGGGGAGACCATTTCTTGGAGCCGGATTTGATGTCATTTATGTTTTAGATGAAGTGATATTGTCCAGCAATATCATTCATATTTTATTGAGTGATTTTCATTTTATCTGACAGCCATCCTCTGACTTAAGTTACTCAGTACTTGAGAATTGACTCTCTTACTCAAGCAATTATTTGGAGGGCAACTTTTTACTTTTACTTGAGTCATATTATTCAAAAGTAACAGTGCTCTTACTTGAGTACAATATTTGGCTACTCTACCCAGCTCTGGTATAATGTTACACTGGCTTACAATATTTAATACACTCTAGCAGTCAAATGTTTTGAAACACTTGGTCATGCTATTAAATTGAGAAGTGCAAAGTCCAAACACGGCGAAGTTCCGTCAGCCACCGGAGGCGCCGTTTGCAGAGCACCCGGCGACACGCCCGCAGCGTCCGGACTCTTGATCATTTTGAAGTCTCATTTCACATATTCATTCATTCATTCATTCATTGGCCGGCTTGTTAACGTTACTCTTTTTTGCGGCATTACCGCAACCGTGATTGACGTATGTTTAAAAATGATTGCATAAGTGTACCACCACCATATAAAGTATCGTTTATGATTAGTCGCACTATTTTTCAAATGATTACGAGCAAAACAAACCAATTTACCGACTTAAAATCATAGCCCCAAACAGAACATGGATAAATCATTACTACTGCAATTTTTGCAATTTATTTGAATGATAGTTTGTTTTCCTATACAACCCTCTTTAAAGGAGTGTTTTTTTTTTTTTTTTAACTTTGCACATATCTTCATATTGGGCAGCACAGTGATCAACCGGTGAGGACATCTGCCTCACAGTTCTGAGGACTTGTGGCGAGAGTTTACCGGCTTGCCGGACTTTACTCGGTGCAGGCTAGCAAGCTTGCTCACGAGAAAGTCCAGATGAGTTGAAGGCTCGCACTTGTCATTTCAAATGATGAAGTAGCGAGCCAGCGTCAATATAGGCACGCGGTGGCCACTTGGCAGACGCAACAGAGTAGGTTGTGGTGCGCGTGTATGCGACGTTGCTGTGGATAACAGCAGCAGTCAATTATGTTGCAGCGGGAGGCCAATCGTATTGCAGCTTTTAACTCAAACGCAATTCATAACAATGATTGACATGGCGTCACAGCACTCTCTCGCACACGCACGGGAGGAGGAGATCGCAGTGGGGAAAAAAAGGCGACAAGATGAAATTTTGAATCGCACAAGCTGGAAAAAAAATAAATAAAATCAAGCTCATATGTGCGACCAATTACATTGCATTACATCCTGCACATTTTAAACAAATTGTACATCACTGTTGTTTCTGTGCTATAGAAAATTGTTTAAATAAAAAAAAAAATATATATATATATTTGCCCTAACTTCTCTTTTTTTTTTTATCTGGTCTTTCATTCCTTTCATCTTGTAACTGTAATGTTCTGAAAATATCAATAAAGAGATTGTGGAAAAAAGTGTGCTCAAGAAAGCAAAACATTTGGATTAGATTGGATAAAAGCGTGAGGATTGATCATGGAGCACTTATTGATGATGATGATGATCTTTCTGACCTGTAAACTGGCTGACCGGCGTTTGAGGGAACGCGTTCTGATTGGCTGTCTGTCCGGGCTGGTCCTGGTACTGAGGGGGGGGTCTGGTCAGGTGTCTCTGGAGCTGCTGGTCCTGCTGACGTTGCTTCTCCTGCACACATTTGACCACAGGTGGGAGGAAGTCACATACGGACGGGCACGTCACCATTAACAACAATAAGATACAATCGCACATTAGCCGCTTTGCATTCTCGGTCTGTAATAAGTGAACAAGAACCAGACCTGTTCTGCCATCATCTGCTGTCTCTGCAGGTACTGCTGCTTCTGCTGCTCCAGAATTTGTTGTTGCTGTTGCTGCTTGAGCGCCGCCGCCTGGCTGTTGAGGTAGGCCGTGTTGCTATGGTTACCCGCCAGGGCGTTGGGCCCGGGCGGCGCCGCCATTCCGCCGTTGCCCGCCGCGGACGTCAAGGCATTGGCCTGACCGGGGCCGTGAGAAGGCGTCGGGTACGAGTTCTGGTCCTGTTACGCCAGACGGCGAGGAAGAGAGCGAGTGACGTCAACGGAAAAAAACATTCGAGTCACAATTCGGCTCACCAGTGACCTCAACAGGACAAAGTGCGTATTGCATTTCTAAAGCAAAGTCATTGAGCCATAAAGCTGATTTCGGAGGGCACACCTGATGGACAATTTACAGTCTCAGCTAACATGCTAACATGTTTTGGGAATGTGGGAGGACGAACCCAGAACCCAGAACCCAGAACCCAGAACTGCGAGGTGGACAACACCAGTAAGTGCAGGTTGAACGCCTGAAGAAATGTTGTAGTCGACTCTAATGTGATCGAAGTCTAGTCGACGCTGATTAGCTGATGACGTCGTCGATAGTTTTCCGGTCTCACAGACCGGTTTCACGTCAAAGTTGACGGACTGCCAGTCATGGAAATAAATAAAAATATGATTAAAAATCATCACCATTGCACTGAATGTAGTTCTTGAAATTCCACGAATCCCTCGCCGTATCGCGGTTCACTTATTGCGGATTCAACGCATGGCAGGTTTCTTCTTTTTTATTTTGTTTCAATTGTTCAGTCTAGTGCAGTTACTCACCAGCGCATGTCTGGTTGAGTTGACATTAACTCATTCACTGCCAGCCCTTCCCTGAGCAGGGACCCCACGAGACCCACAGAATATTGTGTACTAATAAAAATGATTGATTTACAAGTATACCTATGTAAAGAATTGACATTAGACAAAACTGCATGTACAAATGGGGCTCCCACACTAGCACCTTTTTCCTCCTAATAGTCCAGGTTTTTACTACCTAGCGTATAAAATCTAGCCAATCTAAGTTTTATCCACATCTGGATTTTATTCTTTGGTGGCTGTGAACGGGATCTTGTGTGATTGTCATTGTCCTTGAAATCAGTCCCAACTTCTGCTCGAAGCACAACCTGTGCAGTTTAGAAATATAACTATTACTATAAAAATACGTTGTTGAAATTGCTGTAGTGGCACGTGGAGAGGAAAAGAAGCTTTGAATAACCTTTTTTGCTTGCACTGTGTACTGGAATGCAATGCAAGAAGACAGCCTTCAACAAAATTATTGTTTTGTTTTTTTTTAAACAAACTTTCAAGCAAGTATTTAAACTACAAACTGAACATCCATCCATCCATCCATCCATCCATTTTCTGTACCGCTTCTCCTCACTAGGGTCGCGGCATGCTGGAGCCTATCCCGGCTATCTTCGGGCGAGAGGCGGAGTACAGCCTGAACTGGTCGCCAGCCAATCGCAAAGCACATAGAAACAAACAACCATTCGCACTCACGCTCACACCTACGGGCAATTTAGAGTCTTCAATCAACCTACCGCGCATGTTTTTGGGATGCGGGAGGAAACCGGAGGGCCCGGGGAGAACATGCAAACTCCACATTTCTGAAAAAAACAATGAGTAGGTTAAATGAAATGAGGCTCATTACTTTTTGACCGACCCTCTTCATAAAGTCAACTCGTCTGTTCAACTTACCGCTAATCACAAGGTCACCACGCTGCCCTATCATATAGATTCCGTCAAGCAATGCTTTGTAATGTCCTCACTCTGGATCTCATCCACAAAACCAAACCACACACACACTACAATGTGTATGCGTGTAAGCGCTGGGCCAAGCCTGTCACAACCGTAACGGAAGAAACTTTGACTCGAGTCAAATGAGTCCTGTTTAAACTGCTGGATGTGGTGTGTAGCGCCACCTGCAGGACAAACTACTGCACATTGGGGGTGTCGACCACCTGCTGGGCTCGTGTTAGCAATTAGCTCATTTTAGCAAGCAGCTATGTTGCAAGGACACCTGGACCACCACGTGACTTTAGAAATGGTTTCTGGATGACCTGGAAATAAAATTGGGAACTGGAGGACTAGGTAATGGATCATACTGAATACCCAACATATTGCAGTTTTTTTTTTTTTTTTTTTTTAAAGAAAATGTATTAAAAATAAAGAAAGAAAGAAAAGAAAAGAAAGAAATGGCTTCTGCATTAACTCTCAGGCCCCTTCACCTTGTTCATGGAAATTGCTGGCCACGTATAAGATTTATAAATATATTTACACTGCATAACATTTTTAACTAATATCATTTCATTTACATTTTTTAAAGTTTGTTTGCAGAATTTGCAGATTGTAAAACGACCTAAAAAAAAAAAAAAAGAAATTTTTAGACAGGTACATCTCAATCAAGTCGTCCATCCATCCATTTTGTGAGCCGCTTCTCCTCACGCGGGTCGCGGGCGTGCCGCAGCCTATCCCAGCTATCACCGGGCATGAGGCGGGGTACGCCCTGAAGCGGTCGCCAGCCAATCGCAGGGCACATACAAACAAACAAACAACCATTCGCACTCACATTCACACCTACGGGCAATTTAGAGTTTTCAATTAACCTGCATGCATGTTTTCGGGATGTGGGAGGAAAGCGGAGCGCCCGGAGAAAACCCACGCAGGCGCGGGGGAACATGCAAACTCCACACAGGCGGGGCCGGGGATTGAACCCGGGTCCTCGGAACTGTGAGGCAGACGCTCTAACCAGGTCGTCCACCGTGCCGCGTCAATCAATTCGAAGTTTTCTAAAGCAGGAATGCACAAAATGTTTTTGCCATCGATACCAATGACCGATAACGTGTTGCTTTTCCGAGCCGATACTGATCGTTGCGTTTGTTTTTTTTTAATGGTTTTCATGAGGAGTCTTCAACGATTTCCAGGGACCAGAGCAGGGCCCCCAGTAGGTAATAGTTTGATATGAAACTGGTTGCATTATAGAATGCCTTTATATTCATATAAAATATCATTAAAATGGTATTATCCTAATATCATACCACCATTTATTATCATATGTATGTAATATAAGAATAAAATAATGCCTTTTTATTGTCAAAACAATACAATATATAGTACAACAAGACTGCGATGAGATGTGATGCATTTTGTTATGGTGCAATCAATACTATTGTCATGTCTTGAAGTTAAAAGACATCCAGCTTTCATAAGGTTAATAGGTTAAGTTCATATTTGCTGATATAAATGTTGTTTTCATCGTGTAAACTGTTAAAAATAACGTTTAGGGTCAAATTGTCAGAGTGATCTTTAATCGATCTTTTAAGGATGGATTTATTTACCGAGGGAATCCACTGCCATACTGCTCGTGGCAGTCTATATTCCTCCAAATTCCAGCAACAACAGGAGTGAGGCGCTAAATGCGCTGCACAATCACATCAGCGAAAGTTGACGGCCCACCGAGATGGTTTCCTCATCCTAGCTGGGGATGAGGAAACAATGCTGACCCCAAGGCTGTGTTTCCAAAACTCTACTCAAACAATGACTTTCCAACACGGGCAAATAACACTCCGGACAATGTTTTTACCCCCGAGAGAGGCCTACAAGGCCCTTCCCTTCCCCTCCCCCACCTCAGCGCCTCAGACCATCTCACTGTTATGCTAATGCAAGTTTACACACCACTGGTTGAAGTCTCCCAACCAGTTAGGAAACGGGTACGAGTGGGGCCAGGAGGGTCCCTTGAGGCACTTCAAGACGGTTTCGCCGCCACAGATTGGACCATGTTCAAACAGGCTGCCACCTACAACTCCATCACCGACCTTCAGGAGTACACAGAGACTGTTACTGCCTACATCAGCAAGTGCATGGATGATGTCACCGTCACCAAGTCCATCACCGTCCGTGCTAATCAGAAGGCGTGGCTGTCGGGGGAGGTCTACAGACCACTGAAAGGTCCGCAACGCAACTTTTAGATCTGTCACGTGGCATCAGGGAGGCCAAGAGGGAGTACTCCAGGAAGCTCGCCCACCGCTTCAGTGACAGCAGTGACACCAGGAGTCTGAGGCGTGGTATTCAGACCCTTACTGACTATGAACCCTCACCACAGACCTGCGACACCTCCACCTCCCTGCTAAATAAGCTAAATGACTTTGAGGCACACAACAGCACCCCTGCACACTAGACTCCACCCCCTCCTGGTGACCAAGTGCTGACACTGACCCGGGACAGCGTGAGCAACACACGAAACACCTCGGGCCCAGATAACGTAGCAGGTCGTGTTCTGAGGGACTGTGCAGCTGAACTCACAGATGTCGTCAGGGACATTTTTAACACCTCCTCGAGTCAGGGTGTTGTCCCCACGTGCTTCAAAGCTACCACCATCATTCCCGTCCTGATGAAGCGCTTCGAACGGCTAGTCACGCACCACATCAAGTCCTCCCTCGCCCCTCCTTGGACCCAGTTTCCAGTATCGGTCAACCGATGACACCGTCTACATCGCCCTCCACTCTGCCCTCACACACCTGGACTCTAAGGACTCGTATGTCAGACTGCTGTTCATAGACTTCAGCTCAGCATTCAATACCATCATCCGTCAACAACTGATCTCCAAACTGGACCAGCTGGGGCTCAGCACTTCGAGGTGCAACTGGCTGCCGGACTTTCTGACAGGGAGACCACAGGCGGTACGGGTCGGCAGCAACACATCCAGCACCGTCGCTCTGAACACGTGGGCTCCTCAAGGTTGTGTGTTGAGCCCCCTCCTCTTCACCCTGCCGACCTAGGACTGCACACCGACATACAGCTGTAACCTCTTCATCAAGTTTGCAGACGACACAACTGTGGTGGGTCTCATCAGCAACGGGGACGAGACAGACCACAGGAGTGAGGTGAGGCGCCTGGCCGGGTGGTGCACGGACAACAATCTCTCCCTAAATGTGCGGTGGAGAGGGTGCGCAGCACCAAGTTCCTGGGAATGCATATCACCGAGGACCTCTCCTGGACCAGCAACATCTCATCACCAGCCAAGAAAGCTCACCGGCATCTCTACTTCCTGCGCAAGCTGAGAAGAGCCAGAGCCCCGACCTCCATCGTGCGCTCGTTCTACACAGGGACCATAGAGAGCATCCTGATCAACTGCATCACTGCGTGGTACAGAGCCTGCACCGCATCCTGCCGCATGACTCTCCATTGCATAGTGACGGCAGCTGAGAAGATTATCGGAACCTCTCTTCCCTCCCTGCAGGAATTTTACAGCAACCGCCGCCTCACCCGCAAAGGCCGCCGCATAGCGGGGGATGCCACCCATCCGTCGCACAGCCTCTTCCGTCTGCTGCCATCAGGGAGGAGACCGCGGCGTCTGCGGGCCAGGACGAGCCGACTCAAAGACAGTTTTACTCATCAGGCTGTCAGGAATCTGTACTCTCTGCCCGTTCTGAGCCCTCTACATCTTCTGTCCTCTGCCCACCTGAACTCTGACGCGCACGCACGCGCACACATATTTTCCGTACCGCTTATCATCCCACGGGTTGCGGGCATGCTGGAGCCTATCCCAGAGTCAGCTGGGATAGGCTCCATCATGACTCTGGGAGAGAGGCGGGGTACACTTTGAACTGGTCGCCGGCCAATCGCAGGGCACATGGAAACAAACAACATTCGCACTCGCATTCACACCTACAGCCAATTTAGAGTCTTCAATTAACCCACCGTGCATATTTTGGGGGATGTGGGAGGAAAGCGGAGTACCCGGAGAAAAGCCACACAGCCACGGGGACGACATACAAGGCCGCATTTGAACCCACAACCTCAGAAATGTGAGGCAGAGGTGCTAACCTGTCACCCACCGTGCCGCGCTAATAGTACATACTTGTTAAATTCAAAGGTGACTGCTGTCAATGGTCAGCAGGGGGTACATCCAGTAAGCCACTAAACACCTGTTAAGAGTATGGCATGAAATTGATCCCTTGTCCAAAAATGGATCAATGAAAACATTACAAAACAAGAAAATAACGAGGTAGAGAAAAAGAAAAAAAAGTAGTTTTCATGGCGCTTCAATTGGCCGCAAGTTGCAGCAACGCAGCCAAAAGGAACAATTTGATGTCAACTCTATATTATTGATCAATCTAAAAAGCTGACAAAATCAGACCAAAATCTGATGCGCATGTGAGAAAATGTGTGCGCCTATTACCTGCGTGTGTGTTAGATGTTGGCGGAAGTTCATGTTGTTCTTCTGCTTCATTTGTTGCTGTTGCTGCTGCTGTTGTCTGAGCAGGCTGAGGAGGGCGGCCTTGTTCTGGTTCTGGCCGTTGGGGGGCCTGGGTGGACCGGGCCCGGCCTCAAAGTGGGACAGGGGTTTGGTGTTGTTGTAGTTCAACACGGCCGCCTGAGCCCCCGGCGCGGGCGGGTGGTTGAGAGGGGGTCCCTGGGCCGGGTGGCCCAGCACGCTGGGGTGTCCGGCGCCCCCGGGCGCGAAGCTGTTGGCCCCCGCCTTGGGCGAGCCCTTGGGGGGCTGGACGGACATCAGTCGCTGCTTCTGCGCGTTGGAATTGAAGTCCTGTGGGTACAAGGAGGGGCCGGCGGCCTTGTCCATGCCGAACGCCGGCCCGAGCGGGCTCTGCGGGGGGCCGGCCAACTGCGTCCAGGGCGGTGGGTGCGCGTGGGGGGGGCCCTGGCCGTGGAACTTGGCCCCGGCGGGCGGCGGCTGTTTGTGCTGCAGCTGGGTGTGGAGGTGCTGGGCCCGCTGCTGCTGGGCGGCCAGCTGCTGAAGCTGCTGGGCGGGGGAGAGGTCTTTTGCCAGTAGGTGGTTAGGGGGGGGCGGCGGAGGCGGGTGCTGCCTGGGCAGGGGCGCGGCCGGGGAGGAGGCGGCCACCGGAGAGCCCGTAGGGCGAGACGGCCCGGAAGACGCCGAGCGGACATGAGGGGAACCCGTGCGAGAGTCCTGCTCGAAGGGGGACGGGGAGAACTCTGCTTTCACGCTTCCCAAATCCAGAGGTAGGAGACTCTGGGAGGACTGGGCGCCCCCGCCCGTGGCCCCGCCGCCTCCCGGATTGGGCGTCATCTCCAGAGGGTCTTTGCGGTCCTCGAAGCCGTCGTTGAGGATGTCCTGGATGTCCTCGTAGGCCACGGTGCGGTTGAGCTCCTCCATGAGCTCCGTCCACTCCTGCTCGTTGAAGTTGAGGTCCGGGAACAGGTTGTTGTTGTTGTTGTTTCCTCCCCCCGAAGGAGGCATGATGGGCAGGATGTCGTCGGGCTCCTGCTTCATCTCCTTGCGTCGGAAGTCGGCCGCCGCCTCCTTGGCGCCGTCCGCCGCCGCCAACTCGCCGCGGGTGCCGTTGGAGGCCAGCGCATCGCCCAGGCCCAGTTTGGAGTCCACGGGGGAGCCGTTGGCGCCGGCGGCGTCCACGCAGGCTTTCTTGCTGGCTGGGAAGCCGTCCGAGAAGCCGTTGACCTGCTCCCGGTCTAGAGGGGAACCGGCGCTCTCCAGCTTCCTCTTCACTGTCTCCTGCAACTGGACCGCAAACATGGGCCATTAAACTCACATTGATGGCTTGACTAGCGCGTATTGGTAGCGGCCTTATTTCAACACTGCAAAAACTCAAAATCTTCCCAAGAGTATTCGTCTTATTTGGAGCCAAAACTCATCTGATTACACTTCAAAATATGACTCGGCACATAAAAACTTGCTTTTGGACGCTTTCACTTGTTTCAAGCTCATTTTTACTTGAAATAAAAAGGAAAAACATGGCAGCCCCATAATAATACAAATAATAATTGCAGGGCTCAAATTAAGCGGTCTAATGGCAGTTTGTGGGTCAAAATGTGCATGTTGTGCATCAAAAAACATTGAAAAGCAAAACCGTGCATCAGTTTTACCACAGAGACGGTCAAGAGGAATAAGAGTAAAATGGATCATCACCATCATCGTGTTCCCAAACAGAGGAAGGTTTTGGTGAATGAAATATTTGTTTTCTCTCAAGATTTCTTCATTTTAGCTTGAACAAATTGAACACTTCCAAAACTTGTAGTCGTACTAAGAACATTTGCCTTATTCCTAGTCAGCTCATAAATGCACAGCCATGAATGTAATGCATTAGTGTGTCACAAAATGCTAAAATGCTAGCTGTTTAAGTGAATAGGCACAAAGGCTGCGAACCCTTTACAGGGCACTCGTTGAAATACTTCGAAATTAAAAAATTCACACCAAGAGTGTTGTTGGGGGTTAAAGCAAACATTTATTTCTGCTTAAATTTAAAATCCGAAAATAAAAATTCGGGACCATTCAGGAAAATCAACCTGAACCAAGTTAGGAAATTCGGTTCCTTGCAAAATCAAACAAGTATATCTCGACAGAATACAAGAAAACACCTTTTAGGTAGAAAGACCATTGCAATACAAGTGCTTGTACAGTACAACATATGCAGTATCGCATTGAACACCACGAGGCCATTTTTTCATGGTACCTAATGAAGCAGTCGCACACACTTTTGATCTCATAATGCTGACTTGGCTGCTGCGGTACTTGCAGGTCTGGCTCTTGGCGTGGACAGGAGCATGGAAGAGGGTCCGATCAAAATGCACAGTCTCGTTTGGTGTGCGACTGCGGTGTCCCCGGACAGGCTGAGGGACGACCGAACCGGTGGTCAGGCATTCAAGTGACGAAGATGAACTTCTTCGGGAGCAAGATGTGGCAGGCATCTGATCGCCGGCGCTCTTGAACACCTGGATTTGGAAATCCTTCAGCGGCTGGCCTTTCGACCCAAGGGCTTTACAGTCCCGCTTGTACGCTACCCGGGTGTTTGTGAGGAAGAGATCAATTGCATACGCGAACAGACGCAGGTTCCACCTTTTGGACTTGATGGGGGTGCAGTCGAGGTGTACCAGCATGTCACACTCATCGATGACCCCCATGTTGGCATTAGAACTCCTGATGACCGCCGGACAGGTAGGTCGCAAGCTCGTTCTTCTCGGTCTCACTGCTGTACCCGATGACTGAGGACTTCGGCCCCACCCCCATGTCTGTTGACCGCTTTGTTGTCCTTCCGCCTGACGACCAGTCTGCCGTCATCTCTTGTGACATCGTCACAAGTACCGCAAGGGAACGAGGGACAGCCTTTTTCTCCATCTCCTTGATGGACTTGAGTAGAAGATTTGGGATTTTTTTCCCCGTCCCCGGCCGTGGCCGTGTCCCCGCGGTTCTGGTCTTTGAGGTTCCGCACAAGTTCAGGGCCGGTGAAAAAGTTAACAGCAAAGACGGCCCGACATGCTACTGGGCAGGACAGCGACAATCTGGCGGGTGGCACCCAATTCTTTTTGTTTAGGCTGTTTGCTTCGTTGACAGGCGGTTGGCCCGGTTGCTGATTTCCTGGTACGGCTTCGCCGCCGGGCTTGTGGCGCTAGCTGCACATCGTCCTCGCTGTGACTGTCCTGGAGCGCCTTCACCGCAGCCTTGATGCATTTCTTCTGAGCAGAGGGGCCAATGTCACTCGGGACCGGAATGTCCTGGTTGTGGGTGGGTGGGACGTAGTCAGGATCTGCCACATCTTCGTCATCACCGACGGCAGGGTGGGCTGGCAGGACAGCAGTCGCACTCCTCCTGCCGTAAAACATTTGTGCTGAAATTGCCTATGGGTTACACACAATATAACAATCGTTAAAATGTCACCAACTGCAGAAAATGACCCATACTCACTCAAATGTTTTGAGAAATTCTTGTTCATTGCATCGGGCAGATGTCCAAAAACGGACAAATGGATTAGCTCTTGTTTTTCAGCGAACCGGGCAAATGATCAAATAGGGCGCCCACATTTTTCATGCCAAAATGTCACTCGTTTGACTAAGTCCTCCGCAAACAACACATATGTCATCGCTTAGCACAACTACTCAACTATAAAATATGCGAGTTTCATCAACTTACCATGGTTCGTTTCCTTGTTTTGTCCAAAAATGTGCAGAGAGTCAAGCAGCATGAGTCATTTTTTGGCTTTTCAGAAAAAGGAAGAAGTTGAATTCACACCAGGTCTCTTCTGATTGGTCAAATTTCACACAGGCGCGATCTGTGACGAAGATTGGCCGAGGGAGGACCGCAGCGTTCGAGACCTTCCTGCGGTACAGCGGGGTGGCCGTTTGTAGTGTGCGTGGAAACGACCGAACATAGTCACTTGCCCGATATAGGGTTAATGCTCTTCAATCAATAATAAGAATAATGCCTCACCTTTTATGCACAGTGTGAATTCAAGAAATAAAAACTGTTGATAATATTAAAAAGGAAACCAATTAGTAGTAGTTTATTAAGTGAAAGGTCTTATTTTCTTTTTTTGTCTTCAAAATTGCTCTTTTCACTAAGCAAAAATATAGTTTGTCCAAATAATCGATTGTTTGATCAAATTCACAGTAGGATACTCCAGTACTAAAATATTGTTAGCTGCAGCCCTACAGTCAACTCCCCCGTGATATTGTCATATTTTGATTGTTTCATAAAAGCCTTCCTTCGGGTCCCAGTGCAATTAAGCTTCAAAACATTGTTCCTCAAAATTAGAACGTTGCTCCTCAGATGAAAAAAAGATGAGCAAAACTGCTCCTTCAAGAAAAAAATGATTAGCATAATATTTCTTTTGGCTTTTCAGTCACAAATTTACATTTCGGTGAATCACTAATAGTAACATAATTACAGCAGTAGTAGTAGTAACATAGAATTAAGTCATTTGTGCATTGTGATTTAATGCTGCTATTGTAATTATTGCTCCTTCTGGTGTACCGGCCTTGGCCACCGGGGGCAGTATAATAAATACATTCATGCAGGCACAAACGAAGAATAGTCCCTCCAAGTGACTCGATAAATTGCTGGCATAATCATTTTTCAAAGAGGATAAAGTACTGTCACATGATCTGTCCACATGTGTCGCTCCACCATTTGCGTGCAAATATCCATTACTTAAAGGGTTCCGATGCGGACCGTTAGCTCGTCAATGGCATTTTCCATGATATATTAGCATCAAGCCAGGAACATTGTTTGGTTGTTCCAAAGTACACAATGTGCAATTCTCTTTTATGTTTAGCTTTCCAGTAAACTTCGTATCTCAAGTTTGAGATAGACTAGGCTGTAAACCTTGGACATGATTCATTCATCACGGTTAGAATAACCGTAACATCTAAGCTAATTCTCCTTAGCACGTCTATGGCACTTCGCATGATATGAAAGCATGAAGCTAGCAGACTTTTGTGAGATGGAATATTAATATGGAACATTTATGTGTTGAAATATTTCATTCTGTCACTTTAACAGTCACAAATAGCTTGGGGGGTAACCAATAGCTTGAAACAAGCACGCTTTGCCTCTTCTTTGGAGAACAGGTGCCAAAAGTTCAAGTTCCAGAGTGTAGGAGCAGTACAACTACATCAAAAATGCAGAAATGTTTTTCTATGATCTCTATCGCATGTCTTAACCTATTGTCAGTGGGTGATAAGGGAGTCGCTGTAAGTGAGGTTGTCATTATTACTGTCGGTCTATTTCTTGTAGTTTAGGTTTTGCGTTTCATCTAATGTCCAGTTGCGGCTGTTGTTAAAGTGCTCTATAAATCAAGCGGAGTCGAGTTATGCGGTGTCTTGAAGTTGTTTCTGCAACCTGCAGAGGGCACCTATCCTACACGTCCAATGTCCAAGGAGTGACGAAGAATTGGTGATTTTTTTGGAATGAGAACCGACAGAGTGACAGTAATGCTCGGTTTGGAAGTATCCAAGAACGCAAAATGAAATCTCAAAAGAGCAAAAGGGAACAGCTGACTCGGCACGGAGTCATGTCGTAATCATGCCTTTGTTAATAAGAGCAAATTGTCGTGTTCCCTTTATTACAACTTAATCAGCGGATTTCACACACGTGGAAAGGTGTGAAGTGAAAGAATTTAAACGCGAACAAGCATGCGAACGCAAGCGAGCGGCTTGTCAAAACACAAAATGAGTCAGACGAGGACACGGGCCGGCGCCACGTGAAAACTGCTGCGTCAAAGCATTCCGTTCGAGGAGACGAGGCAAAAGGATTTCGGGGTGGCCCCGTTCCGTCCCGTCCCCCGACGGAATAGATCCGCCCCTGCACTGACTGAGCAGATCTCCACATTCAAAAGCAAAACAAGAACAATCTTTACCGTGGTGGAGATACACAGAGCGGTGTTTACTTGAGGATCGCCAAGTCATCGCCTGCCAGCTGTTTTCAAAGCGCAGTTCCCCCGTGTCGCCAGTCGGCTTTTGGACTCATCTTTCAATATTGTCTTCTGCCGCGATATAAACACCAAAAGAAAGAAAGAGTCTTTGGGCAGAAAAAAAGTTGGTTTCCAGCTTTTTGTATGATTTAGCAATCGGCAGTACAACATGAGTTTCTGACCCAAAAGCAGAGAAAAGACGCTTTTGGGAAAAAGAAAGGTCAAGCAGGCGCCGATATTTGTTTCTTTCCCGACACCTCGAACTTCGAAACAACATAAACGAGACTGAGAAATGGCAAAATATGAATTTCTTTACGAATATGCAACTCAGAGAGGTGCCTAAACTTGCCCGCTGACCTCATAAGCGACCCCTCTCCATTTATCTCATTGTATTGGCTAACTGGTTGTTCACTTATTGTAAATCATTTTAAAAACACGGACTATACATTTAACATTTTATTTGGTGAAATAATTGGCTCATGAATTACAATTAACTATAAATAATAGGGTTAGGGTTATCCAAATTACACGTGCATCCATTGTAATTGATTTTTTTGATCTCCAAATTAACGGGCCTATCTGTCCACTCGAAAAATAACAAAGGTTTGCCGGGGTTGGACGAGACGTGACGAACGTCCGACAGCAACCGTCAACGCCACGTCGACGTCAAGTCATGTGACAAGTCACTGAGTAACAACGATTGCTTTAATAATCGATTCATGTGTTGATTCATTTTTCAATTAATCGGATGAAAAACATTTGTTAACTTCCATCCCTTTATTTGGAAACAGGACATTATTTCAAATTGACAATGCAGAAAATCCATGAACATAAATTGATTGCGTTTCAGATCTTGGTTTGTTCCGTAATATCATCAGAATATCAGCAACATTGTTTTCCAAAGTCAAAGCAGATGTTTGCCAATGTCGGATTTTGAAGAAACAAAGATAAGCAGCCCGCTCCCACGCAGGACCACAGAAATCAGAGAATATTTACTGTCGAGATCAATCTGTCTATCTATCCGGATCAATCGATCCACCAGACTCTACATATCTGGATCTGTCGATCAAGCTATCGATCTGGGTCCATCTATCTATTTGGCTCTGTCGATACTTCTCGGTCGATTCGCCTATCTGGATGTATCGATCCATCCGGATCTAGTCTGTGCGCCGAATGCTAGTTTGTCATTGTGTGAGTAAATCTACAAGCAGACGAAAATCTAGCGCTGCGAGTGATGGAGGTATTTTTACGTTAGATTGTTTGTATTATTTTTGAAGATTAACAAAGACGAACGACAGAGGTCATCCTTGGTGGTAAAAGCATGTGGACATCACAGCTGACGGGAAATAAATATAAACATTCATCAGCAAAGAAAGGACGACTCTGCTCGTGTGCGCTCTTCATTTTGGCTCCATGTTTGGCACAAAAATGTCAAATATTCATGACTGCACTTGAATGGAATGCTAAGCTTGAACTGGTCACATTTTATTTTGTCTACATTTATATCTATTGTTATATCTCTCGAGCCGTGTATCTCTGTTGACATCTCCATAGCTACGAGCGTCCAACAGCTAATGGATGGATGACGCGTGACATGATCAAACAGTGGGTGCCTGCTACATACACACATTAGAGGGGCAGCAAATAATCGATTCCAACTACTATTCGGATAACAGATTCATCGTTTAGGGACCTTGTTTAACTTCAAATTGTCCAAATCCTCTGAATTTCAGCTGCCCAAAACAAAATATGCTCTCATTTCGGTTTTCACACGGTGGACGACCGGTGAGCACATCAGCCTCACAGTTCTGAGGACCGGGGTTCAAATCCCGGGACCCGCCTGTGCGGAGTTGGCACGTTCTCCCCGTGCCTGCGTGGCTTTTCTCCGGGCGCTCCGCTTTCCTCCCACATCCCAAAAACATGCGTGCTAGGTGAATTGAAGACTCTAAATTGCCCGTAGGTGTGAATGTGAGTGCCAATGTTTGTTTGTTTCTATGTGACTTGCGATTGGCTGGCGACCGGTTCAGGGCGTACCCCGCCTCTCGCCCGATGATAGCTGGGATGGGCTCCGGCACGCCCGCGACACTTGAGAGGATAAAGCGGTACAGAAAATGGATGGATGGATGGATTTCTGTTTTTTTCCATGAAAGCAGACCGATTATCTTCGTCCTAAAAAAAATATTTGGAAAACAACGATCAACATTTTTGCCGGCGCAAACCAGTAACTGAATCCTCATCAATTTATGCGTTTGCATCAATTGGAAATTAATAAAGGAACGGAAATTTAAAAATGCTTCACCGAAAAAAATGTATCGCCAAATGCATCCATCCATCCATTTTCTGTCGCGCTTCTCCTCACGCGGGTCGCGGGCGTGCCGGAGCCCATCCCAGCTGTCATCGGGCAGGAGGCGGGGTACGCCCTGAACCGGTTGCCAGCCAATCGCAGGGCACATGCAAACAAACAACCATTCGCACTCACATTCACACCGACGGGCAATTTAGAGTCTTCAATTCACCTAGTACTTTTTGAGTAGAAGACAAAGATTGGGAGGCTCGTCTCGGCTCGTCTCGTCAATTTTAAGGGAGAAAAACGCAAACGCGTTGGAAAGCGGACAGATTTAGGCACCTCAGACTTGAACAGAGTATGAACATGTACGGTATAGCGCTGCGACAACGAATCGATAAAATCGATAATGAAAAGTGAATTTGATTATTGATTTGTTGGGCCGCGCAATTATTACGTCAGTCTGCACTGCTGTTATGTGTGCCTTGTATTGGAAAGAGTTTGCTGTTCCCGCTGCGCACGCCGCGGCCTCTTAGGGGCAGTGCGGCGCATGCACGCAGATAAAACAACTTCATCAGAAGACCTCAGACCAGAAGAAGGATCGCGTGGCGCAGAGGGTAAGAGTACGCCCTGCAACCGCAGAGGCCCGTTCATATGCATCCCCGGCCTCGCTCGAGTGCATGTCGTCGTCGGGACCCTTAACCCGCATACGAATGGCAGCCTCGCTTCCGTCACACTACCCCATGGCACCTGTGGCTACACAAGTAGCTTACCACCACCGGGTGTGACTGAGGACTGAATGAATAATGTTGAACATTGTAAAGCGTCTTGTGAGTACCAAGAAAAGCGCTATAAGCGTAATGCATTGTCACTATTATTATAAAGAAAGTCGCGCTTAAACTGCATAAAAAATAACTCATTTTTCACAGAATAGGAAGAATATTGTTATCCATCCATTTTCTACCGCTTATCCGGGACGCCCAGACATCCCTCTCCCCAGCCAGTTCATCCAGCTCTTCCGGGGGGATCCCGAGGCGTTCCCGGGCCAGCCGAAGTACGTAGTCTCTCCGGCCTGTCCTGGGTCGTCCCCGGGGTCTCCTCCCGAAACTCCTTTCCGCCAGACGTTCCCAGCAGACTCTCACAATACATTTGGGGCCGCCACGTCGGACCGGCATCTTCCCCACCATCGGAGCCAACTCGCCACCAGGTGGTGATCAGTTGACAGCTCCGCCCCTCTCTTCACCCGAGTGTCCAAGACATGCGGCCGCAAGTCCGATGACACGACCGCAAAGTCGATCATCGAACTGCGACCTCGGGTGTCCTGGTGCCGAGTGCACGTGTGGACACACTTATGCTTGAACACGGTGTTCGATATGGACGTTATCCGTGACGAGCACAGAAGCCCAATAACAGAACACCGCTCGGGTTCTGATCGGGGGGGCCGTTCCTCCCAATCACGCCCTTCCGGGTCTCACTGTCATTGCCCACGTGAGCATTGAAGTCCCCCAGCAGAACGACGGCGTCCCCTGCGGGAGTCCCTTCTCCAGCACCCCCTCCAAGGACTCCAAAAAGGGTGGGTACTCTCAACTGCTGTTTGGTGCATAGGCACAAACAACAGTCAGGACCCGTCCCGCCACCCGAAGGCGGAGGGAGGCTACCCTCTCGTCCACCGGGGTGAACCCCAACGTACGGGCGCCGAGCCGGGGGGGGGGGGCAATAAGTATACCCGCACCTGCTCTGCGCCTCTCGCCGTGGACAACTCCAGAGTAGAAGAGAGTCCAACCCCTCTCGAGAGGACTGGTACCAGAGCCCGAGCTGTGCGCGGAGGCGAGTCCGACTAGATCTAGTCGGAACTTCTTGACCTCACACAGCAGCTCTGGCTCCTTCCCTCCCAGAGAGGTGACATTCCACGTCCCTAGAGCCGGCTTCTGTAGCCGGGGATCGGATCGCCGAGGTCCCCGCCTTCGGCCGCCGCCCAGCTCGCGCTGCGCCCGACCCCTACGGCCCCTCCCACTGGTGGTGAGGCCAAGGGAAGGGGGACCCACGTTACCCTTTCGGGCTATGCCACGGGTGCAGGCCCGGCCACCACGCGCTCGCCTTCGAGCCCCCACCACCGGGCCTGGAGGTGGGGGCTCGCCGCCACAAGGTGACGGCTCGAGGAGGGGAGAATATTGGTATAGTACAGTATTTGTATGTGTACATTGCGGCAGTGTTTGGGTGTGAATATTCGTTATTTGGAGGGATATAAGTATCACTACTTTGATGCTAGCTCTGTTAGCTTGTCAACAGGATTTTGCATTGAGCTGTTAGCATCAAGTAGGTGATGCGTTTAAAACAAAATATGTTGTATTCAAATATACAACGCTTGTCATTCTTTTTGTCGTGGGTTTAGTTTTACAGTCAACTTCAACTGGAGTATCAATAAAAAGTAATCGACTCTTTTTGGGCTGCGTAACATCACACGATGAAAAATGACTAACAATATCAAAGAAAAAGATGAGTGTCTGCTAAAGGCTGTAGGTGCTACAGTATAACGCCGCATGGAACTACAGTAAATGACTTGTACTTGTAGTACACCTGCTATTGAGCAGGCAGACTTGTGGGTGTAGACTGTCAGTCATCCAGGTCAAGTTCATCCGCCAAAGTTGGATCAAGGAAACTAGACTGTTCTTGTTTGTTGAAGACGTTTCACCTTGAATCCAAAAAGCTTCTTCAGTTCTACATTTCCGCTGCGGAGTCGGAGAGCGGTGTTTTTGGTGAAACCGAGCCTTGCTCTACTGCTGATTACAAACCAACGGAAAAAGCGAGAAACAAACTTTTTCAGTCTACAATTTGTTGTGGTAGCTTCGATGTTCATGTTGTCGTACAACACAATAAATATTGAAAGATCACTCAAAACGCTCAAAACTCTGCTTTAAAAACAGCTGGCAGGTGAAGTACAGTAATTACACTTTATAAAACCAGTTTATTTATTTCTGCAGTGGATCCCCACTATTGATCGGGGCGGGGCCGGACCTCGAACAGCGAAAATCCATGGAGAATTGACGGCCGATATAATTGCATTGCTTTTAGGTAACCCCCCCCCAAAATTCTTGAACAAGCGGGGACAAACTGCTAATGAGCCATTTCGGGGTTGGTTCCTCCCGCAATAAAAAGAAAAGCGGAACAAAATTTGAACAAAAATGCGCGAATAGGTGACTGCGGGTGAGTGTGCAAGGGTCCACTGTATTCTCTTTCACTGTTTTATGATACATTTCTTATACATCACAGTGCTATTTGGATTTCTTAAAATCGCATAACAAAAACAGTGGCGTTTTTTGAGGAGGCTGAAACAGATTAATTGCATTTCAATTCATTTCAAAGGGCAAAAATGTATTTAATATAGAGTGTAGTACCGCACACGTTCGGTTCGGCACCCACCGATTCACCGACCCCCCCCATTCTTTTCCTGTTATTCTTCTTGGGTTTTTTTCTCCTTTTTTGTGGGGGAAGCAAACCCAAAACACTCACTGGCGGTTTATCCCCACTTATTCAACAATTTCTGGGATTTCAAAAAATGTTTTTTATCTAATGCAATTATAATGGACATCAATTATCCGCTATTGGCGGTCGGGCGCAATCGTGGTAGCACTAATATCGTAATACACACTGGTTGCAGTACTGATAGTGCTAGTAAAGCACAAGCGATGCTCAGTATTTGTGGTCATCGTAGAAGTAGCTGTACTAGTAGGAGTAGTAGCAGTAGTCAGTGTATTAGGAGTACTCATAGTAGTAGTCATAGCAGTAGTAGTAATCGTACCAGTAGTAACCAGAGTAATATGAGTACTAGTCGTAGCAATAATTGTAGTCGCAGTAGTAGTCACAGTAGTGACATTTGTAGTAGTAGTAACAATCGTAGTACTATTATTAGTAGTGATGAGTAGTAGTAATAATTGTAGAAGTAGTCACAGTAGTAGTCGTAGTAGTGACATGAGTAGATGTAGTAATAATCGCAGTAGTAATATTAGTAGTAGTCTTAGTAGTGATACGAGTTGTAGTAGTAATAATCGTAGTATTAGTAGGAGAGTGATATGAGTAGTCGTAGAAATAATCATAGAAGTAGTTGCAATAGTAGTTCTTGTCTTGACAAGAGTAGAACAAGTAATAATCGTAGTAGTAGTAGTAATAATTGTAGAAGTAGCAGCATGAATAGAAGTAGTAATAATCTTAGTCGTAGTAGTAATCGTAGTGACATGAGTAGCGGAGATAATTGCAGTAATGACATGAGCAGTAGCAGTAATATTGGTAGTCGTCGTCGTCGTCGTCATAGTATCGGTAGCGTTGAAGTTTGACTCACGGCAATGAGCGTGCTGTTGCGGCTCTGTTCGGCGGCTCCTCCTCCGCCGCCGCCGTCTCCGAGCTCCGCGCTCGCTCCGCCGCCGCTCCCGGGCGCCCTCTGGCCGCCCTGCTCCGCGGCGGCGGCGGCCGGGGGCTGCCTGTGCTTGTTGGTCCTCTTGGCCTTGGCCTGCAGGCAGCGCTGGTGCAGGGCGAAGGTCTGCTGCCTCTCCAGCTCCAGGCTCTCCAGCGCGGCGGCCTCGTAGCGGCTCTCGCAGCTGTTGTGATGCTGCCGGAAGAGCTCGATCCTCCGCCGCAGCCGCTCCATCACCGCGCTGTGTCGCGGTGTAACAAAATCCGCCATCATCAATTTAAAAAAATATATATATATATAAAAAAAAAAAAAAAAAAAAAAAAGAAAAAAAAAAAGGTTGCGGGATCAGGTTTGGTCCATAAAACGCTGACTGTGCTTCTCTTGCTCTCTCCTTTTTGTGTTTTTGTTTGGCGTGTACACCACCACCACCACCACCACCTTCCTCCCTCCCTCCCTCCCTCCCTGCCTCGACCCTTACAAAGCCTGCCGGGCTGCTGGCTCCATTGGAGGCGACCTTTGTCTTGCTAATAGCCTTTAGTCACCGCTGGCTGGCCAGGCGGCAGGCCGGGGAGGAGATCGAGAGGCGACGAAGACGAGCAGCGAGAATCCGCAGAGAAAGTTGGGCACCAAGCTAAACTAGCGCATTAGCCCCGTTTGTGTGTGTTTTGTTTACATGCTTCCTCCAACAAGCACATTCCTCCACTCGCTAAACTTCCAAAAACTGACGGGAAAAATAGAAAAACAGTCATTCAAGCGGTTGAGTTCGGCCGAGAGAGCTCACGGAGCAAACGACATGTTTTGGGGGGACGATTGAGTGAAACTTATCAACTTGGTTGCAAGTGAACTTGCTCGATGCTGCTGGCTGCTAAAAGCTAAACGCGATCTCAGCCCACTCGGCGACTCTTCGGAGCGGACTTTCTTGTTGCCCAACTTCGGCCGCCTTTCCAGCGAAACGAGCGCACGAAAATTGTATCTTATTTTCTTTCGGCCACTACGACGAGAACATTGTCCGTGTGTGTAAAAAGGACTTACTGTGGACGTGTAGCTGTGCGCTCTCTCTACGGCATCTGTTGAGGCAACAGCTGATCCTCCTCCGCCTGCCTGCCTGCCTGCCTGCTTGCCTGCCTGCCCGCCTGCCCGCCTGCCTCCTCCTCCGCCACCCGCCCGCCTGCCTGCCTCCCTCCCTCCGTGTAGCCGTTAGCCGCGGCTAGCTTCTCGGCTAGCTCTGTTCGAGGGGCTGCCTGACTAGTTAGTTAGCTCCTAAACGCAGCATGCTCGGGCCAGGCTCGTTGTCAATCGTCGCCTGGGGTCGACGGCTCTCCTCCCGGGAGGACTGTTTGTACGCTGGCGCTCCTCTCTATTGTTTTCCAGCGGACGGGCAGGTTGACGCCGCCATTTTGGTAACTTTCTCTCTTTTCTTTTTTTTTTTTTTTTTTTTTAAATCCTGCTGGAGAGGAATGCCAACGCCCTGCCCCCGCACTGGTGATGGACAGCGCAAGAGGCCAATAGACGGCCGCCGATGGGTTGTACGCTGTACGCATGCGCTCCAGCATGGGGACGAAAATTTATTTTTATTTTTTTTTTTTATTTTTAAATGGGGCACATTTTCCATTTCATTTTCTAACGCTCCATTCTTTGACCATACAAATACAGCACTGCATTCTGTTTTGGAAGGTTTGACAGTATTTCATACTTTCCAACGTTCACAAAAGACATTTAGATTTTTTTTTAAAAATATACTTTTAGCAAACTTTATTTTTTCGACACTGACTTTTTAAACACAGAATTTTTACAGATCAGGGTTTTTTGTTGTTGTTGCTTTGTTGCTTTTTTTCCACCGAAACTTTCAAGATGCTTGATTGACTTATTTGTAACTTGATTTTTGTTTTTCATTACAAAATGTTCGTTTTTTTTCCCCTACAGAAGTTTGAGATTTTCTGAACTTTTAAGTTTTTTTTTTTTTTTTTACACTGGATTATTATTTGTTCTAACTTTCTATACATAATTTTTACAGATCAATTTCTTCTATGTTGCTTTTTTAACACTGACAGTTAAAATGTAAATTTATTTTCAATGAATTATTTGGAGCTAGTTTTTTTTCCCCCAAAACAGAAATTGAGATTTTTTTTTTTTTTTGCACTGAAATTATGATTTGAAAATGTTTTGGGGTGGATTAAATTATTATTTTTTAATACACAGAATTTTTACAAATTGCTTGTCTACACAGAATTTTTCAAAGATTCATTTTACATCATCTTTGCCTATTTGGATCTGTTTAACAGAAATTTTTTTAGATGTTTTTTTAAAAAAAAATATTTTGGGGAGATTTCTGTTTTTCTCCACTGGTTTTTTTGACGACAACTTTTTCAACACAGAAATACTTATACTTAATTTTTCACTTAATTTTGGGTGATCTCGATTTTTTTTTTTTTTACATTTTCTTGAAATGTTTAAGATTTGAGTAAGCATGATTTTTCTGATTTTTTTTATAACATCGTTTTCAAATTTATTTTATTAGACTGGATTTTAGATTTTTTTTCTCCAGATATACAGTTGTGTTGGGAATCCTTCACTCCGACTTATGTTTGCACTGATAGAGCGGTTTGCCTTCAAAACATCATCATGAAAAAAACAATTTAAAAAAAGCAGCTGTTAATGTTCCATTTGGCCTTTTTATTCATCAAAACACATCAGCGTCTCACAGTATTTCTAGTCAAAGTTGGACCATTTTTCCGGCGGCGTCTCACTCGCCACACCATGTGTGCAGCAGGAACAGGCAGAGCCAGCACTTTAGTTTCAACACAAAAAGCTAAAACTGAAAAATCCAAAATAATAATAATTAAAAAAACAGCAACCAAGAGGCAGTTAGCAAGTGGATCTGATGTACAGTGTTAGCAGGCAGTATCACCATGACAATGCCGACGCCAGAAGACTTGCAGAACTATCTAGGTTCCATATATGAAAATGTGTACGTAGTGAGGAATGAGTGAATGATTCCGAATGCAGTTGGACTCATTCCACTCATTTCATTCCCTACCTACTCCCCAATCACAACAAAGTAATTTTTATATAGTGAACCAAGATAGTTCCTAAAGAGTCCACCAGAAATCCCTTCGTAGTGATTCGGGAGTCAGGAATGATCAACGATTCCGAACGCCGTCGCTCATCGCTACTCCTGAATCACTACAAAAGGGATTTTTATGTTGTGGACCGAGATAGTTCCCTAAAAATGTCTACAATATAAAAATGTCTTTGCAGTGAACAAGGAGTAGGGAATGAGTAAAAGCGTTAACACAAAATCAAAGGAAGAAGCAGACTCAAGCACCACTGCTAAGGCTAAGCTAATTTGCTGACAAAACAAAGACGTGGACAGAGAGACGCGTCCAAACAGGATGTGCGACTCACTCACTTCCTGTTCAGTGCAGAGCTACGTCGAAAGATTCGATCAAATAGGGGAGGAAAAAAAAAAAAAAATCATCATAGCAGACACAGCCTTTTCCATCAAGCTTCAGATTTGTTTTGAGAAAGACTTGTTTGGCTAAAGATGAAGAGAGCGGCGTCGGGACACGTCCAGACGGTGACGTCATGTGACGAGGAGTGATGTCATCAACGTGAGCAGCATGGCTTCTATCAAAAAGACACTTCATCCCAATTATGCTGAAATTATCCAATTTCACTTCATTGGTTTGAAAATGGTTATGTATTTTTTGTTCACCCATCTATGCCAGTGACGTATAGTGACAGGCAGAACAATTACACGCTCTTCCACTAGATGGCAGAAGGTACAATTACGCAGTGGATTTTTTTGTTTGTGGAGATTTTTCTCATGTCCAATATGTGCTCAAGAGCGGATGGAAACAGCTCTTAAGGGTCCACTTAATCAGTTAGGAAACTGTTTACCCACATTATCTGGTCTGCTGCCAGCTGTTAGCGCATCATTAACAGGCTAATTAACGGCTGCTAATTGCTAAACCATTCGATTAGGTGTCACCAAAGGCTTGTTGGGATTTATCATTTAAATGCAAATCAGGCTCATTAGCAACTCTGTGACATCATCCCCGTGATGTCTGATTGGCCCAAAGGCTGCAAGCGGGCCGTCCGACGGGTGTGAGTCTGCTCTGGCTTTGTGTTAAGGAATGATGCAGGAAGTTGCAAGTGGACTTGGATAATCTCTTCAAAACAAAACCTTACGTCTACGTCGGTCCTGTTGGCGCTGGAACTCATCTGCGCTGTTTGCTTTCGTTCTTTTTCTGCCCGCTTCCACGTGGGAGGAGAGGGGGGTATTAAATGGGCATGGGGGACCTGGAGGGGGAGGGGGCAGTTGCTCGAGATTGATCAGTCCTTTCTGACCTTCCTGTTCCTGGGAGATCTCCGCAGAATGTCATCCTCCAACTTCGGACACAAAAGGAAACAAGTCACGTCAACGTCGGGGTGTCAAATTCAGCCTCAAAGAAAAAATACAGTGGGCCCCCGCATACTTGCGCTTCGCAGCTTCACCTGTTCGCTCATTTTCCCCCACGTTTTTTGGCAGGAACACACCGTATATGCCGTTCATCCACACCAATTAAAGACTTTTTTTCTTTTTTCTCCTCAGTGGAATTATAAGGGGCACCAACTATCTGTGGATTTTCGCTATTCACGGTCCCTACCTCCCGCCAGTGGCGGGGTCCACCGTACACTGCGCTTCAAATTATTATGCAAATGATACTGTTCTCTGATTTGCCTAAATAGTCGATACGAATGACAGTCGGCCTGATTTTCAAGTCATCAACCGTCAGAATATGGCTTCTGAAAAGTATGCAGACTTTCTGACTGACCTCTTTCTTCCGTGCTACCGAGAGAAGAGCTGTGCTTTCAGTCATCTTCAAGCACGACAAGTCAACAGTTCAAAGAAATTCAAGCAGAAACTCTCCAAAAAGTCACAAGTAGAATGGATGTAAGAATTGTGAAGCTGCTATCAAATAACGGTCATCCAAATGTAACTTGACTTAAGATGTTTTTGTTTGGAATTGCTTTGGATTTCTGTACATTTGACCTCCTAATACTGCAAAGTCAATAAATGACTATTGCAGTTCTTTAAAACCCATAAAATGTCTGGGAACTTTGTTGTGCGTAATAGTTTGAAACAGTGCATTTTAAGTTTTAGATTTTCCAAAAAATACGGTTGTCATTGGAAGGTTTGTTCAAAAATATTTAAATGATATTCTGACAGTTCATGACTTGAAAATTATGATGACTGTCACTTTCATCAACTATTTAGGGAAATCAGAGAAAGATATCACTTGCATAATCATTCGGAACGCAGTGTAGGACTGGCAGTTTATTTTCAATATGTAAATGTGTCATGTTTTATTCATGTTTTTAGGTTATTCTTTTCAGTATTGTATTATTTGAAAGGCCCGAACGATTAATCGACCGGAATCGAATTAATTGGCTCAATATTAGCCCTTTTCAGAGATCTGTTTGAACCACATTAACATAACGTACATCATAAGACAAATATATGAGAATTTGACATTTAAACAAAAATTAAAAAAGTTAAACAAATATTTAAGGACAAAGTATTGTAAAATATTCAAATGTACTGCATGCAATTTATTTTATATCTTTGTTGTTGTTTTGTTGTTGGGGCAAAAGAAGAAGTCATTTTATTCATTATATACAGGTACATCTCACTAAATTAGAAAATTGGATATTTCATGATTTTATTTTTATGTATAATCTAGATGATTCTATTTTACAGCAAACAAAAACCCAAAATTCAGCATCTTTAATTTGGAAACAGTTTCTTTTTCTATTAGTTCTGCTCAAGTTGAAGTTAATGCTTTGTTTAAAATAATTAAAAAAAAAAAAAAAAAATCAGTTTCTATGTTGGTTTGTTAGGAGAAATAAAAGGGAACAAAACTAAAGCAAGACTTATGTTGAAGAATAGGATTGTGAGTTTAATTTTGCACAAGCAACGGGAGGAGAAAAAAAAAAAATTTTTTGCGGCACATGGGTCGGCAACATCATGGCAATGAAAACAAAGACGAGTGTTTTTGTTGTTGTTTACCTCCTCCGCTGACGCCGCCTCTACCTCGTCCTCCTTATCACCGCCTGCTTGATCATTGTCGGCGGGACTTTCCTCATTTTCCTCTTCCTCCTGCTGCTGTTGCTCGCCGTCTGCAAACAAGCCAACGCACCTCGGGTCACAAGAGCGCAAAGAGCAAAAAAAAAAAAAAAAAAAAAAACTGCAAAGGGAAATCAATAGTTTGCTTGCTGGGCTGAGAGACCTGGGCTAGTCTTGTCCTCCTCTTCGGCCTCCTCGTCCTCCTTCACGTCAGGCTGGGCCTCGTCCGTTTTCTTGTACTCCGCCGCTGCCGGGGCCTCGCTCTTCTTCTACACGGAAACCATCATCATCATCATGTTCAGCTCTCAAGAGGAGGCACATCACTTGTGAGATCATTGCACGTAAGATGCAAATGTAGGATGATGACATGTTTTCCAGAGCCCCCCTCCTTGGAGAAAAGTTGCATACTTATATGTAGGGTTGGGCATCGAGAACCAATTGGAACCGGGACTAACGTTTGGTTCACCCGGAACCGCTCAAATAAAAAAAAAAAATCGGTTCCCATTTTCGATGCCTAGTCCTCCAGCCGCGAAGAAGAAGGGCCGTAAACCACCGAAGAACACCACGTACGAAGACGTGCTTGTGCTCAACTGCGGTGAAAAAAAAAAATTGTCTTAACTATCTTAAAATGAATGATCAGTCGCCTCAGCGCAACACTTGGAAAAAGATCATGTTGGTCAGAGGCTTTCCCGATGTGTAGCGTCCGACGCGCTTCGAGCCGCAGCCTACACCGCGCGGAGCGAAGTCAAGTCAAGTCAACTCTCCAGTCAATTGGGTGAGTGAAACGATAAAATAAGTCTATGCCAACATTGAGACAGCTAACAAGGTAAACGGTTGCTTGCATTTTTGCACTGGTTTCTAGCGTTTATTTTAGTCTTCAAACCAACATAAGCACCGATGACAAAAAAAACAAACAATTGCTTAACATTGGGCTAAAACTTCACCATAGCAACTTTACGTCACAATGAATTGGGACAAAATTGTCTCACAGTATCACAAACACTAACCTTGTGTCTCATCGGTGGGTAGGGAAAGGAATCAGGGCTTTACAGCGTTTGGTTCCATCCATTAAAAAAAAAAAAATTTTGAAAAATAAATAAATCACCGGGGCCGTGTGAAGTTACTTTTCATGTCAAAATACTGAGTTCTGGAGTGCGTACCCTTCAAAATAAAAGGCTAGAAGCTTCAAACAGGAATTCAAGTTAAAACTTACACATACAGTGGGGACGGAAAGTATTCAGACCCCCTTAAATGTTTCACTCTTTGAAGGAAAAAAAAACAAAACTGAAATATCACACAGCCGTCAGTATTCAGACCCTTTGCCGTGACAGTCACATATTTAACTCTGGTGCTGTCCATTTCTTCTGATCATCCTTGAGATGGTTCTACACCTTCATTGAGTCCAGCTGTGTTTGATTATACTGACTGGACTTGATGAGGAAAGCCACACCCCTGTCTAGATAAGAACTTGCAGCTCACAGTGCATGCCAGAGCAAATGAGAATCATGAGGTCAAAGGAACTGCCTGAAGAGCTCAGTGACTGAATTGTGGCAAGGCACAGATCTGGCCAAGGTTACAAAAAACATTCTGCTGCACTTAAGGTTCCAAAGAGCACAGTGGCCTCCATAATCCTTAAATGGAATCCGTTTGGGACGACCGGAACCCTTCCTAGAGCCGGCCGTCCGGCCAAACTGAGCTATCGGGGGAGCAGAGCCTCGGTGAGAGAGGTCAAGAAGAATTCAAAGATCACTGTGGCTGAGCTCCAGAGATGCAGTCGGGAGATGGAAGAAAGTTCTAGAAAGTTAACCATCACTGCAGCCCTCCACCAGTCGGGGCTTTATGGCAGAGTGGCCCGACGGAAGCCTCTCCTCTCCTTCATTTTAGTCTACGTGGCGGGCTGCTAAGAAAATGGATACTCATTATTTGGACACCTTTTATTTAAACCATGCAAACCTTTTTGACCTAGCCACCTAAAAGAATCTGAATTGAGAATTGTTTGGAGCCGGAATCGCTCAAATTCCAAACGATGCCCAAACCTACTTATATAATCCCCCCAAATTGTTTTTCTTCTTTCCCTTTTATGGAGGAATCAACTCCAAAACATTTAAGGGCAGTATATCTGCACTTAATTCTTCGTGGGACCAAAACTAAATAAATAAAATAAATCTAATAAAGGGCAACAATTGTCTGAAAATTCGCATTCATCCAGATCATTTCAACTGGACTGTCCTTTTGCCTCTCATTCAAGCAGGCTTCATCAGTACGTGCAACGAGGCTTAGTTGGGACTCACCAGCCAGTGTGTGTGTGGAAAACAACTATTTATGGTCCAATTTAGAGGCATGCACCACACCACGTATGGCATCCTTCTTTTGGAATGCAAAAAGGGGGCGAGCCATTAAGCCGACTGGCCGAGAAGCCATTGTGCGTTCACCAGATCGTTGGGTGGAAACTCTGTCATCAATCGTCTGTGGATCTTTGCCGTTTGGGGTCAAAACTCGAGGTCCACTCCATCTCCAAAGAGTAGTAAAAACGTGGCATACAGTTTAAATAAATAAATCCTAAATCATATTTTCGCAAGCAGATTGAGAAAGAAGTTGTATATGAACTAGAAAAGTGGTATATCTCCCCAAAGGTCGTATTTTCTAAAAAAAAAAATATTTGGAAAAATTACATTTTCTTGGAAAGTGATGGAGACAAAAGGTCAAAAGTCGATTTCCATGCCGTGCATTTGTGCGCGTTACCTTGCCAGTGCAGCAGAAGACGAGGACGAGGACGAGCGGCAAGGCCACGGTCAGCACGTAGACGACCCAAAGCCAAGGCCGCTCCTCTGCCGCGGTCATCATCTGAGCGGCCAGGCCCGGCTGCACACAAAACGGTCGTTGTACTCGAGTTGAAATTTAAGGGGACGGCAAGTCACTTGGAAGGCTGACAGTTTCAGGGAAAAAAGTTGGAGATTTTCCCAAGAAAGGGCTGTATATTTTCATAGATAGTTGAAAGTTATGGGATGCTGCGCGGATGTGGTGGCGTTCTCTGCCACCAACTGCCATCTTAAATCTTGGCTCGCAACACAAAGGAAAAAAGAAAAAAACATTGACCAAGTGACAGCTTGTAACTCAGAAAACTTAAGTTACAAGTGTATTTCCCCAAAAATGTGTACATTTTCTGTAAAGGAGTATTACGGTAATCCCTCGTTTACCTTCCAGAAAACCTCCGCAATAGACGAAAGCTGCTAAGTAGCGAAGAATGAGTTATAGGGATGTACGATACCCGTAACTTGTTGCTTCTCCAAGCCGATCACGATAACGTTTTTTGATGGTTTATATCAGGAGTCTTCAATGGTTTCCAGGCACAAGGACCCCCAAACTGATGGAAACCTGGAGCAGCGAACCCCTACTTACTTGTATATTGTATATAATTGTTTTATATCAAACTGGTATGCTAACTGTACCACAGATGTGCAGGTGAGTAACTGCACTACACTGATCAATAAAAAAAAAAATAAACATCTGCCCTGCACTAAATCCACAATAAATGAACCTCGATATCTTGAGAGAGGTACTGTATTTCAGGAAATGTACATTTCAGGAAAAAGTAATTTGAGAAAGTCATATTGCAGAAAAAAAGTCTCGACAAAATAATTGCATCTCTCAGGAAAAAGGCCTTTAAAAAACATCTTTGGAAAATATACAGCCCCCTCCAAAAGTATTGAACGGCAAGGTCAATTCCTATGTTTTGTTATATGCTGAAGACATTTGGTTTTCAGATCAAAAATTTAATACGAGACAAAAGTTTAGAATGCCAGCTTTTATTTCGTGGCATTTACATCTAACCTTTACTGCTCAGTGACTGTTTTTTCGTCAATGTCTTTCTGTCTCCAAAGCGTTCTCTGTCAACTGACCGTCTGTTGTCGTACTAGAGCGGCTCCGACGACCGGAGACAAATTCCTTGTGTTTTTTTTGGGACATACTTGGCAAATAAAGAGGATTCTGATTCTGATGTGTTAAACAACTCAGGACAGAGCACCTTTTGTTTGAAGCCCCGCACTTTTCAAGTGAGCAAAAGTATTGGAAAGGACAAATTACCTTAAAGTGAATAACATTTAATATTTGGTGGCATAACCCTTACTTGCAATAACCATAACAAGCCTGCGACCAATTGACTTCAGACAGTTGCATTCTTCATTTGAAATGCTTTTCTCGGCCTTCACTGTAGCCCGTTTCAGTTAGTGTTTGTTTCTAGGGGTTTCTCCCTTTCGTCTCCTCTTCAGGAGGTAAAATGCATGCTCTTCTGGGTTAAGGTCCGTTGACTGACTTGGCCAGTCTAAGACGTTTCACTTTTCCCCCCCTGATGAAGTCCTTTGTTGTGTCGGCAGTGTGTTTTGGGTATTGGCTATGCCCAATGTTTGTGCAATAGCTCTGATGGATTTTCCCTCTTCTCTCAGCTTTAAAATGATTGGCTTTTCTCCCATAGACGGCTCTCTGGTCTTCATGTTTGCTTTAGAGCAAATGCAGTTTTCCAAGGTGAAACAAAAACGAGCACTATTTAATGTTTAAGGAACCAATCTAAAAGGTAACACCTGAGCAACTAGTCACATGTTCCAATACATTTGCTCACTTGAAAAGAGGGTGGCTTCGAACAAAAGGTGCTCTGTCCCGAGTTGTTTAACACATCTAGATATAAATACCATGAAATAAGATGGAATTCTGAACTTTTGCCTCATATTGTTTGATCTGAAACCCAAATGTCTTCTGCATAAGTTAAATATTTCCCAAAATGACATCCATTTGAGAAAAAAGGTGTGTAAATATTCCACCATAAAGTATTTTGGAAAAAAGGTGGCCTGTTCTGTACCTCTGCGGCGCCCTCGGCCGCCTTCTTGAGGCCCCAGCCGTCGTTGGCCCAGCGCTCGGCCACGTTGCGGTCGTTGGTGACAAGGAAGTTGTCGAAGAAGATGTCGGACGTCATGGACCACAGCTCCAGGCCCACAGCGCTGAAGGCGCTCATCCGGAACGGGTGTAGGTCCTCAAAGAACTCCGGGTTGGCGATCTTACGGGGCTTCCACACGCCCTGCCACAGATGCCCACACAACCTGGTCACGACGGCACCCGATCATTCACCCGTACAGGTATTTTTATATCGTGCTCTTTCATAATTCCAAAAAGGTCCACTGAAAATCTCCTTGCAGTGATTTGGGAGTCGGGAATTATGACTGATTCTGGATGTAACATCTGCCTTCGCAATCGGTCACTCATTCCTGACTCCACAATCACTACACAGGGATTTCTCGGTGGCCTTCAGTTGTATTTAACTTTTATATATATATATTTTTTCATGCAACAACTTACGAAGCACTATTTTTGTCTAAATGAAGCTCCTTAACTTCAACTTAGTTCATTGGCACCAAGATGCCATAGGATGGGAGCACTGCACTACTTTGGTCTATCTTAATTATCATCAACTCCAACGTAGGTCCTTGGACCCAAGATGCCACAAGATGACAGCAAAACAGTACTTCTGTCTAAATGAAGCTCCTCACTTCATGCCAACATAGATCCCTGGCACTGAGATGTTACAGGCTGATGGCAAAGCACGACTTTAGTGTTACTTAGGCTCCTCAACTCCAACATAGTTTCTCGAGCACGACATTAGTCTGTCCAAAACTCCTCAACTCATTTCAACATTGTAGGCACCAAAAAGACCCAAAACGCTGACAAAACAGTAATTTTTCTAAAAGACGCTCCTCCTTACAGTTTCTCATTACAAAGATGACACAGGATGGCGGCAAAGTACTACTTTTGTCTAATGAAACTCCTCAACTCGAACAGCGTTCACTGAAACCAAGGTGCCACAGGATGGAAGAAAAGCAGTATTTTTGTCCAACCAAAGCTCTCCAACTCACTTCAACGTAGTTACTTGACACTAAGCTGCATCAAAGCAATACTTTTGTCTAATTGAAGCTGCGCAACTCACATCAATATGGTTCCTTAGCACCCAGATGCTACAAGAGAGCGGCAAAACATGACTTCTTTAACTGAAGTGCCTCAATTCCAACATAGTTACTTGGCACCAAGACGCCACCAAAACAGTACTTTATGAAATGACGCTGCCCAATTCACATCAACGTAGTTCCTTTGGAACAAGTTACCACAAGATGGTGTTAAAGCACTACTCTTGTCGAGCTGAAACTCCTCAACTGTGGCCGATCGCACGTCACCTGGTAGTTGGGGTTGTCGATCATTGGCGCCTTCCACTTGCCCTTGTATTCGGGGTTGTCGACCATGGGCCGCTTCCACTGGCCGCAGCCGGACGCCACCTCGCAGGCCGGGTTGGGGATCTGAGGCGCCTCCCACTCGCCATCCATGTCCTCGTCCCTGATCGACACACCCATAGGCGACACATGGAGACACGGCGGCGGCGGAGGTGTTGCTAAAGCTGGCCGGTCGCCATGGTAACACACCAGTCCTCGGGCTTGACGGCGTCAGGGTCTCCCACGTACTCGGGCTCGTCGTCCAGCCAGCCGTCTGGTTTGACCGCGTCCTCGTCGGGAACCTGAGCGGGAGCGTCCTCGTCCCTGCAATTACAGTGGTACAGCCGTGTGTAAACAGATGCTCCGTAAGACTCAGACGAACGACCGGAGGTGACGATCTGATATTTTTACTGACACAGAGCCCAATTATACACGGTCAGCAGCCTTTCTCGGAACCCGGTTCCATTCTTGGAAATGGTGGGCAATCAAAATAATGAGAGATTCTGATTCTCTAGCTCACTGATTAAACATGTTCTTGTTCAGCGAGGTCCAGCTGACCTGGCCTCACAAAATGTTCTCTCTCTCGCTATTGGCTCGTTAGTTCCTTCTACCATATATCCCCCTTTGGGGGTTAATGACCCCATGAACCCTCTGGCTCGACAACCTTTAACATCATGAAAACAAGTTCGCTGCCCAACTTGGGTGTCATTTTGAACTGCAATTGCAGTGTTACGCCACACTGACAGGGTGGCGCTATATCAGAAGCAGTTGGAAGTCACCACTAAAACTGTCAAAGAGTTGCAAATGAAGGATATGCTTTCCTACTGCAAATGTGTTGGATGATTTTGCGGCGTTTTAAAGACTTCAATATTGTTTCTTATGTAAGCAAGCACATCTAATTTAGAGAGGCTGTGACATCATCATCGGTCACCAGGGTAACCAGACAGGGAGCCCTGTACGTTTTACTGACCAGTCTTCGGGTTTGGTGGCGTCCGGGTCCTGGATCTTGGGCCTCTCATCCCAGTCTTCGGGCTTCCGGTCGTCGGGGTCCTCGATCTCCGCGGGGGGGTTGACCGGGGGGCTCACGTCCGTTAGCAGGCTGCCGCTGTTCACCACGGTTTGGTCCACCAGCATCTCAAACGTGTTGTCGGGGTTCACCACTGGGGGGAGCACACGAGTGAGTCATGCACATGTTTGTGCGCCTGTGTGGGCGTGCGGGCATCTGACCCAGCGTGTAGAGGTGAGTCTTCTTGTCGGTGAAGTACGTGCGCAGGTCAGCGTCTGGCTTCTTGGCGTGCTTCTCCTCGTATGTGCCCATCTTGGGATTCTTGTGCCTGAAGATGAAGTGCAGCTTGTAGTCCTCGCCGCATTTGTCCGGTCCAAACATGATCGTGTACGCAGTCTTGTCCACAAACTCGTCCTGCACAGACACACACAGTTAAGACACACACAAACACAGCTCACAGTATGTGTGCTCTTATTTTTTTAATGAAATGTGGGACTGTTACATGAAGCTAATATTGTGAGACAGCACAGTATGCGGTGTCCTATAGTAAGTCACATACTGTATAGAGTAATATGGAACAAATGTGTAACATACAGAACAGGATATCTGCAGGTTTAAGAAAGACATTTTTAAGACGAAGGCCACTTTGATAACATTTAGGATCTAAATATCCACTAAAAAGCACCATTAGGAGAAGGCTTATATCAGTGTTTTTTTATTTTTTTTAAGACATTTTGCAAAAATAATTACTATTTTTGATATACACTGCCTCCAAATATTTTATTATTTTGCATTCATTTTGATGAAACAAACTACAAATTTGTAAGCTTTTCAAAATGGTTTCAATTGCCTATCACAGTATTTGTACTTTTGTTTTTAATTTTTACAATAACAATTGCTTTAACTATTTTTAATGTAAAACCCAAATTATTAGTGGTTCCACTTGTTTGGATTCTTCCTGTGCAAAAACAATTAGAATTGCAATTACAAAAACGTAGAATTTAAAATTATATAATATACAACAATAGCAAACACTAAAATAACAATAGCATACAAATTTGAAAATGAAAAACTACACAATATAAAATAATTTAATAAAAGAATTTCAAAAATAATGTAAATATATTTTTAAAAATTACAACTTAAAATTATCCGTTATTTCCCCAGGTAATTAAGATCATTTTGGAAAAATTAAATTGAAGACTGAGGATCTGTGGCCCCCTAAACCTGAAATGGCGTGTGTGTGTCTAAGATTTAACGTATAGTGTTTGGTGCAATGTGTGTTTTTGCACAATTGTTTTTTGTCAATGTCTTTATGTCCCCAAAGTGTTCTGTAAATTGACTGTTTGTTGTACTAGAGCGGCTCCAACTACCGGAGACAAATTCCTTGTGTGTTTTGGACATACTTGGCAAATAAAGATGATTCTGATTCTGATTCTGATAATAATTTACAGTGCTGTGAAAAAGTATAGGGCTCCTTCTCAAATTCTTAGATTTTTGTATATAGACAAATATGACCCAAGTGAACTTCAAATGCGGTTTTTAAATGATTTCATTTACTAAGGAAAAAAAACTTCATAGTTACCTGTCAATGTGTGAAAAAGTAATTACCTAATTATTAGCTAAATCACAATGTTTGGTAAATTTTCACTGCTCACCTCCAGATCTGTTCAATCAAGAAATCACAAACAGAACCTGTCTGACAGAATCAAGTCAGACAAAAGACCTAAAAAAGCTGTGACAAAATGACAATCTAAAGAAATTCCAGAACAGTTGAGAAATAAAGTAATTGACATCAGTCTGGAAAAGGTTACAAAAGCCATTTCTAAAGCTTTAGGATTCCAGCGAAGCATAGGGAGAGCCATTATCCTCACATAGACAAAAAAAATGGAAGAGTGGTGAACCTTCCCAGCAGTGGCCGGCCTACAAGAATTACCCCGAGAGAAGAGCAATGACTCATACAGGGGTCCACAAAGGAACTCAGGACAAATTGTAGAACTGCAGGCCTCCTTCGCCTCAGTTAAGGTCAGAGTTCATGACACAACAACGAGGAAGAGACTGGGCAAAAATGGCATCAATGGCAGAGCTCCAAGGCCAAAATCACTGCCGACCAAAAGTAACAAAAGCTCATCTGAATGATTCCCAAGACTTTTGGGAGACTATTATATGGACTGAAGAGATGAAAGTTGAGCTTTTTGGAAGGTGTGTGTGTCTCGTTACACCTGGTGTAAATGGACTACAGCATTTCAGAAAAAGAACATCATACTAACAGTCAAACATGGTGGTGGTAGTGGTCTTGGGCTGCTTTGCTCCTTCAGGACTTGGACAACTTCCTTTGATGTAACCATGAAATCTGCTCTTTAACAGAAAATCCCGGATAAGAATGTTCAGCCATTAATTTGTGACCTCAAGCTGAAGCGCACTTGGGTTCTGCAGCAGGATAACGAGCCAAAACACACAAGCAAGTCAACTTCTTAATGGCTTAAAAAACAATGAAGGTTTTGGAGTGACCTAGAACCCGATTGAAATGCAGTGGCATGACCTCAAAAAGGTCGTTCATGCTAACCCTCAAACCCTCCATTTAGGCTGAATTCAAACAATTGTACAAGGGAACAAGGGGCCAAAATATCTCAACAGAGATGTGGAAAAACTCATTGCCAGTTCTAAAAAACGCTTGATTTCAGTTGCTGCTGCTCAGGATGGCCAACCAGTTAAGTTACTTTTTCCACACAGGACCAGGTAACTTTTAATAGTTTTTTTTTCCCCTTAATGAATGAAACCTCCATTTAAAAACAGCATTTTAAGTTCACTTGAGTTATATTTGTCTGATATCGATATGTTTGATGACCTTAAACAAAGTGGGGAAACTATGCAAAAATATAAGAATTTGAGAAGGGGGCCAATACTTTTTCATGGCAGTGTCGTATGTAAAGGCGTGATGAAACTGACCAGGTCCAGTTCAGGCGTCTGAGTGAGCAACTTGACGTAAGCTCCGCCACAGTCTATGCCAGCCTGGAAGTTCACCTCGTACCTGGCAACACACGAAAAGCACAATCACGGTTGAGCTCAAGCGTGTTTAGACCGTGTGTGTGTGTGTGTGTGTGTGTGTGTGTGCGCGCTCGTGTGTGTCTTTTCTCGTACTGAACAATGAGCGGCGCGGTGCCAAATGTGAATGGCCGCAGCAGCGGAGCAGAAATGGCGTGATGTTTGGCTCGAGACTTGAGGACCAGACCTTTGTCACCAGGAAGCTTGCTGTCCTTCATCTCCTCCACCTCCCACTTGCCTGGTCAACATCATCATCATCATCATCATCATCATCATCATCATCACCACCACCACCACCACCACCACCACCACCATCATACATTGTTTGTGGCACACCCACCATCATACTTTGCGATGTCCTCGTCAGTGTCCTCCTTCTTGGCGCTGGACAGCACCCAGCTGAAAGATGATTGACAGCCCGTCAGATGTGCACTATGACCTTTAGAGGTCAACTTAATTTGACCTCCTCCAAACCTTTGAATGTACGTGTCCAACTGTCCGATGTTTTCAAATTCACAACAGGTGTTTGATTCAAATATGTTCGAGGAAATCCACTTCCTGTTTGACGGCGAGGTACTGTTGGTCAATTGTTAAGGGGTTCAGGGTAACGCACAATGCAAAAAATGCCATGCCATGCCATGCTAATGAGTAGCAACTGTGTCACGGTGTCAGCGACCCATATTTGAACTACACGTCGACAGACAACAGAACAATATTCCTCTGCGAAGAAAGACTTATTACTGCAGCTTACTGAGAAGCTGTGACCGTGTCCCTCATGTACATCCATCCATTTTCTGAGCCGTGTATCCTCACTAGGGTCGCGGGCGTGCCTGGAGCCTATCCCAGCTGTCATCGGGCAGGAGGCGGGATACACCCTGAACTGGTTGCCAGCCAATCGCAGGGCACATACAAACAGACAACCATTCGCACTCACAGTCGTGCCTACGGGCAATTTAGAGTCTCCAATTAATGCATGTTTTTGGGATGTGGGAGGAAACCGGAGTGCCCGGAGAAAACCCACGCAGGCACGGGGAGAACACGCAAACTCCACACAGTCGGGGCCGGGGATTGAACCCGGGTCCTCAGAACTGTGAGGCTGACGCTCTAACCAGTCGGCCACCGTGCCGCCCCCTCATGTACAGTCATGAAAAAATGTTTTGACCAACTTTGTTTCTTCAGATTTTTGTTCATTTTCAAGGCCGGTAAAACTAAAGGCACATCTGTTTGGACAAATATAACCATGACGATGAAATAGCTCATAAGAGTTGAACTTAAGAGCTGATATCATAACACTTTCTCTGGTTTTCTTGTTTGTAATGAAAGTCCCTGGGAATACAATTAAGATAAAGCATTTCAAATAGGACATTAAGTATTATGGAATCAGCTATATTTTATTCATTGTGTTTTGTGATCTGGTAATATACCTCTAGTGCAGTGGTTCTTAACCTTGTTGGAGGGACGGAACCCCGCAAGTTTCATAACGAGTGCACAGAACCCTCCCTAATTTGAAAAATAAAACTGTTTATTCCTAATTCAAAACAGGTATATATTTTATTGTCTGTGTAGATTATCAGTCAATCAGGCCATGCACAAAATGAACCACGCATCAGTTGCACACAAAATTACTGTGTTCAAAGAATAAAACCAACAAAATATGAATTTCACACAAAAAAAAAAAAAATGCAACGAAGATTCACTGTAAGTGACCGTGAATTTTGCTGTTGCCATTGCTGTGGCAACAATAGAGGAATAAAGTGGATGAGCCACACAATGAAGTTATGGGAAAGAGTCGTGGAGGCTAGACTCAGGACAGAAGTGAGTATTTGCGAGCAACAGTAACCCTAACCCTTTCATGCCTAGAAAGAGGACCACAGATGCATTATTTGCCTTGAGGATGTTGATGGAAAAGTACAGAGAAGGTCAGAAGGAGCAACATTGTGTCTTTGTAGATCTAGAGAAAGCCTAAGACAGAGTACCCAGAGAGGAACTGTGATACTGCATGCGGAAGTCTGGAGTGGCAGAGAAGTATGTGAGAAGAATACAGGACATGTACGTGGGCAGCAGAACAGCAGCGAGGTGTGCTGTAGGTGTGAGAGACGAATTTAAGGTGGAGGTGGGACTGCATCAGGGTCTGAGCCCCTTCCTGTTTGCAGTGGCGATGGATAGGCTGACAGATGAGGTTAGACCGGAATGCCCGTGGACCGTGATGTTTGCAGATGACATTGTGATCTGCAGTGAAAGCAGGGAGCAGCTGGCGGAACAGTTAGAAAGATGGAGGCGTGCACTGGAAAGGAGAGGAATGAAGATTAGCCGAAGTAAGACAGAATATATGTGCATGAATGAGAGGGGTGGTGGGGGAAGAGTAAGGCTACAGGGGGAAGAGATAGCAAGGGTGGAGGACTTGAAATACTTGGGGTCAACCCTCCAGAGCAATGGTGAGTGTGGTCAGGAAGTGAAGAAACAGGTCCAAGCAGGTTGGAACGGGTGGAGGAAGGCGCGCCATAGATTTTTTTGAAAATTAAAGGCTTTAAGTGCGCCTTATAGTGCGGAAAATACGTTAATTTTGAGCGATTCATCGGTCGGGCCTTACGATCAAGGTCCACAATTTCATAATAAAATCACCTTTCCTGCATAGTCGCTGCTCACCTGTCAAGGGTTCCGCGGTCGAAAGACTCGGCAAAGAAGTGTTCTCCCATTGGCTCCGGGGCCTTGTAGGTCACCTGCGCCGGCGCCAAAACGGCAACATCATTACACAGAGCCGACACACGTCGTCAACAAGCGGCCGACCGGCCGGCTTACTTTGGGGACGGGCGGCGGGGCGGCATGGTCGTCCTCCAGATCCTCGTACGAGCCCACCATGTCCACGTCCAGGTCGTCTTCCACGTCCGCATCGTGGGCCTGGCACGGCTGCACCAGGCTCAAGCAGAGGACACCCGTCGCCATGACAATGCACAACCACACCCACCGATCCATCGTCTGCGCATGAGATGCACGCAACCGCACACGGAATGAGATTGCGGGCTTTGTTGTCGACACGCACGCAGAATCGCGTGTTTCATGTTACCGCGGCAATGGATGGGCACCATGGTAACCGGGAAGCACAGAGGGGATACACAAGTCTCAGCCCCAGTCACCCTCCTGACATCATCATCATCATCATCTCTCTCTCACACACACACACACACACACACACACACACACAGAGAGAGAGAAAACAACACAAACAGAGACATACGCACACACAGAAACAGACATAAACACACGCCTAGACACATGGAAAATAATACACGGACACACATTCAGAAAACAACAAAAAGACAGGTGGGTTGGCCCTTGTGACACGCACGCGTAGTGATGCATGCTTGGACTGAACCCAAACAAGCAAAATGTCACATGACCGTCACATTTTTGTCAATAAAAAGCTGCCTGTGCCGCCGCCACCTCTGATTAGCTTGTTAGCCCGCAGACGCTAATTGGCTAATGAGCTTAGCGGGATTGACAAGTGGAATGTGGCTGTTAGCTTAGCATGGCGGCCATCTGGCACACACGAACGCTCATTTAATCATGAATGTGTGTTTCATAAAAACCTTGCGTGGGCGTGGCCCAGTCGTAAGAAACTTTGGTCTTCTCTGATTGGTTGATAAGTTGAAGTGAACGGGCCGCTACCTTCTTTTCATGACAAGTTAAAACTTCATTCGCACTAAACAGTATTGACAAGTAGCAAATAAATGGGTATGACTATACATTCCAGATGTGAAGAAAAAACTATTTCACTCCAAATAAATGAATAACTATTAACGTTTGGTGCAAATTAAAGTGCATGAATAAACATTTTGACGAGTGGTGCAACGCTTAACTAATCGATCATCAAATTAATCAATAAAGATTTTTGATCATCGATTAATCGTTTAGAGACATTGGTTAATTAAAACTGTCCAAATCCTCGAAATTTCAGCCTCTCGAGAGTAAAGAGCTTTTCCCCCACCATTACGATAACCGAAAACTACTTCTCCAAACCGATACCGATAAAATAGCTTTATGGTTTATATGAGGGGTCTCTAACAATGTCAAGGCCAAGGACACCCAAACTGATGGAACGCTGGAGTGGGGACCCCCTACCTATGTATATTCTACACAACTGTGTTTGATATTAAATTTGTCCTACAATAGAAAGCCCTTTTACTCTCAAAAGCTAACAATATCGGTCCGATAGTTATTGGGCATCCCTATTATATTTATTAGAACAATGAAACACTAATTATTCATAATTATATTAGAATAATAAAGCAAACTGAGTATCCTTGTTTCTCATCAAAATAATACATTTGCAATCCTCTGCTTTCACTTGCAAACAATGATTGAAACCTTTGCAGATTTTCCAACAGACAAAAGCAGGAAGTGAATCATAAATTTTTGTTTCTTCATTTGATGTAGTCAATTTGTCATAATCGCCTGTTTTTTTAATAAAGGGATGGAAATTCCAAACGGTTTCTTTTAAATCTGATTCATCAAGTAATCAACAAACAATCGTCAGACGAATCGATTATTAAAATAATCATAAGTTTGCAGCCCCAAAATGTATTTATTTATTTATTTATTTTTTTACACACAGCCGTGGCCCAATGGTTAAGATCATCGCCTGCCACCGTTGGGGACCTAGGTTCAAGACCCCGACCGGACCATCGGCCAACATCCCCGACTCACGGCTGCGGTGTCCTTGAGCAAGACACTGATACCCCGAAATGCTCCCCGGGCGCTTCAGCCGCCCCCTGCTCCAGTGTGTTCCACTAACGTGTATGTGTTCACTGTGATGGGTAAAATGCAGAGAACCAATTTTGTGTGCATGCATGCATGTTCATGACAATAAAAGGTGATTCTTCTTCTTCTTATATGCAAGTGTCCCGGCATCAGCGTGCACGCTCACCAGGTCGAACCGGACCAACCAGACAGACTGGATCCAAACAAATGGATTGGCCTCTGGTCTCCTAGCAACCAGCTCACAGATTCTCATCGTTAACACCCGCTCACTTCCTCGAACGGCAAGTGGCAAATTCAATCTTCAACACAAACAATATTTTCAGACAAATATTGTCTGGTGGAGGCACGGCGGATGACCGGTTAGCACATCCGCCTCACAGTTCTGAGGGTCGGGGTTCAAATCCTGGCCCCGCCTGTGTGGAGTTTGCATGCTCTCCCCGTGCCTGCGTGGGTTTTCTCCGGGCGCTCCGGTTTCCTCCCACATCCCAAAAACATGCATGCCAGGTTAATTGAAGACTCTAAATTGCCCATAGGTGTGTGTGTGTACCTCACCTCTCGCCCAGAGTTAGCTGGGATAGGCTCCGGCACGCTCGCGACCCTAGTGAGGATATGCGGTACAGAAAATGGATGGATATTGTCTGGGTTCACACAGACTTCGCATTCACCAAGAGTCTTGGCATGAACTAGTTGGGCTTTTTTCGGTGCATTAGAGAAAGAGAAAATGCTAGCGACAAGGCTATTACAATCCTTTATAAAAAAATTTTTTTTTTAAAGTAGTAGTAGTAATAATAGCTGTTTGATGAGGCCAACTCTACAATGCGTACTAGTATAGTTAAGAATACTGTGGCAATAAAGCGAAGCCCATGTTGAGTGGTTAGGTAAAAATAAATACAAAAATATATAAAAACTAAAAATAAAATATTTGGTGCTAGAATCTAATACGCGACAAGGTCAAGACATTGCAGTGATTTTCTTGTAAACAAAACTTTCGCCTTTTTCAATATTGCACTGTACTTATCCTTAAATGTCGATACAAACAATGTAAAAATAATTAGCTTCTGGGGTTGGAACAGATTAATTCAAATTACAATCATTGCAATGGGAAAGAATGCTTTGGCTCGCATTTTCAGTCTTGGAACAAATTAAGTTTCTCAACCGAGGTTCCACGGCATATTACTTAATTTAGTTCAACATGTAAGTGATATGATGACATTTAATAACTACAGGTAATTCTCAATAAATCTGAATATGGTAAAACGTTCATTTATTTCAGTACAGGAAGTCCTCGATTTACGAACGAGATCCGTTCCTACGCTGGCGACGTAACCTGAATTTCCGCGCAAGTCGGATTTCACCGTTAAAGTTGAAATTTATGTCGAAATACTTCCGTTACGGGTATTGTCCCACGTGATTGTGACGGCAAGCTCAGTGTGCGTGGGCGTGTGAGTGAGACGTGACTGTGAAGGAGGAAGGAGTGCGCGCAGGTGCGATTGTGTACAGTAGCAAGTGTAGTGACGGCGACCGGGGAAGAGCAGCGCTTTGCGGAGGACCCGTTGACGTCGAATGTGCAGAGGAGCTAATAAAGCCATTAAAGCAGCACATCGGTGCGTCGTGCCTTTATTGTTGCCGCCACCCAGCTCAGCTGTGCAACGAGAGAAGGGATTTAACGCCAAGGAGGACAACCTCGGCAGTGGAGAAGGCGTCTCCCGACCACGGACAGGTGACCGTAGCGGGAAAGGTTAACACTTCGTATAAACAAAATAAAATACATTAAAATAAATAAATGCGATGCTGTACTTACCATTACTGCTGAGAGTGTGAAAAAAGGAGGGCAAAAAAAGGCAAAGATACTCCCGGCGCACAAACACAGACAAGCACTATGAACTAGTTAAGCAGAAACACTATGGTGCTGGGACAAAATGGCGGACGAGGCACGGGCGTCGTAAAGTCGAAACGTCGTAGGTCGAGAACGTCATAACACGAGGACTTCCTGTACTCATACATTAAATAGATTCATTAAACACTTGGGAAAACAATTGTCAGGTGGCAAATTCATTTCTTCAAAATTCTACTTTTGCATTTATTCATTTTTTTCCCCCATACCGCTTATCCTCAAGCGGGTCGCGGGCGTGCTGGACCCTATCCCAGCTGACTCTGGGCGAAAGGCGGGGTAAACCCCGAACTGGTCGCCAGCCAATCGCAGGGCACATAAACAATCGCTCATTCGCAGTCACTGTCACGCCTACAGGCAATTTAGGGTTTCCCATTAACGTACCATGCATGTTCTTGCATGTGGGAGGAAAGCGGAGTACCCGGAGAAAAACCACGCAGGCCAGGGAGAGCATGCAAACGCCACAGAGGCGAGGCTGGATTTGAACCTGGGTGCTCAGAAGTGTGCGGCGGATGTGCTAACCAACGTGCCGCATTTATATTTAACTAAAATATTTCACTGAGTCTGTGTCGTGCATTTCAACTAAATTAAGCATTTGTCACTATTCGAATTTACTGAGATGTGCCTGTATATAACATTTCTTGTGTCAGTTCCAACCAGTCATTTTAGAATTTCATGAAAAAAGGGCAAAAGGCTACTTTTCGGTTGATAAGTATAAACATTATTTGATTATAATAACGAACATTAAGAATGTAGATGTCCAACAACATGGTGACTTACTTTCCATTTCCCCCATCGAAGAATCATTACTTATCGTAGTTGACCTCATCTTATCTTAAAGAGGTAGCTCAGTGGAAGATGACGCAACCGCTTCAAAAAGCACTTGAGTGATCCGGAACCATAAGTAACAATTAAAACAATCAATCAATCAATAAATAAATAAAATAAAACCAGCCGCCCCGGAACTGACACGGATAGCCGCTCACTTCGCCTAGGCTGCTTACGAAACAGACACTTTTCCATCAGCCCGACAAACGTTTAATTATTCATCTCAACTCGAGTGGACGTAAAGTTCGAAACCGTCCACAAGTCAAACATGAGCAGCTAGCTAGCCAGCTAAAGTAGCATGCTAGCATTAGCGGGCCAGCCTGGTGAAGCTAACTTTAGCGTCTTACTCGACACAATGCCCACAGCGTCAGTTTCTTTTACATTTTGGCCACGCGAGTACAGCGGCAACAAAGCAACGCTTAAAACGACGAAAAGTGTTGCGTGCGGGTAAGGAGATAATGGCATTTGTTGGCATTTGTCACATTTGTGTATACTCACGTCGGCTCGGTCGCCTGGCTGGGAACTAGTGTCGCCTATCACGTGGGAATATTGGAGACAGGCAGAGACCGCCCCCGCCCGCTCCTGATTGGCCAATGAGAGGGACTTGCCTGACGTTTCCGGTCCACTGTCACGGGCCAATTGGTTGCTCGGGGAACTGCAACTCGTGGAGAGCGATTATTGGTCAAACTGGGAACGGATGCCTCAGCTTGATTGGTTCGTCGGATGAAAAAGGTTCGTTACGAAAATGCATTTTTTTAATGTGTATTATTTAGGTATGATTTGGAGGAGAAATCCTGTTTTCTATTCTCGTTTATGCATGTGTACGATATCACCAAAGCAAAGCCAAGCAAATGTATTTATATAGCGTATCTCTTACACAAGGTAACTCAACGTGCGTCACATGATTAAAAGCATTTAAAAACAAAGAAAAAAACACCTTATAAACATTTAAAACAACTCGGGTTATTTACGTCATTGCATTGCTGTCGCATGCCGTCCAAGCTGCCACGTGTTACATTAAACAATTAAGGTACTAAGTACATTTGAAAAAGGCCACACAAGAACAAGGGACTATTGAAGGAATAAAATAGCATATACAGGCTGAACAGGAGGGGTCCAAGAACTGACCCTTGGGGGACCCCAATAGGTCATTGCCATTCGATGAGATTGAACACTTCCAATGGTTGCAAAATAACTCCTTTCCTCCAAGTATGACCTGAACCATTTGAGGACTGTTCCATTTAGTCCTACCCCGGTTTCCAACCTGTTCAGCAGTAGATTATGATCTACCGTATCAAAAGCCACACTGAGATCCAACAGGACCAGAATTGTCAGTACTCAACCTTATATCATTTAGCACTGTGATAAGAGCTGATTCTGTGCTGCGATGAGTTCGGAAACCTGATTGAAGTTTGTCAAAAAGTCCAATTAAGTGCAAGAAATTGCTGAGTTGATTGCGAATAACTTTCTCAACAATCTTGGCTATGAAAGGGAGATTTGAGACGTGTCTATAGCTTGCTACCATGGACGTGTCCAGCGTTCTATTTTTTCGAAAAGGCTTTTAATGGCAGAGCTGCCTTAGGGAACTCGCTTGACTGAAGTGAGCAATTGATTATTTGCTGCAAATCAGCTAGCACAGACTTCACTTCACAATGGCTTTGAAAAAGTCCGATGGTGTGGAGTCAAGACAGCTCGTTGATGGTTTCAGCTGCTGAACCGTTTTTTGGTCAACTATCAAATTCTGACATGGTAATAATAAGAGTTTTTCCTGGGTGGCTTCAGATTGAGTATCATTTTATCATTTTGCTGATTTGTGCTGATATTTGACCTGATGGATTGTATTTTTTCACTCAAATAACAATCACATTCACCTCTAATAGACCTCTAATAGACTTTGTCTATTAGAGGTCGTCGTCAATTAGGAGTTTAGTTTTTCTCCACTTACGTTCTGCTTTCCTACACTTTGATTGAGAGGTCTGTACCATCGTTGTGCTCCTCCACAGTGTTCTAGGTCGCCTCAAGATCGACTTAGTTTTAATAAGAGCAACAGCATTCATGACATTTGAGATTTTCCAGGTGAAATGATCCAAATGTTCATCAACTGTCTCAGCATTCACAGTTTGTGGCACAGCTATGGTCTCCGTAAACTTAGTTTGATGTATCTTTTCTGAATAGACATAGAATAGAGGTTGTCTGAACGATTAAATAGAAGTGACATTTTATCCATTCATCCATCCATTTTCTTCCGCTTATCCGAGGTCGGGTCGCGGTAGCAGCAGCTTTAGCGGGGACGGCCAGACTTCCCCCTCGCCAGCCACTTCCTCCAGCTCTTCCGAGGCATTCCCAGGCGTCCGGGAGGCATCCTACCTAAACAGATGCCAGAGCCGCCTCCTCTGGCTCCTCTCGATGCGGAGGAGCAGCGGCTCTACTCTGAGCTCCTCCTCAAATGTGGTCAAGGACGACACAGTCGCTGATGCACTTCGATCGCCTCATTAGCACGAGCGCTAACAGAATGCACCGCGCATCGATACGAGAACTTCTGTGGGCTCCAACCCACGCCACGACCCACACTCAAGAGTTCAGAGAGTAGTCTTGGTCAGTCCCCATGCGGGTGTGTTATTTTTACAAATGGTTGACCAATCGAAAGTGTTGAAAATGGCTCGCCCTCTTTGATGATGCAATGTTAATGGAAAAGTCAGATGAGAGGATTCTGCCAGTGATATGTTAATCATGCTTGATGGTGTTTCATTTGCTCTTAGACTGAATTGAAAAGCGTTCCCCTTCAAATTCTGATTATTGTAGTTTGTAATACTGCATGAACAATTCATGAATACAAAACAACATTGAGTTGTCTACAAACCCAACAACTTGGACAAGAAGCCAGAATGAATGAAAGAAATAAAACAAATTCAAACATGTTGTCGATGAGTCTTTTAATAATTTATAATTTTATCGGCTATTGATATGACAAAACAATGGACGTGACATAAAAGTAGAAAAGTGTCAAGTACAGAAAAGTACCTCTCTAAGGTGTTGTAATGCTTGATCCTAAGTAATACTCGGAGCACGTTGGAGTACAAAGCCGTGTACAACAAACGCGGCGTCCTTCCGACACGCTGCGTGCGATGTTGCTGTCATGTGATCATTTCTTCCCGTCACGTGACTGGAGCAGAGAAGGTCGTCGTGAGCTCACGTGCTCCGTCGCTCTTCCGGAGGGAATCGTGTGTCCGCCAGAAGAGGAACGTCCGCTTGACTGTCTGACCGTCAGCGAGCCGCACAGGAAGTCACGAACGCCGCAGCGTCAAGGTTGCAGCAAAGGATCGATTGTGGCTATCGGCGACATGTGGCGGCCAGGTGGCTTCGGGCCAAGAAGACCACCGCCTCTAAAGCAGCACCTTCAGGATCATCATCAGACGTCGGTCCTTCCGTCGCCACTCAAGCGTCAGAACGTTGGACATGACCTCAGCTTCCTGTCACGTGACCTTGTGTCATGCGTCTGAGCATTTTTTATGTTCTGCCTGCAGTTGGACAGTGCGACCAGTCGGCGGCGCTGTGGCACCGTGGAGGTGGAGAAGCATGACTGAGCCGGAAGGAAGTCCCAGAGACCCCAAGACCCTCACGCGCTCATCACTCCGCTTTCTTGATGAATAGCTGATGAAGAGGACGAGACAACGCAGAACAAACAATCAGAATTGTGGTCATCATCATCATCATCATATTATCCATCCGTCCATTTTCTGCAAACTCCGCACAGGCGGGACCGGGGATTGAACCCGGTCCTCAGAACTGTGAGGCTGACGCTCTAACCAATATTATTAATATTATTACACAAAACAAACGAGTTCTAGAAATTAACAGATAGAAATTGTATGTTTATATTCCAGGTACTGTATGCAACCTTGAAATGCATGAAACAAGTTAAATTCCAGAAATTGACTTTTTTTAATTCAAGGGATTTATGCATTAAAAAGGATACAAAGTTCACATTCTGAACATAAACTCAAATTCCCGGAATTAACACATTAATTTCCGGGTATGATCACATCAAATTGGTTAACTTCCATCAATGTGAGTGCGAATGGTTGTTTGTTGACAGTGCCACCAGAAAGTATTCACACCCCTTCACATTTTCCACATTTTGCTGTTCCCGGCTTATTCTAAAGCTGATTTGAGTAGAGTTTTCTTTATAAAATTCTACCGAAAAAAAAAATCCCAGAATGACAAAGTAAAAACATATTTTCTGACATTTGCCTAAAAAATGGAAACATTCGAACATAATGGGTACATAAGTATTCACACCCTTTGCTATGACACTCCAACTTAAACTCAGGTGCATCTGATTTCCACGGATCATCCTTGAGCTGCTTCAACAACTTGAATGAGTGCACCTGTGGAAAATTCAGTTGATTGAACATCATTTGGAATGGCGCACACCTGTCTATAGAAGGTCTCGTAGTTGGCAGTGCATATCAGAGCAGAAACCAAGCAATGAAGTCTAAGGAATTGTCTGCACACCTTCGAGACCGGATTGTGTCAAGGCACAAATCTGGGGAAGGATACAAAAGAATTTCAGCAGCATCGAAGGTCCCGAAAAGCACCTCGGTCTCGATTATTCGGAAACGGAAGAAGTTTGGAACCGCCGGGACCCTTCCGAGATCTGGCCGTCCGACCGAGCTGAGTAACCGGGGAAGAAGGGCCTCGGTCAGAGAGGTGAACAAGAACCCTATGGTCACTAAGCCGGCGCTCCAGTGTTCCCTTGCGGAGATAGGAGAACCATCCAGTAGGTCAACCGTTGCTAACGCACTCCGCCAATCGGGTCTTTATGGTAGAGTGGCCATAAAAAAAGGCACGTGGGAGCCCGCTTGGAGTTTGCCAAAAGGCACCTTAAGGATTCTCAGACCTGCAGAGACAAAATTCTCCGCTCTGATGAAACCAAAATCGAACTTTGTGGCCTGAATTGCAAGCGTCATATCTGGAGAAGAAGAGACACTGCTCCTCACCTGGCGAACACCATCCCTACTGTGAAGCATGCTGGTGGCAGCATCATGCTGTGGGTCTGTTTTTCTGCTGCAGGAACTGGGCGACTAGTCCGCATAGAGGGGAAAATGACAGGTGGCAAATTTGCTCCAGAGTGCTGCGGATTCCCCTGTGAATGTCCTCGCGTGGCCCAGCCAGAGCCCGGAGTTGAATCCGATCGAACTTCTCCGGAAAGACCTACAAATGGCTGTCCGCCGACGCTGCCCGTCCAACCTGACTGACCTTGAGAGGATCCGCAGAGACGAATGGGAGAGAAGGCCCCACGACAGGTGTGCCAAGCTCGTGGTGACGTACCCAGGAAGACTTGACAACCAAATATGAAGCCAAGGGTGGGAATACTTATGGACCTATTATGTTTGAATGTTTACATTTTTAGTACATTTGCACAACTGTCTGAAAATATGTTTTTACTTTGTCATTATGGGATATTTGATGTGGATTGTTTATTTTTTATTTTTACAGAAAACGATACTCAAATCAGCTTTATAATAATAGGTCTGTAACATCGCAAAATGTGGAAAAAGTGGAGTGTGAATACTTTCTGGTGGCACTGTATACGTGCCCTGTGATTGGCTGGTGACCAGTTCAGGGTGTACCCCGCCTCTCGCCCGAAGTTAGCTGGGATAGGCGGCAGCACGCCCGCCACCTGAGTGAGGATAAGCACTATGGAAAAGGCATGGATGGATTGAAATTAACTTCCCAAATTGCAACATCAACAAGTTAAGTTCCTGGTATGATAACACATTAAATTTCAGAACTGAAGACTTTCAATTCACAGTATTAATGTGTTCAATTCCAAGAATTGCCAGTCTGAACAATTACCAGTATTGTAACGCGATACATTCCAAGTCTGAACATTTCCAGGAATGACAACATGAAATCCCTGTAATCAACACATGATTCAGTATTTTGGCTATAGTGGCGGTCTAAACAGCGGTCGGACCTCACTGAGTATGGTCCAAACCGGAGAGTCGGTGATGACGGTGAGGCGCATGGCCTCCAAGGGTCCGAATGTGGGATCCACTTCCCCCTCTGCGATGCCCTTCCGGAACATACCTAGGAGAAGATGAGACGATGAGGAAAGGATCAATGCGGTCGATAACGTGACATCACTAAAAGCCTCAGCTGCCTTTTGGGGGATTTCTTGCCCATTGATTACTGGATCATAGCGCTCAGGAAGGAGACGGTTCTGTGTCCCACAGACGACCGTGCTTTGGTCCCAAATGTGCACATCGACGCAGGAACAAAAGCAAAAACCTTGTGAAGATGCTGGCTGAAACTGGTGTGAAGCGTGTGGCATCATCCACAGTGAAACGAGTACTGTACCGACGTGGGCTGAAAGGCCACTCTGCCGAGAAGAAGCTATTACGAATTGTTACAGTTTGCGAATGCACACGGGGACGAAGACCCGGGGGTGGCATTATCATGTTGTGGGGTTGTTTTGCTTCAGGAGGGACTTCACAAAATAGAGGGCACCATGAGGAAAGAACATGATGTGGAAATACTGACGCAGCATCTCAACATCAGCCAGGTACCTCTAAGTTGGAGCATAAATAGTTGAGTTTTCCTTACAAACACTGGTTCGTGCAACCTAAATAAGCCTCGTCGCATGATCTGACAAGGCCTGCTAGGATGAGAGGGAACATCTTCTAAGATAAACAGAACGGTCCAGTTGTGATCGATTCAATGCCCTGAGAACGAAATGACCTTGAAGAATGACAATCTTCACAGGCGTCAGCCAGGATGTTAAAGCTTGGGCGTGAATGGGTCTTCCAAATGGACAATGACCCCAAGCAGACTGCCAAACTGCTTACAAAGTGGCTGAAGAACAACAAAGTCGATGTTTTGGAGTGGCTCTGATTGCAAAGCCCCAATCTCAATCCGATTGAAAATTTTATGGGCAGACCTGAAAAGGCATGTGCTAGCAAGGCGGCCTACAAACTGGGCTCAGTTACACCAGTTCTCTCAGGAACAGGCCAAAAATTCCAGCTACCTTTTGTGAGAAATTTGTGGTAGGAGTTCCAAAACATTTGACGTAAATCAGACAGTTTCAAGGCAATGACACCCAATACTCATGAAATGTGTGTAAATTTCTGACTTTGAAGAAAGTCATGAAAAATTCTCTGAAAAAAATAAACCTCTCCTTATTCTGGAATTCAGCAAATAGAAATCATCCTAATTGACCTAAAACGAGAAAAGTTTCATCTCATTTCATGTCTGACAGTGATGGAAAAAAAGCATAAGGTGTCTTTTTATATAGCGTACAGTATGTAAATATCTGGTTTCACCTGTATGTATATTAGGGGTTGAACCGATTGGTCAAGAAGTCGACTTTACAACTGGATGTTTAACCCTTGAAGTCGACGACCGGCTCACCACGTTTTTTGCCACCTCAGCTTCCAGTCAGCCAATTTACAGACGACTTGTCGGAAATGTCCGTCGGACAAGAGGCGACACAGTCTTCATACACTGCGCGGATCCAAGAGTATGAAAATAAGATGGTGGTGGATGAGAATAGCGGTTAGCATAGCTCGCTTTGCCTATTCTGATTGCTGTGGAATGCTAGTAAAAGAAAATGCGAGTACGAGACTGGCCTGCCAGCGGTCCAGACCTGTCTCCCATTGAAAATGTGCGCAGGCGCATTATGTAGCTTAAAATACCACAACAGAGACCCCCGACTGTTGAGCAGCTCAAGTTGTACTGTGCATCAAGCTGGACAGGGAAAGAATTCCACCTCCAAAGCTTCACCGATTTGTATCCTCACTTCCCAAAAGCTTCTTGAGTGTTGAGCGTGAGGCTCAGCGTTCATCATAATCCACGTGCTTCCCTGTGTGAGGTCGTCTTCCCGCTCAGGAAGCACGTGAGCACTAATGGGATTATCCTGATGGCGGGGATGTGTGCTCCTTATTGCTTTTGACACACACACACGCACACACCAGCGCGCACTAAACACACAATGATCTGATTTAATAAGTGACCATCAGACTCTTGATGGTTTTTCGGTGGTTTTTGATGCTTTTTTTGAGGCTTTTTAGTGGTTTGGCGGTCCATCGTGGTTTTGGTGCAATGCTGCTTGTAAGTGGAGGAGTCCCACTCGGATCCGCTTTCAATCAATGAAACATTCAAACACTGGGATCATGTTGTTGTTTATGATGTCAGAATTTGCTCAATGACAACCACGCCCTGACGATACAGCAAATGTTTGATTGGACACAAGGACTATGCTCAGAATTGTTGTTATTTTAGTGGACTTTCAGGAAGAAAGGTTCAGTTGTATTTAACTTTTTATGTAGAAGATTTAGATGGCTTTCCGAAAATGTCCAGGAAAAACCTTTACGTAGTAACTCGGGAATCGGAGTCGGGAATGAGTGAATGATTCCGAATGCAGCGACTGCGTTCAGAATCATTCACTCATTCCCAACTCCCGAATCACGACAAAGGGATTTTGATGGAGCAGACCGAGTTAGTTCCTAAAATGTTCAATGACAATCCCTTTGTCGTGATTCGGCAGTATTCGATTCAGCGTTTCAGTTGGAGAGTCCACCGCATTGATTCGTAAGTTGGGAATGAGTGACTACGTTCGGAATCATTCACCCATTCCCACCTCCCGAATCACGACAAAAGGATTTTGATACAGCAGAGCGAGTTAGTCCCTGAAATGTCCAATGGAAATCCCTTTGTCGTGATTCGGCAGTATTCGATTCATTGTTTCAGTCCTAGAGCCCGTTCTCGTGATTTGGGAGTTCAGAATGAGCGAATGATACCAAACGCAGCGACTGTATTCAGCATCATTCACTCGTTCCCAACTGCGGAGACAACTTGGGCTGGAACGATGAATCGAATACCCTGTAATTACAATCGGGATTTCTTATGTAGTGGACGATATAGTTGAGTCATAATTCACATGAAAAACCCTTTCGGACCACGACTCGGGCACCGCTAATCCTTACTGTTGCATAACTGTAAATCAACGTCAGCGAGTTCACCTTCCGTCATAAATATTGAACAATGAAGTCAATGATAATAATATGATATTGTTTGAAATTCAGTATCTTTCACAAAAATGAACATGTCGACCGACCAATTCGGATGAATCCGTCTTCTGTGCGATGGTATTTCTGGCTTTTGTCCTTCCCGTCCGTCAAAGCTTCTTTGTCCGCCTGAATGTTCTGGAAAACACCAAACGTACGTCGCACTCTGGATTCCGAAGTTTTTGTTGCAACTTGAGTCGAAGGCCTCACATCGAACGGGAGAACCTCCACAGACGTGTTGAGCAGCTTGTCTCCCGGATGCTCGATGTTCCCGCTTCGGAAAAAATACCTGCAAATTGTACAACATGTTAGCAACAGCAAAAGCGGTTGTTCCCACAAAGCAGAGAGAAAATCTTGTCGCCGTTGGCCAGGCGGAAACCTCGTATGTCCCAATCTGGTCAACGTCCTACTGCGTCACAACTCAATACGATATGTCTGACCTCACGTCTTCTGCTATTTTTATGCACGATTCACCAATTTCACGAACTCTCTTGAGCATGTGACTGTCCGAGAAGTATCGCGGAAGTACTCAGCGGGAGCCGTGCGGCAGTATGTCGCATCAAGATCGGACGTCTTATTTCGATCGTATCGCGTGAGAATAGTCAGGTTAGATACACTCGAGTAAGCCTGTTTTGTTCAAAACGGTTCGCAGGAATGCTCGTGGTGCCGAAGCAACGAGTCAGCCATGAAGGTAGGAGCGTGCAAATTTCTTTCCGTGGTCATCATCTGCATGGTTGCATCACTCGCGGCTCGGAGGAAAAAAAAAGAGTTTGAGAAGATGATGCGACCACAGCCGTCTCCGGCAAGTCGTTTGAAGCTTTACAATTACTGTCAAACCTATGCTCACTCCGTATTGCATGTTAGCATGAAGCACGTGACGTTTGTTATGGTAGGGTTCGCTTGAACATGTTGGTGTCCAGATATGCAGTTTATTTTTTCAACTGGAAGTGACGAATAAAGCGCTTGAAGCGAGCGAGCAAGCTCTGCCTCTCATTTGGAGAAGTGCGAGAGAGAGTGAGAACAGGTGCTAATGAATGCTCGAAAAAGTGTCTGATAAACCGCACTCGACTGCACTAAGTCGAACCTCTCGATGCGCACGGGCGTGAAGAAGCGTATCCGGATGAAGTCGCCCGCCGCGGGCGTGAAGGCCCAGAAGAAGTCCTCGCCGAGGTAGGCCTTCTCCAGGGTGAAGTGCTGGTACGTCTTCAGGCTGGTGGTGACCTCGGCCGGCGGGTTGGCGTGGCCCTTGTGGAGGGTCTGCTTCCCGAAGTCCTTGTCCTGAACGCAAAACACTCGCGTTCGGCTTCACGCTCACGCCGGCGTCGCCGTCGACGTCCACGTGGTTCACCTTGAGTTTCTGTATTTTCCCCGCCAGCGACGAGTGCGTTCCCACGTGTTGGAAGAGAGACGGCTTGAAGCGGATCCTCAGGTTGGCTTTTTGCCGGTCGCAGTGTTTCTGTGGACCACAAGACGGGAAGACGTGAAGCCTTGTTTGTGTGCTCGGGTTGCTTGATGTGGGAAAAGAAGAAGAATAGACCTTTTCATGATGTTTGTCAAAAAATAGGCGTGGCTAGACTTCCAGGTGGCAGAAAAGCGATTGTCTAATTCTGGCTACATTCACACTGCAGGGCATCAAGCCAAATTCGGATTTCGTTGTTCAATTAAATTGTGAATAGTCGCTTTTATAGCAGACCCGGTTAGTCCCTAACATGTCCACCGAATGTCCCTTTGGGGTGATTCGGTCGTCGGGAATGAGAGAACGCTTCCTAATGCAGCGGCTGCGTCCGGAGTGATTTATCATTGCTGACTCTCGATTTTTATATGGCAGACCGAGTTAGTCCCTGAAATGTCCACAGAAAGTACGTTTGTAGTGATTCGGGCCAAGCGGGGATGAGTGACCGATTCCCAACGCAGCGACTGCCTTCGGAATCATTCGCTCATTCCCGACGTTCGAATCGCCATATTGGTACTCTCGGGCTGAAACCGTCAATTGAATGCTCTGTAATTACAATCGGGATTTCTTATGCAGTGGACTACATAGTTGAGTCACAATTCACGTGAAAAGTAGTTTTGGACCACGACCGTTAATCATTACTGGTGCATAACCGTCGGTCAACGTCAGCTAGTTCACCTTCCGTAATAGAGATTGAACAATTACATCAACGATAATAACGTGATATTGTTTTACACTACAAAATGAATACAAACAATCCGTGTCGGAATGTGTTGCTGTATTTGTTTCATGCTGAAAATAAGAAAAGATGTCAACTGCTCAATTTGGATGAACAAATTCCGATTTTGAAATGCGGACGGGACGCATCTGTGACGTAACACGCATGCGCACAAAATAGGACGTCACGTTGCGCGTGCGAGGCGCCGTGTTTACGGAAGTCAATCGGTTCCCGCCCTTGCGTAGGTCTCGTCACTCCGCATTTGTGCCAATTTCCAGGATTTTGTCCGAGGTTTCTTTCCCCTATTTATAGCATGTTCTTTTCACCACTGACTGTTTTCTGCTCCTTCGTCCGCCGTTGCTTTTGTGGCGGGTCCGTTTTGTCGAATAGCTGCGACGTTTGGGTCGGATGCGTGCGAACTGCGCGCCCGGAGCGCGCTCGCGTCGGACATACATGCGATTTATAGCCACGTACAAAAGAGGCTTGGCTCGGAGATGAAAACAAAACAAAACGGAATTGTACTGTTCACACCGACTTGCAAAAAATCTAATCCAGGTAACATTGGGGGGAGGAAACAAAATCCGAATTGTCCTCGAGTGTGAACTGTGAACATAGCCGAAGACTTGAACTGAAAATGATTGAAAACCAAGTTGTTTTGTGTGTTTTGGGCTTGGGTTTTCTTTCCCAAAAACCCAAATGAACCCCGCTGAGCCAAACCTCGAACGATCAACGCCGTCATTCCCGCGACGGGCACACGTCTGACTCCTTTTCGACAACTGACCTCATGTGACATCTTCTTTTCCACCGACACTACCCACATGGAACCTGCAGCGCTACAGAGAAGAAAGCCTCAAACGTCCGCCTTCTGCCACCCGGAAGGTCGCGTTGGTCACAAAGGTCAGAGGTCACGAGTAGGCACCGACTGACCGCGTCCTTCTCCGGGTTGCACACTTTGACCCACATGATGTGATCCAGCAGCCAGTCGATGGGCTTGTCCTTGTAGAACATCAACATGAACTCCGCGATCAGGGACAAGTCCGAAGACTTGAACATCTTACCTGCACGCGCGCACGCACACACATACACACGCACTGAGAATCCCACAGAGTCAACACCTGAATACGTGATCAGTTTTAGTGAGGATGATGTGAATTTGGATCATTCAATGACACGGTTATTACATGCATAAAACATTTCATTGAAACAAAAATCACAAGGTATGACCAATGGGGATCAGGATAGTCATTTGTTCCAGGATCGGGATTTTTGGGTGAAATGGGAAGTTTTTACGCCGCGTAGTCGTCGTGTTGTCGCTACGCCATCGTCGTCGTGCAGCCGATGTGTATTTGTCGTGCGTTGATTCGTGAACCCTCTGATGCGGATGAACGAATCGAACACACAAACGACATCGGAATCGTCTTTATTTGCCGAGTCTGTCAAAAAGAGTTGGAGCTGCTCTAGTGCGACGACGGACGGCCCACGTGGCAAGAAAATACTCTCGAATCAATCAACGGATCGATCGGAAGGCGAAAGGTCGGCGGGCACCCACCGATGAAGCCGAGCTGCGAGAATTCCAGAATCATCCAGTCGTCGGAAGGCTGCTGCAGGGCGAACTTCTTCATGGTGCTCAAGTAGGCGGGCCGCGCCACGATGTCGTCCTCCAGCTGATGCCGCACACACGCACGCGGGTGAATGTCGTGTGAGCCCGTAGGCGTGTGTGTGTGCGCGCGCGCGCACGTCTACCTGCACGTAGTACGTCCCTTTGGCGCGCGCGTACATCATGAGGAAGCAGTAGTCGAGATTCTGCTTGGTGCGCCACCTGACGGCCCAACGACAAGAAGCGACGTTAAAACTCGTCGGCGCGCTGCGCTCGCGTCGCCGTGACGACCAGCGAGAACCCGCCGAAGGATACAAATCGATCGTCTTCGTGACGGCACGATGATCGCGTGACCCTACGACAAACGTCGGCATCGTCTTGAAGGAGCTCAAAGATGGACGAAGGGTCACGTGACCAAAACAGAGCACACCTTCCCTCCCTCCCTCCCTTCATCCCTTGCTTCTCTCTCCTTCCTTATTTTCTTCATCAATCCATTCATTGTTTTGCCTCGTTCTCCTCCTTTCCTTCCTTTGATCTCTTTCTTCCCCTCGTCTCTTCTTTCCCGTCCTTCATTCCCTTCTCCTCTCTTTCCTTCTTGTACGACTGAATTCCTTCTTTTCTGACTTCCTTCATCCCTCATGACCCTCTTTTCTTCCTTACCTTTTTCAGACGGAATATTCTGACCTCAAAGCGAGCATGCTAGGTGTCTTTTTGTTTCAGCTGTTATTGTTTTTTCCAATTTGTAGTTTTTGTGTGTGCAGCTGCTGTGTAATTGATGAGGTGCAATGTACTTTTTACACAATAAAATCCAGGTGGATTCAATTCTGATGACAATAAGATTCAACGATTGCAAAATTTGTATATATAATTATTGAATGAATAACTACATGAATATAATGAACTGATGAATCAAATATAAAGGTCAAAACAGTGTTTTTGGTGCACCCCACCTGACTCTCTCCTTGGGGTCTCCAAAAGATTCGCGGAGGTGCGAGAAGTCCGGATAGAAGTGGACGGACGGCGAGACCACCTCCAGCAGGCCAGACCGGATCTCGGACGGGAAGCTGGCAACAAACGTAACAAACGGCGTCTCTGTGCGAACGGACGATCCGATCGTGGACGCCGGCTTTTGCGTGACATTACAAATGAGGATGATGAAGATGAAGAGGAGCAGAACGAGGAGGGAGGGACACGAGGAAGCCGAAGACCAGGAAAGGACGCACGCGCACACGCACACGCACATCTAGTGCCCTGAAAAGCGAAACGTTCTCAAATTCTTAGATTTTTGCATAGTTTCTCCACTTTGTTTAAAATAATCAAACAAATGTAAATCGACAAATATAACCCAGGTAAACTTCAAATGCTGTTTTTAAATGGTGATTTCATTAATTCCGGAAAAAAACCTGAAAAAGCAATTACCCTTCTTGTTAAATCATCAATGAATTGCAATTTTGGGTGAATTTGCACAGATCACACCCGAGCCTGATTACCTCCAGACCTGTTCAATCAAGAAATCACTGAAACAGAATCGGTCCCGACAAAATCAAGTCGGACAAAAGATCTAAAAAAGCTGCAGAGTTCCAGAACAGTCGAAAAAAAATAAAAAATAAAGTAGTTGACATCTATCTTTCTGGAAAGAGTTAAAAAAAAGCCATTTCGAAAGCTTTAGGATTCCAGTGAACCATTGGTAGAGCCATTATCCTCACATGGAGAAAACGTGGAACAGTGGTGAACCTTCCCAGGAACTCAGGACAACTCGTAAAGAACCGCAGGCCTTCCTTGTCTCAGTTAAGGTCAGAGTTCATGACCCAACAAGAAGAAAAAGGGTTCCAAGGCCAAAACCACTGGCGACCAAAAAGAAGAAAAGCAGGAATATTATATGGACTGATGAGATGAAAGTTGAGCTTTTTGGAAGGCGTGTGTCTCGTTACATCTGGCGTGAACGTAGCATGACGTTTCAGAAAAATACCAACAGTCAAACGTGCCGGTAGTGTGATGGTCTCGGGCTGCTTTGCCCATTCAGGACCTGGACAACTTGCTGTGATTGATGGAACCATGAATTCTGCTCTTAAACAGAAAATCCTGAAGAAGAATGTTCAGCCAGCAGTTTGTGACCTCAAGCCGATGCGCACTTGGGTTCTGCAGCAGGATAACCATCCAAAACAACACCAGCAAAACACACACTTCTGAAAAAAACAACCTTTTGTGTGCGTGGGGGCGCGGGGATGTTGGAGTGGCCGAGTCAAAGTCCTGACTTTGCAGTCGCATGACCTTAGAAAGTCACTTCGTGCTCAAACAATTCTGTAAGGGAAGAGTGAGCCAAAATATCTCCACAGAGATGTGAAGGACTCGTTGCCAGTTCCAGAAAACTCTTGATTTCACTTGTTGCTGCTGAGGATGGCCCAACCAGTTCTTAGGTTTCGGGGGCCATTACCTTTTCACACGGGGCCAGGTAACTTTTTTGGTCCTTCATGAATGAAATCTCCATTTAAAACAGCATTTTAAGTTCGTTTGGGTCATATTTGTCGGCTATTTACATTTGTTTGATCATCTTAAACATTCAAGTGGGGAAACTGTGCAAAAAGATAAGAATTTGAGAAGGGGGCCAATACTTTGTCACGGCGCTGTAGACACACACACGCACACGTTGAGAGACACAAAGATACACACAAACACACACACACACACACACACCGAGCTGAGATGGAAGAGCAGAATGGAAGTGATGGAGTGTGTTGCCACGGTAACAACATCCCATCATGCAGACCACTCACAGGAGCTTCAGGTTGTCGGCCACACTCAGGGCGTACTGATGGTCCGCCTGCGCACACACGCACACACGCACACACATTCTCGATCTTTAAAAAAAAAACAAGCTGATGACATCATAATTTCTGCCTCCCACTCAGCCAATCAGGAAGCGAGCAGTCCCGTGACTCGGACGGCGTCCGGGTTGTGAAGTCTCGGCGAGGTCACGCAGCTGAGTCACCGCTTGTTTTGGTGTCGTGGACGGCCCAGCGGGGTGGAGCTTAGAGCCGCCGTTAATCGATGACACTTGCGCTCACACCAAAGCTTTTGACCACCTTTTATTGACCAGGCGTGCGTGCGTGCGTTTGTGTTGTCACTCTGTCACTGTGAAGAAATGGCCGACTATCGTAAAACATCACTTTGAGAAAACCAAAGCAAGACAACTCTCTCTATTTGTACATTTTACAGAAGTGGGAAGTAACAAAGTACTTCACTTAAGTATTTCTTTTTCTGCCGACTTTTTACTTTGACTCCTCACCTTTTAAACACAAATATCTGTACCTTTCTACTCCTTTTAAAACCTTCAAAAATTAGCGACGACGACGCATTAAAAGCAGAATGCCAAAAAAACGGAAACCGGAAGGAAGCGAACCAGGCGCATTGTAGACATCGTCGATACGACACTGCCCTATCAGTCGCGTGCGTACGGTGAGGCTAAGCTAGTGGGGGCAAAGTGTTGGCGCAGTCCATGGTTGTGGAAACCAAAATAAGCATGATTCCTGCACATTGTGCATACACAACAAGGAAACTCCAAACTTGGAATAAGCTTTCAGAGCTAAAAATATTTTTGGGCTCTTGTTTCAAAAGTGCCTGCAATGAATGAACCAGACTTAGGGTTATATATACAACCCCAATTCCAATGAAGTTGGGACGTGTTGTTAAACATCAATAAAAACAGACTACAATGATCTGCAAATTACGTTCAAATTATATTGAATTGAATACACTACAAAGACAAGATATTTCATGTTCAAACTGATAAACTTTGTTTTTAGCAAATAATCATGAACTTAGAATATTATGGCTGCAACCCGTTCCCAAAAAGCTGGGACAGGGTCATGTTTACCACTGGGTTTCATCACCTTTTCTTTCAACAACATTCTATGAACGTTTGGGAACTGAGGACACTCGTCGTTGAAGCTTTCTACGTGGAATTCTTTGCCATTCTCGCTCGATCTACAGCGTCAGCTGTTCAACAGTCCGGGGTCTCCGTTGTCGTATTCAATTAAATATAGGTCAAACATGATTTGCAAATCATTGTATTCTGTTTATATTTATGTTTAACACAACGTTCCAACTTCATTGGAATCCGGGTTGTGTATATATATATATATATATATATATATATATATATATATATATATATTTTTTTTTTATAGTTTATACTTTTGTCATATGAAAGTCCACTAGCTTAATGCGAACATAAAATGTGCAATGCCATAGACAGGCTAACGGAAAGGAGCATGGGTGTTATGATAATTGAAACCCTTCAAACGACAATAAAAACCAGTAAAAAAAACAACAACAACCGTGTTCTAGCGTCGGTTCCCTGAACACAACATTTGTGATTTTCCAGTAGCAGCAACTCTAACCTTCATCACCACACACACATCATCATCATCATGTGTAAGCCCTCAAGTGTCATGTGACCACATCATGTGACAAAAATAGACAAAATCTACTTCCTTGCCCCCTTCTTTCCGTCCTTCCTTGTTTGTTCCCTTCTCTACTCCCTTGCCTCCCTCTTTTTTTCTTCTTTCCGTCCCTCTTCGTTCCCTTCTCTTATTCTTCGCGTTCGCGTGTCCACGAAACGCAGGCACTGCGCGCGTGTCTGTGTGTGTTGGTTCATTAGTCAAAGCACTGACCTTCACAAAGCACGCACGCACGCACGCACGCACACACGCACACACCCACGCTGCGACCGACCTCTGCGACGAGGACAACGATGACGCAGTCGTCTTTCTCGGCGGCGCTGAGTTGCGACATGAGAGAGCCGAGCGTGTCCGTCAAGTACGAATGGACCTCCCGCCTCACGCTGGGAACGCCCATCACTATGGAAACTGCACACGCACACACACACACACACACACACACACACACACACACACACACATACCAAGGTGACTCCATATATATATCCCATAATACAACAAGCAGCAACACACACAGGCTATGTTGGGAGACACTGAATGATTCCCCACGACTTGATAATCAGCCCGGTATGGTGATGTTTATCTTAGTTCCTCCATTCAAAATGTCCGCCTTGAGAATCATTCAACATTTGCAACGCCGAGTCACTTCCCAAGGGATTTTCAGTGGACATTTTAGGGACTAACTAGGTCTGCCGGATCAAAATCCCTTTGTCGCGATTACAGAGTCGAGCATGAGAGAATGATTTTGAACGCATCGGAATCGTTCATCATTCTCCGCTCCACAATCACTTTATCGTCATTTCTATACAGTGGACTATAACGTACAAATAGTTTTGGAAGAGTGCATGGAAAGAGACATTTTGGTACATTTTGCTAATTATTATTATTATTATTATTATTATGGGCAGCACGGTGAACGACTGGTTAGCACGTCTGCCCCACAGTTCTGAGGTTGCAGGTTCAAATCCGGCCTCGCCTGTGTGGAGTTTGCATGTTCTCCCCGTACCCGCGTGGCTTTTCTCCGGGTACTCCGCTTTCCTACTCCTGAATTGAAGACTCTAAATTGCCCGTAGGTGCGAATGTGAGCGCAAATGGTTGTTTGTTTCTATGCGCCCTGCGATCGGCCGGCGACCACTTCAGGGTGCGCCCTGCCTCTCGTCCGCAGTCAGCTGGGATAGGCTCCAAGCCACTCGCGACCCGTGTGAGGAGAAGCGCTACAGAAAATGGATGGATGGAATGGATTTTTATTATTATTATTATTATTAAGACATCACACATTTAAAAAAAAATAAAAGCCAGCCCTATGGGGGGCACAAGCCGGTGCAAAGCGTAGGCCGGTCCCAAGCCCGGATAAATGCAGAGGGTTGCGTCAGGAAGGACATCCGGCTTCAAACTTTGCCGAACAAATACGAGCGTTCATCCAAAGAATTCCATACCGGATCGGTCGCGGCCCGGGTTAACGACGTCCGCCACCGCCGCCGTTAACCTGCAGGGCGCGGGTGGAAATTCAGCTACTGTGTGTCGAAGACGAAGGAGGAGAGGTGAAAAGCGGGTTCTTCGGCAGAAAGAGAAGAGGAAAGCACAGAGCCTAGAATTGAATGTGGGGACTATGACAGGAAAATCTCGGGAGTTGGTTGACATGATGATTAGGAGAAAGGTTGATATATTGTGTGTCCAGGAGAGCAGGTGGGAAGGCAGTACGGCTGGAAGTTTAGGGGCAGGGTTGAAATGATTTGACCATGGCGTAGATGGGAAGAGAAATGGAGTCGGGGTTATTTTAAAAGAAGAATTGGCTAAGAATGTCTTTGTCGGTGAAAAGAGTATCAGATCGAGTGATGAGGCTGAAACTTGAAATTGAGAGTGTTATGTATAATGTGATGAGTGGCTATGCCCCACAGGTAGGATGGGACCTAGAGGTGAAAGAGGAATTCTGGAAGGAGCTGGACCAAGTAGTTCTGAGGATCCCAGACAGAGAGAGAGTCGTGATTGGTGGAGATTGTAATGGACATGTTGGTGAAGGAAACGGGGGTGATGAAGAAGTCGTGGGTAAGTACGGCATCCAGGAAAGGAGCTTGGAGGGAGCAGATGGTGGTAGACTTTGCAAAAAGGATGCAAATGGCTGTAGTGAACACTTTCTTCCAGAAGAGGCGGGAACATAGGCTGACCAACAAGAGCGGAGGTAGAAGCACGCAGGTGGATTACATCTTGTGCAGATGATGTCATCTGAAGGTGGTTACCGACTGTAAGGTAGTGCTAGGGGAGAGTGTGGCTAGACGGCATAGGATGGTGGTGTGGAAGATGACTCTGGTGGTGGGGAGGAAGATTAGGAAGACAAAGGCAGAGACGAGAACCGTGCGGTGGAAGCTGAGACGGGACGAGTGTTGTGCGGCTTTTCGGGAAGAGGTGAGACGGGCTCTCGGTGGACGGGAGGAGCTTCCGGAAGACTGGACCGCTGCAGCCGAGGTGATCAGAGAGACATGCAGGAGAGTACTTGGTGTATCTCCTGGCAGGAAAGGAGAGGAGGAGACCTGGTGGTGGAACCTCAAAGTACAGAAAATCATACAAGGATAAAGGTTAGCTAAGAAGAAGTGGGACACTGAGAGGACCGAGGAGAGGAGAAGACAGACAGAGGGATAGAGATGGAAATGTGTTGACTGGTGCCAGCAGTGTGCTAAGCTAGATGGAAAGAATACTTTGAGGAGTTGATGAATGAGGAAAATGAGAGAGAAGGGAGAGTAGAAGAGGCAAGTGTGGTGGACCAGGAAGTGGCAATGATTAGTAAGGGGGAAGTTAGAAAGGCATGAAAGAGGATGCAAAATGGAAAGGCGGTTGGTCCTGATGACATTCCTGTGGAGTTTTGGAAGCATGTAGGAGAGGTGGCTGTGGAGTTTCTGACCAGCTGGTTCAATAGAATTCTAGTGTGTGAGAAGATGCCTGAGGAATGGAGGAAAAGTGTGCTGGTGCCCATTTCTAAGAACAAGGATGCTGTGCAGAGCTGTGGGAACTATAGAGGAATAAAGTGGATGAGCCACACAATGAAGTTATGGGAAAGAGTCGTGGAGGCTAGACTCAGGACAGAAGTGAGTATTTGCGAGCAACAGTAACCCTAACCCTTTCATGCCTAGAAAGAGGACCACAGATGCTTTATTTGCCTTGAGGATGTTGATGGAAAAGTCCAGAGAAGGTCAGAAGGAGCAACATTGTGTCTTTGTGGATCTTGAGAAAGCCTATGACAGAGTACCCAGAGAGGAACTGTGATACTGCATGCGGAAGTCTGGAGTGGCAGAGAAGTATGTGAGAAGAATACAGGACATGTACGTGGGCAGCAGAACAGCAGCGAGGTGTGCTGTAGGTGTGAGAGACGAATTTAAGGTGGAGGTGGGACTGCATCAGGGTCTGAGCCCCTTCCTGTTTGCAGTGGCGATGGATAGGCTGACAGATGAGGTTAGACCGGAATGCCCGTGGACCGTGATGTTTGCAGATGACATTGTGATCTGCAGTGAAAGCAGGGAGCAGCTGGCGGAACAGTTAGAAAGATGGAGGCGTGCACTGGAAAGGAGAGGAATGAAGATTAGCCGAAGTAAGACAGAATATATGTGCATGAATGAGAGGGGTGGTGGGGGAAGAGTAAGGCTACAGGGGGAAGAGATAGCAAGGGTGGAGGACTTGAAATACTTGGGGTCAACCCTCCAGAGCAATGGTGAGTGTGGTCAGGAAGTGAAGAAACGGGTCCAAGCAGGTTGGAACGGGTGGAGGAAGGTGTCGGGTGTGTTATGTGACAGAAGAGTCTCTGCTCGGATGAAGGGCAAAGTTTAGAAGACAGTGGTGGGGCCGGCCATGATGGACGGATGAGAGACAGTGGCACTGAAGAGACGACAGGAAGCAGAGCAAATGAAGATGTTGAGGTCCTCTCGAGGAGTGATTATTAACGAGCTTATCAGAGGGACGGCCAAGGTTCGATGTTTTGGAGACAAAGTTAGAGAGCAGACTTGGATGGTTGGGACACGTCCAACGGTGAAAGAGGGAGTATATTGGTAGAAGGACGATGAGGACGGAGCGGCCAGGCAAGAGAGCGAGAGGAAGAGCAAAGAGAAGGTTGATGGATGTCGTGAGGGCAGTTGGCGTCGGAGAGGAGGATGCAGGAGATAGGCCCACGTGGAAAAGGAGGACGCGCTGTGGCGACCCCGTACGGGACGAGCCCACGGGAAAAGAAGAAGACACTATTTGTTTTAAAAAAAGAACAATGTAATGTTAAAAGATATAACACAGTTTAAAAAAATAAGACTAGATTTTGAATGTTATCCTACTAATCCTGCTAACTTTTTGCTTTGTTACCGATACCACCAGCAGTTTTGTTTTCTTCTGTGCAGGAGGGACTGGGCAGCCACGTCAGCTCTTCCTTTTATTTATTGCAAGACTCATTACTATAAGACACAGGTGTCAAACCTGCAGCCTGCGGGCCAGACCTGGCCTGCCACATCATTTTATGTGGCCCGTCAAATCAAATCATGTCGGTCAACTTCCATGATTCTTGCTCAAATTTGGATCAAAATTTCACATTTCCATCCATCCATCCATTTTCTTCCACTTATCTGAGGTCGGGTCGCGGGGGCAGTAGCTTTAGCAGGGACGCCCAGACTTCCCCCTCGTGCCCGGAACACCTCACCGGAGAGGCGTCCGAATCAGATGCCCCGGCCGCCTCATCTGGCTCCTCTCGATGCGGAGGAGCGGCGGCTCTACTCTGAGCGAGCCTCAAGTATGAGCGAGCCTCTCGCCCTATCTCTCAGGGAGAGCCCGGACACCCTGCGGAGGAAACTCATTTTCCGGGATCTCGTTCTTCGGGTCACGACCCGCAGCTCGTATGAAATGAATAATAACGTTGAGATATTGCAAGCATTTTTTTTGTCACCAAAGCCCTATTTATCATAACCTTCAGTAGTACTCAATTTGTTGTGTGTAAGCAATATTATGAGGAGGCAATTAAACATTGACTTGCTTGCGCAGTCCTAACGACCTCTGAGGGAGAGCGCAATGTGGCCCACGACAAAAAAAAGAGTTTGACATGCCTGGTGGAGGCACATTTAGAGATAGATTCGTCTTATTGTTGTTATCATCGTTGATTATTGGAACAAAAGCCGGCGACAAAAAAAGAGTGAAATGAAATGCGGAGACACTGATGTTTTTCTCTACACGGCGGCCCCGAGTGCAAAACGTTTGTCCGTGTCCGCCTGAACGCGACACGACGAGGACATCCTCTGGAGCGCGCGCACGCTGTCCGACCTCCGGTGCGTCCTTGTCCCACGTGGACGGCGGGCTGCAGGCTGTCTTCTCTGTTGATGAGGTGAGGGAGATGATGGAGGACGGAAGGAAGCCGAAGGAAGTTCTTGCTGGCGCTCACGTTCCACAACTTCATCCTGGTCTCCTCTGGAAACAGGCACGCACAGAACACGTCACTTCTTTTACTTCTATTGGATTCACATCACAGGAAGCGGAGCGGACTCGCGGTTAGTGCGTCCGCTCACAATTCTGGGTCGGGTCCCTTCGTTCATTAGTGTGTTCGTCAGTTCATTCCATTGTTCAATAGTTCATTTGTTCATTCGTTAGTTAGTGCATTCAATCGTCGGTTCGGTCATTCGTTTGTTCAATAGTTCGGTCCTTTTTTTCCATTCGGTCGGTCGTTCATTCATTTTTTGGTTTGTTAGTTCATTCGTTCGCTTGTTGATTCATTCGTTTGTTTGTTGGTTTGTTCATTAACTTCCAAGATCGGGTGTTTTCAGGGTAGTATGGCCGTATCCCGCTTTGTTCATTAGTTAGTTTGCTTCGTTAGCTTGTTTGTGCATTGGTTGAGTCGTTCGTTAATTTCTTTATTCGTACATTAGTTTGTTCGTTATTTGGTTCAAAGGTTTGTTCGTTCGTTACTTCGTTAGTTAATTACTTAGTTCGTTCATTCATTAGTTCCTTTGTTAGTTGATTCGTGAGTTAGTTTGTTCGTCGGTTTATTCGTTTTCTAGTTCGCCCACTTGTTTGTTTTTTCATTACTTCACTGGCTTGTTCAGTACTTGGTTAGTTCGTTCGCTCATTAGTTTGTTTGTTTGTTCGTGAGTTAGTTCATTCGTTATTTTGTTCGTTTTTTTTGTTCGCTCGTTGGGTTTGTTCATTAGTTAGTTTGTTCGTTCCTTAGTTCGTTAGTGAGCATGTTATCGTCATTCTTGAGTGGGTTTTTCCTCCTACGTTAGCTTGATGTAAAATTCTCCGCAGGCGTGAACGTGAGTGCGACTGCTCGTTTGTCCAAATGTCCCCCGACATCAACTGACCCGTTCGTCGCGCGTCTCTACGTGCCCTCCGATTGGCTGGCGACCACGCCCCTCGCCCAAAGTCAGCTGGGATAGGCCCTGGCTGACGCTTGACCCCAATGAGGATTACCGCGATAGAAAAACGATTAACGGTCACGTACGGCTCCCGATCTGTTGTTCGGATTGTGTGATTTGCAAATTTCCAGACCGGAGAGGCTGCTCCAGGTTCTGTTGATGTCCCGCAGAGCTTGTTTCTCGGCGATGGCCCGCTTGATCTCGTCCAGGACCAGGTTGAGTTCTTTGGAGCGACGCAGGTTCTCCTGCTCGGCCGAGCGCAGGCGCTCCCTCAACGCCAGGAACTCCCGCTGGTAGAAGTCCACCACATCTCCTGAACAAACCACATCAGCAAAGCTTGTAACACCTCCCATGTCCAAAACCGGTCCCGGGTCTGGGCTCTGGTTAAAAACGTACCAAAGCATGGACCTGAAAGACAATAACATGGACAACAACATAATCCACACCATGGACGGGAATATAGCACATACCATGGGTCAGAACATAGACCTGACTATGGACTAGAATATAGACAAGATCCTAACATATCTAAGACCATAGACCAGAGCTTAGACCAGACTATGGATGAGAGCATAGATCAGACCAAAGTCCAGACCTTTGCTATGCCAGCTCATAGCACAAATACCACACCGTAGAGCACATGTACCGATAGCACCGCATCCCGTTTTTTACGATCATTGGGCTTTATCTTGTCAACGCAAATGCAACCGAATCCACTCATTACCGTGGCGAGGGCAACAAGAGTGCATCGCGGCAACTTTGTATTATACGGACAAAATGTGGAAAAAGGTGTGTTGGCGGTCACCGCTGCTCAGGACAGGAGAGGACGTTGGTTTAAGGCTCGCTTGAGGTACGTTCACGTACTTTGAATACGATACGGCTCGCAAGCAGGTAACAAAACTTTGGGTAGCCTAGCAAGCTGGTGCTAGCACTAACGGTTTTACGAATCATCTGTCGAATCATGCTCTAAAGTTTGGGTGAAGTAATTTAATTTAACTACAATCAAGTAATTTAATTACAGTAAGTTAGCACCCGGCGGCACGGTGGACGAGGGTTAGGGTTAGAGCCTCTGCCTCACAGTTCTGAGGTCCGGGGTTCAATCCCCGGCCCCGCCTGTGTGGAGTTTGCATGTTTGCGTGGGTTTTCTCCGGGCACTCCGGTTTGCTCCCACATCCCCAAAAACATGCATGCTAGGTTCATTGACAACTCTAAATTGCCCGAAGGTGTGACTGTGAGTGCGGGTGGTTGTTTGTTTGTATGTATGTGCCCTGCGATTGGCTGGCAACCGGCTCAGGGTCTACCCCGCCTCCTGCCCGATGATAGCCGGGATGGGCTCCGGCGCGGCCGCGGCCCGCGTGCGGATAAGCGGCGAAGAAAATGGATGGATGGAAGTTAGCGGCCATTATTTCTGTCACGTTGTAATGTTGGTTTGACCTGACCGATTAGAATCCACGATCTGACGAGAGCGGCGATGTCCAACCTCTATGGAGCCAAGGAACATACTTTGACAATTGAAAAATCTCACGGCACGCCGACAAACACAAATGTCACAAAAAGTGGATACAGTAATGACTGTATTGACTTCCTGCCATCTAATAGAAGACCATTCATTGGTTCTGTCCGTCACTATGCCTCACTGGCATAAATAGAGGAACAAAGATACATTCTTTATTGCAAATATCATTTTTTGAGCCATTAAGTACACAAGTATATACAGTAAATGAACAGGTCATTTCAATAGACACATTCCTCCATCTTGTGATCGGTGATCGGTTATCGTTTTTTTCAACTAGCTGATCGGTGATCGGCCCCAAAAATCCTGATCGTGTAAAGCCTAATATAGACCAAACTATGGACCTGAATATAGAAACATAGACCCCAACATAGCCAAAACCACAGACTGGAATGTAGACCAGACTATGTAGTCCAGATCATGTGGACAAGAACATGGACCAGACCATGGACCAAAACATAGACCTGACTATGGATGAAAACTCAGACCAGACTACGGATCAGTATATAGACGAGGACATAGACACATACACCAGAACATAGCAAAGACCGTAGACCAGAATACAGCCCAAACCACGAGCCCGAACACCAGAAGGTTTACAGTTACAGTCGGTATTAAATAAACGTGTTCTCTACTGACGTCTGTTTTTATATGGTGATTCAATGAAATAAAGGTATATGATACGACAGTCCATATCGATGACACAGTATGTAAATCCAATCGATTATGTCATGATGTGTCCGTATGGAAATGAGCAGTCTGAACGTGAGCGTGCTTGAAGCAGCTTTCGTGTCATGAGACGGAGAGAAAGAAGCTCAAAAAGTTTTTCACTTGGATTCCATACGGGTCAAGACGTCATCTCGTACGATATCATCATAAATATATGATATCCAGTATATATGACATTTATTTCTACAAGAAGTGCCCCAAAATGAACAGGAATGATCCCAATGAAAAGCCCCCCAAAATGAACAGGGTGCAACCCCAAAAATGTGACCCCGAACGCATCATGACATCATTGACAGGGAGTGACATCATCATAGACTAGACTACGGACCAGAACAGAGACCAAATCATCCATAATACCATACAACAGGCACTAGACTATGAATACATACTGTACTGAAAATACTACATAGCTCAGTACATGGACCGGAACTTAAAGACACACGCACACACTCACATGGGCACACATACAGTATACACACACAGACGAAGACGAATATACACAAAAACACACGTACGCACACAAACACGTGCACGCGCGCAAACACGCACGATGACCTCATCTCAGTCTCGCACGCACACACATACTTGGTTGTTATTGACTTAAGGCACGCACACACATTGAGGGGATCGTGTCCAATGAGATGATTGACACGTCAACGTGTGGACGGCGGCCACGTTGGGAAGCAAGCAATGTGAATTGTATTTGCATTCATTTGAAGGTTTACAATGTATGACACACATATTATACGTATGAAAGTACGCAAGAAGTATCGTGCGGCTGGGCGTGACGACGCATCCTTTTCCCCTACGCACCGACACATCCATTTCCTGTTCACGTCGCGGCACTTCCTGTCTACAAGATAACGCTTCCCTGCGTACCTCTGCTCACGCGCTCAGAGGTACGCAGGGAAGCGCGTGAGGGCGTCACGCGACGACGTCGCCGTGCGGCCAGCGGGGGGCGACAGGCAGTCCCTCGGGATGGCGTCTGCGTGACCTCGCCCGAGATGGCGACATAGCGGGACGCTCGGGGTCAGAGTTCAAGCCTTCTGCGCTCGACCCCCAAAACGAACTTGGGCCTTTGTTTGGCCGGCCGGTCGACGAGGAGGTGCCGGTTCTCGGGTTCCGAGTTCCGATCTGCGTGTGGGGTTTGCACGTTGTCCGTGTTTGCGCGTTCCCAAAAACTGTAAGCATGTTAGCATATTAGCTCGATTGAAGACCAAGAAAGGTATGAACGCTTGTCTGTGCGCACGTGCCCCGACATTAAGCCTGCGTCTGCGGGGCCAATGAGGAAGGCGGGCGAGCGGCACGCTGGCGTTGTTGTGCGGAGGGCGCGCCGCGTCCTCGTTGTTTGAGACGCAGAACAGAGCGTCGCTGTTTGGACTGTTTGTCATCTTTTCAAGTCCACTCAGACGCCCGACGGTAACACTTGGACAACACCTTCTCTCGCTCGTGCAGGACTCAAGTGGATGGAAGTGGATTCAAAAACACCGAACACGGACTCAGACCTTCACCGTCGGAAATCTTTGCAATGTTTGCCATTGTCACTCACCTACAAACATGAGATTAGATTACATTACATTCAAGGACGTGACATTATATTAGCATTAGATCCCATCAAATGTCATCTAAACATTAGGTTTGATTTGATTGAAGTGATTCGATTCGATTCGATAAAGCGGCGCGGTGGGTGACTGACTGGCACATCTGCCTCACAGTTCTGAGGACCTGGGTTCAAAATCCCGGCCCCGCCTGTGTGGAGTTTGTCCTGTTAGCATGCTAGCTGTCCTGGTTGAACACATTCCCAGGAGTAAATCAAGCTGACCTCCAAATGGAAATGGCCGATATAGCCGACAAAGATTTATGGGTGTCCAAATTCAAAAGTCTGACGCTTGTTTTTGTTGTATACTGAAGACATTCGGGTTTCAGATCAAAAGATGAATATGAGACAAAAGGTCGGCATTCCATCTTTTATTTCATGGCATTTACGTCGAGATGTGTTCAACAACTCGGGACGGAGCACCTTTTGTTCGATGCCACCCACTTTTCAAGTGAGCAAAAGTATCGGAACAGACATTATTAACTTCAAGTGAATACCATTGAATATTTGGTGGCATAACCCTTACTTGCGGTAACGGCCTCGAGCCTGCGACCCATGGACTTCGCCAGACTGTTGCATTCTTCATTTGAAATGCTTTGCCAGGACTTTACTGCAGCCTCTTTCGCTTTCTCCGTTCAGTCTCGTCTTCAGGAGGTGAAATGCATGCTCTATTGGGTTCGGGTCCGGTGATTGACTCGGCCAGTCTAAGAACATCCACCGTTTCCCTCTGATGAAGTCTTTTGTTGTGTCGGCGATGTGTTTTGGGTCATTGTCTTGTTGCGCGATGAAGCTGAGAAACCCCCAGAAACAAACAAGAACCGAAAGAGGCTGCAGTAAAGGCCTGGGAAAGTCTTTCAAATGGAGAACGCAACAGTCTGGTCAAGTCGATGGGTCGCAGGCTCGATGCAGTTACTGCAAGTCAGGGTTGTGCCACCAAATATTCAACGGTATTCACTTGAAGTTGATTGAATCATGTCTGTTCCGATACTTTGACTCACTTCAAAAGCGGGTGGCTTCAAACAAAAGGTGCTCTGTCCTGAGTGGTTTTACACAATACCATGAAATAAAAGCTGGAATTCTGAACTTTCGCCGCATATTATCTTTTGATCTGAAAATCAAATGTCTTCGGTATACACCAAAAGCGAAGGCATTGACCTCGCCGTTCCAATACTTTTGGACGGGACTGGTGTTAAGTCATCAGTCCAAATAAAAAAAGTCCTTTTGGAACAGTAACAGTAGTCGGAGGCTGTTAATGACGTCATTGCTGTCGCATAATTTCGTGTGAAAGAAGATGCCAGATGAATAAAATTGAGGGACTGCTCGGAAAGATTTTGCAGTCATTCGACTGCATTTGTGTGCGCATGTGCGTGATTCGACACGGTCATCGATCAGCGCGTGTCGCATTGTCAAGATGAAGCACAAGTGTGCGTCGCCATCTGCCACGCACGCACAGATGGTTTGTCAGCGGGAGGAAGACGAGCTGACTCTTCATCTTGTGTTGCTCTCTTCAAGCCAACCAAATGTTACAACTCTTTGATCACACATACACACACACACATGCGCATGCGCACACAGACACACACACACGTGTATACATGTACACACCCAACGTGGACAATCACAACAAAGTGAGTCATTTAATAAGAATTTAAGAGTCGTGATGCATTCAGGTGCCTTTTTCCCCCCTAATGCTGTTTAAAAAGTTAATTGGTTGCTCAAACAAACAAGGAGAAAAACCTTGACGATGAAAGCTGAGCTCTCATCAAATATTCATCACGTCTACGTCTTACGCACACACACGCACACACGAGGCAGGGAGTGTTGGTTTAAGTGCGTGCGCGTGTGTTTGTCATCATGTAGCATTTATGAGACCGAACACAAGAACGGGTAGCAGGAAGCAACAAGTCGTCACAGAAACCGACGAGCCTCCAGAGGACAATTACAACTTTCCAGTGAATACTACACTCACAACAAGACACGCACACACACAACGTGAACAATCACAGCAAACTTGAGTTATTCAATCTACATAAATATATCAACAGGGTCTTAACTCTCTCCGTGACGCGCGCACACACACACACACACACACAAACATATGCGTGCACGCACGCACACTCTGCGGTTGTGTACATGAACAACGTTGTGTTTGTTTTTAGTGTGCTTCTGATCTAAAGTGTCAGATCTCCTTCTGCCCCTGAGTTCCAAAACTCAACACTGATTATATTCAGACCATGTGACGACCCTTTCACACAACCTTTCAGAGGACTTTGACTTGCACACGCCTCACGTTAGAGCTCAGTCAACTCCCAAAAGTCACATATGAAGCAAACGCAGTTCTTCGCAGAGGATAAATAATATATGCGTATTGTTCCGTTGTCTGTCTCCGTGTGTTTTTCCCCACCATTTGCGTTCAAATATCCGTTGCCTCGAAAAGGGCGACTGTCAATGCGAACATGAGCACGTCAAAGGCGTTTTGTATTGTTTGTTAGCATTAAAAGCTTTAGCATTAGCGTTCGTTTGACTCGCAAATGACAATCTGTTCTCAATTGCTTTACCTGGGCTAATAAAGGTTAAATAAATAAATATAAATCAATTCGGCTAACTGGACTATACTAAGTATGAGGTTTTTTGAAACATACACTGAAAAAAAAATCAACTTCATTCGAACATGTACATCGGTTGCACATGATTAAAGTGGCCGGGGAGAGGGAAGTCTGGGCGTCCCTGCTAAAGCTACCGCCCCCGCGACCCGACCTCGGATGAGCGGTAGAAAACGGATGGATGGAGGCATGGGACAAATGCGCATTATACACGAGAAATGACGGTCATTTTCTTAGTTTGATGTTTGTTTCGTTTGACAGTAAACGGATAGCGATACAAACAAAACGTCAAGCGAGTGTAGCACTGTCCTGTTTGTTGGGTCAATCAACACAGCTGATTCCTGAGATTCCTTGGACTAAAAGGGTGTTAGGTCAGGTTTTTGGCGCCCGCCGTCGGACTGGACCGCAATGCAATAAAACAATAAACGGCGCTGTCCGAAAGACAGTCGAAGATTGTTTAGCTGTTCGTGTTTGTTTGCGGCCAAGCGGGGAAAAAAAGAACACGCCAGAGAGCAAAGCGAGCAAGCGGGCCAGTCCCGACCTGCCGCGCGCACACAGCAGGCCCACTTCAAACGCAAACACACGCGCATATTGAGTGACATTTGCAACGAAAGAGCGCCATTTACGATCATTGACTTATTCGCAATTTAGCACTTTTGATGTAGTCCCTACAAAAAAGTCCACTACAAATTTAAGGAATCCGTCAGCAAGGAGGAAAGGATTCCCAATTGGATTGTGGAAATGTTAACGTTTTAAGCTGAGTGTATTTGACAAAATGAATCCAAACTTTCCACTTTGTGTCCATGCGCGTTGTGACGTGTTGCTCTACTCCGATTTAAGATATTTTTGCAACACAACTCATGAATTTGTTGCTTGCTCAAAAAAAAAAAAAACATTTATCTGTCTTGACATCATTAACAATGGGATAAATAGTATTTGCTTTTCTAGCGGCCATTGCGGTTGCCATCTTGAATAGCGTTCTCGGGTCACGCGACGACGCTCGGGTGCGGAAGCGTCACGCGCTCCTCAAACACTTCCGCAAAAGGCGCCTCGGCGTTCACGTTCGCGCTCGCGTCGCTTCTATGTGACGTCGCGTGCGAACGCCCTCCGATCGGCACGTCTGTCTCCTCCCGCGTGGCACGCGTCGCACAGCTAAACAAGCGCCCCCTCGGAAAAGGGCCTCGGAGGCCAAGTCCGAGCAGGAAACATCTGTGTGCAACACACACACGCACGCACACACACACACACAGAGACACACGAATACTCTCGCAAATACACAAAAACAGACACGCACACACACACTCGCAGACAAATACATTCACACGAACACACACAAACACACGCATGTTCTGAAACACAAATAAAAATACACACACAGGACACAATACACAATACAAACAAACGCACACACGCACGTAGCTACGGTGTGACACACCTCCCGACTAACAGGTCTGGTATGAATAAGCAAGCGCTCCCAGGAGAGGAAGCACCCAACCAAAGCCCCGGCTGGCCTGTGCAGCACCGCAAATCAAGCGCTCCCTTCTTGAGTGAGCGCTTGTTGCACTTCTCATCAGCTTGTCGCCGCTGTGGAGCAAAACGAGCGCACCGTCCGCCCCTTTAGAAAGTGCTGCTGGTACGAAACCCAGCCTCCTCGCCCGGCTTTTTCCTTCCTCCACTGCCCCAAAACCAAGCACTCCTCTTGAGCGGAGACAAAGCGCGCAGACGCCGCGCCGGCCGGCGCGCGATGTGACGCAAATCGAGCGCTCCTTCAATGACCTCCAAGGTCATTTCTCTTCCTCCAGTCAGGCGTGTAGTGGGCCACAAAACAATCGTCCCCTTTGAGCATTGACTCCATATTCTTCATGTCCATGAACTAGTACACTAGTTCTAGACATGAGGGGGGTGCTTCGGGAGTACGGGGTACCGAACCCCCCGATACGGGCTGTTCGGTCCCCGTACGACCGGAGTCGGAGTTGGGTCCGCTTTGCCGGCAGTAAGTCGGACTGGTTTCCGGTGAGGGTTGGACTCCGCCGAGGCTGCCCGTGGTCACCGATTCTGTTCAGAACTTTTATGGACAGAATGTCTAGGCGTAGAGGGGGCCCGCTTTGGTGGCCTCAGTATTGCATCTCTGCTTTTTGCCGACGATGCGGTTCTGCCGGCTTCATCGAGCCGTGACCTCCAACTCTCGCCGGAGCGGTTCGCAGCCGAGTGCGAAGCGGCCGGGATGAGAATCGGCACCTCCGAATCCGAGACCGCGGTCCTCGGTCGGAAAAGGGCGGCGAGCCCTCTCCGGGTCGGGGATGAGGTCCTTCCACTAGTGGAGGAGTTCAAGTATCTCGGGGTCTCGTTCACGAGTGAGGGAAGAATGGAACGAGAGGTAGATCGGTGCGGCGTCCGCAGCGATGCCGAATTTGTATCGGTCCGTCGTGGTAAAGAAGGAGCTAAGCCGAAAGGCGAAGCTCTCGATTTACCGGTCGATCTAAGTTCCTCCCCTCACCTTCCCGGATACGAGCGGCCGAAATGAGTTTCCTCCGCAGGGTGTCCGGGCTCTCCCTTAGAGAGAGGGCGAGAAGCTCGGTCATCCGGGAGGATCTCAGAGTAGAGCCGCCGCTCCTCCGCATCGAGAGGAGCCGGATGAGGCGGTCGGGGGACCTGATTCGGACGCCTCCCCGGTGAGGTGTTCCGGGCGCGTCCCGCCGGGAGGAGACCCCGGCGATGACCCGGGACACAGTGGAGAGACTACATCGTTCGGCTGGCCCGGCAACGCCTCGGGATCCCTCCGGAAGAGCTGGATGAAGTGGCTGGGGAGAGGGAAGTCTGGGCGTCCCTGCTAAAGCTGCTGCCCCCTCGGATAAGCGGTAGAAGATGGATGGATGGCTTTTTGTCCTCACGAGTTGGACAAGAAATAGTATGAGAGCGACATCGTACAAGTGAGGCAAAACAACTAGTGGCAATTTTGGTGCTAATAGGAGGCAACTCGGCGGCCGACTGGTTAGCACATCCGCCTCACAGTTCTGAGGTTGCGGGTTCAAATCCGGCCCCGCCTGTAGTGGAGTTTGCACGTCCTCCCCGTGCCTGCGTGGCTTTTCTCCGGGCACTCCGCTTTCCTCCCGCATCCCCAAAAGATGCGTGCTCGCTTGATTGAAGACTCTAAGTTGCCCGTAGATGTGAACGTGAGTGCCAATGGTTGTTTGTTTCTATGGGCCCTGCGATTGGCTGGCGACCGGTTCAGGGTGGACCCCGCCTCTCGCCCGAAGATGGCCGGGATAGGCGCCGGCGGATAAGCGGTATGGAAAACGGACGGATGGATAGGAGGCTACTAGTGTGTGACACTAGTAGCCTCCGTTGGGCCTCGTACAGCCGTGTTATTAGCACAGCACAGTTGTTTACTAACGAGGTTTAGTTTCGTACTCGTAGGCCAAAAGAGGCATAATAATAGAGACACAGTTGTTCTACTAGTGCAGCCTAGTCATTCTACTAGTGTGCTTTGAGGAAAGCTGTTTGAGCATTTATTTGATTCCCACGTACTAGCAAACTTTGTATCCTGACTAAGTGGACAATTGATGAAAACGAGTAGGACAACGACATGTGCGTGTCATCGGCCTAGTGGCGTTACTAGTGCAGCACAGTAGTTGCATTGGGTAGTCGGAAGCCAAGCGTGAGGGTCGCTAGTAACACAGTCGTCTGTCGAGGACAAAGAGCGTACTAGTACCTGGATCTGGGATGGCCGTTTCCACCCCGACGGCACGCGCCGCATCCGCAAGCGAGCGCACCCTTCGCACACACGCGGCTCACCTGACAGCGACAAAAACGACGCTCGTCCGCTCGTCTTACCTCCGGAGCTGCTGAAGGCGGTGTACCAGGACAACGAGACCAACCCGCACAGGCCCAACAGCGACAGCGTCAAGAAGGACGCATTTCGGAACCTCATCTCCTCCTCGACAACACCGGGAGCATGTCCGCACCGAGAGAGAGAGCGAGAGAGAGAGGGAGGGATGGAGGGAGGGAGGGGGCGTGGAAAAGCGGGAGACGAGCAACGAAAGACCCCGACACACAAATGATGTTGCCCGGCAGGAGGTCGTCAAACGCTTCCAAGGATTCTTCAAGGTTCTGCAAAACCGCCGCGCACGACTGCAATGTGCTCGACATGACGTCATTTCCCTTCTCTTCCTCCGAAAGAATCAAACGATTGGTTTGCAAACTGCGGACTTCGTTTGAACACGCTCGAAATGTGTCACACGAGCACATTTTCGTCTCCGCTCCCGGGGAGGGAAGGGGCGACCGCTTTTTGAAAAAGGAACTACTTTTCCATGGAATCAGACAAATAACAATAGTTCACCAATTCCCCTTTCGGCGGTGTCGTCGTGATTTCGATCGGAGACGCGATGATTGTATTTGTCGTGAAAAACGGTGAAAATATTTGTCCATTTCTCTTCATCAAATGGATTTATAGGTTTATCCAAAAAGGTCAACAATTCTTATACGATATCCGGCGCACGCGTATTACATACTTGCCTACTTCATCATTCAAAATCCTAGAAAATGAGAAAACAAGTCAACAATGAATAATTTGACATATTTACACCCCCCACAATTTTGCATTTGATCAACTCAATGGATCATTCATATTCAAATGATTGTAAAACCAGACGAATGACAACGAAGCATCGCATTGTTACGTCCTCGTTCCGTCTGACGTGAAATGCGCCTTTTATGACTTCGACGCGACATACGTTTACGTTGACAAATTGTCAAATTGCTTGCGATCTGAAATCAATGAATAGAAAGTGGCTGGACGCAAGAGCGGTCGGAGGCAGATGCGAAAGGGGGAAACGTTTTGACGCCGTCACCTCATCAGCTAGATCTCTTTTTTTTTTTCATGACCAACAAATTTGGGGGGTCTAAATGAATGCGGGACACCGTCCAGGACTGACGCCGGCCGGCGGGCCGCTTTCAAGAAGGGCTCGGTCCGTCAGTGGCCCCCGGGCCTCACTTTGCCTACGCACTTTCTCCCCCTCCTCCACTTTGAGGCTCCTCCCCCTTTCCCAACGCGGTCTCTTTGACTTTCGCCTTTTGTGTTTGTTTGTTTGTTTGTTTGTTTGTTTGTTCGTTTGCTTTTTCCAGACATGAAGAAGAAGCTCCCGGAAAGTGAAAGGATGAATTTGCAAAATGGCTGTCTTGTTGGCTTTTTCTCTTTGGAATAGGCTGTTTTTATTGACTTCCAGCTCACGTTGCCTTCAATCAATTCTTTCCTTGAAAAAATGAATGGAATAGTTCATCTCGTCTTCGGAGTCGCATTTCTGTCTCCCTCTGGTGGCTAGACACAGTATCGCAGTAGACCTTCATTTTGGGACTCGCCAGTGGACACACGATCCAAGCGTCCATTTCGTGTGATCTCATCTTCACGTCTCGTCATTGTAATCGAGGAACAGTGTGACGTCATCACCAGGGATTGCTCACGTGACGCGAGAAAAGCGAGAAATGAGATTCCAACTCGACAAAAACTTGCCTGCAAGAATGCAACTTTCTTTTCCGTCCGAAACGTGATTCCGGACGCGATGACGAGTTGAAGTCAACTTGAAAGAGTTCATTCTTGCGCTCCCTCGAAGGCCGACCGCGTTCGCCGCATCCGTTCCGGATCCTTTTGGATCAACATGTGACGTCGTCGTCACAGCTATTCTCCTTGCGAGACATTTTTGGGAGCCGTTTGTTCCTAAATGGATATTTTTGCGTTCCCCTCGTAAAGTATTTGCTGCGAGCACACGATGTTTCGCTGAAAAGTGAACTCGATGGACAATGCACCCTGCTTGAAAGTCCATCATCATCATCATCATCATCGCCGTAGCTATGTAATGTATGTCGCTCAGTGTCCACTGAATGAGTGAGATGTACCCTTGCCAAAAGTTTCGGCGCGCGTCCGTTCTGAATCCATCCGATGCTGCTCGATTCCCGCTGCGGCTGTCACAGTTTCAACTGTTGCGGGAAGGCTTTCGGCAAGGTTTAGGAGCGACTTGATGGCGATTTTTGCCCGTTTTCCCAGGACCGTATTTGCGAGGTCGCACGCTGATGTTGGACGAGAAGGCCTACGGTCTATCGGGTTGAGGGCAGGACTGCGTGCGGACCAGTCAAGTTCAAACATACCAAATTCTCTCATCCGTGTCTTCATGGACCTTGCTTTGTGCACTGGTGCGCAGACATGTTGGAACAGGACGGGGTCATCCCCAAACTGCTCGACTATCCAAAATCTCTCGGTGTGCTGAAGCATTCGGAGTTTCTTCATTGATCTGTTTTGGGCATTTCCAACTTTGCGGGAACAGTTTGGAGATGGCCCCTTCCTGTTCCAACATCAGTGCACAAATCAAGGTCCATGAAGACACGGACGATGTGGATGAATTGGACTGGCCGTAACAGAGTCCTGACCTCAATCCCGTTGAAGAGCGCAGAGACCGAGGGCCGGCCGGGCCTTCTCGTCCGACGTCGGTATGCAACCTCACAAATGCGCTTCTGGAAAAATGATCATAAATCCCCATCAACACACTCCTAAACCTTGTGGAAAGCCTTTCCGCGAGAGTTGAAGATGTTATAGCTGCATCCTATGAAAGCCTTTCGATGAAGAAGGGGATGTCACTTCGGTTGCTAGCCGATCGAAGCAGGTGAGCCGATACCTTCGGCAATATTGCGTACATTGCATATACGCGTTGTTGCGGGCGGGCGCGCGGGCCTTGCGACACGCATGTTCTGGGATGTGGGACCATCACATGATGACATTTTGGTTTTCAAGAGATGAAAGTCGAAGAAGAGGGAATTGGAGGAAAATGAATGAATTGTAGTCCAGCCCTTATGCAGCCATTAGCAGGAGACAAGCAGCTTGGATTTGCAAAAAAAGAAAAAAAATGCTTTGGGCTCTGGTGCCATTTGGTGGTTTAGGGGTGTAAATACAAAGCAAACACACCCAACGCTTGGATTCACTCAGTATTCGTAGGAAGAGCATAGTAACACGTCAGGTTGACAGCACATTGAAAAAGGCGATTCATCGTGGGAATCAATCGTGGCGTAGAATGGGGTAATAGTGTATCGTCAATGCTTATCTCCAATTTCTAAGACCTTGCGCCACGGTTTTCAAGTTGAACTTGTTCAAAACTGTTTGGGCAAATTTCAGCCCTCCGACCTTTGACCTGAACAGTTTTGTCTTTGGTGGAAAACATCAAAGTCCCCAAAAAATAAAAAAAGGCTGGACTCCAATTCATTGGCGTAAGCCCCCTGAATTCATTTGGAACAGCGCCGCCTGTGTCGATATGTGCTGCGTGCGCTTTCTACCCCTCGTTGGCAGGCAGTAAAGCCTAAGGCCCGGATGACGCGTTAGGAAAAACAAACAAACGGATAAAGCGAAGGCGCCGATTGGCCGAAGAGGAGATCTGCGTCTCGCCGCTCGATTGCTTTTCCTTACCGTCCCCGGCTGTCTGTCACAGCTCATTGGAAATTGAATTTGTCGAAATGAATCTGAAAGGATCAAACTAAATGTGAACATATATCATTTGAATGTTCATTCAAGTTTGTGGACTTCACTTCCAAACTATTAAATATTCCATTTGAAATTATGCTATTCAGATTCAGTTTGTAAATGCAATGTTTCCAATTAAACAATACAAATTCAAATGATTGAATTATAAATGAAATGGATGGAAATTCAAATGATGTATTTCAAATTCAGTTTCTTAATGCAGTCATTCAAGTGTTGAAATTCAAATTGAACTATAACTGATTCCAATTCAGTTCCTGCTGGCCCATATTTCAGCCCATACGTTTGCTTTGAAATTCTCCACAAAATAGATCCTGTAAAGCATTTCCTGAAAACATTTAGAGCTGCTATTGGTACTAATTGGTCATTTTTGCTCAGTTTGTCCTGAAACTGTATCTATTCTTTTCTGGAATTAGGATCTGGCACGATTGATCTGAGATGATCTTCATGCAAATTGTATGTTGTTTGATGAGCATGTTACTTTGGGTTTCTCGGTCATGAGTAACAAATATGACAATTGAAAACGACTATGTGATAAATCTTCTCATTATATTAGCAAAGCTTTACATTCATCAATGTACATTTGGCAATCACAAAAAGCGTTTTTGTCAGTATTTTATCAGGACTGCCTTCTTATTGTGGCAGGCACTGATCGATTGTGAGTATGTAATTATACTTACAATCGATCAGTGCAATAATAATTACAATAAGAAGGCGGAAACGATTTTGAATGCATCTGTGAACTGCATGTAGAAAAGGTAACGTTTTTGTCCCTTTCTTATTTTTCCCCTTTTCTCTTTGTCTCCCTGGCAACTTTGTTTGTGTTTTAAATTTGCGCTATATTGTAATTTATGTGAAATTTCATTTCAAAGGTGCAATGTTTAATAAAGTAGGTATAAAATAGAAAATAAATTGTTGTGGAGTTTTGCGGAGTCACACTGCCACCTAGTGGCCGTGTCTTGTGAGTGCGGCTCAATGCCCGGAGAGGAAATGGAAAAAGATGAAAGGAAAAAGTTTTGACACTTTCGAAATGTAGCCAGTCAGGAGTGACGTCACGACGCCGCATCGGAGCTGCGTCATTCGTCGTATTTCAGTACGTAATGTCCGAAAAAGGAAGAAGTGTTTTAGAGGCGGGAAAAGACCGGAAGCCGGAAATGGGGAAAAAGAAGAGGCGAGGAAGAAACGTGACGTATTTGAGTCATTCTATTAAATACTTATAATTTGTAGCAACGAGGGAGACGAGAAAAAGAGGAAGTGGCAAACTAATGGTGGATGTGGCTCGTTTTCCACTTGATGATTTCCGCGTGTGTTGTTGTTGTTGTTGTGCTTTGATGTGAACGCAGGCTGCGATCGTCACGTGACACTGCTGACAAGCCGGTCAATTTTGTTTAGTTTTTTTCATTTATACAATCAAAAGGCACGCCATACTTTCACGAGAAAAGCCATTTAACAAAAAAGAAAAGGGGACTGAAAAAGCCACAAGGCGGAAGTGCTGAATGGCGACAGTTCAGCCGTGGTCGCATGTGGAAGAAAACTGGGTGGGGCCAAGCCGGCTCGCGACGTCACATGTTGATCCAAAAGGATCCGGAGTGGATGCGGCGAACGCGGTCGTGTTGGATTGTCGGCCTTCGAACGTGATTGACATGTTGTAATGTTTGTTTTTTTTAAAAACAAAACAAGAAACAACGTCGTGCGTGACGCGAGACATGGCGGACTGCAGCCCGGCTCCACCAGAAACTGCGGGCAGCGGTCGGACGCATAGCACCACCTCGGGCGAGAAACGCTTCCAGAACTCTTTGGCTCTGGGTCACAGCTTCAAGAGGGTCACACTCACCAAGCCCACCTTCTGCCACCACTGCAGCGACTTCGTGTGGGGCCTGATCGGCTTCCTGTGTGAAGGTGCGACGCATCACGTCACTCGTTGTCTTCACTGCGCTGGCGTTTTTGACGCGTCTTTGAATGTCGTCACTGGGTTCGGAATTGTCCTCAATGTCTTCACTTGGCATCGCTGTGTCTTTAAATGTGTCGGTGTGTTTTGAAAATGTCCTCACTGTGTCTTTGTATTTTAAATGTTTGGTTTATAAATATCCTCACACGATTATTTTAATAATTGACTGCTCTGTCGATTATTTTTTGATTCATCAATGAATCTGATAGGCGGCACGATGGCCGACTGGTTAGAGCGTCAGCCTCACAGTTCTGAGGACCCGGGTTCAATCCCCGGCCCCACCTGTGTGGAGTTTGCATGTTCTCCCCGTGCCTGGGTGGGTTTTCTCCGGGTACTCCGGTTTCTTCCCACATCCCAAAAAAAATGCATGAATTGGAGACTCTAAATTGCCCGTAGGTGTGACTGTGAGTGCGAATGGTTGTTTGTTTGTATGTGCCCTGCGATTGGCTGGCAACCGGTTCAGGGTGTCCCCCGCCTCCTGCCCGATGACAGCTGGGATAGGCTCCGGCACGCCCGCGACCCGTCAGGAGGAGAAGCGGCTCAGAAAATGGATGGATGAATGAATCTGATAATTTTTTTTTTTTTTTTTTACATAAATTGATGATGATTGAGTTCTTGGTTTGGTCTCGGGATGGCACTATCGAATCGTTTTTTTAACCAATTATCCTATCGACTATTCCATTGGGTAATCAAGTACACACATTTAAAAAATAGAAAAAAAAGTTTTTTTTTTATACTAACATATTGTATTCTTGTTTATGAGGGATGGACTTCTATCCTCAAACTGCATATGTTGGTACCGAGTGTATGGTATAAATTCGGTGTACGTGATTTGAGACAACAACAAAATTAGCCCCCCTCCCGGAAGCCGTCACCTTATGGTGGTGGAGGGGTTTGTGCGTCCCGATGATCCTAGCAGCTTAGTTGTCTGGGGCTTCGCTCCCCTGGTAGGGTCACTCATGGCAAACTGGTCGGAGGTGAGGGACCAGACAAAGCACAGCTCAAAGACCCCTTATGATGACGACAAACTATGGACTCAGTTTTCCCTTGCCCGGACGCGAGTCACCGGGGCCCCCCTCTGGAGCCAGTCCTGGAGGTGGGGCTCAAAGGCGAGCGCCTGGTGGCCGGGCCTGCACCCATGGGGCCTGGCCGGGCGCAGCCCGAAAGGATAACGTGGGTCTCCCTTCCCGTGGGTTCACCTCCTGTGGGAGGGGCCTTAGGGGTCGGGTGAAGTGCGAGCTGAGCGGCGGCCGAAGGCGGGGACCTTGGCGATCCGATCCCCGGCTACAGAAGCTGGCTCAGGGCACGTGGAATGTCACCTCTCTGGCAGTGAAGGAGCCTGAGCTGGTGTGTGAGGTCGAGAAATTCCGACTAGATATAGTCAGGCTCGCTTCCACACACAGCTTAGGCTCTTGTACCAGTCCTCTCGAGAGGGGTTGGACTTTCTTCCACTCTGGAGTTGCCCACGGTGAAAGGCGCTGAGCAGGTGTGGGTATTCTTATTGCCCCCCGGTTCGGCGCCTGTACGTTGGGGTTCACCCCGGTAGCCTCCCTCCGCCTTCGGGTGCGGGGACGGGTCCTGACTGTTGTTTGTGCCTATGCACCAAACAGCAGTTCAGTGTACCCACCCTTTTGGGAGTCCTTGGAGGGGGTGCTGGAGAGCGTTCCCGCTGGGGACTCCATCGTTCTGGTGGGGGACGTCAATGCTCACGTGGGCAATGACAGTGAGACCTGGAAGGGCGTGATTGGGGGGAACGCCCCCCCAATCCATCACGGATTGTCCATATCGAACACAGTGTTCAAGCATAAGGGTGTCCACACGTGCACTTGGCACCAGGACACCCTAGGTCGCAGTTCGATGATCGACTTTGGGGCCGTGTCATCGGACTTGCGGCCACATGTCTTGGACACTCGGGTGAAGAGAGGGGCGGAGGTGTCAACTGATCACCACCTGGTGGGGAGTTGGCTCCGATGGTGGGGAAGATGCCGTTCCGACCTGGCAGGCCCAAACGTATTGTGAGGGTCTGCTGGGAACGTCTGGGAGAATTTCAACTCCCACCTCCGACAGAACTTTGCTCATGTTCCGGGGAGGCGGGGGACATCGAGTCCAAGTGGACTATGTTCCGCCCCTCCATTGCTGAGGCGGCCCGACCTGAGCTGTGGCCGTAAGGTGGTCGGTGCCTGTCGTGGCGGCAATCGCCGAACCCGTTGGTGGACACCAACGGTGAGGGACGCCGTCAAGCTGAAGAAGGAGTCCTACCGGGCCTTTTTGGCCTGAAGCAAAAACTCTGGTATGGGAGGAGTTCGGTGAAGCCATGGAGAAAGACTTCCGGACGGCTTTGAGGAAATTCTGGTCCACCATCTGGCCTCTCAGGAGGGGGAAGCAGTGCACCATCAACACTGTGTATAGTGGGGATGGGGCGCTGCTGACCTCGACTCGGGACGTTGTGAGTCGGTGGGGAGAATACTTCAAAGACCTCCTCAATTCCACCGACACGCCTTCCCATGAGGAAGCAGAGTCTGGGTTCTCTGAGGCGGGCTCTCCAATCTCTGGGGTTGAGGTCACAGAGGTGGTTAAAAAGCTCCTCGGCCAGAGTTCGTAAAAGCTCTGGATGTTGTGGGGCTGTCCTTGTTGACACGCCTCTGCAACATCGTGTGGACATCGGGGACAGTGCATCTGGATTGGCAGACTGGGGTGGTGGTCCCCCTTTTTAAGAAGGGGGGACTGGAGGGTGTGTTCTACCAATAGGAGGATCACACTCCTCAGCCTCCCTGGTAAGGTCTGTTCAGGAGTGCTGGAGAGGGGGGGTCCGTCAGGAAGTCGAATCTCTGATCCAGGAGGAGCAGTGTGGTTTTCGTCCTGGCCGTGGAACATTGGACCAGCTCTACACGCTCGGCAGAGTCCTCGAGGGTTCACGGGAGTTCGCCCAACCAGTCTACATGTGTTTTGTGGACTTGGAGAAGGCGTTCGACCGTGTCCCTCGGGGAGTCCTGAGGGGGGTGCTTCGGGAGTATGGGGTACCGAACCCCCTGATACTGGCTGTTCGGTCCCTGTACGACCGGAGTCAGAGTTTGGTCCACATATCCGGCAGTAAATCGGTGAGGGTTGGACTCCGCCAAGGCTGCCCTTTGTCACTGATTCTGTTCATGACGTTTATGGACAGAATTTCAAGGCGCAGCCAAGGCGTAGAGGGGGTCCGGTTTGGTGGCCTCAGTATTGCATCTCTGCTTTTTGCCGATGATGTGGTTCTGATGGCTTCATCAAGCCGCGATCTCCAACTATCACTGGAGCAGTTCGCAGCCGAGTGTGAAGCAGCTGGGATGAGAATCAGCACCTCCATATCTGAAACCGTGGCCCTCAGTCGGAAAAGGGTGGCGTGCCCTCTCCAGGTGGGGGTGAGATCCTGCCCCAAGTGGAGGAGTTCAAATATCTTGGGGTCTTGTTCACGAGTGAGGGAAGAATGGAACAAGAGGTAGATCGGTGCAGCGTCTGCAGTGATGCGGACTTTGTATCGGTCCGTTGTGGTGAAGAAGTAGCTAAGCCGAAATGCAAAGCTCTCTATTTACCGGTCGATCTACGTTCCTACCCTCACCTATGGTCACGAGCTGTGGGTCGAACCAGAACAAGACCCCAGATACAAGCGGCCGAAATGAGTTTCCTCCGCAGGGTGTCCGGGCTCTCCCTTAGAGAGAGGGTGAGAAGCTCGGTCATCCAGGAGGATCTCAGAGTAGAGCCGCTGCTCCTCCGCATCGACAGGAGCTAGATGAGGTTGCTGGGGCATCTGATTCGAATGCCTCCCTGACGCCTCCCTGGTGAGGCGGGCACGCCCCACCGGGAGGAGACCCCGGGGACGGCCCAGGACACGCTGGAGAGACTACGTCCTTCGGCTGGCCCGGGAACGCCTCGGGATCCCCCCGGAAGAGCTGGATGAAGTGGCTGGGGAGAGGGAAGTTTGCGCGTCCATGCTAAAGCTACTCCCCCCGCGACCCGGCCTCGGATAAGCGGTAGAAAATGGATGGATGGATGGACAAAATTAGCTGATGCTGAACGGTTAGCAATCGCAATTAGCATTAGGATGCTACCGATGACCATTTTAGCTCAAAAAACGCAAACTACCATTGAGCTCACTCATACGTCATGTTTTATGTACATTACACATCTAACAGTGTCTTAAAATCACTTACAGATACTCCTCCGTCATATTTTGGTAATATTTTTCAACACGCCGTGCGTCGGCAAACAAATGTCCATGCGAAACACGGAGGGTGGCGCAAATATGTTTCCAGCAGAGCTTCGAGGCAGAAATTTTGCGTCAACCAACTTTTGAAGTTGACTTAACCTAGTTATTGGTTTGTTTGTTTGTTTGTTTATTCCCAGCCCTAGTTTGGTCCATAACGTCAATCAGAAAATCGGCAAAAATCTCGCTCATTGTGTCCCGAAGTAAAAGCAGATTTTTGCAAATTATTTTGATTCAAGACAAAGATAGCTGTAGCTCGGTTTGCAAGTGCTTTGGAGTCGGAAGACACTGATTCGAGTCCAACTACATATGGACAAAAAAGCAAAAATAGCAACTAGTTGTGTGAGAGATGCTGGTCTGCCTGGTGTCGAGGTGCCCTTGAACAAGGCATCGTCCCCACCGCCGCGGCGCCTCTTCCGCTCGGAATCTCTCCCCGCGTGCCTGCATGTGTGTGCTGTGTAACAAAAGGAAACATCGGAATGGGAGTGGAATTTCCCCTTGAGGGACACGATTCACTATAATACATTGCAAAAAAAAAAGTTTGCGTTCATGGAGGACTACAAAAATAAGAACATATTTACTGTTGAGAGGCTGAAATTCAGAGGATTTTGAATATAAAGTCAAACGCGATCTCTAAGCAATGAATCGATTATCAAAATAGTTGTCTATTAAGATGAGAATCGATAAGTTGTCAATTAATCAATTAATTGTTGCACCTGTGTTTGGAATTTTTCAGTCTTTCATTAGCTTTGCTTTGTCTTTAAATGTCCTCACTATATCTTGGAATGTTTTCAATGTGATTTCATTGTGTGTTGAAATGTGTCCACCCCAATTGTGTCGCGTTCAAAGTGGTCCCCACAAAGACATACAATGTGTACACACAAACGTTCTGCCTGGTAACATGGGCATTGTCCGTCATCTGCGTGCACGTGTGTGTGTGTGCGTCATCATAGGAGGAACAGAAGGTGAAAGTGTGTGTGACAAGCAGTTTTCATGGACTTCCTCTAGTTGTCATGGAAACAGAAGTCTTGGGAGGTGGAAGTGTGTGTCTGTTTGAGTGTGTGTGAAAGCGAGAGTGTAGCAAATTAAAATATGTCTCTTGTCACATGATACAAAAGTCTTGTTGCAGCTGTCAGTTGCATGGAGATGCTTGTGTGGTGTCCTTTGTTGCCATGGCGATATCATTATGCATGTTGTTTTAAATGTTTGTTGCCATGGTGACGTGTGTGTGTGTGTCTGTGTGTGTGTTGATTTAAGGTGTGCCCACTGTTGCCGTCTTCGTGTGTGTCGTGTTTTAAATGTGTATCCTGTGTTGCCACGGTATTGTGTTGTTTTTAATGTCCTCTGTTGCCATGGCGATATGCGTGTTGTATTCTCAATGTGTATCCCGTGCAGCCATGGAGATAATGTGTGTTGTGTTCAATGTGTTTCGTTGCCATGGTGATACATGCTTTCTCTTTCGTGTTGTCTTCAGTGTGTAACTTGATGTGTCATGAGAAATGTCTGAAGACGCTGCGCTCGCTGTGCTCCAGCGTGGCACCCTCCGCAGTACGGGTGAGTAAGTCGTTCCTGCCGTGGTCGTCGTCGTTGCCGATGTGACTGCAGTTGTCTACGCTGCCCCCTACAGATCCCCGTGGCTCACTGCCTCGCTCGGGACGCTCACAAGAGGCGTGTGTGCTCCGTGTGCAGGAAGCAGACGGACGGAAACGGAGCGCTTCGTTGCGAAGGTTAGCCCGCCGCGAGTGGCCCTGCAGCCAGGGGGCGCTCTCTGTGGCACTAGCAGCAGCTGATGCCACGCCCCCAAAAACCTGACTGGCAGACACTCCCCTATGATGTTTTTTTTTTTTTTTTGGGTTGTATGTCAAATTGAGTGATTAATTTGAGTTTATTGCTGGGGACGATTTTAAAAACAAAAACTGTTTTGCAGCTTACGTTGTTTAAAGTTGGGCCCAACTGATATGCATTTTTTTTTTTATATGCCGATGCTAATGCTGATATTTGGCAGAATGATTAATTAAACAAATTTATAATAAATAAAATATTTTGTTTTGTCCTGTAAGACATGCAAAGATATGAATTACAACATTTTGGCTGTTGGACAATACTTTGTCCTTTAGTATTTGTCGAACTTTACAACAGAGAGGAATTTTTAAGTACAAAAAGTGCAAAATATGTCTGCCAAAAGAGAGGATCTACTCTGCAAAAACACTGTCAATGATGCCGACTTTTTCGACTATTTTTCAAAAAAGCGACTTTAAGAATCACACCTCAGAGCCGAATCATGTTCACCTTGGCAGATATTTGTTTTTTCGTGGAAAAACCCCCAACAGATTTGATTTGAAAGCCATATCGCCCGGCCGGACCTCTTCCTGCATGCTAACGGCAAATGCTAACAAAAGATGCTAACGCTTGGCTTTCAGTCTGCGAGCTGCACGTGCACGCCGACTGCGCCGCCTTCTCGTGCGCCGACTGCCGTTCGTGCCACGTGGACGGGACCCTGCGGCAGGTCAGTTGCCGCCGGCCAATGCGCCGGCTTCCTATCTCGGAAACGAAGATAGATCACCGCCTCTCTTTGTGATTTTGGAAATGCCCGCTGTTTTGTGCGCGAGGACCCAAAGCTGTCCTCCGTGTGCCCGCAGGACACGTTTTACCACCACTGGCGGGAGGGCAACCTGTCGCCGGCCGCGCGCTGCCAGGTGTGCCGGCGATCCTGCGGCTCGTTCGACGTCCTGGCGGGCGTGAGGTGCGAGTGGTGCGGCGTCACGGTAAGAAGGGCGCACTCCCAAGCGTCAGTGTGGGAAGTAAACCAGTGCAAATTGTCATTAATCATGAATTGACGGTCAAAATTCATTTTGACATTTGACCTAAATTGCATTTCGGAGTGTGTACTTTTAAACTTTTACTCCTGTCCGGGAGTTAAATCGGTGCTTGTACTTTGATCCCACTCCGCCTCTGTATGGCGTCGGCCGCCGTTCGCGTTGACGCTTGCGTCTGTGCCCGCAGTGTCACACGGCGTGCCACCCGAGCATGGCGCCAGAGTGCAATTTGGGCCGTCTGCGCCGCGTGTCGCTGCATCCCGCCTGCGTGCGCCTCCAGTCCAGAAACTTCAGCAAGCGGCACTGCTTCCGCATCGCCGAGGGCGACGGCCGCCGGCCGGGTGCGCGCCCGCCCTTCTTCTTCACCGGCAACTCGGCCGCACGTTCGCTGACGCCTGTCGAACTTGTTTTCGTGGCGTGCCTCGTTTTTCGTTGCTGGGAGCGGAACAGGACACAGGGACACGTTTGCACATTTCAAACGAAACGGCAACAGCTTCGATGGCGTCAAATTCAGCACTTTGTCTTTTGAGGAAAGGAAGGCTGCAACCTCATCCTCATTGTAACAGTAACACTTTGAATTATAAGGCTCGAAAAACACAAATAATGGAGTTTATCTGACCAGCCAGGCAGCGAGAAAGGCTCCTTGAAGGTCAATTGAAGATTTCTTTATTTGTTTTTTTAACTGTAGTTAGCCATGACGTCTACTACGCAGTAGCAAGCTGCACTGTGCTTGTTTATGGACTGGGGCCTTGATTTATTATTGTGCGTACAAAAACCGACGTAGCAAGCAAAACATTATTTTTCACCGATCTACTAATCGGTCACAACCTCGATTATGTCTGCCAAATGTGCAAAATTACTGCACAGATCGTTTTGTGCATTTTGGGAAGACGTGGTTAACACATGCGATGTGATTTACCAAGCCTGGGACCAATTACGATGACTGAATTTGCGTGACGATTGGTGCTGGCCCATCCCAGAGCAGTTTTTACAGGCATGCGGCCCAAAGGGTGGCTTTTATTTTATTTCCCCAAATGACCAGAGGGATAGGTTTATTTTCTGTAACTCTGTAATGTTTGTTTTGCTCTTCCACTTCCACTTCCAATTCCATCACTTCAAACTTGATTTTGCGCTCTCCAGCGCTTTTACACCTCTTGCCAACAGTGCGCACAATCTGTTAGAGAGAACACACAATTAAGCGCCCGCAATTTGGAATCTTGGTAAATCAGGCCCCGAGCGTGTAGCTAGAGTGCAAGGCAGTTCCACTTCTTGTCCGTTACCTAATGTGTTTTGCGTGACATAATTGCTGCTGCGTTTGATTTGCGTCATTTTAATGATGGAGAATTAGTTTTGAACACAAATCACAGACACATAGTTACAAGCTTTGGCGGGGCCACAAAATGGCCCACGTGACATGAGTTCGACACAAGTGTGGTACATTGTCATGATGTTAATGTTAATGTTCAATATGTTTCGTCACGTTTTCGTGCAGACGACGGCGATGACGTGGACGCGCCGGCCGTGGTGTCTAAAGACGGTCAGCCGACGACGCCCGACCGCGGTCAGTCGTCGCCCGGCTGGACTCGAAAGTACCTGAGCGACGGTGTTAATCGGCGTGTGCTTTGTCGCGCAGGCAAACAGTTTCTCAAAGTCTACGACGGCGACGACGCCCTCAGGCGCGGCCACTTCCGCCTCGTCTCCGTCGTCAGAGCCGCCGGGAACGAGGAAGCTCTGGTAGGGAGGACCGCACGGCGGGCACGTGTCTGCGAACGTCAGCCGGATGTCAAATACGCGTCAGTCAGCACGTCGACAAGATGTCAGTCGATATGGAAGCCGGCAGAAAACAAACAAATATGTATATATTTGTATGTAAATATATATATGTATGTATACGTATGTATATACATGTATAATGTGTATATATATATCTATGTATATACGTATATATGTATTTGTATTTGTTTTAAATCAGAGCATGAGCATCAAATAAAATAAAAACATAATAATAATATATGGGAGTCGACACACACCTGCCACCATTTCAATTGTGAACTGCCCCAAAACCATCAACACACACATTGGGCCCGACAGAAACATTATTTGCTGTATATTGTATTCTTTAATATATTCTATGATATTAATGACTTCATGAAGAAGCGGTTTGCTGGCCAGACTTGGTGATTGTGCGTGCGACAGCAGCGGGATAGTGGCAATGTTGCCACATCCGCTGCCAAAACAATAGAAACATCTGCAACTTACCGCAAGGTGTTTTATCAATTTAGAAGTGGGCTGAAACATCCAAGTTTGGCCAGTCCCAATTTAAGAGCTGCATGATAAAGCTGTTGTTTTTAGGAGTCTGCAAAATGTTTGCCCTCCCAAAGGAGTCATTTTGATTGGCTTGCGAAGCTACGTGCGCGGTCATGTGACTGCCTTGTTTCTTCTGATTGGTGCATTGAAGTCAAATGGCATGCGTGATCCCGTTTGATTGACGCAATTGGCACCTTGTACGGAAGTCGAAGATGGAGTCTAAGAATCGACACGCACACATAAGAATGAATAAATAAAAGTAGCGAACGGCATGTCGATCATTGTAACGAAAGTATTGATCCTTCTTCTCATAAATACTCAAGTAAAAGGAAAAAGTTTATGGAAAATGTTACTTGAGTAAATGTAGCGTGTTACTTCCCACCTCTGATGACCACACATGTCGTCTTCTATTGGGTTTCGCGGGCATACGTATAAACAGTAGCGACGCCAGCCCGGCTAATGGACGTGTCTGCGTGGCGGCCATGTTGGGAAGACCGTCGTTCCCATAGAAGGCGACTGTATTTACATTTCAGACCACATAAACAACAGCTTTCCTGCGTTATATTATTTGACTGGCACCGTCTGCCCAAATGTGGAGATTACAAACCGCTTGCGGTAAGTTTCACGTGTTTTTGTTTTTGATTTGGCTGTGCATATTAGCCCACGTTTTATGGTCCTCAGTAACTGTAAAACATTTGGGGTACGTGCTAATCTCGTTCACGCACGCACACTGCACATCCCCATTTTATTTTGTTACAGTTGAATTTTGTTTGAGGTTCATGCTCTGACAAATCTGAAGTTACTCACCATTTACTCGGTACTTTATGACTGTTACTCAAGTAATTTTGGGGAGGACCACTTATTACTTTGACTTGAGTCATATTACTTTGAAGTAACAGTACTCTTACTTGAGTACAATATTTGGCTTCTCTGGTCACACGTCAGCGAGTGGCGTTGCCGCACCGTTGCAGGAGGCGGCGTTGCGGGCCTTCTACCTGCCTGACGACCCCCGGGATTTCCAGCTGCAGGAGGTGGGCGGACTTGGGCGTCTCCGTAGCGACGGCGGTCCGGACGGCGGCGGCGGCGACGCCTGGATCCTGAGGGCCAAAGGGGGCCGCGCCGAGGTCATCAAAGTGTACGGGGGCGCGGCCAGGTCACGCTTCTTCTTCCGTTTCCTGACGCCGCGCGCGCGCACCCGCCGCCCCCGACGACGGCGAGTCAACGACTGTGTGCGCCTTTCAGATGGGGATCGGATTTCGTCAGCGTGCGCGTGTCCGAGGACAGCACGGCGGCGTCGGTCGTGGCCGAGGTCCTGCGTCGGCCGGCGCTTCAGGTACGCGCCTCGGAACGGCCGGGACTCGGAAACGACAGTTTGAGCTTTGGTAGTCGAAAGCGCTTCCGTTAGCGACGGTCGACAGCTTTGTGACTATTCCAACCCCCGCAGCAGCTACTTCTCGAGCAACTAGCGACTTTAACTATTAGGTCGGCGACATTTGTATTTACATCTGTGGAAGAAAGTCGATTGAAATGGGAAATGAGGTTTTGATGAGAACAAAATCTTTTGTTACTGAATTTGAAAGCCATATCTCCCAGCTCTACGACCTCCACCCTTCAGCACGAAACCTTTTCGGCTTCCTTGCAGAAAGACGACGTGACGCGATTTGACCTGCAGGAAGTTCTCATGAGCGGCAGACGAGGTCAGCGACCCTCTGACGTTTGGCTCACCACCAGGTACCGACCGCAGTAAAGGTCATGACCTCTGCGACCTCTCTGCGTCCTCAGTGCGGAAACAAACGCTGACGCCGCAGCAGAACATTCTGGACAAATTACACGACATCAGGAAGGTCAGTCGCGCAGCAATACTTTTGTTATTAGCGGCGGATAGCATTAGCATCGACGACACGTAAATACTGTGACGCGTCAATCGTGTCGGCCACGTCTCGCTAAAGATGTCAGTCAAATCGTGCGTGACGAAACGTCGGTATAATTTCGGTTAGCTGTCAATTGCATCATTTGCACAAGTGCCATCGTGTCGGCATCGCCACGTTACCGCTAAGCTTTCATTGTCCTAAATGCGTCTTTTGTCACAGTGGCCGTCTGTTGTGGCACTCCGACTGCCCGAGACAAAGTCCTTGTGTGTTTTTGACCTACTTGGCAAATCAAGAGGATTCTGATGCCAGTAGACGTGTCAGTATAATGTCGAGTACGTGTCGTCACAGTCAACATGTCAGCCGTGCGTCAGGAAGATATTACGCACGTGTCGATAAGATGTCGGTAAACGTCTCAGTCGGATGCCAAGCACCTGTCAGTAAACGTCATGACGACATGCGAACACGTCAGTCTACATGGAGTTGCGTGTCAGTGAAATGGGGCGATGCTAAAAAGAAGCCGAAGCCTCGAAGCTCGTGTCAGACGTCCTGCGTCGACGTGCCGCTTCGCGGCTCGGATCGGCCCCCCCCCGCCCCGTTGGAGTTTGAAGCTTCGCGCGTGGCGGCCCCCCGGATTGCTTGCCGTCATTTGACCGGACTGCTCGTTTGGCGCTAACCGTCCGAAAGAAGCTATTGAACAATTGTTATTTTGGAATGAAAACTTTACAATGAAGATGTGACCAACATATTTACTTTGCGGAATCCAGCATTTGTGTGTTTGAATGAACACAAACAGACTGATGTCACGAATACGTCGACCGACATCGTCTTTGGTCTTTGCTTGCCGAGTCTTGTTTGACACAGTTGAGTGACGTGGGTCGCCGCGACTTCTGTTCTCTCCGAAGCTGCGAATCCGTTCCGGCCTCAAAGCTTCACCGGGCTGAAATGTCAATTATGCGTCAAGAAACGTGAACGCCGTCACGTGGCCATCACGTGTCAGGAAAGCAACGGTTCGCATTAGCATTGCGGCGACGTCACATGGTTTGCGCGCGTGTGTTTCCCAGATGTCTTTGCGCCAGATGAACCTGACTCGCTTCTACGTGGCCGAGAGGCAGAGCCAAGCGCAGCAGGTGAGCCTGCTGATTGGAGGACTGCCCCCCCTGCTGTCCAAAGAGCAGTACTGGCAGCTCATGCAGGAACAGCTGATCGTCAAGAGTGAGCGCACACGCACGCACGCACGCTAGCCATCGCGCCAACGTCACGTGACGACAACATGCCGCCTTTTCTTCTTCAACTCCTCCTCCTCTGCAGGCCACCTAGTAGACATCAGCCACGTGTACGCCAGCCAAGGTGAGATGGTCGCCATGGCAACCAACTCTCAAACAGAAATAATTTCATTCATGACATTACTGGGAGAAAAGGTGTAGAGTATAACATACTATGATATACCTTAGTACTATTATACTACTGCACGACACAGTACAATATATGGCGGTTGACGTCTCGCAGCCCAGCTATATCGCGGTTTTTTGTGTTTTTTTTTTTTTTTGCTGTTATAGTTGTTACTCTTTTTATATACTGTTTGTACAATATTTTTGTGTTCATCCATTGCTCTTGCTTCCCCTCAATAGATTACATTTAAATGTGTTTCTACAGACCTCCGACAAAATTGAAGCACCATAAATGCTATTAAAAATATTGCGGCTTTGACTTCTGGAAGGTCCGGTGGTCTGGAAGGTAACCGCAGCGATGGAGGCGGCTTACTTATTTGTTTTCATCTCACTCCCTCCTTCAAAAGCCGACGCTGGCGACGGACTCGCCCTGGTCATGCGCCATTCTGCCGTAGTCTCAAACATGACCTATTTTTCCAAATATGACCTTGAAGCGCCATCTATTCGTTTGTATGACTTTGGAAAGGTTCGACTCATAGTTACACTTTTGAACACATAACAGAACTTTTGAACAGTTTCATCGTTGTGATTTTGGACTTTTTTTGGTGGAATATTCACTTATCTGGTAGTGATATGAAGCAATATTGTCCAATTTTCATTTTAAAATTGTTTGTGATATATAATTTGTCGTGAGGTCAACATGCTATATCATGTTTTCCACATGCTGGACACATATCATCATGTTTGATTATTTGTGTAAAGAACAAATATGTGCTCAAGTCCAATATGATGAACCCGATGAAACAGCCAAGAGTTCATAGAAAATGAAGAAAAACGATGCAAATGTAATCAAATGTCACGAATTATGTGACTTGAAGAAAGTCATCGAAATAGTTACGATGATGACATTTTCAACAAGCTAACTTGACTTCACTGAATTGTCAGCAAGTGAATTTCCAAATTCCTCTTCCCAACTCTGCTTCTCCCGCGTGGGGCGTTCAGGTGCGGTGGGCTTGCGCTTGTCGTGTTTGTCCGAAGCCGAGCGCGTGTTCATGTTGGCGAAAGACACCGACGTCGACGACAAGTGGCTCACGTCGCTCGTCATCCCAGACGTCCAGGTACGCAGTCGCAAACGCCGACGTCGGTTCCAAAAATACAATTAAACGGTGACGCATCAAATACTTTTTCATTCATTTGTGTGCGTGAGATGGAAGTCGTGCGCAGGAAACGTGTCCATTTTGTCTCCGGGTTTCTCCGATTGGAGATCGCGTCTCTAATAAAGTGGCCACTGGGCAACCCAAAAAGAGAATTACAACAACACGGTGCCAGAGACACGTTGGTCAAGTGCGCCGTCTCAACTTTGTCGTCGTTGTCGTGAGGGCTCCGACTCACGATTATTTTACTTATCCGTTATTTTTTCGATGACTCGGGTAAAAACATTTCTATTTATTCTAACGCAGGAGATGAGTTCAAATTGACTGTGCAGAAAATACAAATTCAAAAATGGATTGATGATTCATTCCGGTTTGCTTGGCAACTTTCGTCAGAAAATCGGAAAGATGTCGATGATTGTTTTTCAAAGTAAAGCAGATCTCTGCAAATTTTCAAGAAGCACAAAGAGAATCAGACTGCGAACAGAATAGTTACTGTCGAGAGGCTGAAATTCAGAGAACGACGAATGGATTGGCAGAATAGTTTGAGCATCGACGAATCCCCGAACGGTTGTAGCGGTTTCCGATGTTGTCGCGTAACGTCGCAGGTCGGCCTGCTGGGCGAGGACGCGCGCCCCCTGCTGGTGTTCGTCAACGCAAAGAGCGGCGGCCTGAAGGGCAAAGATCTTCTCTACGGCTTCCGGAAGATCCTCAACCCGCACCAAGTCTTTGACCTCTCCAACGGAGGCCCGCTGCCAGGGTGACTTTTTGCCACCGTTTTCGCCGTCGGCGTCCCACATGACGACAGACCAGCTGTGATGATTGTTGGGTGTGTGCGTGCGTGCGCAGCTTCCACACGTTCCGGGCCCTTCCCAGCTTCCGGGTGTTGGTGTGCGGGGGCGACGGCACGGTGGGCTGGGTGCTGGGCGAGCTGGAGGCGCTGCGTCACCAGCTGGCCTGCCGGGAGCCGCCCGTCGGCATCGTGCCGCTCGGAACAGGTCACACGCTCGCTGTGTGTGTGAGAGTGTGTGTGTCTTTGTACGTGTGTATGCGTGTGTGCTTGTGTTTGGGCATGTTTGTCTGTGTGTGTGTGTGTGTGTGTGTGTGTGTGTGTGTGTGTCTCCATCTGAGTGAGGGTGTGTATGTGCGTGTATCTCCATCTATGTGTGTGTGTGTGTGTGTGTGCGCGCCCTGTGTATGGGGAGAAATTTGTCTCCAAATAATTTACGTGTATGTTTTTCAAATCCTCAAATATATCTGCGGTTTACACGTGTTTTTGGAATGTTGTGTGTGCATTGATATATTTTGTAAATATTCCATTGCGCTTGTGAATTGTTGGTGTGTCAGCAGCCACGCGCCTTCCTTTTTGAGATAGCGTACGGCAGTTTTCAAGTCGAGAAGATTGACGGCCCTCCGTCCGTGTCGCCGTCTCCGCTGCGAGCACACACTGTCAAATCGTTGATTGATTTGTGGATCTGAAAAACGTGTGTGTGTAAACCGATAACTGATAAATTTGTGGAAAAAATGTTGAGACAAATCTCTCCCCGTACCTGTGTGTGTGTGTGTGTCTGAGTTTGTGTATGCGAGACAGTGTTTTTTTCCTGTTTGCGTGCGCGCAAGCGTCTGCTTGCGCCAGACCAACGCCGGCCTCCCCGTCCCCCCCTCGAAGGTAACGACCTGTCCCGCGTGCTGCGTTGGGGGGCGGGTTACAGCGGCGAGGACCCGGCGCACATCCTGGCGTGCGCGGACGAGGCGGACGAGGTCCCGATGGACCGCTGGACCGTCCTGCTGGACGCGCGGGACCTCGGCGAGAACGGCGTCGAGACCTTCCCGGAAGCGCCCAAGGTGCGAGCGCGAAAGGAACGCGCGCGATTCCCCGCTCGGCTGACGTCCGTCCCGCTTCCAGATCGTCCACATGAGCAACTACTTGGGAGTGGGCATCGACGCCGAGCTCAGCCTGGACTTCCACCAGGCCCGCCAAGACGACCCGGACAAGTTCACCAGCAGGTGCGGCGGTTTTAGGGCTCGTTTGCCTCCAACTTGACCGGACCGCACTGCGAGGAAGGGAGGGAGCAATCATGAGTACGTGTTGCTTCGGGATGTAGCGACACCTCAATCTCGCGCTCGGGTTTTATCACGCGCTTAATCTGACGGTACGATACGATTGGGACACGGCGGCGGAGGAAGACTCGCGTGGCCGGCCGAGCCCTTCTCGAGAGACTTCGGTCGTTTCTGTGCGTTTTCAAATCGGACCTTGCCGTCGTACGCTCGCAAGGACTTACCCGTCCCACCTGTGGCCTTTCCATCAGCCCCTCTTCTTGTTTTTGACTGTCCCGCCGGCTCCCAGGTTCCACAACAAGGGCGTGTACGTGAAGGCGGGCCTGCAGAAGATCAGCGCCACCAGAAGTCTGCACAGGGAACTGCAGCTGCGCGTGGACGGCCGCGACGTTCCGCTGCCCAACATCGAAGGCCTCATCTTCCTCAATATTCCCAGGTGACCGCAGCACCGCACGCACACGACCGACCTCGCGTGACCTCACTCTGCCCACGCGTGCGCGTAGCTGGGGTTCCGGCGCAGACCTGTGGGGTTCCGAGGCGGACGCTCGCTACGGAAAGCCGAGCATCGACGACGGCCTGCTGGAGGTGGTGGGCGTCACCGGAGTGGTTCACATGGTGAGCGAACGCCGCCGCCGCGCTCCCCGGCCCGCGGGCGCCGCCCCTTACGGGGCCGCTCCGTCCTTTCCGCAGGGTCAGGTGCAGAGCGGCCTGCGTTCCGGCATTCGGATCGCTCAAGGGAATTACGTGCGCGTCACGCTGAGGAAGGCTTTCCCGGT